>NC_057809.1:319311393-319911393 GCF_018294505.1 Triticum aestivum | reverse complement strand
CCAGGGGGGTTAAAATAAAGATGACCCTCGGGAGCGCGACTCCCAAGGGAAAAGTAGGTGGTGGTGAGGCAAATGGTAAAACCAAGGTTGGGCCTTGCTGGAGGAGTTTTATTCAAAGCGAACTGTCAAGGGGTTCCCATTATAACCCAACCGTGTAAGGAACGCAAAATCCGGGAACATAAAACCGATATGATGGAAACTAGGGTGGCAAGAGTGGAACAAAACACCAGGCATAAGGCCGAGCCTTCCCCCCTTTACCAAGTATATAGATGCATTAATTAAATAAGAGATATTGTGATATCCCAACAAAATATCCATGTTCCAACATGGAACAAACTCCAATCTTCGCCTGCAACTAACAACGCTATAAGAGGGGCTGAGCAAAGCGGTAACATAGCCAAACAACGGTTTGCTAGGACAAGGTGGGTTAGAGGTTTGACATGGCAATATGGGAGGCATGGTAAGCAAGTGGTAGGTATAACAGCATAGGCATAGCAAAAGAGCGAGCAACTAGCAAGCAAAGATAGAAGTGATTTCGAGGGTATGGTCATCTTGCCTGAGATCCCGCAAGGAAGAAGAACGAGTCCATGAAGAAGGCAAATGGACATAGTCGAAAGGATCCTCACAAACACAACATTATCGGAACCAACCCGAAGAAGCAACACCGGAAAGAAGCACACAACATAGTAAACAACCAACACATAACCAAGGCATGATGCACAATCAAGTATGATGCATGTCTGGTTTAATGAGGCATGGCATGGCAAAGTGCACAAACAACCCTACGAATTTAGTGGAGCTCAACATGCAACTCCGTTGCATATTGGCGAAACACCACATGACTTATTTAGTTCTCTCTTGTTTATGTACCCAACAATATTAAAAGTTGTTAAACATGGCAAGAGGGTGAAGCAAAAGAAAACTACCTATCTAGGCAAGTTTAAATGAGGCCGGAACAACAAACAACAAGTATGGAAAATCCTCATGGTCATTTTTTAAGGTTTGGTACTGTTCTGCCCTAAAGCATATTTTAGAGTTGTTAAACATGCAAAGCAATGCCACCATGTTAATCTATGCAAAATTCTACTGAATTTATATATAAAGTTTGTTAGGTTTGGAGCTACGGTTATTAAGTTATGGAATAAATCATTTTAGCATGACATAGGAGAAAATATAAACAAACAACAATTTAAACATTTTAAACATGGGTGAAAATTGCATACTATGAAACTAGACAAAATTCTAAGCAACTTTCATGTTAAGTTTGTTTAATTATGATGCATTGTTTGTGAGTAATAAAATGCATGAAGAAAGAGGGTTTTTCTGCAAAACTACAGTCTCTGGAAATTAGCTAAATTCGCAGCAACAGGAAAAAAATCACATCGTGCCGAATCTTCACAATCTGGGCCAACAGAGAGGAGGGGCTGCAGGGACTGCTCACATCGGGCCTTGGTGGAGGAGGGAGGCCAGCAGGGGGCGATGCTGGGCCGGGAGACCTGTGGCCCACGCGGCGCTGGATCTGGGCCTGGCGCTGGCGTGGTCAACATGAGGCGCGGGGCGAGGTGCTACTCTGCTCGTCTCTGAAGAAAAACGAAAAGCTGCAATGACAGGTTCAGGGCGACCGGATCCTGGGGCGATCTAAAGCAGACTGGCGACGGGCCGCGACACCGAGGGACTTGGCGCGGTCGAGGACGGCGGCGTTGGGGAAGAACTCGAGGGAGGTGGCTGCAAATCGACGGTACTTGGTCTCGGAGTAGTGGGGTGGCGTCCATCCATGGCATCGGGCAGGGGAGGCCCATGCATTGAAGACGGCGAGTGGTCGAGGCGCTGCTGCGCTGGCGGGGTCGACGGAGCACGGAGGGGGTCCCTGGTGGTGGTGGTGGTGCTAGTGGTCCGGAGATGGGACTCGGTGACCCGCGGAGTGTGAGACGGCGATGGAGATGCTCCGGCTAGTGGCGCAGAGGAGGCCGACCATTGCGTCCTGGTCGGGGACGAGGATATCGTCGAGGTAGAAGCGCACGAGGCTCGGGCGGCCGGTGGCTCTGGTCGCCAGTGCAGCTTCGGTGGTCACACGTCAACGCGATGGCCATGGCAACATCCCTTTGAACCAGAGTGAGAGAGAGAGGAAAAACTAGGTGAGAAAGAGAGGGATCCAGAGGGAAACGACATGGGGAGAAGGAGGCGTCAGGGAGTGTAAGACAATAAGTTTTGGGAACCAGCACAACCCTCTAGGGGTGGCTTATCTCATTATATATAATGGTTGTGTTACAATACGTACACAGGTACAGAAGTTATACATAGTCTAACACCCTCCCTCAATCTTAGCCACTTTCTAAAGAACTGAGAAGGGTAAGATTGCGCCTACAAGCCTCAAACTGTGGCAGTGGTAAAGGCTTAGTGAAGATATCTGCAAGTTGATCCTTAGACGAGATAAACTTGATCTGAAGTTGCTTCTGTGATACACGTTCCCGTACAAAGTGATAGTCAACTTCAATGTGTTTCGTTCGGGCATGAAATACTGGATTTGCAGAAAGGTATGTAGCACCGATGTTATCACACCAAAGAATAGGAGGCTGTGGTTGAGACAAACCCAACTCCTGAAGCAAAGACTGCACCCAAATAATCTCTGCAGTAGCATTAGCCACAGCCTTGTACTCAGCTTCAGTACTGCTACGTGACACAGTAGCCTGTTTCCGAGCACTCCAGGCGATCAAATTAGAGCCAAAGAATACTGCATAACCCCCCGTGGATCGCCTGTCATCTGGGCTACCAGCCCAATCTGCATCAGAGAAGGCCGAAAGGACCCGAGAGGAAGTCGGCCGAATATGCATACCAAAAGTCAGGGTGAACTGAACATAACGAAGAATGCGTTTAACAGCAGCCCAATGAGTATCTCTGGGAGCCTGAAGATACTGACAAACCCTGTTAACAGCATAAGAGATATCTGGTCTCGTGATCGTCAAGTACTGAAGTCCACCAACAATGCTTCTGTACTCTGTGGCATCCGCAGGAGACAAAAGCTCACCATCAACAGCTGTTATCTTGTCGGTAGACGACATGGGTGTGGTGGTCGGTTTGCACTTCAGCATGCCAGCTTTTTGTAACAACTCCAAGGAGTACTTCTTCTGCGTAAGGACAAGACCAGTAGCACGAGAAGTGACCTCAACTCCAAGAAAGTAGTGAAGCTTCCCAAGATCTTTTACCGCAAAATCAGCACCAAGAGAGCAGACAAGAGCATCAGCAGCATACTGAGAAGAGCTGACAAGGATAATATCATCGACATATACCAAAAGATACATAGTGACTTCTAGCTTCTGTAGAAGAAATAATGAAGTGTCAGCAGTGGATGGCACAAACCCATGAGCACGAAGGGCAGAGGCAAGGCGGGCATGCCAGGCACGAGGAGCTTGCTTCAAACCATATAGTGCTTTGGAAAGATGACAGATATAGTCAGGACGATCAGGATCAGAGAAACCAGGCGGCTGTTTCATATAAACCTCTTCCTCCAAAAATCCATGTAGAAAAGCATTCTGCACATCAAGTTGACGAAGGGACCAACCACGAGAAACAACAATGGAGAGAAGAAGCCGAATAGTGGTAGGCTTGACGACAGGACTGAAGGTGTCCTCATAGTCAAGACCATGACGCTGCCGAAAACCGCGAGCAACAAGTCGCGCTTTGTAACGCTCAATAGATCCATTCGAATGCTTCTTCACTTTGAATACCCATTTTGAGTCAATAACATTTACCCGTGGTGGTGGAGGAACGAGAGTCCATGTCTTGTTACGAAGGAGAGCATGAAACTCCTGCTCCATAGCCTCTCGCCAATGTGGAATGCGCAGGGCAGCCTGATATGAGCGAGGCTTAGAAGATGGATCCGCAACAGCAGCAGCCAAACAAGCAGCCAACCAAGCAACCGTACCATCCGTACGTTCCTTAGGTTTGAAAATGCCACTGCGACTGCGTGTATGTGGTCGAGACACAGGAACCACCGAGGTCGACGGAGCAGCCTGCAATGGGCTGGAGGACGGCGACGTTGACGAGTCAGCTGGTGACGAGGAGCCAGGCACGGTAGCCTCGGACTCAGTCGGCGAAGAAGGCCGGCCCACCGTCGAAACCGGCAGAGCAGACGAAGCAGCTGGCGACTCCGGCATCCCAGACCGGGTCGATGGCGAGCTCGGCATAGTGGGCCGTGGCGCGGCCGGTGTCGCGGGCCGATCCGCTGATGAAGGCGACGTGAGGACCCGAGCCGCGGGCGAAGACGGCGTGACGGGCCGAGCCACGGGCGACTCGGCGGCCGCTGGCGAAAAAGGCCGAGCCGCTGGAGACTCGGCGATCACTGGCGTAGCAGACCGAACAGTGGAGATGCTCGGCGCGACGGGCTCGTCGGGTGACCATGCATGGGCACGCGAATCGATGCCATGCAACAGAGGGCGATCGACATGCCCACCAGAAGACGACGATGATGATGGTGAATCCTCCAACAGCTCCAAACGAGCTCCACGTCCGGTTCCTGCACCATGGTTAGGTAACAGCAAAGCAGAGTATGCAACATCATCAAATTGGTCAGAAGCAACAGAGGATGAATGCAGGGATGGTGGTTCGACAGTGGACACAGGAAGGTTGGCAAAGGGAAAAACATGCTCATCAAACACGACGTCCCGAGATATATAGACACGATTAGTGGGAACATGAAGACATTTGTAACCTTTATGAAGAGAGCTATAGCCAAGGAAAACACACTTCTTAGAACAAAACTCAAGCTTGCGCTTGTTATATGGACGAAGATGCGGCAGCAAGCACACCCAAATACCTTGAGAAAGGTATAATCAGGTTGTTCATTAAGGAGAACCTCAATGGGAGTCTTCACGTTTAAAACACGAGTAGGAGTACGATTGATGAGAAAGCATGCAGTGGTGAAAGCATCACTCCAAAACCGAAGCGGAACAGATGCATGGGCCAAAAGAGTAAGACCAGCTTCAACAATATGACGATGCTTACGTTCGAATGAACCATTCTGCTGATGTGTATGTGGACATGCTAAACGATGAGCTATCCCAAGCGACTGAAAGAAGGAGTTGAGGTTGCGATACTCGCCCCCCAGTCCGACTGGACATGAACAATTTTGTGCTTGAGAAGACGTTCAACATGTTTTTGAAACTGAACAAAAGTATCAAACACACCAGATTTGCGTTTAATAAGGTAAAGCCAGGTAAAGCGACTATAAGCATCAACGAAACTGATATAGTAATTATGACCACTGACAGAAGTCTGAGCAGGACCCCATACATCTGAAAACACAAGTTCTAACGGATGTTTCACCTCACGACTGGACTCCGAAAAAGGAAGTTGATGACTCTTCCCCTGCTGACAAGCATCACACACTGCTACATCTTTATTACTAGACAAACTAGGAAGCTCATGACGACGCAAAATATGACGGACAATAGGTGTGGCCGGGTGACCAAGACGAGCATGCCACTGTGACGGAGAGACCCGAACTCCACTGAAAACACGAGCGACACCAGGATGCTCCAGACGGTAGAGGCCCTGACACAACCGCCCACTAAGAAGAATGTCCCTCGTGCCCCGATCCTTAATAAAAAGATCAAAAGGGTGAAATTCACAAAGCACATTATTATCACGTGTGAGTTTAGGAACTGAAAGAAGATTGCGGGTCACAGATGGAACGCGAAGAACATTGCGAAGCTGAAGACTCCTATTGGCATGTCTAGTGAGAAGAGATGCTTGACCAATATGAGAGATGTGCATACCTGCTCCATTGGCGGTGTGGATCTTGTCGGAGCCATGATAGGGTTCACGAGTGTGAAGCTTCCCCAGCTCGCTGGTCAGATGCTCTGTCGCCCCAGAGTCCATGTACAAGTGTGGATCGATGGAGTAGGACTGAGTGTGTCCCTGGTGCTTCTGCGGCGCGGGACGATCAGCCATGGCGACCTGACGGGCATTGTTGCGTGTATCTTTGCCGTCATTGCCAAGACCAAGGAAGCTTCGCTGGAAGCGCTTATGACACTTGGAGGCCCAGTGCCCATCGCGGCCACAAAGCTGACACACACGTGGACCGCCAGCCCCCGGTAAGGTCGCAGTAGGTGGGGGGGCCGAGGCGGGCGACAGTGGCAGCCCCAAGGGAGACCGGGGTGATGAAGAAGAGCGGCCACCCTTGGTGGCGACGTTGGCCAAGAGAGAGCCAGTGCCCCTGGTGCGGCGAGTCTCGACCCATTGCTCAGTGAGAAGAAGCCGAGAGAAAACCTCGTGTGCCAACATGGGTGTCGAGTTACCTCGCTCGTTGATGATCTCGACTAAGGCATCATACTCCTCATCAAGACCATTGACAATAAACGAGTTGAACTCGGAGTCGGTGAGGGGCTGTCCAATGGAGGCCAATGTGTCGGCAAGGCCCTTGACCTTGTTGTAGAACTCAGTGGCCGTGGAGTCAAGCTTCTGACACTCTCCAAGCTGACGACGGAGTGCAGAGACACGAGCCTGGGACTGCGCTGCAAAGGTGCTCTCAAGGATGGTCCAGGCCTCATGAGACGTCTTCGCGAAGACAACAAGGCCGGCAACTGCCGGCGAGAGCGACCCCTGGATGGAGGAGAGGTTCGCCTGGTCCTGCCCCGTCCAGACGCGATGGGCCGGATTGTAGACCGGACCGTGCACGCTGTCTACCAGCGCGGGTGGGCAGGGAAGCGATCCGTCGACGTAGCCTAGCAGGTAGTGACTCCCCAAGAGCGGGAGAACCTGCGCACGCCATAAGATGTAGTTGTCTGCGGAGAGCTTGATGGTGATGAGATGACCGAAGTGAAACGGCGGCGGTGAAGACGATCCCATCGAGGAGGCTTCCTGGGGTGCAAACACCATGGAGGCAGCCGAAGGCACCGAAGCCGATGCGGGAGGAGGCACGACCGCAGCCAGGGCGGGCGCCGCAAAGCTCGCGGCCGGTGCGGATGCCGCAAGGTCCGCGGCCGGGGCGGACGCCGCCAACCCCGCCAGCGGGGCGGTGTGATCCGCTCGCGGCAGGAGCGGCGGGACGACGCCTGCGGAATCCGCAGCGGACGGCGGCGCCGCGGTGTGGACCACGAGGTCACGCCCGAGCGAGGGCGCCGGCGGCGTGGAGAAGACGGAGCCGATGCTCCTTGTCCCGATCGGAGCCGGAACGGAGACGGCTTCGAGCGGGAGGTTGAGCAGAGCCGCAAGAGAGGCCGGGAGGAAGCCCGCAGCAGTGGAACCGGTGGTGGCGGCGCTCGACATGGCGGCGGCGCGATCGGTGGCGCGGCGGCGGCGGTGAAGGCGGCGGCGGCTGCGGCGGCGGTGCGGGTATTAGGGTTTAGAAGCGGAAGCGATCGTAACCTAGCGTGATACCATGTAAGACAATAAGTTTTGGGAACCAGCACAACCCTCTAGGGGTGGCTTATCTCATTATATATAATGGTTGTGTTACAATACGTACATAGGTACAGAAGTTATACATAGTCTAACAGGGAGATATTCCTGGTGACCACGGCGGCATCCTCCTGGACGGCCAGATCGAGGGGAGGCACTGGTTGGCTTGCTGCCGAAAACGAGGCAGAGAAGGTGAGAGGCGGCGGTGGATTCGAGAAGGAAGCTGGTTGGCTAGGTGGGGAAGACGAGGAGGAGACCAGGTGGGTCGGCGGCACGTGAAGGGAAAGGATGGATGGGACAAGGCTCCTAATTTTTAGGGTTGGACCAAATATTTACATTAGGTGAAAAAGGTTAGGGGCTATCTCGAGCCTCCGATCAAAATCGGACGGTCGCGAATAAAATAGCTAGGGAGTCCAAAAAAGAAAACGGTGACGTTTTGTAGATGTTTGGGGATGATCCGGACACAACGGTAGCGACAGTCCGGGTCGGGTCCGGGACAGCTTTCGGGCGCGCGCGCGAGGAGGGCCACGGGCTGACGAGAGAGGTTAGGTTGGACCTGGCGGTAGGTAGTGGGTTGTGTAGATGGTCTCGAGCTGAGAGAAGAGAAGAGAGGGAGGCCCAGCGACTGTTTCCGGAGACCGAAAACGTCCGATGTTAGACCAGCTATATTGCCGCTATAGTTATCCGTTGGGGCATCAAACGGACTCCGAATGCGATGAAACTTGACAGGCGGTCTATCTACACTATAATAAGACCACACGCCAACTTTCAACCCAATCCGAGAACATTTTCCGGCCACTTATAATATAATATTTCGAAGGTGCCGCGGGCGCGTGCAAGTGTGTCTCGGCTCAGAACGGACAACGGACGGAACTGGGGAACCCGAACGGATGCAAGTTTTGAAAACACGAAGATGCAATATGGATGATGACATGGCAAGATGCAACACGCAAGCAAAGACATGGCAATGACAGCGAATAACTGGACGACACCTGGCGCAACGGTCTCGGGGCGTTACACAGGCGTGTCCCAAGCGGGCGTGCCCCCAGACTTTTGGGCCCCTCGTAGAACCTCCTGACCTAATTCCGGCACTATAAATTCCCAAATATTCCGCGTACATCAGAGAACCATCCCAAAACCTTTTTTTGCCGCCGCAAGTTTCTGTTCTTCAGAGATCCCGTCTAGAGACCTTTTCCGGTACTTTGTCGGAGGGGGAATCGATCATGGAGGACCTCTATATCAACCTTGCTGCCCCTCCGATGATGTGTGAGTAGTTTACCACAGACCTACGGGTCCTTAGATGGCTTCTTCTCTGTCTTTGATCTTCAATAAAATGTTCTCCTCAATATTTGTAACACCCCCGATATGATTTACCCTATATGTAATCCAACTCTTGCCGTTTCCGGCGCTAAGTTATTTTAATTTCTCGGGTTCGGGTTTTTGTCTCCGTGTGTTGTTGTTGTTTTCATGCATCTCATATCATGTCATCATGTGCATTGCATTTGCATACGTGTTCGTCTCATGCATCCGAGCATTTTCCCCGTTGTCCGTTTTGCATTCCGGCTCTCCGTTCTCCTCCGGTGGTCATTTCTACCATTCTCTAATGTGTGGGGATTAAACATTTCCAGATTGGACTGAGACTTGCCAAGCGGCCTTGGTTTACTACCGGTAGACCGCCTGTCAAGTTTCGTACAATTTGGACTTCGTTTGATGCTCCAATGGTTAACCAAGGTACCGAAAAGGACTAGTGTGTGTTGCAGCCCAACACCCCTCCAATATGGCCCAAAACCCACCAAAATTCTCTCCATCATCTAGAGCGTTCGATCACGATCGCGTGGCCGAAAACCGCACCTCATTTGGACTCTCCTAGCTCCTCCTATGCCTATGTAAAGGCCCCCTCCGAAATTCTCGTTTTCCTCTCCCCGAAACCCTAGATCCACCCCTCTCCGCGCGGCCGGACACGTCCGCCGCCTGCCCAGTCCACTCCCGCACCGCCACGTGTCCCGCCGCCGTCCTCCCGCGTCGTCGGCCCGCGAGCCCGGGTCAGGCCCCCGTGAGGCCCAGCCGCTCGGCGCCCGCCTCCTCTCGCCGCCCCGCCGCCTGGAGACCCGTGCCGACCACCGCCACCTATTTGTTACAGTGACTCCAGCGAGGTGCATCGGGAACCGTGCCAGATCCATTTCTGAGATCCCCTCCTCGGTTGACTTTTACCCCTAACCCTAATTTTTTTGCTATGTTCATCGTGCCGTAACTGTGCATCAGTAGATCCGTTTTGGGCGTATAGCATATCAAAATGTTCGTCTCAGAGAGCACATCATTTCATCTCATTGCATCATTTTCATTTGAGTTCATCTTGATGCCCGAAATTCTGTTGGAAGAATGCTATTTGAGTTAATTGTCAGATCTGCTGCTTCAAATAGCTATTTGTTATTTTTGCCATGATTATTGTGTGCATGATATGCCCCTGAGCTCTACATGTGTTTTGGTATATGCTTTGCCATCTTTCCAGAGGTGCCATCAATGTATTTTTGTCATTTGTGTGGTGACTAGCACAAGCTTGCAAAGTGGAGCATTCGTTAATGCTGATTTCAGGGGCTTAGCAATTCCATTAAGTCCTTGGTTTGTTTTTATCAATATGCCATATGTTCATGTTGTTTCCTAGTGATCCATGCCTCTTTTTTGAGAATGATCAGTAAGGATGATTTTTAATCTTGTAGTGCGCTATCCATCCATGTCTTTGTTTGGAATTATGGAGCATCCTAGCTTGAGTCAATCGAGCTCTATGTTTGCTATTTCGTGAATCTGGGCAGATTGTCTACTTGTTAGCGATTTTGCCAAGGATGTTGTAGTTGATCTGTGCATGCTATGTTGTTGTTCTTGCCATGACTAGCTGGTATAATGTGTACTCTTGATGGGTGTATGCTTAGATTGTCATGACATGCTTTGTAGTGAGTGCATCGAGCTCGTAAACATGCCTACTTGATATCTGATTTGCATGCTCCAGTTTTTCTCTAAGTCTGTGATCTGTTTAAGTTTTTGCCATGTTCACATGCTTGCAATTGTATTTTCTGATCCCTTTCGGCTCAAGGTCACTAAGGAACTTTTGTTAAGCTCTTTGCGTAGCTCCATTCCATGCTTTACTTTGCCATGTTAAGTTCCTGTAGCTTATAGTTTTCATGCTCCAAAGTGTGCTACTTGATCTGAAATTCCAGACAAGTGTTAATTTCACTAAGTATGAAATATGTTTACCAATTGCACTTTTGCCATGCTTGTTTGAACCTGCTAATTGATGAATTGGCCGTAGCTCAGTGTTCATCTTTTGTTAAGCATCATGAATGGATCCCTGCCATCTATTTTGTTGCCATGTTTGAGTGCTGTAGCATGTTTGACTTGTTGCATTTAGATGGCTACTTGCTGTATATCGCAGACCGGTGCCATATTTGAATTGCTTGCCATTTCCAAACCGTGTCTCCGATTCCGGTGTTCTTTATATCGATTTCAACCGAAATCACCTCACCTTTCCAGTGGAACACTTGGATTTCCATGTTAAGGCCAGGTTCATTCATTCCTTGTCAAATCTTGCATATGCATCACATATCGCATCCCGCATAGCATACCATGTTGCATCATGTTGTTTGAGCTTTGCATGTGGTTGATTGTGTACTTGTTGCTTGTTTCTCTTGTTTGGGTAGAGCCAGGAGACGATTTCGCTAACGGGGAGCCCGTTGAGTTTGCTTTCGAGGATACAGTCAACTCTGACAACTTTATAGGCAAGATGATCATACCCTCGAAATCACTTCTATCTTTGCTTTGCTAGATGCTCGCTCTTTTGCTATGCTTTTGCTACGATGCCTACCACTTGCTTATCATGCCTCCCAAATTGCCATGTCAAACGTCTAACCCACCATGTCCTAGCAAACCGTTGATCGGCTATGTTACCGCTTTGCTCAGCCCCTCTTATAGCGTTGCTAGTTGTAGGTGAAGATTGGAGACCGTTCCTTGTTGGAACATTATTTTCTTGTTGGGATATCGTTATATTATCTTGTTATCTTAATGCATCTATATACTTGGTAAAGTGTGGAAGGCTCGGCCTTTTGCCTAGTGTTTTGTTCCACTCTTGCCACCCTAGTTTCCGTCATATCGGTGTTATGTTCCCGGATTTTGCGTTCCTTACGCGGTTGGGTGATAATGGGAACCCCTTGATAGTTCGCCTTGAATAAAACTCTTCCAGCAATGCCCAACCTTGGTTTTACCATTAACCTCCTAGCCTCTTTTTCCCTTGGGTTTCCGGAGCCCGAGGGTCATCTTATTTTAACCCCCCGGGCCAGTGCTCATCTGAGTGTTGGTCCAACCTGTCAGCTGCCGGTGGCCACCAGGGGCAACTCTGGGCTGGCCTACCCGTACCTAAGACAATCTGAGTGTGCCCTGAGAAAGAGATATGTGCAGCTCCTATCGGGATTTGTTGGCACATTCAGGTGGTGTTGCTGGTCTTGTTTTAACCTGTCGAAGTGTCTTGAAGAACCGAGATACCGAGTCTGATCGGTACGTCTTGGGAGGAGGTCTATTCCTTCATTGACCGTGAGAGCTTGTCATGGGCTAAGTTGGGACTCCCCTGCAAGGATTTGAACTTTCGAAAGCCGTGCCCGCGGTTATGGGCAGATGGGAATTTGTTAATGTCCGGTTGTCTTAAATAGTCTTGATCGCGTGGGTGCGAGATTGCTGAGTCCCTATGGCTCACAGACTACTTCCAAACCAGATGCAGGGCCTGATGACTCCGTTCCAGATGACACCCTTGAGCTCAAGTGGGAGTTCGGCGGGGACTCACGCCGTTACTATGTGTCTTTCCCTAATGATCAATAGTGGTGCCCAGTTGGGGCGATCGGGACCGTGTCGCATGTTGGGTTGATCTTTTATTTTGGCACCGTAGTCGGGCCATGAGTGATTGAATGATGTAATGCTATTTATGTACTTTGTTTGACGTGGCGAGTGTAAGCCAACTATGTACCTTCCCCCTTTTATTATTTATATTACATGTGATGTTGTGAAGATTGCCTTACTTGCGACATTGCTTTCAATGCGGTTATGCCTCTAAGTCGTGCTTTGACACGTAGGAGATATAGCCGCATCGAGGGCGATTCAAGTTGGTAATCAGAGCCTTCCCCGACCTTAGGAGCCCCCACTGATTGATCGTTTTTAGCAGCCGTTGTTGAGTCTAGAAAAATGTTTTGAGTCATTTAGGAATTATATATCGGAGAGTTTAGGAATTCTTTTTACTCCCCAGTCCCTTCATCGCTCTGGTAAGGCATCCTGATGTAGAGTTTTGACTCTTCTCTTCTCAAATTTCACTAAAAAAATTTTGGATCACGCGGGTATCTTGGAATCGTTCCGATCGATTTGCGACGAGAACATTGTTCTTGGTGCCTCCTGTCATTTAGCGGTTGTGGCAGTGTCCCGGGGAGTTGAGCTCCGAGGTGTTGTCGTCACAATTTTATCGTTGCAGTTCTGGAATACCTGAGTTTAGTATGCCGACATCGAAAATCTCTTTTATGCAGTTGTTGGTGAGATAACCTCGACGCCACCCAGTACTGGGGCGGGAGTTCGGGAGTATTGCCATAACTTGTATAACGGATGCTTTTCGAAGGTTGAGGTAGATGGTTTCCGAAGTTTTCTCGGTTATGTGTTGAAGGATGGATACAGCTGGATGTAGGATTTGCTAGATTTGGGTGAGATATTATGCTTCCCCTGTATCCCCAACACCTGATTGCATAACCGGAAAGGTTCGGGAGTTTCATAGGTGGGAATTCTTGTAGCTCTAGTTCTTCTTCCACGGATATTTGATTTGAGATTGGGATTTCTTACCGAGTATTCGTTCTTGCTTCGTACCTTGTTGATTTATTCCTCTACCTAAATTCTATGTGGCTTCTGAATTTATGGATATGTGACCATTTCAAGTGGAATGCATTCATTCTTATGTTCGGATGTGAAGACTATTTGTTGCAATTTCAACCCGCTTGATTCAGCTTCAATTTTATCTGTCAATGTGCTAACGGATGTCACCCTCTTCACGATGGCTCCCGCTAAGAGCAGCAATCAGAATCAGAATCAGGATCCGCCACCACCTCCTCCTCCTCCGGTGGCATGTCAAGCTGTGATGGCTGCTACCAATGCAAACACGTAGTTGATCATGCAAATTCTTCAAGAGCGCAACCAAGCGAACCAAGGCAACCAAGGCAACAATCAGAATCACTTTGCTACACTCAACCAGTTCCTTGCTAACCAGCCAAATACCTTTAGCAATTGTGTTGAGGCAACTGATGCTGACGATTGGCTCGTGGACTTGTGCAAGCATTTCGAGTGCAGTAATGTCAGGCCTGAGGACTTTGTCAAGTTCGCTTCCTTCCAACTCAAAGACCAAGCTGCAGAATGGTTCCAGCAGTACAAGGATTCCAGAGGAGGCCGTGTGATTACCTGGGATGAATTCCGTCAAGACTTCAGAGCTCATCATATTCCTCAGAGCGTGGTTGAAAGCAAGCGTGAGGAATTCCGCAACCTGAAGCAAGGCTCTTTGTCTGTCTATGACTACAACAAGTTGTTTTAGAAGCTCGCCCGCTTTGCTAAGCAAGACGTCCCTGACGAGAAGAGCATGATATATCAGTTCAGGGGTGGTCTCAGAGAAGAAATCTAGCTAGCTCTTGTTCTCTTTGAGCCCTTGAGGTACTATGAGTTCTACAACATGGCATTGAAGCAAGAGGCTGCTTAGCTGAGGTGTGATGCTTCCAAGAAGCGAGTCAGAGATGCTACTCCTTCTTCCTCTACTCAAGTGGCCAAGCAACAGAAGTATTGGCTTCCTCCTCCTCCATTCCGTCAGCCGTATCAGAAGAGAAAAGGTGGCAGTGGATCTTCCCACCCACCCAACCCTGGCTTTTAGAACAAGACTTCGTCTCAAGCTCCAAGATCGAGTGCTCTGTATCATCGTCCGCTTTCAGAGGTCACGTGCAACAAGTGCCAACAGAAGGGTCACTATGCCAACAAGTGCTTCAACCAGAGGCGTCTCCCTCCTTCTCCTCCTGTGAGATCAGCAGGTACAGCTGTGGTCAAGCATAACCCCAAGCACGCCAAGGTCAATTTGATGAATGCAGCTCAGGCAGAGGACTCGTCAGATGTCATCATGGGTAACCTTCCTGTTAATGATATTCCAGCTAAAGTTCTTTTTGACACTGGTGCATCGCATTGTTTCATCTCAAGACCATTTACATCTAAGCATGGGTTGGCCTTGAAAATTTTGCCTAGACCTTTAGCAGTTGTCTCTCCCGGTAAGCGCATGCATGCAAACTCCATTGCTCCGGATGTTACTATCACTTTGGGTGACTACAAATTTCTATCTTCTCCTACGGTTCATTGTGACTCGGATATTGATCTTATTCTTGGAATGGATTGGCTTTCTAAGCACAAGGCGCATCTTGATTGTGCTGCCAGGCAGATTCAATTGACTCATTCGTCTGAGGATGTAATTGTCTTTGCCGCTCGCGATGATACAATCCGTCTGTTTTCTCTCAATGAGAAGGGTGAACTGGATGCCATCTCGCAAATTCCAGTCGTTTGCGAATATCAAGACGTCTTTCCAGAAGAGCTTCCAGGAATGCCACCACACCGGCCAGTTGAATTCGTCATCGATCTTGAGCCTGGCACGGAGCCGGTCTGCAAACGCCCTTACAAGCTCGGACATGAAGAGTTGAAGGAGCTGAAGAAGCAACTCGATATTCAAGAACGAATGGGTCTCATCCGACCTAGTTCCTCTTCGTGGGGTTGTGGAGTTCTTTTTGTGAAGAAGAAGGATGGAACAGACCGACTTTGTGTTGACTAACGTCCATTGAACAAGAAGACTATCAAGAACAAGTACCCACTTCCCAACATCAACGAGCTGTTCAAACAACACAAAGGTGCCCGAGTATTCTCCAAGCTTGATCTCCATATGGGTTATCATCAGATTCGAATCCGTGAGCAAGATATTCCCAAGATGGCTTTCAAGACAAGCTATGGTTCATATGAATACACTGTCATGTCTTTTGGCCTCGTCAACGCTCCTCCGACTTTCTCTCGCATGATGAACTTCATCTTCAACACCTACACCAATGACTTTGTTTTGGTCTATCTCAACGACATTCTGGTCTTTTCGAAGAACAAGTAAGATCATGCCAAGCACTTGCGTTTGGTGCTCGATAAGCTCAGGGAACACCAGTTCTACGCCAAGTTCTCAAAGTACGAATTTTGGCTCGATGAGGTTCTTTATCTTGGGCATATCATCTCGGCCAAGGGCATTGCGGTGAATCCTAAGAAGGTGTCTGCAATTGTGAATTGGGAACCACCTCAGAACGTCAAGCGACTCCGTAGCTTCCTCGGTCTCGCAAGCTACTGTCGAAGGTTCATTGAGAACTTTTCTAAGATCGCGAAGCCTCTCTCAAATCTTCTCCAGAAGCACGTCAAGTATGTTTGGTCTCCGGAATGTGACATTGCTTTCAACACTTTGAAAGAGAAATTGGTCACTGCTCCAGTTCTGACTCCTCCTGATGAATCCAAACTGTTCGAGGTCTTCTGCGATGCCTCTCTCTAAGGTCTTGGTGCAGTGTTGATGCAAGAGAACAAAGTTGTGACTTATACCTCTCGCCAGTTGAAGCCCAACGAGAAGAACAACCCCACTCATGACCTCGAGTTGGCGGCAGTTGTGCATGCTCTTTTGACTTGGAGACATCTCTTATTGGGAAGAAAACTGGACATCTTCACTGACCACAAGAGTCTCAAGTACATCTTCACTCAGCCTAATCTCAACCTCAGGCAGACTCGATGGGTCGAAATGATTCAAGAGTATAATCCGAGTATCGAGTATACTCCAGGCAAGGCCAATGTGATTGCTGACGCATTGAGCAGGAAGGCTTATTGCAACAGTCTGATTCTCAAGCCTTATCAACCCGAGCTTTGTGAAGCCTTCCGCAAACTCAATCTGCATGTTGTTCCTCAAGGTTTCCTCGCCAACCTTCAAGTCTCTCCTACCTTGGAAGACCAGATTCGTGAGGCTCAACTTCTTGATGCTATGGTGAAGAAGGTGAAGATTGGGATTGCCAAGAGTCAACCCAAGTACAAGTGCTACCGCCTTGATGACAAGGACACTCTCTTCTTCGAGGATCGTATTGTTGTGCCCAAGGGTGATCTTCGTAAGGTTATCATGAATGAGGCTCACAATTCACTCCTCTCCATCCACCCTGGGAGCATGAAGATGTATCAGGACCTCAAGCAAACTTATTGGTGGACTCGAATGAAGCGCGAAATTGCTCAGTTCGTGAATGAGTGTGATGTCTACAGAAGAGTGAAGGCAGAACACCAAAGGCCAGCTGGTCTCCTCCAACCTCTTGCCATTCCAAAATGGAAGTTTGAACACATTGAGATGGACTTCGTGACTGGGTTCCCAAAGTCCAAGCGTGGCAATGATGCTATATTCATTGTCATCGACAAACTCACTAAAGTGGCTCACTTTCTGCCTATCAAAGAGTCAATCACTGCAGCTCAATTGGCGGAGCTCTATACCTCTCGTATTGTCTCGCTGCACGGTATTCCACAGGTGATCTCTTCAGACCGTGGCAGCATCTTTACCTCCAAGTTTTGGGATTCTTTTCAGAAGGCCATGGGCACCAACATCCTCTTCAGCATAGCTTTCCATCCTCAAACTAGTGGTCAAGTCGAGCGTGTCAATCAGATTCTTGAACATATGCTCAGGGCTTGTGTGATCTCCTTCGGCATGAAGTGGGAAGATTGTCTTCCATATGCTGAATTCTCCTACAACAACAGTTTTCAAGCAAGTTCGGGCAAGGCCCCATTCGAAATTCTTTATGGCAGGAAGTGTCGTACCCCTCTCAACTGGTCTGAAACCGGTGAACGTCAACTTCTGGGAAATGACTTAATCACAGAGGCAGAGGAAATGTGCAAAGTCATTCGACATAACCTCAAAGCAGCGCAATCGCGCCAGAAGAGCTACTATGATAGTAAGCACCGTGTTTTGGTTTTCGAGATCGGAGATCATGTTTACCTCCGCGTCTCTCCAATGAAAGTTACTCGTCTCTTCGGTATCAAAGGGAAGCTTGCCCCTAGATACGTGGTACCTTTCAAGATCGTTGGCAAGAGAGGCGATCTCGCTTATCAACTCGAGCTTCCTTCAAACTTTGCAAATGTGCATGACGTGTTCCATGTCTCTCAGCTCCGCAAGTGCTTCAAGACTCCTGAACGCACCATCAACTTCGAAGACATTGAGCTCCAAGAAGATCTCTCTTATCGTGAGCACCCCGTGGCTATTCTTGAAGAGACTGAACGCAAGACTCGCAATAAGTCAATCAAATTC
Source organism: Triticum aestivum (assembly GCF_018294505.1). Lineage (NCBI taxonomy): Eukaryota > Viridiplantae > Streptophyta > Magnoliopsida > Poales > Poaceae > Triticum > Triticum aestivum. The sequence continues at coordinate 319,893,608 of NC_057809.1, read as the reverse complement.
CTCAAAGTCAAGTGGTCACACCATTCCGACCGTGAAGCCACCTGGGAACGCGAGGATCACCTCCGTTCTGAGTACCCGGTGTTCTTCTAGTCCTAGATCTCGGGACGAGATCCTTTCGTAGTGGTGGAGTGTTGTAACACCCCGGATATGATTTACCCTATATGTAATCCAACTCTTGCCGTTTCTGGCACTAAGTTATTTTATTTTCTCGGGTTCGGGTTTTTGTCTCTGTGTGTTGTTGTTGTTGTCATGCATCTCATATCATGTCATCATGTGCATTGCATTTGCATACGTCTTTGTCTCATGCATCTGAGCATTTTCCCCGTTGTCCGTTTTGCATTCCGGCACTCCGTTCTCCTCCGGTGGTCATTTCTACCTTTCTCTCGTGTGTGGGGATTAAACATTTCCGGATTGGACCGAGACTTGCCAAGCGGCCTTGGTGTACAACCGGTAGACCGCCTGTCCAGTTTCGTACCATTTGGACTTCGTTTGATGCTCCAACGGTTAACCGAGGGACCGAAAAGGACTCGTGTGTGTTGCAGCCCAACACCCCTCCAATTTGGCTCAAAACCCACCAAAACTCTCTCCATCATCTAGAGCGTTCGATCATGATCGCGTGGCCGAAAACCGCACCTCATTTGGACTGTCCTAGCTCCTCCTATGTCTATTTAAATGCCCCCTCCGAAATTCTCGTTTTCCTCTCCTCGAAACCCTAGATCCACCCCTCTCCGCGCGTCCGGACACGTCCACCGGCCGCCGGACACGTCCGCCGCCCGCCCGGTCCACTCCCGCGCCGCCACATGTCCCGCCGCCGTCCTCCCGCGCCGCCGGCCCGCGAGCCCGGGTCAGGCCCCCGCGAGGCCCAGTCGCTCGGCACCCGCCTCCTCTCGCCGCCCCGCCGCCTCAGCTCCCGCGCCGCCGCCCAGAGACCCGCGCCGACCACCACCGCTGACTCGCCGCGCGCCGCCGCCCGGAGCTCTGGCGATGCCCGGCCCTGCCGCGGCGCCCCATCCTCGCGGCCACCCCCGGATCCGGCGCCCCCAAGCCCTCTCCGGCCTCCTCCCCAACTCCGGCAACGTCTCCGGCGAGTTTTGCTACAGTGACTCCGGCGAGGTGCATCGGGAACCATGCCAGATCCAGATCTGAGATCCCCTCCTCAGTTGACTTTTATCCCTAACCCTAATTTTTTTTGCTATGTTCATCGTGCCGTAACTTTGCATCAGTAGATCCGTTTTGGGCGTATAGCATATCAAAATGTTCGCCTCAGAGAGCACATCATTTCATCTCATTGCATCATTTTCATTTGAGTTCATCTTGATGCCCGAAATGCTGTTGGAAGAATGCTACTTGAGTTAATTGTCAGATCTGCTGCTCCAAATAGCTATTTGTTATTTTTGCCATGCTTATTGTGTGCATGATATGCCCCTGAGCTCTACATGTGTTTTGGTATATGCTTTGCCATCTTTCCAGAGGTGCCATCAATGTATTTTTGTGATTTGTGTGGCGACTAGAACAAGCTTGCAAAGTGGAGCATTCGTTAATGCTGATTTCAGGGACTTAGCAATTCCACTAAGTCCTTGGTTTGTTTTTATCAATATGCCATATGATCATGTTGTTTCCTAGTGATCCGTGCCTCTTTTTTGAGGATGATCAGTAAGGATGATTGGTTAATCTTGTAGTGCTCTATCCATCCATGTCTTTCTTTGCAATTATGGAGGACCCTAGCTTGAGTCAATCGAGCTCTATGTTTGCTATTTCGTGAATCTGGGCAGATTGTCTACTTGTTTGCGATTTTGCCGAGGATGTTGTAGTTGATCCGTGCATGCTATGTTGTTGTTCTTTCCATGTCTAGCTGGTATAATGTGTATTCTTGATGGGTGTATGCTTAGATTGTCATGATATGCTCTGTAGTGAGTGCATCGAGCTCGTAAACATGCCCACTTGATATCTGATTTGCATGCTCCAGTTTTTCTCTAAGTCTGTGATCTGTTTAAGTTTTTGTCATGTTCACATGCTTGCAATTGTATTTTCTGATCCCTTTTGGATCAAGGTCACTAAGCGACTTTTGTTAAGCTCTTTGCGTAGCTCCATTCCATGCTTTACTTTGCCATGTTAAGTTCCTATAGCTTATAGTTTTCATGCTCCAAAGTGTGCTACCTGATCTGAAATTCCAGACAAGTGTTAATTTCACTAAGTCTGAAATCTGTTTACCAATTGCACTTTTGCCATGCTTGTTTGAACATGTTAGTGGATGAATTGGCCGTAGCTCAGTGTTCATCTTTTGTTAAGCATCATGAATGGATCCCTGCCATCTATTTTGTTGCCATGTTTGAGTGCTGTAGCATGTTTGTCTTGTTGCATTTACATAGCTACTTGCTGTATATCGCAGACCGGTGCCATATTTGAATTGCTTGCCATTTCCAAACCGTGTCTTCGATTCCGGTGTTCTTTATATCGATTTCAACCGAAATCACCTCACCTTTCCAGTGGCACACTTGGATTTCCAAGTTGAGGCTATGTTCATTCATTCCTTGTCAAATCTTGCATATGCATCACATATCGCATCCCGCATAGCATACCATGTTGCATCATGTTGTTTGAGCTTTGCACGTGGTTGATAGTGTTCTTGTTGCTTGTTTCTCTTGTTTGGGTAGAGCCGGGAGACGAGTTCGCTAACGGGGAGCCCGTTGAGTTTGCTTTCGAGGATCTAGTCAACTCTGACAACTTTGCAGGCAAGATGATCATACCCTCGAAATCATTTCTATCTTTGCTTTGCTAGATGCTCGCTCTTTTGCTATGCCTTTGCTACGATGCCTACCACTTTATTATCATGCCTCCCAAATTGCCATGTCAAACCTCTAACCCACCATGTCCTAGCAAACCGTTGATTGGCTATGTTACCGCTTTGCTTAGCCCCTCTTATAGTGTTGCTAGTTGCAGGTGAAGATTGGAGACCGTTCCTTGTCGGAACATTATTTTCTTGTTGGGATATCATTATATTATCTTGTTATCTTAATGCATCTATATACTTGGTAAAGGATGGAAGGCTCGGCCTTTTGCCTAGTGTTTTGTTCCACTCTTGCCGCCCTAGTTTCCGTCATATCGGTGTTATGTTCCCGGATTTTGCGTTCCTTACGCGGTTGGGTGATAATGGGAACCCCTTGATAGTTTGTCCTGAATAAAACTCTTCCAGCAATGCCCAACCTTGGTTTTACCATTTGCCTCCTAGCCTCTTTTTCCCTTGGGTTTCCGGAGCCCGAGGGTCATCTTATTTAAACCCCCCGGGCCAGTGCTCCTCTGAGTGTTGGTCCAACCTGTCAGCTGCCGGTGGCTACCAGGGGCAACTCTGGGCTGGCCTACCCGTACCTAAGACAATCTGAGTGTGCCATGAGAAAGAGATATGTACAGCTCCTATCGGGATTTGTCGGCACATTCGGGCGGTGTTGCTGGATTTGTTTTAACTTGTCGAAGTGTCTTGTAGAACCAGGATACCGAGTCTGATCGGAATGTCTCGGGAGAAGGTTTATCCTTCGTTGACCGTGAGAGCTTGTCATGGGCTAAGTTGGGACCCCCTGCAGGGATTTGAACTTTCGAAAGCCGTGCCCGTGGTTATGGGCAGATGGGAATTTGTTAATGTCCGGTTGTAGATAACTTGAACCTTAACTTAATTAAAATGAATCAACTGTGTGTGTTACCGTGATGGTCTCTTCTCGGCGGAGTCCGGGAAGTGAACACGGTGTTGGAGTAATGCTTGTCACAGGATGTTCTCTAGTTCTTCGTTCGCGCTTTGCCTTCTCTTCTCGCTCTCTTTTGCGAACAGGTTAGCCACCATAGATGCTAGTCGCTTGCTGCAGCTCCACATATTTACCTTGCCTTACCTATAAGCTTAAATAGTCTTGATCGCGAGGGTGCGAGATTGCTGAGTCCCTGTGGCTCACAGACTACTTCCAAACCAGATGCAGGGCCTGATGACTCTGTTTCAGATGACGCGCTTGAGCTCAAGTGGGAGTTCGACGAGGACTCACGCCGTTACTATGTGTCTTTCCCTGATGATCAGTAGTGGTGCCCAGTTGGGGCGATCGGGACCGTGTCGCATGTTGGGTTGATCTTTTATTTTGGCACCGTAGTCGGGCCATGAGTGATTGAATGATGTAATGCTATTTATGTACTTTGTTTGACATGGCAAGTGTAAGCCAACTATGTACCTTCCCCTTTTATTATTTATATTACATGGGATGTTGTGAAGATTGCCTTACTTGCGACATTGCTTTCAGTGCGGTTATGCCTCTAAGTCGTGCTTCGACACGTAGGAGATATAGCCGCATCGAGGGTGTTTCAATATTCTTGGAGATCTATTTCTGTGGTGTGTTTGTTGGGACCTGATGAATTGTGGTTTTATGATCAGATTATCTATGAATATTATTTGAGTATTCTCTGAACACTTTTATGCATGACTGTTATAGCTTTGTATTTCTCTCTGATCTATCTATTGGTTTGACCAACTAGATTGATTTATCTTGCAATGGAGAGGTGCTTTGTGATGGATTTGATCTTGTGTTTCTCAATCCCAGTGAAAGAAAGGGACATGACATGTATTTGTACCATTGTCATTAAGGATAAAAATATGGGGTTTATTCATATTAATTGAGTTTACTTTGTCTACATCATGTCATCTTGCTTAAGGTGTTACTCCGTTCTTTATGAACTTAATACTCTAGATGCATGCTGGATAGCAGTCAATGAGTGGAGTAATAGTGGTAGATGCAGGCAAGAGTCGGTCTACTTGTCTCGGATGTGATGCATGTATACATGATCATTGCCTTGTATATCGTCATAATTATTCACTTTTCTATCAGTTTCCCAACAGTAATTTGTTTACCCACCGTATGTTATGTTCAAGAGAGAAGCCTCTAGTGAAAACTATGGGCCCCGTGTCAATTTTAATCCTATATTAAAATCCAAAAATACCTTGCTGCAATTTATTTACTTTTATTTTATGTTGCGCTTTTCCTTATCTATCTATCACTACCATATTTGATCCTTGCAATTAACTGCCAAGGGATTGACAACCCCTTGTTTGCGTTGGGTGCAAGTATTGATTATTTTGTGTATATGTATTGCTAACGAGGTGTTGCATGGTTCTCCTACTAGATTGATAACCTTGGTTCTTAACTGAGGGAACTACTTATCTCTATTTTACTGCATCATCCTCTCCTCTTCGAGGAAATCCGAACGTAGCTCACAAGTAGCACTCATCTATGAGGTATAGCTTCAAGTGTTGCCCATTCGTGATCCAGGGTCCATCTTCCTTCCTTTTAACCAAACAGCCATGGGGTTATATGCTTCTTCTATCTCATAAGGCCCTTCCCAACGGGACCTGAGTTTCCCTAGAAACAACTTGAGACAAGCATTAAATAGGAGGATAATGTCCCCTGCAATGGAAGTTTGTTTCAGTATCTTATGATTATGCCACATCTTAACCTTTTATTTAAACAACTTGGCACTATCATAAGCATTATTACAAAGCTCTCCTAAAGCATGTATATCCAGTAACCTCTTCTCTCGTGCTTCTTTAAAATTGAAATTGATATTCTTGATTGCCCAATAAGCCTTATGTTCCAGCTCTAAAGGTAAATGACAAGTCTTGCCATATACCATTTTGTATGGCGACATTCCCATGGGGTTCTTATAAGCGGTGCGGTAGGCCCATACTGTTTCATTTAGCTTCCCTACCCAGTCCTTTCTGGACTTTTGCACCGTCTTCTGCAATATCGTCTTTACCTCCCGGTTTGAGAGTTCCACTTGACCACTAGTCTGAGTGGTGAACCTATTCGGTGAGTTACTCCATACTTATGGGGTACTCTCACTACTAGGAAAAGGCTAATTAATGGTGCACCTGTTTTTGCCATTAATGGTGCACTACAGGTGCGCCACTATTATCACGCCATTAGTAACAAAATAGTAATGGTGCACCTATGGTGCAACATTACTATACCTATCTGGTGCGCCATTACTATCTGACTTAGTAATGGCGCACCACATAGAAGTGCACCATTACTAACAATTTTTTAATTTTTTTAAAAAAAATTCCAATTTTTTTTTCATTTTTTCCTTAATCTCGGATCACTATGGCTTAATCTCAAGTCAATAAGCTTAATCTCCAGTCAAATCGCACTCCATGGTCAAACTTCCCAGAAGGTCACCCATCCTCACACTTCTCCAGCCCGAGCACACTTAACTTTGCAGTTTTATCCAACCCACCAGCTCACTTCACACGCACTTGTTGATATATCTATCATATCAATCCTATTAAACCTTGTTGATGTCTAGGAGTTTGTTCTTGTTCATGAGTGTGATGAAATTTTGGAAAAAAATATTTCAAACTTCCCGGTCATATTAAGTATCATATTTTGAAAAAAAAATCCAAAAAAAAATTAGGTAACCAACTTTTTTTTGTTACTAGTGGCGCACCTAGCAAATGGTGCGCCACTAGTAAGTTTGATTTTTTTTTCATTTTCCCCCCTCTCGATCTTAAAAGCCCCATATCTTTCGTTCTGTTAGGTTTTTGGGGATTTTGAAGATGTTGAACGAGGATCCCCCCGTTCAATTCGTATGTAACTTTTTCGAGTAGATGATATTTCATATAAAAACTTTTTAATCCTAGTTCGTATGCAAAAGTTATGCCCATTTTACTAAATTCCAGAGAGATTTTGTAAATAAAGTCGAAATTCATATTTGTAAATTTTTCCAACAACTAGACCACATATCACATGGGAAACTTATTTTCTTTTATGTTTTGACATTTCCATCATTTTCTTTTATTTTTTAAAAAACTAAAAAGGCGGTCCAGGGGGGGCATTTAGCACCAGGGTTACTAATGGCGCACCTGGTGTGTGGTGTGCCATTAGTAGTTTTGAAAACAAAATAAAAAAATTGTTAGTACTGGCGCACCATGGGATAGTGCGCCATTACTAGTTGGCGCATTGTCCACTGGTGCGCCATTACTAACAATTTTTTTTATTTTTTTTCAAAACTACTAATGGTGCACGGTGGGTGTGGTGCGCCATTAATATGTCAACTAGTAATGGCGCACTATCCCCTGGTGCGCCACTGCTAACAATTTTTTTTCAAAACTACTAATGGCGCACCACACACCAGGTGCGCCATTAGTAATATGTCAATAATGGCGCACCCCATACATGGTGCGCCATTAATTCCATATTAGCTATAGCCCTTTTCCTAGTAGTGTCTATTGAAAATTCCCCGTATAAAATGAGATCCGCCGTCAGTAATAAGAACCTTAGGAACTCCGAACCTGGGTAATATGATGTCCTTTGTCATCTTCAGTGAAGTAGTCGCGTCTGCATGTTTGGTTGGTATGGCTTCAACCCACTTGGTAACATAGTCTACAGCCACAAGAACATGAGTATACCCATCTGAAACGGGGAAAGGTCCCAAATAGTCCAATCAACAAACATCAAAGGGTTCACAGACTAGACTATAATTCATGGGTATTTCTTGTCTTCTACCTATATTACCTATGCATTGACACGCATCACAATTTTTAAAAAACCTATGTGCATCTCTGAAGAGAGTTGTCTAGTAGAATCTCAACAAAAGAACCTTGGCGGCGGCTCTCTCGCCAACATGATATCCTGCATACGGACTGCTATGACAACTTTTAAGTATAGCATTATCACATGTTTTGGAACACAATGCCTAATCATGTCATTCGGCCCATGTTGATAAAGAAAGGGGTCATCCCCGAAATAATACTTTCAGGTCACTGAAGAACTTTTTCCTATAATGATAATTCATAACAGGTGGCATGTACTTTCCTGCAAGAAAGTTAGCATAATCTTCAAACCACGGTTATATCTCTTTTTTATCATAGCGAAGCTATCACCTGGAAAGGATTCATTTATAGGAACTGGATCATAAGGTATCTTTTCCCTGCGTGATAGGTGGTCTGCTATTGGATTGTCTTCTCCTTTGTAGTCTACTATCTGCAAATCAAATTGCTGAAGTAGTAATATCCATCGAATCAATCTACGCTAAGCGTCCTTCTTTCCAAGAAGGTAACGCAAGGAGCAATAATCCATATGAAAAATCACTTTTGAACTTATAATATAAGATTGGAATTTATCACAAGAAAAGACAATAGAAAGTAATTCTTTCTCAGTGGTAGCTAAATGTGTTTGATCTTTATCCACGATCCTGCTAGCATAAAAGACCACATTAAGTTTTTTATCATCTCGTTGTCCCAAGACAGCTTCGACAGCGTAATTGCTAGTGTCACACATAATATCAAAGGTAAGGTAAATTTTCTATTACCACAATTCTTTCTTGATCTATCTTGATTCTCTTCCTTGATACTATGTGCCCCAACACTACCCCCTCTGTGGCCATGAAGTGGCTCTTTTCCCAATTCAACACGAAACATGTTTCTTCACACCTCTGCAAAACCTTCATAAGATTATAGAGACAATTATCAAAGGAGGTACCTTGGACAAAAAATTGTCCATAAATACCTCAACAATTTTCTCAACGAAGTCAGAGAAAATTCTAGAAATGCATTTTTGAAATGGCGGTGGTCTGTTACATAGACCAAATGGCATCCGACAGTATGTGTATGTGTCGTACGGGCAGGTGAAGGTAGTCTTTTCTTGGTACTCGGGTCAGATAGGTATTTGCGAGAATCTAGAATATCCATTGTTGGGGTAATAATAAGACATGGGTGATTAGTACCCTAACTTATGCATAGACAATAGTAGCCTTCCCAATGGCGAGCGCTTGCCGGCGAATGGCTCTCACCAAGATACAAGACTTATCTCACAAGACTGTGAAGAAGACCTCCAGGCAGGTCATACAGAAGTACTAAGATAGTACTAAAGATCAAGCATCAAGTTGCCGGAAAGCTACATATCGGCAAGTGAAGGCCTGGCAAGATCCGTGTTGGCAAGCACCCACTATCTCTCCACCGCTCCACCTCAGCGACCAGCTAGTCGCTTGTCAATCGACGTCGAGCGGACAGGTGGTTAGGTGAGGCTTGTCGGGGCACATGTCAGCATGCCGCCGAAGACCAACTTTATAGCCACCCGACCCAGAGGCATGCGAAGGAATAGGAGGTAGTTGGGTGGACGACACAGAAGGAGAGACGCATCCTTGCTGGAGCTCACCCCAGCATGACACCTCACGGTGCATTTAATGCTTTTGTCCAAATTAGGCAGGGTTAGGTATAATAGCATTGTAGCCACTATTCACAACATGCAATTACTGTCTTGCCATTGTGGTGACCCCTTGATGTATAAAAGGAGACCCATGGATACCTTTACAAAGGTCGACACTTTTCTCAATTATGCGTAGTAGTTGCACTTCCTGTGGACCTTGCCAGCAAGCTGCGCACATCTGTAACTTGAGCTCATACACGAATCAATCCACCAAAGTAGGAGTAGGGTTTTACGCCTCACGGTGGCCCAAACCTGGGTAAACTCTATGTGTTGATTGATGGATCTGCTCTTTGTGTTCATTGATCCCCATAGTCGAACCACAAAGGGGCCTTTGCCAGTCGCATATATTTTTGTATGTCGACATCTTTGGTGCGCCAGGTAGGGGGGTCGCATGCACAAACCTGCTCCAGCAGTCTATGCATCAGGTTCATCATCTTCACCGTCCATGGCACCCAAGAAGAAGGGTGCGGCGACCGGTGCTTAGCCTAGGTCCAAGCTTCCATCGTGCACGCCTACGGGTGATGGTGGCAGAGGCGGCGGCGGGGGTAGAGACGGTGAGCAACATCCTCTGGCGATCCTAGTCGGGCAAGTGGCATCATCCGGAGTGGGGCAAACAAAAACCCAGTCGCTGCCATGTCCAAGGGTTGAGCTGCAAATCCTAGGATGGTGTTGTGGCCTACGAGGATGGCACACACAGATGTCCAAGAATTCCACGCTAGCGCATACCGCGGGTATCGCAAGATGGGCGCGACACTAGCATCGCAACGTTGGCAGCTCCGGACGTCTCCATGACAAGACCCTGGTGCATGATTCCTAAGATGCTCGTGGGCAACCCCACCCTTGTATAACCCTACCCTCTTCATCATCTTGAGGTTCCTCTTGATATGGCTTGCTTAAGATAGAAGAAAATGGGAACTTAATCATTTCATCTCCTCACTTCATGGAGAAAGACTTCTTCTTGATGTGTGCTCCAAAAACAATAGGGCAATCTTTATCCTCCAAGATCATTAGCACATAAATATCAATGGGATAAATGAGTGAATCTATTATAATATTAACATCTTTAAGGATGCCATATAGTTTCCTATCGGTTTTATCTACAAGCTTAATGACAACATCAATGTGCTCAAGCGTACAGGGAGAAATCTCCTCATAGATTTTTGAATATAGAGTGTAAGGAATAATATTGACTGGAGAACCAGGGTCACATAACCCGAAATAAGCACTACAAAAAATACACTTCTGTGATGATACATGACTGTCACAGTAGGTCACATTTGTTGGCATGCATGTACATCCATGATGATTTTATGACAGAATCAAGATAGCCATACCTATGATGTCATAGAAGTGTTCCATGACATTACCAAAATTATCATCACAGAAGTGTCCACTTCCATGACTATAAATGGAGCGTCATGGAAGTGCTTTTGTCAAGGGTAAACGACACATGACATCCACCGTAACGGGTCGTCATTAAGCTATCGGGTTCTGGTTTGGATCCGATAACCCGTTAACAGGCTGGACCAATGGGGATTTTCCACATGTAAAATAATCATTGGATGGAGGAAACACGTGTCTGCTCCTCGGTGGGCCAGATGTCCTCTGTCCAATGGAGGAGACATGCATATGATACGTCGACGCAGGGCCCAACAAAGTCCCATATAGGTTAAAAAGGTTGGCCCAGTCAAATGCTCGTAGTACTTACTTAGGTACTAGTGGGCCAGCCCAATAACGGCATGTTTAAACATAGCCCATTTACCGCTCGAAGCCAGATCTGGCCCGTTAATTGTTCGCCGAATATTTGGGCCTAATTACACTACTGGAATCAGCTAATTTGCCATCTGCCAGCTCTTTGCCGTCAGCTAGCAGACGGCAAAGAAGCTCTTTGCCATCAGCTACCCAAAAGCATACGGCAAAGAACTAGCTGATGGCAAAGACCTTCTTTGCCATCAGCCAGTTCTTTGCCGTCCGCTAGCAGACGGCAAAGATTATTTATCGTCGGCTAGCAGACGGCAAAGAGGGAGGGGGCCCCACTGACGAGCTGCTTAAAAAAAACTTAACGGCCCCCCTCTTTGTTGTCTGCTAGCGGACGGCAAAGAGCCAAAAAGCGGACGGCAAAGGGGGGCGGACGGCAAAGATTTAACATATCTAACGGCCGCGCCCCACCCCGCCCCTCTCTCTCTGTTTCTCTCCCTCTTCACACGCGCGTCGCCGCCCCCACCACTCGTCTCCGCCCCGTCGCCCCACCACCCCGCCGCCCCACCGGCCCCGAGCCCCGGTCGCCCCAGCCGCCCTGCCGTCTCGGCGCCACTGCACCCCAGCCCCCCCCCCCCCCCCCCCCCCGCGCCCCACCGCCCCTGCCCCGGCCCCGTCGCCACTACCGCCCGCCCTCCCCCTGCGCCCCACCGCCCCAGGCCGCCCCCCCCCCCTCCTCCACCGGCCACCTCCCCCACCGGCCCTGCCCCAGGTGAGCTCTACCTCCTCTTATTTTTCCTTTTTTCTGTTTTTTTAGTTTTAGGTTTATGTTTAGTTTAGAATTAGTTTTGGTTTTAGTTTTATATGTTTAGTTTTAGGTTTAGGTTTAGTTTTAGGTTTAGATTTAGTTTATTCCTTTTTCTGTTTTTTTAGTTTTAGGTTTATGTTTAGTTTACATTTAGTTTTAATTTTAGTTTTAGTTTTAGATTTAGGTTTAGTTTTAGTTTTAGGTTTAGGTTTAGTTTAGTTTTAGGAAAGAAGAACAAGAAAAAAAGAGGAGAGGAGGAGAAGAAGAAGAGGAAAAAGGAAAGGAAGAAGAAGAGGAGGAAGAAGAAGAAAAAAGAAGAAGAGGAAGAAGAGGAAGAAGAAGAAAAGGAAAAAAGAGGAAAAAAGGAAGAACAGGAAGAAAAGGAAGAAGAGGAAGCAGAAGAAAAGGAAAAAAGAGGAAGAAAAGCAAGAAAAGGAAGAAGAGGAAGAAGAAGAAAATGAAAAAAGAGGAAAAAAACCCGACCCGACACGGAACCCCGACCCCGACACGACACCCCGACCCCAAGACCCCGACCCCGACACCCCGACCCAGACCCCGACACCCCGACCCCGAGCATGACCCGGCACCCCGACCCCGACACCGACACGGCACCCCGACCCCGACCCGGCACCCCGACCCGAGACCCCGACCCCGACCCCGACACCCCGACCCCGAGCCTGACCCGACACCCTGACCCCGACAACCAACCCCCTGACCCCGACACCCCGACCACGACACGACACCCCGACCCCGAAACAGCACCCCGACCCCGACACGGCACCCTGACACCGACATGACACCCCGACCCCGAAACAGCACCCCGACCCCGACAAGGCACCCCGACACCGACACGACACCCCGACCCTCGACACCTCCCGAAAAGGTGTTCTTTGTCCTTCCAGAGGCCGACGGGGTCTTATATTTGTGAATTATTAGTTAGGTCATATATTTTTCAATTTTGTTATGAAAAACATCATATATAATTGTGTTGATCGGGTAGTTTTAAATGTGCAGTTGTTTCATCGCTGTGAGGTTTGGTGTTCGACAACCTCGCCGTGCGTTTGATGAGCTCTGCCCCTTCGTTCGTGGGTGAGCACAAATGACATGTCCTCCTCCCCCATTAATTATTTGATCTATTCCGATGAAACTTGATAGCTAGATATATATGTGTCTTGAATCATTAGTATGCATAACCAATATGTGTCTCCCATTCGAAAGCGTCATAGTTATAAATATGCATGCATTTGCATATTTATAACCTTGATTCTTTCGAATTGTCCAATGCTATCCATGGACAGCCCGAATATGTGTAGATTGGGTTCGTTTTCCCATATGCTTTGCTCCGGATCCGACGCATAAATTTCGTCAGTGCTTCCCCTGTTGTTCTCCGGGTACACGTCCTCTCTGTTTATTGCAGAGACGTGTATCAGGAGAACAGCGAGGAGGTGCTGCCGAAATTTTGCGTCGGATCCGGAGCATAGCATGGGAAAATGAACCCAATCTACACATACACGGGTGCGATTAGGACCTATCATTACCTATTAGAGTGTAGGTTGCATGGACATAATAAAATTGACAAAGTAGATCAACTGATGAATATATACATGGTGAATTACATATATAATTGTTGTGTGTCTAGTAGCTCTGAAAGTCAAGATGAGTGATCGTGTGTGGATGTATACCGGTCACACTGGTCAGAACAAATGGAGCGCTGAATGGTTCACAAAAACCAAGGGGTTTATGCAAGCCGCATTTGCAAATGGCCAGAAGAAAACCTGATGCCCCTGTTTCCGGTGCGACAATTGGGAAAATAGGACAGAGGCTGAAATGGGCAAACACCTGCAGAAGAGTGGTTTTACGCCCAATTATATGGTGTGGACATTTCATGGTGAGTCTGCCCAACGTGACCGAGCTGAGGTGGATCGTGGTCGCACCAACGAGCATGGTACCGGGATGGAAAACATGGTGCAAGACTATGATGATGCTCGGGATTCGGACGAGAAGATGGAGGAATCTGCAAAGGCCTTCAATGAAATGTTGGAGTCTTCAAAACGTCCGCTCCACGAGCACACTGAGCTTTGTCAGTTGGATGCCATCTCACAAGTAATGGCTCTGAAGGCTCAGTTAAACTTGGGCAGAGAATGCTATGATGCAATTATGACAGTATTTGGACGCTTTCTACCCAAAGGTCATGTAATGCCTGCAAACCTATACCAGTCAGACAAAATCCTCCATGCACTAAAGATGCCCTATGAGAAGATACATGCCTGTGAGAAAGGATGTGCCTTATTTAGGCTTGACTATGCGGACTTGAACTATTGTCCCATTTACAAGTCTTCCGAGTATATTGTGGTAGACAACGGTATGGGTGAGAAGACACAGACCAAAATCCCCGTTAGTGTTCTTTGGTATATGCCAATCGTACCAAGACTTCAATGTCTTTTCATGGTCGAAGAGACGGCCAGACAGATGACATGGCACAAAACAGGCAAAAGAACCGAACTAGATGCAGATGGGAATCTGATGATGGTACACACATCGGATGGTGTTGCATGGAAAAAGTTTGATGAATTACATGCTGACAACGTGGCAGATCCGAGGCATCCCCGAGTCGGCATCAGCACGGATGGGTTCAGTGTGTTTGGTATGACGGCAGCCCAATACAGTTGTTGGCCCGTATTTGTCTTTCCACTCAATCTCCCCCCCGGACAGATTATGCAAAGAAAGAACATTTTCCTGACGTTGACAATTCCAGGGCCCAACTATCCGGGGAAAAATATGAATGTGTACATGCAGTCGCTTAAGGACGAATTGCAAGAAGCCTGGGATAATGGGTTCAAGACATATGACGCCTATAGCAAACAGAACTTCATAATGCATGTCTGGTACATGTACTCGACGCATGACTTGCCGGCGTATGCGCTATTCGTTGGCTGGTGTGTGCATGGAAGGTTCCCGTGCCCCACATGCAAGGGAGCTCTTGAGTTTCGTTGGCTTCAGGCCGGTCGCAAGTTTTCTTGCTTCGACATGCATAGACAGTTCCTGGATCCTCGCCATAAGTTCAGGAAAGACAAGAAGAACTTCATCAGAGGTAGAGTTGTCAAAAACTCTGCACCACCTGCATTGACAGGCCAACAGACCCTGGATCAGTTAAACGCTCTCGAGCAAGATCCACGGCGTCCAAGGTACTTCAAGGGGTATAATACTAAGCACGCGTGGACTCACAAAACATGCTTATGGGATCTGCCTTACTTCAAAGACCTCCTTTGCCCACACAACATCGACGTGATGCACACTGAGAAGAATATCGCCGAGGCACTTTTTGGTACATTGTTCGACATAGATGGGAATTCAAAGGATAATACTAAGGCTAGACTCGATCTGGAGGCGCTATGTGATAGGCCGTTACAAAACATGAAAGAACCGAAAGGAAAGCAGAACTGGACGAATCCAAAGGCATGGTTCAATCTTGGAAGGCCAGCTATGAGGGAAATTATCTTGTGGGTGCAATAGCAGTTGATGTTCCCCGATGGGTATGCAGCGAATCTAAAGAGGGGAGCGAATCTTGATAAATTGAAGATATTTGGTCTCAAGAGTCATGATTGGCACATATGGATTGAGCGGGTAATGCCGGTGATGTTGCGTGGCTTCATCCCTGAGGATGAATGGCTAGTACTGGCAGAACTCACCTATTTCTTCCGTGTTCTTTGTGCAAAGAACTATCGCCCGGCGTGCTAGAAGAAATGGAAGAGTTGGCGCCGTAGTTGATCTGCAAGTTAGAGAAGATCTTTCCACCGGGCTTCTTTAATCCAATGCAGCATTTGATTTTGCATCTCCCGATCAAGGCAAGATTGGGGGGCCCGTGCAAAATCGTTGGTGCTACCCAACTGAGAGGATGCAGAAGACGCTTTGAGAAAAATGTAAAAATAAACATAGAATTGAAGCATCGATGGCTGAGGCATTCATCACAAAGGAGGCGACAAACTTCATAACAGCACACTACAAAGCCAAAAATCGTCATTTGCATAATCCGAAGCCTCGGTACAATGCTGACGACCCTAAAAAGGGTGGATCCAACCTCAGCCTATTCAAAGGGAATCTCGCACCAGCTAGTGTTTCACATCCAGTATCTTTGGATAACGAAGAATGGCGGACCATTTCATTGTATATCTTCAACAACCTGATAGAAGTGCGGCCGTACATCGAGTAAGTTCTCGGTACATTGTTTCGCAACTTCTATTTCCTTTGAACTGCTCTTATTCCTGGATATGTCATACAGTCGATACGCCGCCATATTCTCGTATGGAGCGGAGATCCAAAAGGATTCTGTCGAAGAGTATGAGCTTCTCACAAAGCAAGGAGACAGCTATCCCAGTTTCATCTCTTGGTTCAAACAAACGGTAATTTCTATTAGACAATTTCATTTCATTCGCTAATTTGTGCGTAATGCAACAATCCTTTCATATTAAACTTGTACGCTAATTCAGAGTCTATGGACGCCGAATTGTGACAAGTCGCTAATGGTTTTGACTATAAGGTCCGTTCATTTGACAAGTATGACATCAACGGGTATCGCTTTCATACATATGGCAAAGAGCTATCTATGGCCGACCGAAAGTCTACAAATTGTTGTGTATCTGCTATCGGCGAAGGAGGTACTGAGTATTATGGGAGAGTTGAAGCAATTTATGAACTTCTGTTCTATGGTGAAAACCCACTGAATGTCGTAGTCTTCAAATGTTATTGGTTTCAGCCGAAGGAGACTAGAAGGACTCATGAACATATAGGGCTAGTTGAAATCAACCAAAGCACCCATTTAGATGTTCCTAATGTCTATATTACAGCTCAACAGGCAACCAAAGTATTCTATCTACCATGGGCCTGCCAAACTAATCCAAATCTGAAAGGTTGGCATGTCCTTTATGAAGTGCTGCCACGTGCTAGACTTTCTCCCCCAAAGGAAGAGGATTATGAACCTCACATTAACCCAGACACATATGAAGGAGAATTCTTCCAAGAGACACGTATTTCCAAAAGGCGTTTCATGAACCGCTATACTTCACCCCAAAACATTGAAGTAGACAGTGACATTGAATCCGACATCACCCCAGAGGAGGAACAAGAAGAGCTGGAACAAGAAGAGGTTACTGCCGCGGATGACCTGTCAATGCTTGACCGATTACATCAAGGTGGCCTTGCACATGTTGATGCCAATGAACCCTATGAGCCCATCATTGATTATAGTGATGATGATGATTATGCATTTATTGATGATACTGATCGAGATTATTAGTAGTGTCAGGTATTCATTTTTTTATGTTGTACTTGATGATGATACACTTAAGTGATATATATTATTATTCATGTCGGTGCTTTTTTTTATGTTGTACTAATTTCGTTTATTCTTTGTCATGGCAGGTGTTGAAAGATGGTGGGCGCTGTTCGGGAGCGCGCCGAGGCCCCTTCTTCGTTGGCGCGTGGTGCGAGGTCTTCCATTCCACACGCACCTCTCCGCCGAGCGTTGCTGGACAGTATGGCGACACCGCCGTGCCCTTCTTCGTCGACCGCGGTGCCCAGCAGGGGACGAGGTAAGAAGAAGAGAGGAGGTGGAGCACGTGGTCGCAGGAGAGGAGGTAGGGTGACTCTTACGGTGCCTTCCTCGCCGCCGCCCCCAGCTATTTCACCCGAGCACGTGACTGCTAGGGTGGACTCGTTTGAGGAGGAGGCTACACGGACTCTGGTCCATGGGCCTCCGGTCCACGGGTCTTCGGCCCACGAGCCTCGGGTCAACGGGCCTTCGTCCCATGAGAGTTGGGCCCACGAGACCCCGGAGGAGCACACGTCTGGATGGGGTACCTGGTCGGGTCAGCCTGAGGAGCCGAGTGGCCATGCTGATGATGGCGGGCAGCCGAGTGGCCATGCCGACTGATTTTGAGGAGGAGAGGGAGGAGGGGGGCAACGTCTACCAGCGTGGTGCTACATGGCTCCCGTCCATGCGGGCGACCCACAAGCAGAGGTGGTTGATTTTCCCTGATGGGGAGAGGTAAGTGCATTTAATCTTTTTGTACCTTCTGCATTCACGTTTCTTCAAATAACTAATGCATTGGCCTTGTCATGCTGCAAGGGTTGGGACCACCATGAAAGTGTCCGCCGGCCCAACTCCGTCCTTGGAGTTCTGATTCGGCAAAACTTCCTGGGGTTTGTCACGTTGCTTGGTGAGGGTCGGCTTCCAGAGGTTGGATTGAGTTGGGAGCACTACTTGGCTACCCCGGCCCCGCCAGGTGAGATTATCGATAGTGTCTTGTGCAAGACGAGGACAGACGTGGTGATCAGAAAGTTCTGGGTAATTTCTCCTTTACACAATTAAAAATCTTCAACTAGCTAGTTATTAATTGTACTAATCAATATTGTCTCATTTGATTGCAGACATTCTACAGGTGTGAGGAGGGATACGAGGAGGAGGCGGCAGATGTTATCGACAAGGAGTGCAGGCGCCTACTTCAGAACTTACAGCATGAGGCTCGGGTGCAGGCTGTTCGAGACTACTACGCCGAGCATGGTATCAAGAAGCCCAAACAGGAGTGCCGCGATAAGTTCTTGAGTAAGGAGCAGTACATGAAGGTAATTCTTAAGGCCTTGTACTTACTTCCTTCATTTAGTAATTCATAGCCGTAGCGCTCAAGTTTCTATTTGCTAACTTAGGCCCCTCCGAGATGGTGTGCGGATCGGATGGATTGTTGGGAGGTGTTGGTCAATGCGTGGTGCTCAAAAGAATGGCGGGCCACCCACAACGAGGCCAAGGACAAACGTGCCCAAATGGAAGGTGTGCCACACCACCAAGGCAGCTCCAACTTATTTCAGTACGGGCGGAATTGGGTATGTGGTTTGCTTCATGATTCATGCAATTCATTCATCATGCTAGCTTTATCCCTTTAATTACTAATTTACTTTGTTTCTCTCTTTCAGGCACGCTACAATAAGGCGGATAAGGTGCCAGAGGTGTACGACCTGTATGCCATGGCCCACACTGGTCCTTACAAGAAAGTCAAGGCATTCTCTGCGTCTGACCTCGATGATCCAAAGAACTTCACCAACATCTCCTCCCACGACAAGCTCGTGCAATATAGAGATCAGGGGAAGGCGAGGAAAGGGGAGGACTTTAACCCGAGCCAGGGTCCCATTGATACAGAGCTGCTGATGATATCTGGTGGCGGGAGGTCCCATGGCTCCATAGCCATGGGAGATGGCCTTATCCGTTGTCCTAGCACTCTCCCGGAGATCAAGGCGCGCCAGTCGAGCTCGGCTCCTGAGATAAGGCCTCATGAACAGCCAGTCCAACTCGCCTTCAAGGTTAGTTATCTTTCTCCATTACATTGTGTGCGCTTCCATCAATGATTACAAATGGTCATGTGAGTGGTGTTGCATGCTGCTATACAGAGTGGGAGAGATAGAACGGAGAAACTTCTGGCGGAGGCGGCAGAGAGGCAGCGGGAGTTGGAGGAGAGGACGACAAAGATGTTGGAGGAGGAGAGGGCACGGAATGACATGCAGGCAAGGGCCATGTACGAGCTCCTTGTCGTAAGTTTCTTCTGCATATTACTTGCTAGTCTTAACATTTGAGTCTCATTACTAAATAGTATGACTCTATTGTGAAAACCAAATATGCAGTCTGTGTGCGAGAAGTCCGGTCAGACCGCTCCGCCGATTAAGTGATTGCTCCTGGGAGCACGCTGAGTTTAATTTGAATGGACATTACTTGCTAGTCTTAACATTTGAGTGTCATAATGCTAACGAGACATTGGAAATGATCTTTGGTGCAACTTAACTCCAGAAACGCATCGCACGATCCTTCTCCAGCTAGCGGCGCGAGCCAGCCCACTCCTACACCTCCCTGATCATGGTAAGTTTGTCTAGTGTTTTGCTTAACAAATGCATAAAGACCTAGACTTAGCTTTATTTCCTCCAATATGCTTACCATAATGACCTAGAGTTAGCTTCTTTTCCTCCAAAATGACTTAATAAGCTTACTGACCTCATAAACCATCCATTTTACCTAAGTTAGCTCTAAAACGATATGTACTTAGCTTACTTATGTCAAAAATTGCATAATTAGCTTAGTTAGCTCATAAACGATCCATTTTACCTAAGTTAGCTCTAAAATGACTCATTTTACCTTAGTTAGATTACAAGTGATCCAATTTATCCAAGTTAGCTCTAAAATGACCCATTTTATGTAGATTAGCTCCTAAATGATCCATTTTACCTACGTTAGCTTCAAAATGACCCATTTCACCTAGGTTAGCTCCAAAATGACCCATTTCACCTAAGTTAGCTCAAAAACGGTCCATTTCACCTTAGTTAGCTCAAAAACATGGCATTTCACCTTAGTTAGCTCATAAACGACCCATTTCAACTAAGTTAGCTCCAAAACGATCCATTTCACCTAGGTTAGCTCATAAACGACCCATTTCACCTAGGTTAGCTCATAAACGACCCATTTCACCTATGTTAGCTCATAAACGACCCATTTCACCTAGGTTAGCTCATAAACGACCCATTTCACCTAGGTTAGCTCATAAACGACCTATTTCACCTAGGTTAGCTCATAAACGACCCATTTCACCTAGGTTAGCTCATAAACGATCCATTTCACCTAGGTTAGCTCATAAACGATCCATTTCACCTAACTTAGCTCATAAATGATCCATTTCACCTAAGATAGTAAATGATCCATTTCACCTAAGTTAGCTCATAAACGATCCATTTCAACTAATTTAGCTCATAAATGATCCAGTTCACCTAAGTTAGCTAATAAATGGCATATACTTCTTCTTCTAGTCTTCTTCTTCTTCTATTCTTTTTCTTCTAGTCTAATTCTTCTTCTAGTCTTCTTTTTCTAACTTTCTTATTTGTCATTTTGCAGGTTTCATTCACTTCACAGAAGCCAGCTTGCTATGATGGATTGCTTGTTTTTTCCTTTGATGCACTTCTTGTATTCTGCTCGCTTGCTATGATGGAATTAACTTGCTATGATGAAACTAGATTGCTATGATGAAACTTTGCATGTTGTAATATGTAGGGATCGATGGAACTATGTGCAACCTACTATGTATGTATGAATGGATATATATGAGTTGGATATTTATTATGTTGGATATATATGTGCTGGATATTTATTGTGAAAGAGTCCTGTGATATATTTGCTGTGATAATTGTTGGATATAAGAAAAACAGAATAAAAAAGAGGCAGTGCAGGCTCTTTGCCGTCCGCGGCAGATGGCAAAGACCCCTCTGCCGTCAGTGGCAGACGGCAAAGGGGGCACGTGGCACCCACCCGTGCTTCCTGAGAGATGGGCCATTTGGCAAATTTGCCTACCGTGGCGGACGGCAAAGCTAAGCTGATGGCAAAGACTTCGCCTTTGCCGTCCGCCGTGGCAGATGGCAAAACACGGCGGGCGCTGACGCATTGCTGACGTCAACTGGCGGACGACAAAGAGGCGCTCAAATTTGCCGTCAGCTGGCGGACGGCAAAGGCCGCCGTTAGCTGCCTAACAACTAACGCTAGTATTTTGTCGTCCCTCCTCTTTGCCGTCCGCCGCTGTAGGCAAAGGAATCTTTGCCGTCCGCCATAAAAAGAAGACAGCAAAGGACCTGTTTGCCGACCCTGTCTTTGCCGTCCCTGTTTGCAGTTTGCCGCTGACGGCAAAGCTCTTTGCCGTCCGCCGTCAGTGCCTTTGCCGTCCGCCGTGGCTGACGGAAAAATACTAGATTCCTATAGTGTTACGGCCCGGTGACATTTCGGCATGTTAGAGGCCCGATGTAGACATGGGCCCATTTCAGCCCGGTGTGTCTTTCGGCCTAGGAATGGCCCGTGCTGCCCATGGGCCATATATGCTCTAACGTGACATCCGGCCCACTAATGGCCCATGATAAAGGTGGCAACAGTTCAGCCCATCGTGACTTTGGACATGTTAAAGGCCTGTCGTATAATTCGGCCCGTTGATGCATGTACTAAGCTTTCGGCCTCTTAAAGGCCCATGATATCAGTGGGCCAACTAAGGCCTGAGATATGTTTCAGCTTGGTAATGGCCCGTCATATAACTGGGCCAAAAAGGCCCGGTCTACATTTCAGCCTGCTGAAGGCCCGTCGACGACTAGTGAAAATTGAGTCCCAACATGCATTTCGTCCTGCTAAAGGCCCATGGTTTCTTCTGGGTCGTAACAGGCCAGCAGAATATTCAGCTTGTTAATGGCCCAAAGCTACATGGGCCCGGCTAAGCGTTGGGTCCACTAAAGGCCCAACTAAACTTTGGGCCGAATATAGGCCAGTGTAAGTTGTAGTCCTGGCGCAAAGTGTGAAGGCCCCAATGGCCTTCTAGGCCCAAGAAAGTTGTAGGACGGCCCAATTATGGCCCGCTCAAAAGCAGGCCCGTCAGAGGCGTATGTTTCGGCCCAGTCGACTACATCAGAATTTTTTTCAGATAGCGAATGATGGCAGTAACTAGTTGGAATTAAGAACAAACCTACTCTATACAATAAAGAAATTATGGCATAGTAAATTAGAATAAACCTACACTATACAATAAAGGATTTATGGTATAATACATCCATTGGGCATCGAAGTTCGCCACCAGTGCTCATAAAGCACAACGAAGAAGCAGATTACAAAAACTGGGAACCATTGCAGTGTAACAAAATAATACTGAACCAAGACCACTTCCAAGATAGTTCAAGAAAGGTTAGCCTTGCGCGGGAACTGCTGTGCAAGCTGCTGAGCAAGGTTGTGAGGCCGGCCTAGCATGTCGGCCATAGCTTCCAGGTGTAGTTGTTTGGCAATGAGGTTCTCATTGGTGTTCTCCGCAATCTTTCTTAGAGATATGACTTCAAGTCAAAGTTGAGTTGCAGAATGCCATTCTGCTAGAACTTGGGACTGAAGAAGTCGAACTAATTTAGATAGTGAATTCTGTGAGCTTATCTAACTACTAGTCTCAAGTAACTTGAACACTGCATCAAGACAAGACTATGGGGTTGTCTCACTATCTTCAAGATGTTTTGCCTTCTTTGGTGCAATATATGTTGGGTTTGTCTCACAGCCTTCAACAGACTTGTGCATTCCATCAGGCATACCACCCTGAAACAAGCAGAGAGATGACAGGTTTTGCACGTGTATAAACAAAGATGATAACTGTGATGTCAATTCCATCCAATTTCAAATTATAAAATAAAGAGTAAGTTCAAAATACCAATAGCATAATTTGGCATTGTTCATAATGCAGGGAGCTTCACCACACTACTGGATTGCCATGTCAACATAACAAGCATAGATGAAGGGCAAACACAATCATTGTATCTAGTTTGGTTAATGTGCATGGCATGTTGTTCATATCATCAGCCACATCAGTAAGATAAAACAGGAGATGACAAGTTGCAAATGTGGGCTGCTTCACCACACACTGGATTATAGATCCACAAAAACAAGCATACCTATCGGAAGTATTGAGTAATGTGCATGGTATGAATAAGGAATTTGGTTTTACAAGTAAAACTTGGAACTTACGGTTGTTGCAAACATGCATTTTGATAGAAACAGCAAACTAAACAGCAGTTAAGTAGTTGAGGATAAAGGCTTTGGAAGGACTGACTTACATTAATAGTTAACACCGGCTTTATAATGCCCTTCTCCATGTCAAGGGAAGGATAACTCAAGAATTTCAGCATAGAATCTTCTTCATAAGCATTGCATGTACTCTACACTTTGTAGAGAGTAATTATAGATATGATAATACTAGAAGGGATAAAGGATAATGAAGATAAGATGCAGATTGATGCTACATAATCAACTACGAATCCCTGGAAGTACAAGCATTACAAGACAAAATGTACTGACAAGAGCAATGGGCTACACTTCTGCACTGGCATTGTCTGTGTATTCAACTTTTTGGTAAGATTAAATATAGATCTGATATTTTTTAGTAAATGGTGGGCGAGGGAGATAAGATGCAGAATGCTGCACAATGAACCAATCCCTCTTCCCATAATATAAGAGTGTTTTGAACACTGGTGTACTATACAAAATGTTCTTATATTATGGGATGGGGGGAGTAGTTGTTAATGTAAGTACCTTGAAGTGGTCCTTTTCTTTTGGTAACGGAGCTCACAAGATTTTCTACTTTAAGTTTTGTGTTGTGAAGTTTTCATGTTTTGGGTAAAGATTTGATGGATTATGGAACAAGGAGTGGCAAGAGCCTAAGCTGCATCCTCAAGATAATCTAAGGACACCTAAAAGCCAAAGCTTGGGGATGCCCCAGAAGGCATCCCCTCTTTTCGTCTACTTCTATCGGTAACTTTACTTGGAGCTATATTTTTATTCACCACATGATATGTGTTTTGCTTGGAGCGTCTTGTATGATTTGAGTCTTTGCTTTTTAGTTTACCACAATCATCCTTGCTGTACACACCTTTTGAGAGAGCCATACATGATTTGGAATTTGTTAGAATACTATATGTGCTTCACTTATATCTTTTTGAGTTGTATAGTTTTGATCTAGTACTTCACTTATATCTTCTAGAGCACGATGGTGGATTTGTTTTATAGAAACTATTGATCTCTGATGCTTCACATAGTTTATTTTGAGAGTCTTAAATAGCATGGTAATTTTCTTAAATAATCCTAATATGCTAGGTATTCAAGATTAGTAAAAAAATTCTTATGAGTGTTTTGAATACTAAGAGAAGTTTGATGCTTGATGATTGTTTTGAGATATGGAGGTAATAATATCAAAGTCGTGCTAGTTGAGTAGTTGTGAATTTGAGAAATGCTTGTGTTCAAGTTTGCAAGTCCCTTAGCATGCACGTATGGTAACCGTTATGTAACAAATTTGAAACATGAGGTGTTATTTGATTGTCCTCCTTATGAGTGGCGATCGGGGACGAGCGATGGTATTTTCCTACCAATCTATCCCCCTAGTAGCATGCGTGTAGTGCTTGGTTTTTTATGACTTGTAGATTTTTTTCAATAAGTATGTGAGTTCTTTATGACTAATGTTGATTCCATGGATTATACGCACTCTCACCCTTCCATCATTGCTAGCCTCTTCGGTACCATGCATTGCCCTTTCTCACATTGAGAGTTGGTGCAAACTTCGCCGGTGCATCCAAACCCCGTGATATGATACGCTCTTTCACACATAAACCTCCTTATATCTTCCTCAAAACAGCCACCATACCTACCTATTATGGCATTTCCATAGCCATTCCGAGATATATTGCCATGCAACTTTCCACCATTCTGTTTATCATGCCACATTCATCATTGTCATATTGCTTAGCATGATCATGTATGATCATGTAGTTGACATAGTATTTGTGGCAAAGCCACCGTTCATAATTATTTCATACATGTCACTCTTGGATCATTGCATATCCCGGTACACCGCCGGAGGCATTCATATAGATTCATATCTTGTTCTAAGTATCAAGTTGTAATTCTTGAGTTGTAAATAAATAGAAGTGTGATGACCATCATTCATAGAGCATTGTCTCTGGAAATATATATATATATATATATATATATATATATATATATATATATATATATAAGGGACAATGCTACTATCCATTGCCACACTTGTGCTTCAAAGTAGCACCATAATCTTCATGATAGAGAGTCTTTTGTTTTGTCACTTTCATATACTAGTGGGAAATTTTCATTATAGAACTTCGCTTGTATATTCCAACAATCGGCCTCCTCAAGTGCCCTAGGTCTTCGTGAGCAAGCAAGTTGGATGCACACCCACTTAGTTTCTTTTGTTGACCTTTCATACATTTATAGCTCTAGTGCATCTGTTGCATGGCAATCCCTACTCCTTGCATTAACATCAATCGATGGGCATCTCCATAGCCCATTGATTAGCCTCGTTGATGTGAGACTTTCTCCTTTTTTGTCTTCTCCACATAACCCCCATCATCATATTCTATTCCACCCATAGTGCTATATCCATGGCTCGCGCTCATATATTACGTGAAAGTTTATAGGTTTGAGATTACTAAATTATGAAACGATTGCTTGGCTTGTCATCGGGGTTGTGCATGATGAGAGCATTCTTGTGTGACGAAAATTGAGCATGGCTAAACTATATGATTTTGTAGGGATGAACTTTCTTTGGCCATGTTATTTTGAGAGAACATAATTGCTTAGTTAGTATGCTTGAAGTATTATTATTTTTATGTCAATATGAACTTTTATCTTGAATCTTTCTGATCTGAATATTCATACCACAATTAAGAAGAATTACATTAAAAATATGCCAAGTAGCACTCCGCATCAAAAATTCAGTTTTTATCATTTACCTACTCGAGGACGAGTATGAATTAAGCTTGGGGATGCTTGATACGTCTCCAACGTATCTATAATTTTTTATTGCCCCATGCTATATTATCTACTGTTTTGGACATTATTGGGCTTTATTATCCACTTTTATATTATTTTTGGGACTAACCTGTTAACCGGAGGCCCAGCCCAGAATTGTTGTTGTTTGCCTATTTTAGGGTTTCGAAGAAAAGGAATATCAAACGGAGTCCAAACAGAATGAAACCTTCGGGGACATGATTTTATCACCGAACATGATCCAGGAGACTTGGACCCTACGTCAAGAAACAAAGGAGGAGGCACGAGGTAGGGGGTACACCTACCCCCCCCCCCCAGGCGCGCCCTCCACCCTCATGGGCCCCCTGTTGCTCCACCGACGTACTCCTTCCTCCTATATATACCTACATACCCCCAAACGATCAGACACGGAGCCAAAACCCTAATTCCATTGCTGCAACTTTCTGTATCCATGAGATCCCATCTTGGGGCCTGTTCCGGAGCTCCGTCGGAGGGGGTATCCATCACAGAGGGCTTCTACATCATCACCAAAGCCCCTCCGATGAAGTGTGAGTAGTTTAACTTAGACCTACGGGTCCATAGTTATTAGCTAGATGGCTTCTTCTCTCTTTTTGGATCTCAATACAATGTTCTCCCCCTCTCTTTTGGAGATCTATTCAATGTAATCTTCTTTTTGCAGTGTGTTTGTTGAGACCGATGAATTGTGGGTTTATGATCAAGTCTATCTATG
Source organism: Triticum aestivum (assembly GCF_018294505.1). Lineage (NCBI taxonomy): Eukaryota > Viridiplantae > Streptophyta > Magnoliopsida > Poales > Poaceae > Triticum > Triticum aestivum. The sequence continues at coordinate 319,866,756 of NC_057809.1, read as the reverse complement.
AACGATATTTGAATCTTCTCTGAATTCTTTTATGTATGATTGGTTATCTTTGCAAGTCTCTTCGAACTATCAGTTTGATCTGGCCTACTAGATTGATCTTTCTTGCAATGGGAGAAGTGCTTAGCTTTGGGTTCAATCTTGCGGTGTCATTTCCCAGTGACAGTAGGGGCAGCAAGGCACGTATTGTATTGTTGCCATCGAGCATAAAAAGATGGGGTTTTCATCATATTGCATGAGTTTATCCCTCTACATCATGTCATCTTGCTTAAGGCATTACTCTATTTTCATGAACTTAATACTCTAGATGCATGATGGATAGCGGTCGATGAGTGGAGTAATAGTAGTAGATGCAGGCAGGAGTCGGTCTACTTGTCTCGGACATGATGCCTATATACATGATCATACCTAGATATTCTCATAACTATGCTCAATTCTGTCAATTGCTCAACAGTAATTTGTTCACCCACCGTAAAATACTTATGCTCTTGAGATAAGCCACTAGTGAAACCTATGGCCCACGGGTCTATCTTCATCATATTAATCTTCCAATACTTAGTTATTCTTACTTTGATTTTACTTTACTTGCATCTTTATCATAGAAATACCAAAAATATTATCTTATCATATTTATCAGATCTCACTCTCGTAAGTGGCCGTGTAGGGATTGACAACCCCTTATCGCGTTGGTTGCAAGGATTTATTTGTTTTGTGCAGGTGCGAGGGACTCGCGCGTAGCCTCCTACTGGATTGATACCTTGGTTCTCAAAAAGTGAGGGAAATACTTACGCTACTTTGCTACATCACCCTTTCCTCTTCAAAGGAAAACCAACGGAGTGCTCAAGAGGTAGCAAGAAGGATTTTTGGTGCCGTTGCCAGGGAGGTTCGCGCAAGTCAAGATTTGACTCCCGACAACGAGCCATTTCTGGCGTCGTTGCCAGGGAGTCTATGCAAAAGTCAATATACCAAGTACCCATCACAATCCTTATCTCCCGCATTACATTATTTTCCATTTGCCTCTCGTTTTCCTCTCCCCCACTTCACCCTTGCCGTTTTATTCGCCCTCTCTCTCTCTATCCTCCCTCTCTTTCTCTATTTGCCTTTTTTTGCCCGCTTGCTTTTTGTTTGCTTGTGTGTTGGACTGCTTGCTTGTCAGGATGGCTCAAGATAACACTAAATTGTGTGACTTTAACAATACCAACAATAATTATTTTATTAGCACTCCAATTTCTCCTCTTGCCGATGCTGAATCTTGTGAAATTAATGCCGCTTTGCTGAATCTTGTTATGAAAGATCCGTTTTCCGGCCTTCCTAGTGAAGATGCCGCTACCCATCTAAATAGCTTCGTTGATTTGTGTGATATGCAAAAGAAGAAAGATGTGGATAACGATATTGTTAAATTGAAGCTATTTCCTTTTTTGCTTAGAGATCGTGCTAAATCTTGGTTTTCGTCTTTGCCTAAAAATAGTATTGATTCTTGGAATAAGTGCAAAGATGCTTTTATCTCTAAGTATTTTCCTCCCGCTAAGACCATCTCCCTTAGAAACGATATTATGAATTTTAAGCAACGTGATCATGAACATGTTGCACAAGCTTGGGAGAGGATGAAATTAGTGATACGTAATTGCCCTACTCATGGTTTGAATTTGTGGATGATTATACAAAAAATGTATGCCGGATTGAATTTTGCTTCTAGAAATCTTTTAGATTCGGCCACGGGAGGCACTTTTATGGAAATCACTTTAGGAGAAGCTACTAAACTCCTAGATAATATTATGGTTAATTATTCTCAATGGCATACTGAAAGATCTACTAATAAGAAGGTGCATGCAATAGAAGAAATTAATGTTTTGAGTGGAAAGATGGATGAACTTATGAAATTATTTGCTAGTAAAAATGTTTCTTATGATCCTAATGATATGCCCTTGTCTACTTTGATTGAGAATAATAATAAATCTATGGATGTGAATTTTGTTGGTAGGAACAATTTTGGTAACAACGCGTATAGAGGAAATTTTAATCCTAGGCCTTATTCTAGTAATCCCTTTAATAATTATGGTAATTCCTACAACAATTCTTATGGAAATTATAATAAGATGCCCTCTGATTTTGAATCTAATATTAAAGAATTTATTACTTCGCAAAAAGAATTTCAATGCTTTGATTGAAGAAAAATTGCTTAAGATTGATGAGTTGGCTAGGAACATTGATAGAATTTCTCTTGATGTTGATTCTTTGAAACTTAGATCTATTCCACCTAAGCATGATATGAATGAGTCTCTCAAAGCCATGAGAATTTCCATTGATGAGTGCAAAGAAAGAACCGCTAGGATGCGTGCTAAGAAAGATGCCTTTATAAGAGCATGTTCTTCTAGTTCCTATGAAAATAAAGATGAAGATCTAAAAGTTATTGATGTGTCCCCTATTAAATCTTTGTTTTGCAATATGAATCTTAATAATGATGGGATTAAATATGATCCACCTTTACCTAGAAGGCGTTCCAAGAATTCGGAGTTTTTAGATCTTGATGCTAAAATTGATGAAAGTGGGATCGAAGAAATTAAAACCCTAGATGTTGCTAAACCCACTATTTTGGATTTGAAGGAATTTAATTATGAAAATTTCTCTTTGATTGATTGTATTTCCTTATTACAATCCGTGCTAAATTCTCCTCACGCTTATAGTCAAAATAAAGCGTTCACTAAACATATCGTTGATGCCTTGATGCAATCTTATGAAGAAAAACTTGAGTTGGAAGTTTCTATCCCTAGAAAACTTTATGATGAGTGGGAACAAACTATTAAAATTAAGATTAAAGATCATGAGTTATATGCTTTGTGTCATTTGGGTGCTAGTATTTCCATGATTCCAAAGACTTTGTGTGATTTGTTAGGTTTCCGTGATTTTGATGATTGCTCTCTATACTTGCACCTTGCGGATTCCACTATTAAGAAACCTATGGGAAGAATTAATGATGTTCTTATTGTTTCAAATAGGAATTATGTACCCATAGATTTTATTGTTCTTGACATAGATTGCAATCCTTCATGTCCTATTATTCTTGGTAGACCTTTCCTTAGAACGATTGGTGCAATTATTGATATGAAGGAAGGAAATATTAGATTACAATTTCCGTTATGGAAAGGCATGGAACACTTTCCTAGAAATAAAATTAAATCACCTTATGAATCTATTATGAGAGCCACTTATGGATTGCCTACCAAAGATGGTAATACCTAGATCTATCCTTGCTTTTTATGCCTAGCTAGGGGCGTTAAACGATAGCGCTTGTTGGGAGGCAACCCAATTTTATTTGTATCCCTTGCTTTTTACTCCTATTTAGTAATAAATAATTTATCTAGCCTCTATTTAGGTTGCGTTTTTTGTGTTTAATTAGTGTTTGTGCCAAGTAGAACCGTTGGGAAGACTTGGGGAAAGTCTTGATATCTTGCTGTAAAAAAACAGAAACTTTAGCGCTCACGAGAACAGCTGCCATTTTTATTTGGAAAGTTTTATTTAGTTAATTCTTTTTTCAGATGATTAATAGATAAATTTCTCTCGTCCATCAATTTATTTTAGAATTTTTGGGGTTCCAGATCTTGCGCTAGCTACAGATTACTACAGACTGTTCTGTTTTTGACAGATTCTGTTTTTCGTGTGTTGTTTGCTTATTTTGATGAATCTATGGCTAGTAAAATAGTTTATAAACCATAGAGAAGTTGGAATACAGTAGGTTTAAAACCAATATAAATAAAGAATGAGTTCATTACAGTACCTTGAAGTGGTCTTTTTCTTTCGCTAACGGAGCTCACAAGATTTTCTACTTTAAGTTTTGTGTTGTGAAGTTTTCATGTTTTGGGTAAAGATTTGATGGATTATGGAACACGGAGTGGCAAGTGCCTAAGCTGCATCCTCAAGATAATATAAGGACACCTAAAAGCCAAATCTTGGGGATGCCCCGGAAGGCATCCCCTCTTTTCGTCTACTTCTATCGATAACTTTACTTGGAGCTATATTTTTATTCACCACATGATATGTGTTTTGCTTGGAGCATCTTGTATGATTTGAGTCTTTGCTTTTTAGTTTAGCGCAATCATCCTTGCTGTACACACCTTTTCAGAGAGCCACACATGATTTGGAATTTGTTAGAATACTATATGTTCTTCACTTATATCTTTTTGAGTTGTATAGTTTTGCTCTAGTACTTCACTTATATCTTCTAGAGCACGGTGGTGGATTTGTTTTATAGAAACTATTGATCTCTCATGCTTCACTTAGATTATTTTTAGAGTCTTAAATAGCATGGTAAACATTATGTAACAAATTTGAAACATGAGGTGTTATTTGATAGTCCTCCTTATGAGTGGCGGTCGGGGACGAGCGATGGTCTTTTCCTACCAATCTATCCCCCTAGGAGCATGCGTGTAGTGCTTGGTTTTTGATGACTTGTAGATTTTTGCAATAAGTATGTGATTTCTTTATGACTAATGTTGAGTCCATGGATTATACGCACTCTCACCCTTCCATCATTGCTAGCCTCTTGGGTACCGTGCATTGCCCTTTCTCACATTGAGAGTTGGTGCAAACTTCGCCGGTGCATCCAAACCCCGTGATATGATACGCTCTTTCACACATAAACCTCCTTATATCTTCCTCAAAACAGCCACCATACCTACCTATTATGGCATTTCCATAGCCATTCCGAGATATATTGCCAAGCAACTTTCTACCATTCTGTTTATCATGACACATTCATCATTGTCATATTGCTTGGCATGATCATGTAGTTGACATAGTATTTGTGGCAAAGCCACCGTTCATAATTATTTCATACATGTCACTCTTGGATCATTGCATATCCCGGTACACCGCCGGAGGCATTCATATAGATTCATATATTGTTCTAAGTATCGAGTTGAAATTCTTGAGTTGTAAATAAATAGAAGTGTGATGACCATCATTCATAGAGCATTGTCTCTGGAAATATATATATATATATATATATAATATATATATATATATATAAGGGACAATGCTACTATCCTTTGCCACACTTGTGCTTCAAAGTAGCACCATAATCTTCATGATAGAGAGTCTTTTGTTTTGTCACATTCATATACTAGTGGGAAATTTTCATTATAGAACTTGTCTTGTATATTCCAACAATCGGCCTCCTCAAGTGCCCTAGGTCTTCGTGAGCAAGCAAGTTGGATGCACACCCACTTAGTTTCTTTTGTTGACCTTTCATACATTTATAGCTCTAGTGCATCCGTTGCATGGCAATCCCTACTCCTTGCATTAACATCAATCGATGGGCATCTCCATAGCCCATTGATTATCCTCGTTGATGTGAGACTTTCTCCTTTTTTGTCTTCTCCACATAACCCCCATCATCATATTCTATTCCACCCATAGTGCTATATCCATGGCTCACGCTCATATATTACGTGAAAGTTTATAGGTTTGACATTACTAAATTATGAAACGATTGCTTGGCTTGTCATCGGGGTTGTGCATGATGAGAGCATTCTTGTGTGACGAAAATGGAGCATGACTAAACTATATGATTTTGTAGGGATGAACTTTCTTTGGCTATGTTATTTTGAGAGAACATAATTGCTTAGTTAGTATGCTTGAAGTATTATTATTTTTATGTCAATATGAACTTTTATCTTGAATCTTTCGGATCTGAATATTCATACCACAATTAAGAAGAATTACATTAAAATTATGCCAAGTAGCACTCCGCATCAAAAATTCTTGTTTTATCATTTACCTACTCGAGGACGAGTATGAATTAAGCTTGGGGATGCTTGATACGTCTCCAACGTATCTATAATTTTTTATTGCTCCATGCTATATTATCTACTGTTTTGGACATTATTGGGCTTTATTATCCACTTTTATATTATTTTTGGGACTAACCTATTAACCGGAGGCCCAGCCCAGTATTGCTGTTTTTGCCTATTTTAGGGTTTCGAAGAAAAGGAATATCAAACGGAGTCCAAACGGAATGAAACCTTCGGGGACGTGATTTTATCACCGAACATGATCCAGGAGACTTGGACCCTACGTCAAGAAACAAAGGAGGAGGCCACGAGGTAGGGGCGCACCTACCCCCCCCCCCCTAGGCGCGCCCTCCACCCTCATGGGCCCCCTGTTGCTCCACCGACGTACTCCTTCCTCCTATATATACCTACATACACCCAAATGATCAGACACGAAGCCAAAACCCTAATTCCACCGCCGCAACTTTCTGTATCTACGAGATCCCATCTTGGGGCCTGTTCCGGAGCTCCGCCAGAGGGGGTATCCATCACAGAGGGCTTCTACATCATCACCAAAGCCTCTCCAATGAAGTGTGAGTAGTTTAACTTAGACCTACGGGTCCATAGTTATTAGCTAGATGGCTTCTTCTCTCTTTTTGGATCTCAATACAATGTTCTCCCCCTCTTGTGGAGATCTATTCAATGTAATCTTCTTTTTGCGGTGTGTTTGTTGAGAACGATGAACTGTGGGTTTATGATCAAGTCTATCTATGAACAATATTTGAATCTTCTCTGAATTCTTTTATGTATGATTGGTTATCTTTGCAAGTCTCTTCGAATTATCAGTTTGGTCTGGCCTACAAGATTGATCTTTCTTGCAATGGGAGAAGTGCTTAGCTTTGGGTTCAATCTTGAAGTGTCATTTCTCAGTGACAGTAGGGGAAGCAAGGCACATATTGTATTGTTGCCATCGAGCTTAACAAGATGGGGTTTTCATCATATTGCATGAGTTTATCCCTCTACATCATGTCATCTTGCTTAAGGCATTACTCTGTTTTCATGAACTTAATACTCTAGATGCATGCTGGATAGCGGTCGATGAGTGGAGTAATAGTAGTAGATGCAGGCAGGAGTCGGTCTACTTGTCTCGGACGTGATGCCTATATACATGATCATACCTAGATATTCTCATAAATATGCTCAATTCTGTCAATTGCTCAACAGTAATTCGTTCACCCACCGTAAAATACGTATGCTCTTGAGAGAAGCCACTAGTGAAACCTATGGCCCACGGGTCTAACTTCATCATATTAATCTTCCAATACTTAGTTATTCTTACTTTGCTTTTACTTTACTTCGCATCTTTATCATAAAAATACCAAAAATATTATCTTATCATATCTATCAGATCTCACTCTCGTAAGTGGCCGTGTAGGGATTGACAACCCCTTATCACATTGGTTGCAAGGATTTATTTGTTTTGTGCAGGTGCGAGGGACTCGTGCGTAGCCTCCTACTGGATTGATACCTTGGTTCTCAAAAACTGAGGGAAATACTTACGCTACTTTGCTACATCACCCTTTCCTCTTCAAAGGAAAACCAACGCAGTGCTCAAGACGTAGCAGTGACACCTTTGATCTCCATCGTAGGATCATTGTTGTCTCGCCAAATGTTGCTTCTACGACTATCGCTGCCGCTTAGTGATAAAGTTTTTGTCATGTTCACATGCTTGCAATTGTATTTTCTGATCCCTTTTGGCTCAAGGTCACTAAGCGACTTTTGTTAAGCTCTTTGCGTAGCTCCACTCCATGCTTTACTTTGCCATGTTAAGTTCCTATAGCTTATAGTTTTCATGCTCCAAAGTGTGCTACCTGATCTGAAATTCCAGACAAGTGTTAATTTCACTAAGTCTGAAATCTGTTTACCAATTGCACTTTTGCCATGCTTGTTTGAACATGTTAGTGGATGAATTGGCCGTAGCTCAGTGTTCATCTTTTGTTAAGCATCATGAATGGATCCCTGCCATCTATTTTGTTGCCATGTTTGAGTGCTGTAGCATGTTTGTCTTGTTGCATTTAGATAGCTACTTGTTGTATATCGCAGACCGGTGCCATATTTGAATTGCTTGCCATTTCCAAACCGTGTCTTCGATTCCGGTGTTCTTTATATCGATTTCAACCGAAATCACCTCACCTTTCCAGTGGCACACTTGGATTTCCAAGTTGATGCCAGGTTCATTCATTCCTTGTCAAATCTTGCATATGCATCACATATCGCATCCCGCATAGCATACCATGTTGCATCATGTTGTTTGAGCTTTGCACGTGGTTGATAGTGTTCTTGTTGCTTGTTTCTCTTGTTTGGGTAGAGCCGGGAGACGAGTTCGCTAACGGGGAGCCCGTTGAGTTTGCTTTCGAGGATCTAGTCAACTCTGACAACTTTGCAGGCAAGATGATCATACCCTCGAAATCATTTCTATCTTTGCTTTGCTAGATGCTCGCTCTTTTGCTATGCCTTTGCTACGATGCCTACCACTTGCTTATCATGCCTCCCAAATTGCCATGTCAAACCTCTAACCCACCATGTCCTAGCAAACCGTTGATTGGCTATGTTACCGCTTTGCTTAGCCCCTCTTATAGCGTTGCTAGTTGCAGGTGAAGATTGGAGACCGTTCCTTGTTGGAACATTATTTTCTTGTTGGGATATCATTATATTATCTTGTTATCTTAATGCATCTATATACTTGGTAAAGGATGGAAGGCTCGGCCTTTTGCCTAGTGTTTTGTTCCACTCTTCCCGCCCTAGTTTCCGTCACATCGGTGTTATGTTCCCGGATTTTGCGTTCCTTACGCGGTTGGGTGATAATGGGAACCCCTTGATAGTTTGTCCTGAATAAAACTCTTCCAGCAATGCCCAACCTTGGTTTTACCATTTGCCTCCTATCCTCTTTTTCCCTTGGGTTTCCGGAGCCCGAGGGTCATCTTATTTAAACCCCCCGGGCCAGTGCTCCTCTGAGTGTTGGTCCAACCTGTCAGCTGCCGGTGGCTACCAGGGGCAACTCTGGGCTGGCCTACCCGTACCTAAGACAATCTGAGTGTGCCATGAGAAAGAGATATGTGCAGCTCCTATCGGGATTTGTCGGCACATTCGGGCGGTGTTGCTGGATTTGTTTTAACTTGTCGAAGTGTCTTGTAGAACCAAGATACCGAGTCTGATCGGAATGTCTCGGGAGAAGGTTTATCCTTCGTTGACCGTGAGAGCTTGTCATCGGCTAAGTTGGGACCCCCTGCAGGGATTTGAACTTTCGAAAGCCGTGCCCGTGGTTATGGGCAGATGGGAATTTGTTAATGTCCGATTGTAGATAACTTGAACCTTAACTTAATTAAAATGAATCAACTGTGTGTGTTACCGTGATGGTCTCTTATCGGCGGAGTCCGGGAAGTGAACACGGTGTTGGAGTAATGCTTGTCACAGGATGTTCTCTAGTTCTTCGTTCGCGCTTTGCCTTCTCTTCTCGCTCTCTTTTGCGAATAGGTTAGCCACCATAGATGCTAGTCGCTTGCTGCAGCTCCACATATTTACCTTGCCTTACCTATAAGCTTAAATAGTCTTGATCGCGAGGGTGCGAGATTGCTGAGTCCCTGTGGCTCACAGACTACTTCCAAACCAGATGCAGGGCCTGATGACTCTGTTTCAGATGACGCGCTTGAGCTCAAGTGGGAGTTCGACGAGGACTCACGCCGTTACTATGTGTCTTTCCCTGATGATCAGTAGTGGTGCCCAGTTGGGGCGATCGGGACCGTGTCGCATGTTGGGTTGATCTTTTATTTTGGCACCGTAGTCGGGCCATGAGTGATTGAATGATGTAATGCTATTTATGTACTTTGTTTGACATGGCGAGTGTAAGCCAACTATGTACCTTCCCCTTTTATTATTTATATTACATGGGATGTTGTGAAGATTGCCTTACTTGCGACATTGCTTTCAGTGCGGTTATGCCTCTAAGTCGTGCCTCGACACGTAGGAGATATAGCCGCATCGAGGGTGTTTCAATATTCTTGGAGATCTATTTCTGTGGTGTGTTTGTTGGGACCCGATGAATTGTGGTTTTATGATCAGATTATCTATGAATATTATTTGAGTATTCTCTGAACACTTTTATGCATGACTGTTATAGCTTTGTATTTCTCTCTGATCTATCTATTGGTTTGACCAACTAGATTGATTTATCTTGCAATGGAGAGGTGCTTTGTGATGGATTTGATCTTGTGTTTCTCAATCCCAGTGAAAGAAAGGGACATGACATGTATTTGTACCATTGTCATTAAGGATAAAAATATGGGGTTTATTCATATTAATTGAGTTTACTTTGTCTACATCATGTCATCTTGCTTAAGGCGTTACTCCGTTCTTTATGAACTTAATACTCTAGATGCATGCTGGATAGCGGTCAATGAGTGGAGTAATAGTGGTAGATGCAGGCAAGAGTCGGTCTACTTGTCTCGGATGTGATGCATGTATACATGATCATTGCCTTGTATATCGTCATAATTATTCACTTTTCTATCAGTTTCCCAACAGTAATTTGTTTACCCACCGTATGTTATGTTCAAGAGAGAAGCCTCTAGTGAAAACTATGGGGCCCGTGTCAATTTTAATCCTATATTAAAATCCAAAAATACCTTGCTGCAATTTATTTACTTTTATTTTATTTTGCGCTTTTCCTTATCTATCTATCACTACCATATTTGATCCTTGCAATTAACTGCCAAGGGATTGACAACCCCTTGTTTGCGTTGGGTGCAAGTATTGATTATTTTGTGTATATGTATTGCTAACGAGGTGTTGCATGGTTCTCCTACTAGATTGATAACCTTGGTTCTTAACTGAGGGAACTACTTATCTCTATTTTACTGGATCATCCTCTCCTCTTCGAGGAAATCCGAACGTAGCTCACAAGTAGCACTCATCTATGAGGTATAGCTTCAAGTGTTGCCCATTCGTGATCCAGGGTCCATCTTTCCTTCCTTTTAACCAAACAGCCACGGGGTTATATGCTTCTTCTATCTCATAAGGCCCTTCCCAACAGGACCTGAGTTTCCCTAGAAACAACTTGAGACAAGCATTAAATAGGAGGATAATGTCCCCTGCAATGGAAGTTTGTTTCAGTATCTTATGATTATGCCACATCTTAACCTTTTCTTTAAACAACTTGGCACTATCGTAAGCATTATTACAAAGCTCTCCTAAAGCATGTATATCCAGTAACCTCTTCTCTCGTGCTTCTTTAAAATTGAAATTGATATTCTTAATTGCCCAATAAGCCTTATGTTCCAGCTCTAAAGGTAAATGACAAGTCTTGCCATATACCATTTTGTATGGCGACATTCCCATGGGGTTCTTATAAGCGGTGCGGTAGGCCCATACTGTTTCATTTAGCTTCCCTACCCAGTCCTTTCTGGACTTTTGCACCGTCTTCTGCAATATCGTCTTTACCTCCCGGTTTGAGAGTTCCACTTGACCACTAGTCTGAGTGGTGAACCTATTCGGTGAGTTACTCCATACTTATGGGGTACTCTCACTACTAGGAAAAGGCTAATTAGTGGCGCACCTGTTTTTGCCATTAATGGTGCACTACAGGTGCGCCACTATTATCATGCCATTAGTAACAAAATAGTAATGGTGCACCTATAGTGCAACATTACTATGCCTATCTGGTGCGCCATTACTATCTGACTTAGTAATGGCGCACCACATAGAAGTGCACCATTACTAACAATTTTTTCAATTTTTTTTAAAAAAAATTCCAATTTTTTTTCCATTTTTTCCTTAATCTCGGATCACTATGGCTTAATCTCAAGTCAATAAGCTTAATCTCTAGTCAAATCGCACTCCATGGTCAAACTTCCCAGAAGGTCACCCATCCTCACACTTCTCCAGCCCGAGCACACTTAACTTTGCAGTTTTATCCAACCCCACCACCAGCTCACTTCACACGCACTTGTTGATATATCTATCATATCAATCCTATTAAACCTTGTTGATGTCTAGGAGTTTGTTCTTGTTCATGAGTGTGATGAAATTTTGAAAAAAAAATATTTCAAACTTCCCGGTCATATTAAGTATCATATTTTGAAAAAAAATCCAAAAAAAAAATTAGGTAACCAACTTTTTTTTGTTACTAGTGGCGCACCTAGCAAATGGTGCGCCACTAGTAAGTTTGATTTTTTTTCAATTTCCCCCCTCTCGATCTTAAAAGCCCCATATCTTTCGTTCTGTTAGGTTTTTGGGGATTTTGAAGATGTTGAACGAGGATCCCCCCGTTCAATTCGTATGTAACTTTTCGAGTAGATGATATTTCATATAAAAACTTTTTAATCCGAGGTCGTATGCAAAAGTTATGCCCATTTTACTAAATTCCAGAGAGATTTTGTAAATAAAGTCGAAATTCATATTTGTAAATTTTTCCAACAACTAGACCACATATCACATGGGAAACTTATTTTCTTTTATTTTTTGACATTTCCATCATTTTCTTTTATTTTTTAAAAAACTGAAAAGGCGGTCCAGGGGGGGCATTTAGCACCAGGGTTACTAATGGCGCACCTGGTGTGTGGTGTGCCATTAGTAGTTTTGAAAACAAAATAAAAAAATTGTTAGTATTGGCGCACCATGGGATAGTGCGCCATTACTAGTTGGCGCATTGTCCACTGGTGCGCCATTACTAACAATTTTTTTTATTTTTTTTCAAAACTACTAATGGTGCACGGTGGGTGTGGTGCGCCATTAATATGTCAACTAGTAATGGCGCACTATCCCCTGGTGCGCCACTGCTAACAATTTTTTTTCAAAACTACTAATGGCGCACCACACACCAGGTATACCAGTAGTAATATGTCAATAATGGCGCACCCCATACATGGTGCGCCATTAATGTCCATATTAGCTATAGCCCTTTTCCTAGTAGTGTCTATTGAAAATTCCCCGTATAAAATGAGATCCGCCGTCAGTAATAAGAACTTTAGGAACTCCGAACCTGGGTAATATGATGTCCTTTATCATCTTCAGTGAAGTAGTCGCGTCTGCATGTTTGGTTGGTATGGCTTCAACCCACTTGGTAACATAGTCTACAGCCACAAGAACATGAGTATACCCATCTGAAACAGGGAAAGGTCCCAAATAGTCCAATCAACAAACATCAAAGGGTTCACAGACTAGACTATAATTCATGGGTATTTCTTGTCTTCTACCTATATTACCTATGCATTGACACGCATCACAATTTTTAAAAAACCTATGTGCATCTCTGAAGAGAGTTGTCTAGTAGAATCTCGACAAAAGAATCTTGGCGGCGGCTCTCTCGCCAACATGATATCCTGCATACGGACTGCTATGACAACTTTTAAGTATAGCATTATCACATGTTTTGGAACACAATGCCTAATCATGTCATCCGGCCCATGCTGATAAAGAAAGGGGTCATCCCCGAAATAATACTTTCAGGTCACTGAAGAACTTTTTCCTATAATGATAATTCATAACAGGTGGCATGTACTTTCCTGCAAGAAAGTTAGCATAATCTTCAAACCACGGTTATATCTCTTTTTTATCATAGCCAAGCTATCACCTGGAAAGGATTCATTTATAGGAACTGGATCATAAGGTATCTTTTCCCTGCGTGATAGGTGGTCTGCTATTGGATTGTCTTCTCCTTTGTAGTCTACTATCTGCAAATCAAATTGCTGAAGTAGTAATATCCATCGAATCAATCTACGCTAAGCGTCCTTCTTTGCAAGAAGGTAACGCAAGGAGCAATAATCCATATGAAAAATCACTTTTGAACTTATAATATAAGATTGGAATTTATCACAAGCAAAGACAATAGAAAGTAATTCTTTCTCGGTGGTAGCTAAATGTGTTTGATCTTTATCCACGATCCTGCTAGCATAAAAGACCACATTAAGTTTTTTATCATCTCGTTGTCCCAAGACAGCTTCGATAGCGTAATTGCTAGTGTCACACATAATATCAAAGGGTTCATCCCACTTCGGGGGTTGGGTGATAGGAGCTGTGATTAAATCATCCCTCAACTTCTCATAGGCTTGCATACAATTCTTGTCAAAAGAACAAGGCACATCCTTATGCAAAAGGTCAGTCAAAGGATTTGATATTTTGGAGAAATCTTTAATGAACCTTCTATAGAAACTAGCATGTCCCATAAAAGTGTGCATACCCTTTTACATCTTGGGGGTAAGGTAAATTTTCTATTACCACAATTCTTTCTTGATCTATCTTGATGCTCTTCCTTGATACTATGTGCCCCAACACTACCCCCTCTGTGACCATGAAGTGGCTCTTTTCCCAATTCAACACGAAACATGTTTCTTCACACCTCTGCAAAACCTTCATAAGATTATAGAGACAATTATCAAAGGAGGTACCTTGGACAAAAAATTGTCCATAAATACCTCGACAATTTTCTCAACGAAGTCAGAGAAAATTCTAGAAATGCATTTTTGAAATGGCGGTGGTCTGTTACATAGACCAAATGGCATCCGACAGTATGTGTATGTGTCGTACGGGCAGGTGAAGGTAGTCTTTTCTTGGTACTCGGGTCAGATAGGTATTTGCGAGAATCTAGAATATCCATTGTTGGGGTAATAATAAGACATGGGTGATTAGTACCCTAACTTATGCATAGACAATAGTAGCCTTCCCAATGGCGAGCGCTTGCCGGCGAATGGCTCTCACCAAGATACTAGACTTATCTCACAAGACTGTGAAGAAGACCTCCAGGCAGGTCATACAGAAGTACTAAGATAGTACTAAAGATCAAGCATCAAGTTGCCGGCAAGCTACATATCGGCAAGTGAAGGCCTAGTAAGATCCGTGTTGGCAAGCACCCACTATCTCTCCACCGCTCCACCTCAGCGACCAGCTAGTCGCTTGTCAATCGATGTCGAGCGGACAGGTGGTTAGGTGAGGCTTGTCAGGGCACATGTCAGCATGCCGCCGAAGACCAACTTTATAGCCACCCGACCCAGAGGCATGCGAAGGAATAGGAGGTAGTTGGGTGGACGACACAGAAGGAGAGACGCATCCTTGCTGGAGCTCACCCCAGCATGACACCTCACGGTGCATTTAATGCTTTTGTCCAAATTAGGCAGGGTTAGGTATAATAGCATTGTAGCCACTATTCACAACATGCAATTACTGTCTTGCCATTGTGGTGACCCCTTGATGTATAAAAGGAGACCCATGGATACCTTTACAAAGGTCGACACTTTTCTCAATTATGCGTAGTAGTTGCACTTCCTGTGGACCTTGCCAGCAACCTGCGCACCTCTGTAACTTGAGCTCATACACGAATCAATCCAACAAAGTAGGAGTAGGGTTTTATGCCTCACGGTGGCCCAAAACTGGGTAAACTCTATGTGTTGATTGATGGATCTGCTCTTTGTGTTCATTGATCCCCATAGTCGAACCACAAAGGGGCCTTTGCCAGTCGCATATATTTTTGTACCTTGACATCTTTGGTGCGCCAGGTAGGGGGGTCGCATGCACAAACCTGCTCCAGCAGTCTATGCATCAGGTTCATCATCTTCACCGTCCATGGCACCCAAGAAGAAGGGTGCGGCGACCGGTGCTCAGCCTAGGTCCAAGCTTCCATCGTGCACGCCTACGGGTGATGGTGGCAGAGGCGGCGGTGGGGGTAGAGACGGTGAGCAACATCCTCTGGCGATCCTAGTCGGGCAAGTGGCATCATCCGGAGTGGGGCAAACAAAAATCCAGTCACTGCCATGTCCAAGGGTTGAGCTGCAAATCCTAGGATGGCGTTGTGGCCTACGAGGATGGCACACACAGACGTCCAAGAATTCCACGCTAGCGCATACCGCGGGTATCGCAAGATGGGCGCGACACTAGCATCGCAACGTTGGCAGCTCCGGACGTCTCCATGACAAGACCCTGGTGCATGATTCCTAAGATGCTCGTGGGTAACCCCACCCTTGTATAACCCTACCCTCTTCATCATCTTGAGGTTCCTCTTGATATGGCTTGCTTAAGATAGAAGAAAATGGGAACTTAATCATTTCATCTCCTCACTTCATGGAGATAGACTTCTTCTTGATGTGTGCTCCTACAACATACAGAAAAGTGGTTCCAAAAACAATAGGGCAATCTTTATCCTCCAAGATCATTAGCACATAAATATCAATGGGATAAATGAGTGAATCTATTATAATATTAACATCTTTAAGGATGCCATATAGTTTCCTATCGGTTTTATCTACAAGCTTAATGACAACATCAATGTGCTCAAGCGTACAGGGAGAAATCTCCTCATAGATTTTTGAATATAGAGTGTAAGGAATAATATTGACTGGAGAACCAGGGTCACATAACCCGAAATAAGCACTACAAAAAATACACTTCTGTGATGATACATGACTGTCACAGTAGGTCACATTTGTTGGCATGCATGTACATCCATGATGATTTTATGACAGAATCAAGATAGCCATACCTATGATGTCATAGAAGTGTTCCATGACATTACCAAAATTATCATCACAGAAGTGTCCACTTCCATGACTATAAATGGAGCGTCATGGAAGTGCTTTCGTCAAGGGTAAACGACACATGACATCCACCGTAACGGGTCGTCATTAAGCTATCGGGTTCCGGTTTGGATCCGATAACCCGTTAACAGGCTGGACCAATGGGGATTTTCCACATGTAAAATAATCATTGGATGGAGGAAACACGTGTCTGCTCCTCGGTGGGCCAGATGTCCTCTGTCCAATGGAGGAGACATGCATATGATACGTCGACGCAGGGCCCAACAAAGTCCCATATAGGTTAAAAAGGTTGGCCCAGTCAAAGGCTCGTAGTACTTACTTAGGTACTAGTGGGCCAGCCCAATAACGGCATGTTTAAACATGGCCCATTTACCGCTCGAAGCCAGATCTGGCCCGTTAATTGTTCGCCGAATATTTGGGCCTAATTACACTATTGGAATCAGCTACTTTGCCATCTGCCAGCTCTTTGCCGTCAGCTAGCAGACGACAAAGAAGCTCTTTGCCATCAGCTACCCAAAAGCAGACGGCAAAGAACTAGCTGATGGCAAAGACCTTCTTTGCCATCAGCCAGTTCTTTGCCGTCCGCTAGCAGACGGCAAAGATTATTTGTCGTCGGCTAGCAGACGGCAAAGAGGGAGGGGGCCCCACTGACAAGCTGCTTAAAAAAAACTTAACAGCCCCCCTCTTTGTTGTCTGCTAGCGGACGGCAAAGAGCCAAAAAGCGGACGGCAAAGGGGGGCGGACGGCAAAGATTTAACATATCTAACGGCCGCGCCCCACCCCGCCCCTCTCTCTCTGTTTCTCTCCCTCTTCACACGCACGCCGCCGCCCCCACCACTCGTCGCCACCCCGTCGCCCCACCACCCCGCCGCCCCACCGGCCCCCCGCCCCGGTGCCACCGCGGCCCCGTCGCCCCAGCTGCCCTGCCGTCTCGGCGCCACTGCACCCCAGCCCCCCCCCCCCGCCCCACCGCCCCTGCCCCGGCCCCATCGCCACTACCGCCCCCCCCCCCTGCGCCCCACCGCCATAGGCCACCCCCCCCCCTCCTCCACCGGCCACCTCCCCCACCGGCCCTGCCCTAGGTGAGCTCTACCTCCTCTTATTTTTCCTTTTTCTGTTTTTTTTAGTTTTAGGTTTATGTTTAGTTTAGATTTAGTTTTGGTTTTAGTTTTATATGTTTAGTTTTAGTTTTAGGTTTAGATTTAATTTATTCCTTTTTCTGTTTTTTTAGTTTTAGGTTTATGTTTAGTTTAGATTTAGTTTTAATTTTAGTTTTAGTTTTAGATTTAGGTTTAGTTTTAGTTTTAGGTTTAGGTTTAGTTTAGTTTTAGGAAAGAAGAAGAAGAAAAAAAGAGGAGAGGAGGAGAAGAAGAAGAGGAAAAAGGAAAGGAAGAAGAAGACGAGGAAGAAGAAGAAAAAAGAAGAAGAGGAAGAAGAGGAAGAAGAAGAAAAGGAAAAAAGAGGAAAAAAGGAAGAAAAGGAAGAAAAGGAAGAAGAGGAAGAAGAGGAAGAAGAAGAAAAGGAAAAAAGAGGAAGAAAAGCAAGAAAAGGAAGAAGAGGAAGAAGAAGAAAATGAAAAAAGAGGAAAAAACCCCGACCCGACACGGAACCCCGACCCCGACACGACACCCCGACCCCAAGACCCCGACCCCGACACCCCGACCCAGACCCCGACACCCCGACCCCGAGCATGACCCGACACCCCGACCCCGACACCAACATGGCACCCCGACCCCGACCCGAGACCCCGACCACGGCCCCGACACCCCGACCCCGAGCCTGACCCGACACCCCGACCCCGACAACCAACCTCCTGACCCCGACACCCCGACCACGACACGACACCCCGACCCCGAAACAGCACCCCGACCCCGACACGGCACCCCGACACCGACATGACACCCCGACCCCGAAACAGCACCCCGACCCCGACAAGGCACCCCGACACCGACACGACACCCCGACCCCCGACACCTCCCGAAAAGGTGTTCTTTGTCCTTCCAGAGGCCGACGGGGTCATATATTTGTGAATTATTAGTTAGGTCATATATTTTTCAATTTTGTTATGAAAAACATCATATATAATTGTGTTGATCGGGTAGTTTTAAATGTGCAGTTGTTTCATCGCTGTGAGGTTTGGTGTTCGACAACCTCGCCGTGCGTTTGACGAGCTCTGCCCCTTCGTTCGTGGGTGAGCACAAATGACATGTCCTCCTCCCCCATTAATTATTTAATCTATTCCGATGAAACTTGATAGCTAGATATATATGTGTCTTGAATCATCAGTATGCGTAACCAATATGTGTCTCCCATTCGAAAGCGTCATAGTTATAAATATGCATGCATTTCATATTTATAACCTTGATTCTTTCGAATTGTCCAATGCTATCCATGGACAGCCCGAGTATGTGTAGATTGGGTTCGTTTTCCCATATGCTTTGCTCCGGATCCGACGCATAAATTTCGTCAGTGCTCCCCTGTTGTTCTCCGGGTACACATCCTCTCTGTTTATTGCAGAGACGTGTATCAGGAGAACAGCGGGGAGGTGCTGCCGAAATTTTGCGTCGGATCCGGAGCATAGCATGGGAAAATGAACCCAATCTACACATACACGGGTGGGATTAGGACCTATCATTACCTATTAGAGTGTAGGTTGCATGGACGTAATAAAATTGACAAAGTAGATCAACTGATGAATATATACATGGTGAATTACATATATAATTGTTGTGTGTCCAGTAGCTCTGAAAGTCAAGATGAGTGATCGTGCGTGGATGTATACCGGTCACACTGGTCAGAACAAATGGAGCGCTGAATGGTTCACAAAAACCAAGGGGTTTGTGCAAGCCGCATTTGCAAATGGCCAGAAGAAAACCTGGTGCCCCTGTTTCCGGTGCGGCAATTGGGAAAAGAGGACAGAGGCTGAAATGGGCAAACACCTGCAGAAGAGTGGTTTTACGCCCGATTATACGGTGTGGACATTTCATGGTGAGTCTGCCCAACGTGACCGAGCTGAGGTGGATCGTCGTCGCACCGACGAGCATGGTACCGGGATGGAAAACATGGTGCAAGACTATGATGATGCTCGGGATTCGGACGAGGAGATGGAGGAATCTGCAAAGGCCTTCAATGAAATGTTGGAGTCTTCAAAACGTCCGCTCCACGAGCACACTGAGCTTTGTCAGTTGGATGCCATCTCACAAGTAATGGCTCTGAAGGCTCAGTTAAACTTGGGCAGAGAATGCTATGATGCAATTATGACAGTATTTGGACGCTTTCTACCCAAAGGCCATGTAATGCCTGCAAACCTATACCAGTCAGACAAAATCCTCCGTGCACTGAAGATGCCCTATGAGAAGATACATGCCTGTGAGAAAGGATGTGCCTTATTTAGGCTTGACTATGCGGACTTGAACTATTGTCCCATTTGCAAGTCTTCCAGGTATATTGTGGTAGACAACGGTATGGGTGAGAAGACACAGACCAAAATCCCCGTTAGTGTTCTTTGGTATATGCCAATCGTACCAAGACTTCAATGTCTTTTCATGGTCGAAGAGACGGCCAGACAGATGACATGGCACAAAACAGGCAAAAGAACTGAACTAGATGCAGATGGGAATCTGATGATGGTACACACATCGGATGGTGTTGCATGGAAAAAGTTTGATGAATTACATGCTGACAAAGCGGCAGATCCGAGGCATTCTCGAGTCGGCATCAGCACGGATGGGTTCAGTGTGTTTGGTATGACGGCAGCCCAATACAGTTGTTGGCCCGTATTTGTCTTTCCACTCAATCTCCCCCCCCGGACAGATTATGCAAAGAAAGAACATTTTCCTGACGTTGATAATTCCAGGGCCCAACTATCCGGGGAAAAATATGAATGTGTACATGCAGCCGCTTAAGGACGAATTGCAAGAAGCCTGGGATAATGGGTTCAAGACATATGACGCCTATAGCAAACGGAACTTCATAATGCGTGCCTGGTACATGTACTCGACGCATGACTTGCCGGCGTATGCGCTATTCGTTGGCTGGTGTGTGCATGGAAGGTTCCCGTGCCCCACATGCAAGGGAGCTCTTGAGTTTCGTTGGCTTCAGGCCGGTCGCAAGTTTTCTTGCTTCGACATGCATAGACAGTTCCTGGATCCTCGCCATAAGTTCAGGAAAGACAAGAAGAACTTCATCAGAGGTAGAGTTGTCAAAAACTCTGCACCACCTGCATTGACAGGCCAACAGACCCTGGATCAGTTAAACGCTCTCGAGCAGATCCACAGCGTCCAGGGTACTTCAAGGGGTATAATACTAAGCACGCGTGGACTCACAAAACATGCTTATGGGATCTGCCTTACTTCAAAGACCTCCTTTGCCCACACAACATCAACGTGATGCACACTGAGAAGAATATCGCCGAGGCACTTTTTGGTACATTGTTCGGCATAGATGGGAAGTCAAAGGATAATACTAAGGCTAGACTCGATCTGGAGGCGCTATGTGATAGGCCGTTACAAAACATGAAAGAACCGAAAGGAAAGCAGAACTGGACGAAGCCAAAGGCATGGTTCAATCTTGGAAGGCCAGCTATGAGGGAAATTATCTTGTGGGTGCAACAGCAGTTGATGTTCCCCGATGGGTATGCAGCGAATCTAAAGAGGGGAGCGAATCTTGATAAATTGAAGATATTTGGTCTCAAGAGTCATGATTGGCACATATGGATTGAGCGGGTAATGCCGGTGATGTTGCGTGGCTTCATCCCTGAGGATGAATGGCTAGTACTGGCAGAACTCAGCTATTTCTTCCGTGTTCTTTGTGCGAAAGAACTATCGCCTGGCGTGCTAGAAGAAATGGAAGAGTTGGCGCCGGAGTTGATCTGCAAGTTAGAGAAGATCTTTCCACCGGGCTTCTTTAATCCAATGCAGCATTTGATTTTGCATCTCCCGACCGAGGCAAGATTGGGGGGGCCCGTGCAAAATCGTTGGTGCTACCCAACTGAGAGGATGCAGAAGACGCTTCGAGAAAAATGTAAAAATAAACGTAGAATTGAAGCATCGATGGCTGAGGCATTCATCACAGAGGAGGCGGCAAACTTCGTAACAGCACACTACGAAGCCAAAAATCGTCATTTGCATAATCCGAAGCCTCGGTACAATGCTGACGACCCTAAAAAGGGTGGATCCAACCTCAGCCTATTCAAAGGGAATCTCGCACCAGCTAGTGTTTCACATCCAGTATCTTTGGATAACGAAGAATGGCGGACCATTTCGTTGTATATCTTCAACAACCTGATAGAAGTGCGGCCGTACATCGAGTAAGTTCTCGGTACATTGTTTCGCAACTTCTATTTCCTTTGAACTGCTCTTATTCCTGGATATGTCATACAGTCGATACGTCGCCATATTCTCGTATGGAGCGGAGATCCAAAAGGATTCCGTCGAAGAGTATGAGCTTCTCGCAAAGCAAGGAGGCGGCTATCCCGGTTTCATCTCTTGGTTCAAACAAACGGTAATTTCTATTAGACAATTTCATTTCATTCGCTAATTTGTGCGTAATGCAACAATCCTTTCATATTAAACTTGTAGGCTAATTCAGAGTCTATGGACGCCGAATTGAGACAAGTCGCTAATGGTTTTGACTATAAGGTCCGTTCATTTGACAAGTACGACATCAACGGGTATCGCTTTCGTACCTATGGCAAAGAGCTATCTATGGCCGACCGAAAGTCTACAAATTGTTGTGTATCTGCTATCGGCGAAGGAGGTACCGAGTATTATGGGAGAGTTGAAGCAATTTATGAACTTCTGTTCTATGGTGAAAACCCACCGAATGTCGTAGTCTTCAAATGTTATTGGTTTCAGCCGAAGGAGACTAGAAGGACTCATGAACATATAGGGCTAGTTGAAATCAACCAAAGCACCCATTTAGATGTTCCTGATGTCTATATTACGGCTCAACAGGCGACCCAAGTATTCTATCTACCGTGGGCCTGCCAAACTAATCCAAATCTGAAAGGTTGGGATGTCGTTTATGAAGTGCCGCCACGTGCTAGACTTTCTCCCCCAAAGGAAGAGGATTATGAACCTCACATTAACCCAGACACATATGAAGGAGAATTCTTCCAAGAGACACGTCTTTCCAAAAAGCGTTTCAAGAACCGCTATACTTCACCCCAAAACATTGAAGTAGACAGCGACAATGAATCCGACATCACCCCAGAGGAGGAACAAGAAGAGCCGGAACAAGAAGAGGTTACTGCTGCGGATGACCTGTCAATGCTTGACCGATTACGTCAAGGTGGCCTTGCACATGTTGATGCCAATGAACCCTATGAGCCCATCATTGATTATAGTGATGATGATGATTATGCATTTATTGATGATACTGATCGAGATTATTAGTAGTGTCAGGTATTCAATTTTTTATGTTGTACTTGATGATGATACACTTAAGTGATATACATATTATTATTCATGTCGGTACTTTTTTTATGTTGTACTAATTTCGTTTATTCTTTGTCATGGCAGGTGTTGAAAGATGGTGGGCGCTGGTCGGGAGCGCGCCGAGGCCCCTTCTTCGTCGGCGCGTGGTGCGAGGTCTTCCATTCCACACGCACCTCTCCGCCGAGCGTTGCTGGACAGTATGGCGACACCGCCGGGCCCTTCTTCGTCGACCGCGGTGCCCAGCAGGGGACGAGGTAAGAAGAAGAGAGGAGGTGGAGCACGTGGTCGCGGGAGAGGAGGTAGGGTGACTCTTACGGCGCCTTCCTCGCCGCCGCCCCCAGCTGTTTCACCCGAGCACGTGACTGCTAGGGTGGACTCGTTTGAGGAGGAGGCTACACGGACTCTGGTCCATGGGCCTCCGGTCCACGGGTCTTCGGCCCACGAGCCTCGGGTCGACGGGCCTTCGTCCCATGAGAGTTGGGCCCACGAGACCCCGGAGGAGCACACGTCTGGATGGGGTACCTGGTCGGGTCAGCCTGAGGAGCCGAGTGGCCATGCTGATGATGGCGGGCAGCCGAGTGGCCATGCCGACTGAATTTGAGGAGGAGAGGGAGGAGGGGGGCAACGTCTACCAGCGTGGTGCTACATGGCTCCCGTCCGTGCGGGCGACCCACGAGCAGAGGTGGTTGATTTTCCCTGATGGGGAGAGGTAAGTGCATTTAATCTTTTTGTACCTTCTGCATTCATGTTTCTTCAAATAACTAATGCATTGGCCTTGTCATGCTGCAAGGGTTGGGACCACCATGAAAGTGTCCGCCGGCCCAACTCCGTCCTTGGAGTTCTGATTCGGCAAAACTTCCTGGGGTTTGTCACATTGCCTGGTGAGGGTCGGCTTCCAGAGGTTGGATTGAGTTGGGAGCACTACTTGGCTGCCCCGGCCCCGCCAGGTGAGATTATCGACAGTGTCTTGTGCAAGACGAGGACAGACGTGGTGATCAGAAAGTTCTGGGTAATTTCTCCTTTACACAATTAAAAATCTTCAACTAGCTAGTTATTAATTGTACTAATCAATATTGTCTCATTTGATTGCAGACATTCTACAGGTGTGAGGAGGGATACGAGGAGGAGGCGGCAGATGTTATCGACAAGGAGTGCAAGCGCCCACTTCAGAACTTACGACATGAGGCTCGGGTGCAGGCTGTTCGAGACTACTACGCCAGGCATGGTATCAAGAAGCCCAAGCAGGAGTGCCGCGATAAGTTCTTGAGTAAGGAGCAGTACATGAAGGTAATTCTTAAGGCCTTGTACTTACTTCCTTCATTTAGTAATTCATAGTCGTAGTGCTCAAGTTTCTATTTGCTAACTTAGGCCCCTCCGAGATGGTGTGCGGATCGGATGGATTGTTGGGAGGTGTTGGTCAATGCGTGGTGCTCAAAAGAATGGCGGGCCACCCACAACGAGGCCAAGGACAAACGTGCCCAAATGGAAGGTGTGCCACACCACCAAGGCAGCTCCAACTTATTTCAGTACGGGCGGAACTGGGTATGTGGTTTGCTTCATGATTCATGCAATTCATTCATCATGCTAGCTTTAGCCCTTTAATTACTAATTTACTTTGTTTCTCTCTTTCAGGCACGCTACAATAAGGCGGATAAGGTGCCAGAGGTGTACGACCTGTATGCCATGGCCCACACTGGCCCTTACAAGAAAGTCAAGGCATTCTCTGCGTCTGACCTCGATGATCCAAAGAACTTCACCAACATCTCCGCCCACGACAAGCTCGTGCAATATAGAGATCAGGGGAAGGCGAGGAAAGGGGAGGACTTTAACCCGAGCCAGGGTCCCATTGATACAGAGCTGCTGATGATATCTGGTGGCGGGAGGTCCCATGGCTCCATAGCCATGGGAGATGGACTTATCCGTTGTCCTAGCACTCTCCCGGAGATCAAGGCGCGCCAGTCGAGCTCCGCTCCTGAGATAAGGCCTCGTGAACAGCCAGTCCAACTCGCCTTCAAGGTTAGTTATCTTTCTCCATTACATTGTGTGCGCTTCCATCAATGATTACAAATGGTCATGTGAGTGGTGTTGCAGGCTGCTATACAGAGTGAGAGAGATAGAACGGAGAAACTTCTGGCGGAGGCGGCAGAGAGGCAGCGGGAGTTGGAGGAGAGGACGACAAAGATGTTGGAGGAGGAGAGGGCACGGAATGACATGCAGGCAAGGGCCATGTACGAGCTCCTTGTCGTAAGTTTCTTCTGCAGATTACTTGCTAGTCTTAACATTTGAGTCTCATTACTAAATAGTATGACTCTATTGTGAAAACCAAATATGCAGTCTGTGTGCGAGAAGTCCGGTCAGACCGCTCCGCCGATGCAGTGATTGCTCCTGGGAGCACGGTGAGTTTAATTTGAATGGACATTACTTGCTAGTCTTAACATTTGAGTGTCATAATGCTAACGAGACATTGGAAATGATCTTTGGTGTAGCTTAACTCTAGAAACGCATCGCACGATCCTTCTCCAGCTAGCGGCGCGAGCCAGCCCACTCCTACACCTCCCTGATCATGGTAAGTTTCTCTAGTGTTTTGCTTAACAAATGCATAAAGACCTAGACTTAGCTTTATTTCCTCCAATATGCTTACCATAATGACCTAGAGTTAGCTTCTTTTCCTCCAAAATGACTTAATAAGCTTACTGACCTCATAAACCATCCATTTTACCTAAGTTAGCTCTAAAACGATATGTACTTAGCTTACTTATGTCAAAAATTGCATAATTAGCTTAGTTAGCTCATAAATGATCCATTTTACCAAAGTTAGCTCTAAAATGACTCATTTTACCTTAGTTAGATTACAAGTGATCCAATTTATCCAAGTTAGCTCTAAAATGACCCATTTTATGTAGATTAGCTCCTAAATGATCCATTTTACCTACGTTAGCTTCAAAATGATCCATTTCACCTAGGTTAGCTCCAAAATGACCCATTTCACCTAAGTTAGCTCAAAAACGGTCCATTTCACCTTAGTTAGCTCAAAAACGTGGCATTTCACCTTAGTTAGCTCATAAACGACCCATTTCAACTAAGTTAGCTCCAAAATGATCCATTTCACCTAGGTTAGCTCATAAACGACCCATTTCACCTAGGTTAGCTCATAAACGACCCATTTCACCTATGTTAGCTCATAAACGACCCATTTCACCTATGTTAGCTCATAAACGACCCATTTCACCTAGGTTAGCTCATAAACGACCCATTTCGCCTAGGTTAGCTCATAAACGACCTATTTCACCTAGGTTAGCTCATAAACGACCCATTTCACCTAGGTTAGCTCATAAACGATCCATTTCACCTAGGTTAGCTCATAAATGATCCATTTCACCTAACTTAGCTCATAAATGATCCATTTCACCTAAGATAGTAAATGATCCATTTCACCTAAGTTAGCTCATAAACGATCCATTTCAACTAATTTAGCTCATAAATGATCCAGTTCACCTAAGTTAGCTAATAAATGGCATATACTTCTTCTTCTAGTCTTCTTCTTCTTCTATTCTTTTTCTTCTAGTCTAATTCTTCTTCTAGTCTTCTTTTTCTAACTTTCTTATTTGTCATTTTGCAGGTTTCATTCACTTCACGGAAGCCAGCTTGCTATGATGGATTGCTTGTTTTTTCCTTTGATGCACTTCTTGTATTCTGCTCGCTTGCTATGATGGAATTAACTTGCTATGATGAAACTAGATTGCTATGATGAAACTTTGCATGTTGTAATATGTAGGGATCGATGGAACTATGTGCAACCTACTATGTATGTATGAATGGATATTTATTATGTTGGATATATATGTGCTGGATATTTATTGTGAAAGAGTCCTGTGATATATTTGTTGTGATAATTGATGGATATAAGAAAAACAGAATAAAAAAGAGGCAGTGCTGGCTCTTTGCCATCCGCGGCAGATGGCAAAGACCCCTCTGCCGTCAGTGGCAGACGGCAAAGGGGGCACGTGGCACCCACCCGTGCTTCCTGAGAGATGGGCCATTTGGCAAATTTGCCTACCGTGGCGGACGGCAAAGCTAAGCTGATGGCAAAGACTTCGCCTTTGCCATCCGCCGTGGCAGATGGCAAAACACGGCGGGCGCTGACGCATTGCTGACGTCAACTGGCGGACGACAAAGAGGCGCTCAAATTTGCCGTCAGCTGGCGGACGGCAAAGGCCGCCGTTAGCTGCCTAACGACTAATGCTAGTATTTTGCCGTCCCTCCTCTTTGCCGTCCGCCGCTGTAGGCAAAGGACTCTTTGCCGTCCGCCATAAAAAGAAGACAACAAAGGACCTGTTTGCCGACCCTGTCTTTGTCGTCCCTGTTTGCAGTTCGCCGCTGACGGCAAAGCTCTTTGCCGTCCGCCGTCAGTGCCTTTGCCGTCCGCCGTGGCTGACGGCAAAATACTAGATTCCTATAGTGTTATGGCCCGGTGACATTTCGGCATGTTAGAGGCCCGATGTAGACATGGGCCCATTTCAGCCCGGTGTGTCTTTCGGCCTAGGAATGGCTCGTGCTGCCCATGGGCCATATATGCTCTAACGTGACATCCGGCCCACTAATGGCCCGTGATAAAGGTGGCAACAGTTCAACCCATCGTGACTTTGGACATGTTAAAGGCCTGTCGTATAATTCGGCCCGTTGATGCATGTACTAAGCTTTCGGCCTCTTAAAGGCCCATGATATCAGTGGGCCAACTAAGGCCTGAGATATGTTTCAGCTTGGTAATGGCCCGTCATATAACTGGGCCAAAAAGGCCCGGTCTACATTTCAGCCTGCTGAAGGCCCATCGACGACTAGTGAAAATTGAGTCCCAACATGCATTTCGTCCTGCTAAAGGCCCATGGTTTCTTCTGGGTCGTAACAGGCCAGCAGAATATTCAGCTTGTTAATGGCCCAAAGCTACATGGGCCCGGCTAAGCGTTGGGTCCACTAAAGGCCCAACTAAACTTTGGGCCGAATATAGGCCAGTGTAAGTTGTAGTCCTGGCGCAAAGTGTGAAGGCCCCAATGGCCTTCCAGGCCCAAGAAAGTTGTAGGACGGCCCAATTATGGCCCGCTCAAAAGCAGGCCCGTCAGAGGCGTATGTTTCGGCCCAGTCGACTACATCAGATTTTTTTTCAGATAGCGAATGATGGCAGTAACTAGTTGGAATTAAGAACAAACCTACTCTATACAATAAAGAAATTATGGCATAGTAAATTAGAATAAACCTACACTATACAATAAAGGATTTATGGTATAATACATCCATTGGGCATCGAAGTTCGCCACCAGTGCTCATAAAGCACAACGAAGAAGCAGATTACAAAAACTGGGAACCATTGCAGTGTAACAAAATAATACTGAACCAAGACCACTTCCAAGATAGTTCACGAAAGGTTAGCCTTGCGCGGGAACTGCTGTGCAAGCTGCTGAGCAAGGTTGTGAGGCCGGCCTAGCATGTCGGCCATAGCTTCCAGGTGTAGTTGTTTGGCAATGAGGTTCTCATTGGTGTTCTCCGCAATCTTTCTTAGAGATATAACTTCAAGTCAAAGTTGAGTTGCAGAATGCCATTCTGCTAGAACTTGGGACTGAAGAAGTCGAACTAATTTAGATAGTGAATTCTGTGAGCTTATCTAACTACTAGTCTCAAGTAACTTGAACACTGCATCAAGACAAGACTATGGGGTTGTCTCACTATCTTCAAGATGTTTTGCCTTCTTTGGTTCAATATATGTTGGGTTTGTCTCACAGCCTTCAACAGACTTGTGCATTCCATCAGGCATACCACCCTGAAACAAGCAGAGAGATGACAGGTTTTGCACGTGTATAAACAAAGATGATAACTGTGATGTCAATTCCATCCAATTTCAAATTATAAAATAAAGAGTAAGTTCAAAATACCAATAGCATAATTTGGCATTGTTCATAATGCAGGGAGCTTCACCACACTACTGGATTGCCATGTCAACATAACAAGCATAGATGAAGGGCAAACACAATCATTGTATCTAGTTTGGTTAATGTGCATGGCATGTTGTTCATATCATCAGCCACATTAGTAAGATAAAACAGGAGATGACAAGTTGCAAATGTGGGCTGCTTCACCACACACTGGATTATAGATCCACAAAAACAAGCATACCTATCGGAAGTATTGAGTAATGTGTATGGTATGAATAAGGAATTTGGTTTTACAAGTAAAACTTGGAACTTACGGTTGTTGCAAACATGCATTTTGATAGAAACAGCAAACTAAACAGCAGTTAAGTAGTTGAGGATAAAGGCTTTGGAAGGACTGACTTACATTAATAGTTAACACCGGCTTTATAATGCCCTTCTCCATGTCAAGGGAAGGATAACTCAAGAATTTCAGCATAGAATCTTCTTCATAAGCATTGCATGTACTCTACACTTTGTAGAGAGTAATTATAGATATGATAATACTAGAAGGGATAAAGGATAATGAAGATAAGATGCAGATTGATGCTACATAATCAACTACAAATCCCTGGAAGTACAAGCATTACAAGACAAAATGTACTGAGAAGAGCAATGGGCTACACTTCTGCACTGGCATTGTCTGTGTATTCAACTTTTTGGTAAGATTAAATATAGATCTGATATTTTTTAGTAAATGGTGGGCGAGGGAGATAAGATGCAGAATTCTACACAATGAACCAATCCCTCTTCCCATAATATAAGAGTGGTTTGAACACTGGTGTACTATACAAAATGTTCTTATATTATGGGACGGGGGGAGTAGTTGTTAATGTAAGTACCTTGAAGTGGTCTTTTTCTTTCGGTAACGGAGCTCACAAGATTTTCTACTTTAAGTTTTGTGTTGTGAAGTTTTCATGTTTTGGGTAAAGATTTGATGGATTATGGAACAAGGAGTGGCAAGAGCCTAAGCTGCATCCTGAAGATAATCTAAGGACACCTAAAAGCCAAAGCTTGGGGATGCCCCAGAAGGCATCCCCTCTTTTTGTCTACTTCTATCGGTAACTTTACTTGGAGCTATATTTTTATTCACCACATGATATGTGTTTTGCTTGGAGCGTCTTGTATGATTTGAGTCTTTGCTTTTTAGTTTACCGCAATCATCCTTGCTGTACACACCTTTTGAGAGAGCCATACATGATTTGGAATTTGTTAGAATACTATATGTGCTTCACTTATATCTTTTTGAGTTGCATAGTTTTGATCTAGTACTTCACTTATATCTTCTAGAGCACGATGGTGGATTTGTTTTATAGAAACTATTGATCTCTCATGCTTCACATAGTTTATTTTGAGAGTCTTAAATAGCATGGTAATTTTCTTAAATAATCCTAATATGCTAGGTATTCAAGATTAGTAAAAAAATTCTTATGAGTGTTTGAATACTAAGAGAAGTTTGATGCTTGATGATTGTTTTGAGATATGGAGGTAATAATATCAAAGTCGTGCTAGTTGAGTAGTTGTGAATTTGAGAAATGCTTGTGTTCAAGTTTGCAAGTCCCTTAGCATGCACGTATGGTAACCGTTATGTAACAAATTTGAAACATGAGGTGTTATTTGATTGTCCTCCTTATGAGTGGCGGTCGGGGACGAGCGATGGTATTTTCCTACCAATCTATCCCCCTAGTAGCATGCGTGTAGTGCTTGGTTTTTTATGACTTGTAGATTTTTTTCAATAAGTATGTGAGTTCTTTATGACTAATGTTGAGTCCATGGATTGTACGCACTCTCACCCTTCCATCATTGCTAGCCTCTTCGGTACCATGCATTGCCCTTTCTCACATTGAGAGTTGGTGCAAACTTCGCCGGTGCATCCAAACCCCGTGATATGATACGCTCTTTCACACATAAACCTCCTTATATCTTCCTAAAAACAGCCACCATACCTACCTATTATGGCATTTCCATAGCCATTCCGAGATATATTGCCATGCAACTTTCCACCATTCTGTTTATCATGCCACATTCATCATTGTCATATTGCTTAGCATGATCATGTATGATCATGTAGTTGACATAGTATTTGTGGCAAAGCCACCGTTCATAATTATTTCATACATGTCACTCTTGGATCATTGCGTATCCCGGTACACCGCCGGAGGCATTCATATAGATTCATATCTTGTTCTAAGTATCAAGTTGTAATTCTTGAGTTGTAAATAAATAGAAGTGTGATGACCATCATTCATAGAGCATTGTCTCTGGATATATATATATATATATATATATATATATATATATATATATATATATATATATATATATATATATATATATATATATATATATAAGGGACAATGCTACTATCCATTGCCACACTTGTGCTTCAAAGTAGCACCATAATCTTCATGATAGAGAGTCTTTTGTTTTGTCACTTTCATATACTAGTGGGAAATTTTCATTATAGAACTTGGCTTGTATATTCCAACAATCGGCCTCCTCAAGTGCCCTAGGTCTTCGTGAGCAAGCAAGTTGGATGCACACCCACTTAGTTTCTTTTGTTGACCTTTCATACATTTATAGCTCTAGTGCATCTGTTGCATGGCAATCCCTACTCCTTGCATTAACATCAATCGATGGGAATCTCCACAGCCCATTGATTAGCCTCATTGATGTGAGACTTTCTCCTTTTTTGTCTTCTCCATATAACCCCCATCATCATATTCTATTCCACCCATAGTGCTATATCCATGACTCGCGCTCATATATTACGTGAAAGTTTATAGGTTTGAGATTACTAAATTATGAAACGATTGCTTGGCTTGTCATCGGGGTTGTGCATGATGAGAGCATTCTTGTGTGACGAAAATGGAGCATGACTAAACTATATGATTTTGTAGGGATGAACTTTCTTTGGCCATGTTATTTTGAGAGAACATAATTGCTTAGTTAGTATGCTTGAAGTATTATTATTTTTATGTCAATATGAACTTTTATCTTGAATCTTTCTGATCTGAATATTCATACCACAATTAAGAAGAATTACATTAAAAATATGCCAAGTAGCACTCCGCATCAAAAATTCAGTTTTTATCATTTACCTACTCGAGGACGAGTATGAATTAAGCTTGGGGATGCTTGATACGTCTCCAATGTATCTATAATTTTTTATTGCCCCATGCTATATTATCTACTGTTTTGGACATTATTGGGCTTTATTATCCACTTTTATATTATTTTTGGGACTAACCTGTTAACCGGAGGCCCAGCCCAGAATTGTTGTTGTTTGCCTATTTTAGGGTTTCGAAGAAAAGGAATATCAAACGGAGTCCAAACAGAATGAAACCTTCGGGGACATGATTTTATCACCGAACATGATCCAGGAGACTTGGACCCTACGTCAAGAAACAAAGGAGGAGGCACGAGGTAGGGGGTACACCTACCCCCCCCCCCAGGCGCGCCCTCCACCCTCATGGGCCCCCTGTTGCTCCACCGACGTACTCCTTCCTCCTATATATACCTACATACCGCCAAACGATCAGACACGGAGCCAAAACCCTAATTCCACTGCCGCAACTTTCTGTATCCATGAGATCCCATCTTGGGGCCTGTTCCGGAGCTCCGTCGGAGGGGGTATCCATCACAGAGGGCTTCTACATCATCACCAAAGCCCCTCCGATGAAGTGTGAGTAGTTTAACTTAGACCTACGGGTCCATAGTTATTAGCTAGATGGCTTCTTCTCTCTTTTTGGATCTCAATACAATGTTCTCCCCCTCTCTTTTGGAGATCTATTCAATGTAATCTTCTTTTTGCAGTGTGTTTGTTGAGACCGATGAATTGTGGGTTTATGATCAAGTCTATCTATGAACGATATTTGAATCTTCTCTGAATTCTTTTATGTATGATTGGTTATCTTTGCAAGTCTCTTCGAACTATCAGTTTGATCTGGCCTACTAGATTGATCTTTCTTGCAATGGGAGAAGTGCTTAGCTTTGGGTTCAATCTTGCAGTGTCATTTCCCAGTGACAGTAGGGGCAGCAAGGCACGTATTGTATTGTTGCCATCGAGCATAACAAGATGGGGTTTTCATCATATTGCATGAGTTTATCCCTCTACATCATGTCATCTTGCTTAAGGCATTACTCTATTTTCATGAACTTAATACTCTAGATGCATGATGGATAGCGGTCGATGAGTGGAGTAATAGTAGTAGATGTAGGCAGGAGTCGGTCTACTTGTCTCAGACATGATGCCTATATACATGATCATACCTAGATATTCTCATAACTATGCTCAATTCTGTCAATTGCTCAACAGTAATTCGTTCACCCACCGTAAAATACTTATGCTCTTGAGATAAGCCACTAGTGAAACCTATGGCCCACGGGTCTATCTTCATCATATTAATCTTCCAATACTTAGTTATTCTTACTTTGATTTTACTTTACTTGCATCTTTATCATAAAAATACCAAAAATATTATCTTATCATATTTATCAGATCTCACTCTCGTAAGTGGCCGTGTAGGGATTGACAACCCCTTATCGCATTGGTTGCAAGGATTTATTTGTTTTGTGCAGGTGCGAGGGACTCGCGCGTAGCCTCCTACTGGATTGATACCTTGGTTCTCAAAAACTGAGGGAAATACTTACGCTACTTTGCTACATCACCCTTTCCTCTTCAAAGGAAAACCAACGGAGTGCTCAAGAGGTAGCAAGAAGGATTTTCGGTGCCGTTGCCAGGGAGGTTCGCGCAAGTCAAGATTTGACTCCCGACAACGAGCCATTTCTGGCGCCGTTGCCAGGGAGTCTATGCAAAAGTCAATATACCAAGTACCCATCACAATCCTTATCTCCCGCATTACATTATTTTCCATTTGCCTCTCGTTTTCCTCTCCCCCACTTCACCCTTGCCGTTTTATTCGCCCTCTCTCTCTCTCTATCCTCCCTCTCTTTCTCTATTTGCCTTTTTTTGCCCGCTTGCTTTTTGTTTGCTTGTTTGTTGGAATGCTTGCTTGTCACGATGGCTCAAGATAACACTAAATTGTGTGACTTTAACAATACCAACAATAATTATTTTATTAGCACTCCAATTTCTCCTCTTGCCGATGCTGAATCTTGTGAAATTAATGCCGCTTTGCTGAATCTTGTTATGAAAGATCCGTTTTCCGGCCTTCCTAGTGAAGATGCCGCTACCCATCTAAATAGCTTTGTTGATTTGTGTGATATGCAAAAGAAGAAAGATGTGGATAACGATATTGTTAAATTGAAGCTATTTCCTTTTTTGCTTAGAGATCGTGCTAAATCTTGGTTTTCGTCTTTGCCTAAAAATAGTATTGATTCTTGGAATAAGTGCAAAGATGCTTTTATCTCTAAGTATTTTCCTCCCGCTAAGACCATCTCCCTTAGAAACGATATTATGAATTTTAAGCAACGTGATCATGAACATGTTGCACAAGCTTGGGAGAGGATGAAATTAGTGATACGTAATTGCCCTACTCATGGTTTGAATTTGTGGATGATTATACAAAAAATTTATGCCGGATTGAATTTTGCTTCTAGAAATCTTTTTGATTCGGCCACGGGAGGCACTTTTATGGAAATCACTTTAGGAGAAGCTACTAAACTCCTAGATAATATTATGGTTAATTATTCTCAATGGCATACTGAAAGATCTACTAATAAGAAGGTGCATGCAATAGAAGAAATTAATGTTTTGAGTGGAAAGATGGATGAACTTATGAAATTATTTGCTAGTAAAAATGTTTCTTATGATCCTAATGATATGCCCTTGTCTACTTTGATTGAGAATAATAATAAATCTATGGATGTGAATTTTGTTGGTAGGAACAATTTTGGTAACAACGCGTATAGAGGAAATTTTAATCCTAGGCCTTATTCTAGTAATCCCTTTAATAATTATGGTAATTCCTACAACAATTCTTATGGAAATTATAATAAGATGCCCTCTGATTTTGAATCTAATATTAAAGAATTTATTACTTCGCAAAAAGAATTTCAATGCTTTGATTGAAGAAAAATTGCTTAAGATTGATGAGTTGGCTAGGAACATTGATAGAATTTCTCTTGATGTTGATTCTTTGAAACTTAGATCTATTCCACCTAAGCATGATATGAATGAGTCTCTCAAAGCCATGAGAATTTCCATTGATGAGTGCAAAGAAAGAACCGCTAGGATGCGTGCTAAGAAAGATGCCTTTATAAGAGCATGTTCTTCTAGTTCCTATGAAAATAAAGATGAAGATCTAAAAGTTATTGATGTGTCCCCTATTAAATCTTTGTTTTGCAATATGAATCTTAATAATGATGGGACTAAATATGATCCACCTTTACCTAGAAGGCGTTCCAAGAATTCGGAGTTTTTAGATCTTGATGCTAAAATTGATGAAAGTGGGATCGAAGAAATTAAAACCCTAGATGTTGCTAAACCCACTATTTTGGATTTGAAGGAATTTAATTATGAAAATTTCTCTTTGATTGATTGTATTTCCTTATTACAATCCGTGCTAAATTCTCCTCACGCTTATAGTCAAAATAAAGCGTTCACTAAACATATCGTTGATGCCTTGATGCAATCTTATGAAGAAAAACTTGAGTTGGAAGTTTCTATCCCTAGAAAACTTTATGATGAGTGGGAACCAACTATTAAAATTAAGATTAAAGATCATGAGTTATATGCTTTGTGTCATTTGGGTGCTAGTATTTCCATGATTCCAAAGACTTTGTGTGATTTGTTAGGTTTCCGTGATTTTGATGATTGCTCTCTATACTTGCACCTTGCGGATTCCACTATTAAGAAACCTATGGGAAGAATTAATGATGTTCTTATTGTTTCAAATAGGAATTATGTGCCCATAGATTTTATTGTTCTTGACATAGATTGCAATCCTTCATGTCCTATTATTCTTGGTAGACCTTTCCTTAGAACGATTGGTGCAATTATTGATATGAAGGAAGGAAATATTAGATTCCAATTTCCATTAAGGAAAGGCATGGAACACTTTCCTAGAAATAAAATTAAATTACCTTATGAATATATTATGAGAGCCACTTATGGATTGCCTACCAAAGATGGTAATACCTAGATCTATCCTTGCTTTTTATGCCTAGCTAGGGGCGTTAAACGATAGCGCTTGTTGGGAGGCAACCCAATTTTATTTGTATCCCTTGCTTTTGACTCCTGTTTAGTAATAAATAATTTATCTAGCCTCTATTTAGGTTGTGTTTTTTGTGTTTAATTAGTGTTTGTGCCAAGTAGAACCGTTGGGAAGACTTGGGGAAAGTCTTGATATCTTGCTGTAAAAAAACAGAAACTTTAGCGCTCACGAGAACAGCTGCCATTTTTATTTGGAAAGTTTTATTTAGTTAATTCTTTTTTCAGATGATTAATAGATAAATTTCTCTCGTCCATCAATTTATTTTAGAATTTTTGGGGTTCCAGATCTTGCGCTAGCTACAGATTACTACAGACTGTTCTGTTTTTGACAGATTCTGTTTTTCGTGTGTTGTTTGCTTATTTTGATGAATCTATGGCTAGTAAAATAGTTTATAAACCATAGAGAAGTTGGAATACAGTAGTTTTAAAACCAATATAAATAAAGAATGAGTTCATTACAGTACCTTGAAGTGGTCTTTTTCTTTCGCTAACGGAGCTCACAAGATTTTCTACTTTAAGTTTTGTGTTGTGAAGTTTTCATGTTTTGGGTAAAGATTTGATGGATTATGGAACACGGAGTGGCAAGTGCCTAAGCTGCATCCTCAAGATAATCTAAGGACACCTAAAAGCCAAATCTTGGGGATGCCCCGGAAGGCATCCCCTCTTTTCATCTACTTCTATCGGTAACTTTACTTGGAGCTATATTTTTATTCACCACATGATATGTGTTTTGCTTGGAGCGTCTTGTATGATTTGAGTCTTTGCTTTTTAGTTTAACGCAATCATCCTTGCTGTACACACCTTTTGAGAGAGCCACACATGATTTGGAATTTGTTAGAATACTATATGTTCTTCACTTATATCTTTTTGAGTTGTATAGTTTTGCTCTAGTACTTCACTTATATCTTCTAGAGCACGGTGGTGGATTTGTTTTATAGAAACAATTGATCTCTCATGCTTCACTTAGATTATTTTTAGATTCTTAAATATCATGGTAAACATTATGTAACAAATTTGAAACATGAGGTGTTATTTGATTGTCCTCCTTATGAGTGGCGGTCGGGGACGAGCGATGGTCTTTTCCTACCAATCTATCCCCCTAGGAGCATGCGTGTAGTGCTTGGTTTTTGATGACTTGTAGATTTTTGCAATAAGTATGTGAGTTCTTTATGACTAATGTTGAGTCCATGGATTATACGCACTCTCACCCTTCCATCATTGCAAGCCTCTTGGGTACCGTGCATTGCCGTTTCTCACATTGAGAGTTGGTGCAAACTTCGCCGGTGCATCCAAACCCCGTGATATGATACGCTCTTTCACACATAAACCTCCTTATATCTTCCTCAAAACAGCCACCATACCTACCTATTATGGCATTTCCATAGCCATTCCGAGATATATTGCCATGCAACTTTCCACCATTCTGTTTATCATGACACATTCATCATTGTCATATTGCTTGGCATGATCATGTAGTTGACATAGTATTTGTGGCAAAGCCACCGTTCATAATTATTTCATACATGTCACTCTTGGATCATTGCATATCCCGGTACACCGCCGGAGGCATTCATATAGATTCATATATTGTTCTAAGTATCAAGTTGTAATTCTTGAGTTGTAAATAAATAGAAGTGTGATGACCATCATTCATAGAGCATTGTCTCTGGAAATATATATATATATATATATATATATATATATATATATATATATATATATATATATATATATATAAGGGACAATGCTACTATCCTTTGCCACACTTGTGCTTCAAAGTAGCACCATAATCTTCATGATAGAGAGTCTTTTGTTTTGTCACTTTCATATACTAGTGGGAAATTTTCATTATAGAACTTGTCTTGTATATTCCAACAATCGGCCTCCTCAAGTGCCCTAGGTCTTCGTGAGCAAGCAAGTTGGATGCACACCCACTTAGTTTCTTTTGTTGACCTTTCATACATTTATAGCTCTAGTGCATCCGTTGCATCGCAATCCCTACTCCTTGCATTAACATCAATCGATGGGCATCTCCATAGCCCATTGATTATCCTCATTGATGTGAGACTTTCTCCTTTTTTGTCTTCTCCACATAACCCCCATCATCATATTCTATTCCACCCATAGTGCTATATCCATGGCTCGCGCTCATATATTACGTGAAAGTTTATAGGTTTGACATTACTAAATTATGAAACGATTGCTTGGCTTGTCATCGGGGTTGTGCATGATGAGAGCATTCTTGTGTGACGAAAATGGAGCATGACTAAACTATATGATTTTGTAGGGATGAACTTTCTTTGGCCATGTTATTTTGAGAGAACATAATTGCTTAGTTAGTATGCTTGAAGTATTATTATTTTTATGTCAATATGAACTTTTATCTTGAATCTTTCGGATCTGAATATTCATACCACAATTAAGAAGAATTACATTAAAATTATGCCAAGTAGCACTCCGCATCAAAAATTCTGTTTTTATCATTTACCTACTCGAGGACGAGTATGAATTAAGCTTGGGGATGCTTGATACGTCTCCAACGTATCTGTAATTTTTTATTGCCCCATGCTATATTATCTACTGTTTTGGACATTATTGGGCTTTATTATCCACTTTTATATTATTTTTGGGACTAACCTATTAACCGGAGGCCCAGCCCAGAATTGCTGTTTTTTGCCTATTTTAGGGTTTCGAAGAAAAGGAATATCAAACGGAGTCCAAACGGAATGAAACATTCGGGGACGTGATTTTATCACCGAACATGATCCAGGAGACTTGGACCCTACGTCAAGAAACAAAGGAGGAGGCCACGAGGTAGGGGGCGCACCTACCCCCCCCCCCCAGGCGCGCCCTCCACCCTCATGGGCCCCCTGTTGCTCCACCGACGTACTCCTTCCTCCTATATATACCTACATACACCCAAATGATCAGACACGGAGCCAAAACCCTAATTCCACCGCCGCAACTTTCTGTATCTACGAGATCCCATCTTGGGGCCTGTTCCGGAGCTCCGCCAGAGGGGGTATCCATCACAGAGGGCTTCTACATCATCACCAAAGCCCCTCCAATGAAGTGTGAGTAGTTTAACTTAGACCTACGGGTCCATAGTTATTAGCTAGATGGCTTCTTCTCTCTTTTTGGATCTCAATACAATGTTCTCCCCCTCTCTTGTGGAGATCTATTCAATGTAATCTTCTTTTTGCGGTGTGTTTGTTGAGAACGATGAACTGTGGGTTTATGATCAAGTCTATCTATGAACAATATTTGAATCTTCTCTGAATTCTTTTATGTATGATTGGTTATCTTTGCTAGTCTCTTCAAATTATCAGTTTGGTCTGGCCTACTAGATTGATCTTTCTTGCAATGGGAGAAGTGCTTAGCTTTGGGTTCAATCTTGAAGTGTCATTTCTCAGTGACAGTAGGGGAAGCAAGGCACGTATTGTATTGTTGCCATTGAGCATAACAAGATGGGGTTTTCATCATATTGCATGAGTTTATCCCTCTACATCATGTCATCTTGCTTAAGGCATTACTCTGTTTTCATGAACTTAATACTCTAGATGCATGCTGGATAGCGGTCGATGAGTGGAGTAATAGTAGTAGATGCAGGCAGGAGTCGGTCTACTTGTCTCGGACGTGATGCCTATATACATGATCATACCTAGATATTCTCATAAATATGCTCAATTCTGTCAATTGCTCAACAGTAATTCATTCACCCACCGTAAAATACGTATGCTCTTGAGAGAAGCCACTAGTGAAACCTATGGCCCACGGGTCTAACTTCATCATATTAATCTTCCAATACTTAGTTATTCTTACTTTGCTTTTACTTTACTTCGCATCTTTATCATAAAAATACCAAAAATATTATCTTATCATATCTATCAGATCTCACTCTCGTAAGTGGTCGTGTAGGGATTGACAACCCCTTATCACATTGGTTGCAAGGATTTATTTGTTTTGTGCAGGTGCGAGGGACTCGTGCGTAGCCTCCTACTGGATTGATACCTTGGTTCTCAAAAACTGAGGGAAATACTTATGCTACTTTGCTACATCACCCTTTCCTCTTCAAAGGAAAACCAACGCAGTGCTCAAGACGTAGCAGCGACACCTTTGATCTCCATCGTAGCATCATTGTCGTCTCGCCAAATGTTGCTTCTACGACTATCGCTGCCGCTTAGTGATAAAGTGAAGCCATTACAGGGCGATTGCATTGCATACAATAAAGCGACAACCATATGGCTCCTGCCAGTTGCTGATAACTCGGTTACAAAACATGATCATCTCATACAATAAAATATAGCATCATGTCTTGACCATATCACATCACAGCATGCCCTGCAAAAACAAGTTACACGTCCTCTACTTTGTTGTTGCAAGTTTTACGTGGCTGCTATGGGCTGAGCAAGAACCATTCTTACCTACGCATCAAAACCACAATGATTGTTAGTCAAGTTAGTGATGTTTTAACCTTCTCAAGGACCGGGCGTAGCCACACTCGATTCAACTTAAGTTGGAGAAACTGACACCCGCCAGCCACCTGTGTGCAAAGCACGTCGGTAGAACCAGTCTTGCGTAAGCATACGCGTAATGTCGGTCCGGGCCACTTCATCCAACAATACCGCCAAACCAAAGTGTGACATGCTGGTAAGAAGTATGACTTGTATCGTCCACAACTCACTTGTGTTCTACTCGTGCATATAACATCTACGCATAATTGGGGAACATAGTAATTTCAAAAAAATTCCTACGCACACACAGGATCATGGTGATGCATAGCAATGAGAGGGGAGAGTGTGTCCACATACCCTCGTAGACCGAAAGCGGAAGCGTTAGCACAACGCGGTTGATGTAGTCGTATGTCTTCATGATCCGATCGATCCAAGTACCGCACGGCACCTCCAAGTTCAGCACACGTTCAGCTCGATGACGCCCCACGAACTCCGATCCAGCAGAGCTTCACGGGATAGTTTCGTCAGCACGACGGTGTGATGACGGTGATGATGATGCTACCGACGCAGGGCTTCGCCTAAGCACTGCTACGATATGATCGAGGTGGATTATGGTGGAGGTGGCACCGCACACGGCTGGGACAGATCAATAGATCAACTTGTATGTCTAGAGGTGCCCCCTGCCCCCGTATATAAAGGACCAAGGGGGGAGGCCGGCCGGACCCTGTAGGCACGCTAGGAGTAGTCCTCCTCCTAGTAGTATTAGGACTCCCCTCTTTCCTACTCCTACTAGGAGGGGGGAAGGAAGGGGGAGAGGGAGAAGGAAAGGGGGGCGCCCCCCCCCCCCTCTCCTAGTCCAATTCGGACCATAGGGGGAGGGGCGCGTGGCCTGCCCTAGGCCTGCCCTCTCTCTCCACTAAGGCCCATAAGGCCCATTATTTCTCCCGGGGGGGTTCTGGTAACCCTCTGGCACTCCGGTTTTCTCCGAAACCACCCGGAACACTTCCGGTGTCCGAATATAGTTGTCCAATATATCGATCTTTACATCTCGACCATTTTGAGACTCCTCGTCATGTCCGTGATCATATACAGGACTCCGAACTACCTTTGGTACATCAAAACACAAAACTTCTAATATCGATCGTCACCGAACTTTAAGCGTGCGGGCCCTAGGGGTTCGAGAACTATGTAGACATGACCGAGACACTTCTCCAGTAAATAACCAATAGTGGAACCTGGATGCTCATATTGGCTCCCACATATTCTACGAAGATCTTTATCGGTCAAACCGCATAACAACATATGTTGTTCCCTTTGTCATCAGTATGTTACTTGCCCGAGATTCGATCGTCGGTATATCAATACCTAGTTCAATCTAGTTACCGGCAAGTCTCTTTTCTCGTTCCGTAATACATCATCTCGCAACTAACTCATTAGTTACAATGCTTGCAAGGCTTATAGTGATGTGCATTACCAAGTGGGCCCGGAGATACCACTCCGACAATCGGAGTGACTAATCCTAATCTTGATCTATGCCAACTCAACAAGTACCATCGGAGACACCTGTAGAGCACCTTTATAATCACCCAGTTATGTTGTGACGTTTGATAGCACACAAAGTGTTCCTCTGGTAATCGGGAGTTGCATAACCTCATAGTCATAGGAACATGTATGAGTCATGAAGAAAGCAATAGCAGTAAACTAAATGATCAAGTGCTAACCAAACGGAATGGGTCAAGTCAATCACCTCATTCTCCTAACGATGTGATCTCGTTAATCAAATGACAACTCATGTCTATGGTTAGGAAACTTAACCATCTTTGATTAATGAGCTAGTCAAGTAGAGGCATACTAGTGACACTCTATTTGTCTACGTATTCACACATGTACTAAGTTTCCAGTTAATACAATTCTAGCATGAATAATAAACATTTATCATGATATGAGGAAATAAGTAATAACTTTATTATTGCCTCTAGGGCATATTTCCTTCACATCGTCGCACCCGGGCAGCGGTGACGTTGTTGGGCGAGCGGCTCCTGACCTCCTGTTAGTCTGGTGTCTCCTCCTAGAGTCATGTCGTCTAGGGACGGCAAGTCAGCGGCGAGGCAGGCGGCGAGTAGAGATCGGAAGCGCAGTAGAATAGAGGGGAATCGGGTCCTGGGCCGACCCAAAATCCCAGGGTGGGCCACGGCCCATCGTGGGCACCCTGTAGAGATACACACCCGAGCAGCGTACATGCATTTTCGAAACTAAATTAGGAACATTTAGCTGACCAATTAAATGACTATGTTTTAATAATATCATATTCATATTTGAACAACTAAGCTTGTTTAGCTTGATGGGTGGAGCAGTGCTATTATGACACGAAGCATGTATGTTGATCATATAGTGATCATAAAAGGGGGAAACCCTAAGCATTTTTTGAGCAAAAGAGGGTTTCGTCTCTGATTTCTATTAAAGGAACCACCATGGAACTAACATCATCAATTAAACCCTAAGCATGATCAATTAAACCTTATTATGATTGTGCCATGGCAGATTTAAAGCTGCAAACCGCGGAAATGCTATTTATCATCCAATGTTTGCTTCGAACTAAGAACTAAATTCTAAGAGCTAAAAAGAAAGTACAGTAACCAAGTTATGATCTATTTTCTTGTAACGCCCCGAGACCGATGTGCCAGGTGTCCTCCAGTTATTCGCTGTTGTTGCCATGTCATTGCTTGCGTGTCATGCATCTCATACCATGTCATCATGTGCATTTCATTAGCATACATGTTCATCTCATACATCTGAGCATTTTCCCTCTTGTCCGTTTTGCAATCTGGCGTTCCTATGTCACCCGGTGCCCCTTTCTACCTCTTTTCGTGTGTGGGTGTTAAACGTTTTCGGATTGGACTGAGACTTGTCATGCGGCCTTGGTTTACTACCGGTAGACCGCCTGTCAAGTTTCATGCCATTTGGACTTCGTTTGATACTCCAACGGTTAACCGAGGGACCGATAAGGCCTCGTGTGTGTTGCAGTCCAACACCCCTCCAAAGTGG
The DNA here is from genome assembly GCF_018294505.1 of Triticum aestivum. Classification (NCBI taxonomy): domain Eukaryota; kingdom Viridiplantae; phylum Streptophyta; class Magnoliopsida; order Poales; family Poaceae; genus Triticum; species Triticum aestivum. Next base: position 319,823,338 of record NC_057809.1, on the reverse strand, counting down.
CCCAAAACCCACCTAAACCTCCTCCATCCCCTCGATCGTTCGATCATGATCGCGTGGCCGAAAACCGCACCTCATTTGGAGCTTCCTAGCTCCCTCTACCTATAAAACTAGACCTCCCTCGAAAATTTCGGATCCTTTCCACCCGAAACCCTAGTCTTTCCCCTCCTCGCGCCGCCGGACGAAGTCCAGCCAGGCCGGACACATCCGGCCTGACCCGCTGCCGCCACGTGTCGCGACACGATTCGTCACCAGCCCCGCCCCACATCGCCGGCCCGGGAGGCCCGAGTCGGGCCCCCGCGAGCCCATCGCCCGGCCGCCGCCCGCAGCGCCCCGCGCCGCTGTTCCTCTCCCAGCGCTGCCGCCGGACCACCGCCGTCATCCCTCGCCGCCCTTCGCCGGCCTGCCTCCGCCCTGCTCCGGTGAACTGCTCCTCCGCCGCCCGGAGTCCGCCACCTCGCCGCTGACGTCGTCCTCCACCGCCCGAAGTCCGCCGCCCTCGTCCGCCGGCGCCAAGTGCCTTCGCCCGTCGCCTGCGAGCCCCAGCCGTGGCCGCGCCGCCCCTCGCCGCTGGGCCTCATCGCCGGCATGCTGCTCCACCGCCACGGCCGGCCCGCGCCTCCGCCTAGCCCGTCGCCCCTCCTCACTCCGGCGACTTCCTCAACTTCCGGCCGCCTCTTCCTCGTCTTCTCCGGCGATCCCACGTGGATTCCGGCGAATTTCGATCCACGTGCCCGATCTGGATCTGTATCTCGAGGGTTGACTTTTGCCCTAATTTCCGTTAATTTTTGCATTCTTCACAGCATCATAACTCCCTCATCGTAGATCCGATTTGTGCATGTAGCATATCAAAATGTTCGTCTCGACGAGAACATCATTTCATCTCATTGCATCATTTTCATTTGAGCTCACCTTAATGCCCGAAATGCTGTTGGAAGAGGGCTATGTGATGAATTTGTCAGATCTATTTCAGCAAATGGCATTTTGTCTGTCAGGACCCTGACTCAATGCCACATCGATCTAGCATGTAACACCTCATATCACTTTGCGGCCTCACGCACGGTATTCCCACGGGTGTCGCCTTACCTTTGCCCGGGACCGTTTGCGCCTTTTGGCACACGTATATGATAGTGTCGCTAGCATCCATATGATAAGGAGCCCGGGCTGACATGGCTAGTCGTAAACCCAAAGTGGCACAAACTTACAAGGACAGGCATCCATGACCCAGCATCGAACGTGTCGGTCATCAGCGAGTGAATCCAGGCTGTAGCACTGGGCTAGCAGGACTCCGGTGAACCGGGCTGTAGCGGGCTAACAGGACTCTGGTATTCATCGCGTGACATTTCCCCGAAGGGACAGACACAGGAACGAAGAAGGACACATGCCGGCCAGCCTAAGTGTTCCGGAGCAGTAGCAAGCTACCATGGCTCAGTGGAAACACTAGGAGACATTTCCCGGTAAGAGAGGCTACTAAGAATAAACAACTAGATAGTCAGATCCCACACATACCAAGCATTTCAATAACATACACACAATATGCTCGATATGTGCAAATACAACATGGCATCACAACATGACTCTATAACTCAAGTATTTAATCAATAGGCTCCGAGGAGCGAGATATTACAAACAGGGGTCTCATGACCCAACATTCAGAGCATACATATCAAAGCACAAGCGGAAGCTATCATGTCTGAGTACAGACATCTATAAATGAAAAAGGCTGAGAAGCCTGACTATCTACCAAATCCTGCCGAGGCACAAGACCGTAGCTGAGGTAACAAGCTAAACGTCGAAGTCCACGTGGAACTACTAGTGAGACCGAAGTCTCTCTGCAAAAACATAAAATAGGCAAACGTGAGTACAAATGTACCCAGCAAGACTTACATCAGAACTAACTACATATGCATCATTATCAACAAGGGGATGGTGGGGTTTAACTGCAGCAAGCCAGCTTTGACTCGGTGGCTATCCTAAACTACGACTGCAAGCAACTCTTTTGAGGTGGCGCACACGAGTCCACATATTCACCATATCAATACACCACTATGGATCCGCTCCCGTCTCCCTACGAGAACGCCATCCATAGCACTCACGCTTATCTTGCGTATTTTAGAGTATCCACTTTCACTTGTCTATGAACTGATATAAGCAACCCAGAAGTCCTTTACCGCGGACACGGCTATTCGAATAGATGATATTAACCCTGCAGGGGTGTACTTCTTCATACATGTTTCCACCACTTAGCGTCTGCACACGACATGTGCTCGGCAGACTTCAAGCGAAAGCCGACGTGGGTGTAGACCACGACCTACCTAAACACCTAAGTCTCTAGTCCAGGTTTATTGCCTATTCGGGTTCCATCCATGAGGAGATCCGGCCGGAGTTTCGCTCACAGCCCCAAACGATGTGAACAGGGTTCCCGAGACACCAAACGGGCATCCGGTACACCGTGCCACGTACCTACCGCATCACAGCCCACCCCTACGGTCAGCGCTGTCCACGGCCTCCAGTAAGCTACAAACACCAGAAACTACTTGCAACTCCTGGACAGAGGACAAGGGTGAATAAGAAGTCGAGCGGGGTCATATTTCAGGGCCCAATGTATGGTAGTAGCTGAATCATGGATCACAAACACAGAACTCAGTTCCTGAGGACGGCTGCAATGAGACAACCCACCATGTACTCCTACATGGCCTCTCACCGCTACCTTTACCAAATCGTGTTCACACACTTAGCTCACACACAGTAGGACATGTTCACACACCTCTGATTCATCCCCGATGAATCAGACCTGACTCAACTCTAAGCAGTAGCAGGCATGACAAACAAACATGAATGAGTAGGCACAACAGGGCTCAAACAACTCCTACTCATGCTAGTGGGTTTCATCTATTTACTGTGGCAATGACAGGTCATGCAAAGGATAAAGGGGTTCAGCTACCGCAGCAAGTAACAGTTGAATCGTTGTTGTCCTAATGCATTAAAAGAGAGCAGGAGCGAGAGAGTAGGATTGTATCGGAATGAACAAGGGGGTTTTGCTTGCCTGGCACTTCTGAAGATAACATTGAGTCTTCATCAGTGTCAACGATCACATCATCGGTATCACGTCTATCGAGAGGGGACAAATACCGGCAACACAGAAGGGAACACAATCAATGCAATGCACAATATGATGCATGATCATGACATGGCAAAATGAATGTGTTTTGAGCTAATGCAACTAGCAACAGATTAAATGAAGTTGGTTTGAATACAAGATTCAAATTCAAACTCCATATGTGATTATTTAAATGCCCTTTATATGATTTGTGCTAAACAGCATCTATAAGTTGTTCTAACATGCATGAAAATGGTACAGATGGATTCCTTGAATTTTTCTGATAATTTTTCATATATAAATTATTTAATTTGGAGTTACGGTTGAATTACTATGAATTTTTGAAGTTTTGAACATTTTCTGGAATTTCCTGAATATTTAGAATTAAAATAATTCCAGAAAATGATTTAACTGCGTCAGCCTGACGCCAGCATGACGTCAGCGAGTCAACGGCCAGGTCCAGGTCAAACCTGACGTGCGGGGTCCACACGTCAGTGACACAGGAACTAATCCCGCGTTGACTCGGGCTTTGACCCGCTACGGGGCCCGCTGTCAGTGTCTGTTAGTGTGCTAATTGGGGGGATTAGCCGCTAATGGCAACGCCACGTCAGCTCCCGCCGGAGTTTCGCCGGCGACGACCATGGCCGACGACGGAGATGCAACGTGTGCTCGCTACGGAGCACCATTCGACGCGTGGTTTGCTCCTACGGGTAGCTGAAGATGCGCCGCATCCAACTGGGCGAGCGGCAGCGGCTGTGGTGGCCGGAGCTCGCCGGAAACGAGCTCGCGGCGGCGCCGGAGTTCCGGACCTCAACGAGAATGGAGCTCCGGTGCACGGGGAAACTAGTGGAGGGTCTCAGCAGACTCCTGACGACGCGAGGAGCACAAATATGTGCTCGGCCGTGACAGATGCTGGCTCAAACGACGACGAGCTACGCGGCGGCGGCATGGAGCTCTCGGCCACGACGGGGCTATGGCCTAGAGGTCAAAAGCGACCAGGGAAGAAGGGGGAAACGACTCAGGGGCTCACCGCGAGTCCGTTGGGAGGGTTAGTGGGCTCGAAGATGTCTTGTCGGGGGCGAATCGACGACGGCGATCGACGGGGCCGAAGGTTGAAGAAGGCGGCGGTGTGGGCGTTCGGGGGCGTCCGGCGGCGCGTGTGCCCTTGAGGAGGCGTAGACGACGGAGGTGGAGCTCCTGGACAGATGGGAAGGCTAGGCGGTGGCTGTGGCCGCGGCGAACGGCGTCGGTGGCGATGGTGGCGTTCGGCCATGGCTGCGGCAAGCGAGGGGGAGAGCCAGGAAAGAGGGGGGGGAGAACAGAGGGGGTCGAGGCGTCTCCAGGCGCGGGGACAGGGAGGAGGTTGAGCCTCCAGCGCGAAGCAGGAGGTGGAGCCTGCGTGCGCGGCGCTTTCTCACGGCGACAGCAGCAGCTTTGGGGCGAGGGGAGGAAGACGACAGGGGGGGAACGCCTGGTGGGCTGGGCCGCACAGGAGCTGGGCCGGCTGGGCTACCAGGTGAGCGCCAGGTAAGGTTTCTCTCCTCTCTGCTTTTCCTATTTTTGTTGTTTTTATTTATTTTGTTCTGTGTTGTTTTAGTTTAGTAAAATACTAAACCATTTTATAAAATCCTGAAAATAGTTATGTGGCTAGAACTAAAATATACCAAACCACATAAAATGTTCCAGCATTATTGGACATATATTATTTATATATCAAATATATATCCAATGCAAATAGTTATTTATTTAATTCAAAGGCCCAAAATAATTAACTCTGAGATACCAAAAATATTGTTTTGAGTTTTACCTCTTTGCAATATTTTCAGAGACTAAGAGGAACATTTTCTTGGACTTCTTTGAGAAGATTTTAATGTTGATCATTTTTAGAAGGTTTCTGAGGCTTTAAAAATCCCTCAATTCAAATTTCATTTGAATTAAAACATGATGCTCACATGAGGTCTAGCCTAGTGCATAACAGGACCAGGGATGTGACAACTCACCCCCACTAAACAAAAATCTCGTCTCGAGATTCAAGCGTAGGGTAAGATGAAGGGGGAACGCGACCTAGCACAATCTTCACGATCCAGGTTGCACTTCATAGGAACGTTGATTTGATCATCATCCTGTCTCGACGTCTTGCTCTGGAAACTCCAACCAACATGACAACGAGAGAAGGAGGGGAACTCTAGAAGGATCAATCTTCTCGAAGGTCGAACAACTCAGGATTAACTCACGGAATGGGACATAGCAACATTTCTCGAGCTGAGGGACGAAGCACACCTCTAGAGGGATGGAGTGGAGCAGATGACGAGGTTTACCAGGTAGACTACAATTCCACACTTAAAAAGGTGGTAAACGATTGTCATCGTAGCGAGGAGTTGAGTTGCCATGATACCACAACGAGGCACCTTAGGGATGGTGACTCGTAGATATATCCCCTTAAGTGGCAAAAAGAATTACCTTTGATTCAAAGATCATTGAAACTCTTTATACCAGCCTAAGGCAATCACAAGCGATCATTTGGAGGGGGTCGGTAGAATGGCATACTCGGACTTGGATGATGTGGATTACCTAGTTGAAGACAACGTAATGGATGAATTTGCTTATCACCAGAAATGGAAGAGACCCATGGTAGAATGGCACATTGGCGGTGCAAGCTGGGAACAAAATGCAAATGCTGGGAATGATTCTGGTAACTGGGGAAGAACCCAACAATAGAGAGTGAATTCACTGTTTGAAAAGGTCATAGCATTGCCGAGGAAACTGAGAGGAATCCCAGTTAGTGCCGATGATATCACGTAGCGCTTGTGCGTGCTCTCAAGAACTTGAGCATTTCCACAATCATCAAGGTTTTACCAATATCCGTGTCAAGGATCCTGGCAACACAACTTGCTACCATGATGAATGATGATGGATGATGCAGATGCAAAGGAAGATAACACTTTCTTAGATTTCACCCTTGGCGGGGCCAAGGAAATAAAATCTGGATGATCGACCGAGAGACATTTAGCACTCCGCTTCTAATGTTCTCCTTGATGTGCTAGTGTAACCCATTCATAGATATGGTTTGATATCTAGAACATCAAGTAAAAAGGTCGGACTTCGGGATCTCAAAATCCATAGGGGCAACTAGGGAGTAAATCCTACGAAATCCCTATGGGGAGGTGGCCAACTTCCTCAATCAAGATATTATAATAACAGGTCTTCCGGCTAGGTGTGTTGGCCACGACATCCACTTTACCGGTTTTCGAGGGACCGATATTATAGTTCTTGGGAAATGTTCCAAACCATCATATCTGCCTGAGATTCAGATCTGGTTGGTGTCAGGATATTCCAGACTCATCGAGTCTAGGAAGAAAAACGAAAGTTTGCAACACAAATCGATGAGATGACGTTGCGAGATTCTCGGGAATGAACTACGATAGCAAGCTCCAAACATGAGCTGGTTCTGCTACTAACATGTGAACACGTTGTCCCAGACAAGCATGGCCACGTAGTAGTCTTATAATCAAACACTACCGAGTTCGGGTGGGGAACCATAATCGAGGATATCGAAGTCTTTACGCAAGTCCATGGATTAGATCCCAAGCATAGACTTCTTTTCCTTGAACAAGTCAATCAGTGGCTTAGTGTGCTAGGGACACATATAGAATGAAGGTTGCAAGTCTCCAGACTACAGAATACTTCGCACGTGTGCATGACTGATTTGGGATGATTCCAAAGGAAACAAAACAATCTTTCTCAAATTCACGGCGGCAACTTTCACCAAATGCACGTGTATAAGAGGAAGTCACTCCTTTCATCAAACAAATACTTCATGAGCTAGCATGAAGAAAATGCTTTCAAAAGTTTCCAACACTAGCTTAATGTTCAACAACATCATGGAGGAGATAAGGATGTTGCCAATGGGCTCAACAACAATTCTTCCGGGTTTCCCTTTAAAAGGAATTCCATAGTTAAGTGAACAAGTGATAGCATTGGTCAGACCCGAAAGATATAATGGTGTATGCTCGAGGGATCAACCACGAGTAAGACAACATTACGAATATCGTTGGTTCTGGTCTGATTGGATGATAGCCCATACTCCAATCAAAGGTTAGATAAAAATGATAGGTCCAGCAACTGATCACAGGGACCAATCGATGAAGATATCATCTTTCGTCAACACATACTACACAAGAATATCCCTTTGGAACGAACTAAGTCAGGCAAGCTTTTATCTTCCAACTCTCCAAGTTGTTGTCTAGCTTAACCAACTAGCTCAGGGATATCCAACACAGATTCTTGGAGAAGGGTGGTTCACAAGAAACCAACTTGATCACGAGCTCAACACAGCGGTCAGGTGACAACCTGGTAATACTTCCGAGAAGATCTTCGGAAAATCACGAACCACCGATATGTTACTAAGCTCGAGAACAATCTTGCTTTTTGAGGCAAGACGATATGATCAATAGAGCGAAGATTTGAAATAATCCTAACTCATCGATCGAGGAGTGCACCGAGAACAAGGACTAGGTAGCATGATCAACCTTAGAATGATGATTCAAAACCAACACGCTAAGAATGAAATTATTGTCCATTAACTACCAAGCAACAAGGTTGCTAGGAGTATTGAATTCACACATCACGATTCACTTGTCGGCATTCCGGTTGCGACAACACGGAACCGAGGGATGAATAATGATGGCGAGAAGTATCACTACATCAAGAATTCACAAGAGCCGGTGCAATCCTCATGAAAATCCTGACATAAAGACGGTAATACTTCAGGGTAGAACAGAATCAAAAGCTGGGCTGGCATTTTGATCTGCGGAGCACAATTGCTTTGACCCAATCCTAGATATGGAAGAGGTACTGGAGTTTGTTTCTCCTATCATTCCGCGATAGAATGGCTTGACGGACCACAAGAGTAATAGGCATCGATAAACGAACGCACGCATACTCTTGACTATCAATTGATAGACGAAGGTCAGTAGACAACTAAAGAGGGACAACTCAAAGGAACATATAACTTTCTGAGTTGTGGATGCATAAATTAGTATGTCGAACCAAGTTCAACATAATTCTTCCGGATAACCCATGCAGAAAGGTTGAGCTGGCAGAGTCACAATATAGCATGGAGAACTCATCGAGAGCGCTCTTGTTGTCATCTTTTGGTTCAGAAGAACTCCTGCCAAGAATGATTCATGGTAATTGGAAGAAGGATGTACCATGAACCTCGAGGACTATCGCAAAGGTTACTATTATCCTAAAGGAACTAGCAACACTATCAACATGATGTAAGTAGGATGAATCTCGGGTTCAAAACCCAGGAATAGAATACCTACTCCTAAGTAGCATCACGGAATGCTTTCGAGAATAAAGGCCAGAATCATCACACTAGGACACAAATCATGGCTAGACCACTAGATGATCCCCTGAGACACCTAGGGTCATAATAATTATTCCAACATAAAGGTCGAGGCAGTAGAATACCTCAACTCAACAATTAGTGTGATTGAGCTGGCATAAAGGAGCATCGAAACCAGAGGGAAAGGATTTTGCAAATGCATCAGACTATTTAGAAACCTGGAATGACTCGGACAGCATAACGGCTGTAAATGCTCAGAAGAGATTTGAGACATTCACAAAAATGGTGGCATAACCACTCAGAAGCACAATATCAAGGTTTCGAGATCAACAATTAACATACGGAAGTAGTAGAAACTGAACTCAAGCTTAAATCCAACAATCTTATAAGTCTACGGATTAGTAACGCGTGATCCTGATAGAAAGAAGAGATAGCCTAGCTCTTAATCCCCGTAGGAAAGATAAGATGACTCAGATCAGAAGGGCATGAGGTATAAGGAGTAAAAAGAGCCTTACGTTCCATCCCACAATCAATTCCCTTATATAACTAAAGAATTTCTAGACTCAACTTCGACCAGTTTGGCTTGGTAATCCTACAGGCAGTCAAGCTCTGATACCAACGCTGTCAGGACCCTGACTCAATGCCACATCGATCTAGCATGTAACACCTCATATCACTTTGCGGCCTCACGCACGGTATTCCCACGGGTGTCGCCTTACCTTTGCCCGGGACCGTTTGCGCCTTTTGGCACACGTATATGATAGTGTCGCTAGCATCCATATGATAAGGAGCCCGGGCTGACATGGCTAGTCGTAAACCCAAAGTGGCACAAACTTACAGGGACAGGCATCCATGACCCAGCATCGAACGTGTCGGTCATCAGCGAGTGAATCCAGGCTGTAGCACTGGGCTAGCAGGACTCCGGTGAACCGGGCTGTAGCGGGCTAACAGGACTCTGGTATTCATCGCGTGACATTTCCCCGAAGGGACAGACACAGGAACGAAGAAGGACACATGCCGGCCAGCCTAAGTGTTCCGGAGCAGTAGCAAGCTACCATGGCTCAGTGGAAACACTAGGAGACATTTCCCGGTAAGAGAGGCTACTAAGAATAAACAACTAGATAGTCAGATCCCACACATACCAAGCATTTCAATAACATACACACAATATGCTCGATATGTGCAAATACAACATGGCATCACAACATGACTCTATAACTCAAGTATTTAATCAATAGGCTCCGAGGAGCGAGATATTACAAACAGGGGTCTCATGACCCAACATTCAGAGCATACATATCAAAGCACAAGCGGAAGCTATCATGTCTGAGTACAGACATCTATAAATGAAAAAGGCTGAGAAGCCTGACTATCTACCAAATCCTGCCGAGGCACAAGACCGTAGCTGAGGTAACAAGCTAAACGTCGAAGTCCACGTGGAACTACTAGTGAGACCGAAGTCTCTCTGCAAAAACATAAAATAGGCAAACGTGAGTACAAATGTACCCAGCAAGACTTACATCAGAACTAACTACATATGCATCATTATCAACAAGGGGATGGTGGGGTTTAACTGCAGCAAGCCAGCTTTGACTCGGTGGCTATCCTAAACTACGACTGCAAGCAACTCTTTTGAGGTGGCGCACACGAGTCCACATATTCACCATATCAATACACCACTATGGATCCGCTCCCGTCTCCCTACGAGAACGCCATCCATAGCACTCACGCTTATCTTGCGTATTTTAGAGTATCCACTTTCACTTGTCTATGAACTGATATAAGCAACCCAGAAGTCCTTTACCGCGGACACGGCTATTCGAATAGATGATATTAACCCTGCAGGGGTGTACTTCTTCATACATGTTTCCACCACTTAGCGTCTGCACACGACATGTGCTCGGCAGACTTCAAGCGAAAGCCGACGTGGGTGTAGACCACGACCTACCTAAACACCTAAGTCTCTAGTCCAGGTTTATTGCCTATTCGGGTTCCATCCATGAGGAGATCCGGCCGGAGTTTCGCTCACAGCCCCAAACGATGTGAACAGGGTTCCCGAGACACCAAACGGGCATCCGGTACACCGTGCCACGTACCTACCGCATCACAGCCCACCCCTACGGTCAGCGCTGTCCACGGCCTCCAGTAAGCTACAAACACCAGAAACTACTTGCAACTCCTGGACAGAGGACAAGGGTGAATAAGAAGTCGAGCGGGGTCATATTTCAGGGCCCAATGTATGGTAGTAGCTGAATCATGGATCACAAACACAGAACTCAGTTCCTGAGGACGGCTGCAATGAGACAACCCACCATGTACTCCTACATGGCCTCTCACCGCTACCTTTACCAAATCGTGTTCACACACTTAGCTCACACACAGTAGGACATGTTCACACACCTCTGATTCATCCCCGATGAATCAGACCTGACTCAACTCTAAGCAGTAGCAGGCATGACAAACAAACATGAATGAGTAGGCACAACAGGGCTCAAACAACTCCTACTCATGCTAGTGGGTTTCATCTATTTACTGTGGCAATGACAGGTCATGCAAAGGATAAAGGGGTTCAGCTACCGCAGCAAGTAACAGTTGAATCGTTGTTGTCCTAATGCATTAAAAGAGAGCAGGAGCGAGAGAGTAGGATTGTATCGGAATGAACAAGGGGGTTTTGCTTGCCTGGCACTTCTGAAGATAACATTGAGTCTTCATCAGTGTCAACGATCACATCATCGGTATCACGTCTATCGAGAGGGGACAAATACCGGCAACACAGAAGGGAACACAATCAATGCAATGCACAATATGATGCATGATCATGACATGGCAAAATGAATGTGTTTTGAGCTAATGCAACTAGCAACAGATTAAATGAAGTTGGTTTGAATACAAGATTCAAATTCAAACTCCATATGTGATTATTTAAATGCCCTTTATATGATTTGTGCTAAACAGCATCTATAAGTTGTTCTAACATGCATGAAAATGGTACAGATGGATTCCTTGAATTTTTCTGATAATTTTTCATATATAAATTATTTAATTTGGAGTTACGGTTGAATTACTATGAATTTTTGAAGTTTTGAACATTTTCTGGAATTTCCTGAATATTTAGAATTAAAATAATTCCAGAAAATGATTTAACTGCGTCAGCCTGACGCCAGCATGACGTCAGCGAGTCAACGGCCAGGTCCAGGTCAAACCTGACGTGCGGGGTCCACACGTCAGTGACACAGGAACTAATCCCGCGTTGACTCGGGCTTTGACCCGCTACGGGGCCCGCTGTCAGTGTCTGTTAGTGTGCTAATTGGGGGGATTAGCCGCTAATGGCAACGCCACGTCAGCTCCCGCCGGAGTTTCGCCGGCGACGACCATGGCCGACGACGGAGATGCAACGTGTGCTCGCTACGGAGCACCATTCGACGCGTGGTTTGCTCCTACGGGTAGCTGAAGATGCGCCGCATCCAACTGGGCGAGCGGCAGCGGCTGTGGTGGCCGGAGCTCGCCGGAAACGAGCTCGCGGCGGCGCCGGAGTTCCGGACCTCAACGAGAATGGAGCTCCGGTGCACGGGGAAACTAGTGGAGGGTCTCAGCAGACTCCTGACGACGCGAGGAGCACAAATATGTGCTCGGCCGTGACAGATGCTGGCTCAAACGACGACGAGCTACGCGGCGGCGGCATGGAGCTCTCGGCCACGACGGGGCTATGGCCTAGAGGTCAAAAGCGACCAGGGAAGAAGGGGGAAACGACTCAGGGGCTCACCGCGAGTCCGTTGGGAGGGTTAGTGGGCTCGAAGATGTCTTGTCGGGGGCGAATCGACGACGGCGATCGACGGGGCCGAAGGTTGAAGAAGGCGGCGGTGTGGGCGTTCGGGGGCGTCCGGCGGCGCGTGTGCCCTTGAGGAGGCGTAGACGACGGAGGTGGAGCTCCTGGACAGATGGGAAGGCTAGGCGGTGGCTGTGGCCGCGGCGAACGGCGTCGGTGGCGATGGTGGCGTTCGGCCATGGCTGCGGCAAGCGAGGGGGAGAGCCAGGAAAGAGGGGGGGAGAACAGAGGGGGTCGAGGCGTCTCCAGGCGCGGGGACAGGGAGGAGGTTGAGCCTCCAGCGCGAAGCAGGAGGTGGAGCCTGCGTGCGCGGCGCTTTCTCACGGCGACAGCAGCAGCTTTGGGGCGAGGGGAGGAAGACGACAGGGGGGGAACGCCTGGTGGGCTGGGCCGCACAGGAGCTGGGCCGGCTGGGCTACCAGGTGAGCGCCAGGTAAGGTTTCTCTCCTCTCTGCTTTTCCTATTTTTGTTGTTTTTATTTATTTTGTTCTGTGTTGTTTTAGTTTAGTAAAATACTAAACCATTTTATAAAATCCTGAAAATAGTTATGTGGCTAGAACTAAAATATACCAAACCACATAAAATGTTCCAGCATTATTGGACATATATTATTTATATATCAAATATATATCCAATGCAAATAGTTATTTATTTAATTCAAAGGCCCAAAATAATTAACTCTGAGATACCGAAAATATTGTTTTGAGTTTTACCTCTTTGCAATATTTTCAGAGACTAAGAGGAACATTTTCTTGGACTTCTTTGAGAAGATTTTAATGTTGATCATTTTTAGAAGGTTTCTGAGGCTTTAAAAATCCCTCAATTCAAATTTCATTTGAATTAAAACATGATGCTCACATGAGGTCTAGCCTAGTGCATAACAGGACCAGGGATGTGACATTGTCATTTTTTCCATGATCAATGTGTGCATGCTATGATCCTGAGCTCTACATGTGTTTTGTTATATGCCATGCCATCTTTACAGGGGTGTATGCCATGTATTTTTGTGATATTTGTGGTGACTAGCAGAAGCTTGCAAAGTAGCGTAATCATTCATGCTGATTTCAGGGACTTAGAATTTCACCAAGTCCTTGTCCTGATTTTGTTGTTATGCCATATGTTCATGTTGTTTCCTAGTGATTCATGCCTCTTTTGAGGATGATCAGTAAGGATGTTTTGTGAAAATTGTGGTGCTCTATCCATCATGTCTTTGTTTGCATTTATGGAGCACCCTAGATTGAGTCAATCGAGCTCTACTTTTGCTATAAATAATCCCGGCAGATTGTTGACATGTTTAGCGATTTTGCCGATGATGTTGCTATTGATCCGTCCATGCTATGTTATTGTTCTTGCCATGTCTAGCTCCTATGCCATGTATTCTTGATGGGTGTATGATTAGTTTGTCATGCCATGCTCTGTAGTGAGTGCATCGAGCTCGTAAACATGCCTACTCGTTAACTGTTTTGCGTGCTCCAGTTTTTCACTAAGTCTGAATCTGTTTATGTTTTTGACATGTTCACATGCTTGCAATTATATGTTCTGATCCCTTTTGGCTCAAGGTCACTAAGGGACTTTTGTTAAGTGATTTGAGTAGCTTCATGTCATGCCTTGCTTTGCCATTTTAAGTTCCTATAGCATGTAGTGTAATTGCTCTAAACATTGCTTCCTGGTGATAAATTCCTGACATACTGTTAATTTCACTAAGTCCGAAACCTGTTGTCATTTGCACTTTTGCCATGCTTGTTTGAACCTGTTAAGGGATGAACTAGCCGTAGCTTAGTGTTAATCTTTTGTCAAGATTCATGAGTGGATCCCTGCCATGTATTTTGTTGTCTTGTTTGAGTGCTGTAGCATATTTATCTTGTTGCATTTAGATGGCTACTTGCTGTTTATCGCAGACCGGTGCCATATTTGTTTTGTTTGCCATTTCCAAACCGTGCATCCGATTCCGGTGATCTTTATATTGATTTCGACCGAAATCGCCTCACCTTTCCAGTGGCACTCTTGTATTTCCAAGTTGAGGCCAGATTCTATCATTCCTTTCCAAATCATGCATATGCACCGCATACCGCATCCTGCATATCATACCATGTTCGTGTGTTGGTTGTTTACTATGTTGTGTGCTTCTTTCCGGTGCTGCTTCTTCGGGTTGGTCCCGATAATGTCGCGTTTGTGAGGATCCCTTCGGCTCCATTCATTTGTCTTCTTCATGGACTCATTCTTCTTCCTTGCGGGATTTTAGGCAAGATGACCATACCCTCGAAATCACTTCTATCTTTGCTTTGCTAGTTGCTCGCTCTTTTGTTATGCCTATGTTACGATACCTACCACTTGCTTATCATGCCTCCCATATTGCCATGTCAAACCTCTAACCCACCATGTCCTAGCAAACCGTTGTTTGGCTATCTTACCACTTTGCTCAGCCCCTCTTATAGCGTTGTTAGTTGCAGGTGAAGATTGGAGCTTGTTCCATGTTTGGAACATGGATATTTTGTTGGGATATCACAATATCTCTTATTTAATTAATGCATCTATATACTTGGTAAAGGGTGGAAGGCTCGGCCTTATGCCTGGTGTTTTGTTCCACTCTTGCCGCCCTAGTTTCCGTCATATCGGTGTTATGTTCCCGGATTTTGCGTTCCTTACGCGGTTGGGTTATAATGGGAACCCCTTGACAGTTCGCCTTGAATAAAACACCTCCAGCAATGCCCAGCATTGCTTTTACCATTCACCACCAAGCCTTTTCTTTCCCTTGGGTTCTGCAGACTCAAGGGTCATCTTTATTTAAACCCCCCTGGGCCAGTGCTCCTCTGAGTGTTGGTCCGACCGTGTAGACTGCGGGGCCACCTCGGGGCAACTTCAGGGTTCGTTTTACTCGTAGGATGTCTCATCTGAGTGTGCCCTGAGAACGAGATATGTGGAGCTCCTATCGGGATTTGTCGGCACATTCGTGCGGTGTTGCTAGACTTGTTTTACCATTGTCGAGGATGTCTTGTAACCTGGATGTCGAGCCTGATCGGATTGTCTTCGGAGAAGGAATATCCTTCATTGATCGTGCGAGCTTGTGATGGGCTAAGTTGGGACACCCCTGCAGGGATTTGAACTTTCGAAAGTTGTGCCCGCGGTTATGGGCAGATGGGAATTTGTTAATGTCCGGTTGTAGAAAACCTGAAGTTGATCTTAATTAAAATACATCAACCGCGTGTGTAACCGTGATGGTCTCTTCTCGGTGGAGTCCGGGAAGTGAACACGGTGTTGGAGTAATGCTTGACATAGGTTGTTCTAGGATCACTTCTTGATCATAGTTGTTCGACCGTGCTTTTGCCTTCTCTTCTCGCTCTCATTTGCGTTGTTAGCCACCAAATATGCTAGTCGCTTGCTGCAGCTCCACATCATACCTTGCCTTACCTATAAGCTTAAATAGTCTTGATCGCGTGGTGTGAGATTGCTGAGTCCCCGTGACTCACAGATTACTTCCAAACCAGTTTGCAGGTGCCGATGTTACCGAGCAGGTGACGCGACCAAGCTCAAGGAGGAGCTCGAAGAAGATCATGTTCGTAGTCTTGTTTCGTTTCCAGTTGATTAGTAGTGGAGCCCAGTTGGGGTCGATCGGGGATCTGTGTAGCATTTGGGGTAGTCTTCTTTTATTTTGGTTCCGTAGTCGGACCTTGATTGTATCTGTTTGATGTAATGCTTTATTCATGTATTTTGTGAAATGGCGAGTGTAAGACAACTATGTATCTTTTCCCTTATGTATTACATGGGTTGTGTGAAGATTACCTCACTTGCGACATTGCTTTCAATGCGGTTATGCCTCTAAGTCGTGCTTCGACACGTGGGAGATATAGCCGCATCGAGGGCGTGACATTTCTAGTTGAGATCAAAAACTTGGGGAGATATGAAGTACCACCTCTCTTGCTGCACCGTGTAGGCATAGGGGGTGCGCTGGCTGTCGGTGGCGTTGAAGCAGATCTGCAGCGGTAGATGGGTGCATCGGGGGATAAGTCCCGTTGCGGTGGACGAGAAGGTCGTGTGAGCAGCCCCAGCAAAGAGGACGACGGTGTCGATGAAGCGAGAGGACACGATGCAAGGCTCCTAGTTCTTTGATGTGAATGAGAAACGTCCATCTCTAGTAGTGGACGGCGTGGTCTTGGTAGGCGCTCCGGCATGGTGGAGGACGGTGGCGATTAATGGGGTGGAGGATGGCGGCGATGGATGGGGTGGCGGACGGAGGAGGCTGGTGTGGGGATGGTGTTCTAGTGCGGACGGTGTATGAATGCGGCAATGGAGGGAGATATACGGGGAACCATGTTTTTGGGACGCGCATGTCTGAAATATGGGCAAGTTACGAACTTAGCCCCCGTTTAAAATTTGGACGTCTTGTCAGTTGGGGATAGGACGGTAATCTCGCATCTCGCCAATATTTGCCCAGAGCGATTTCGGGCAAGGAGAGGGTGTTTTGGCGCCCATGGTTGGCGCCCAAGGTGTATGAGCGGGGCTAACAGGTAGGGCAGTTGTGTCACGTCTGAGTGAAGTTACAAACCTGCCCCTATTGAAAATATTTGCCTACATCAATTTCGGCCGAGTCAAGTTTGTTTTGCCGCCCACCGTATATGAATGGGGAAATGGAGGGAGAGATAGAGGTCTTTCGGACGAACTTGAATCAAATGTGTTTTGCCGCCCATATTTGGTGCCCACCGTGTCGGAATGGGCTCAGAGGCGGTCGTGTCACGTCTAATTGAAGTTACTAACCTACCCCTATTGAGAGCAGTGGAAATAGGGCTGATGGATTATCCGTTTAAGGGGTAGACAGTAATTTCCATCTCCCAAACACTTGGCTTTGGGCAGCCGACGTGGGAGTGGACATTTTGCCGCTTCTTTCGAATTTTGGGACAATAAGCATCCATGTTTTTCCCTGGCAACTAAATTCGAATCCATTTTGTATTTGTATATGAACCTTTGTAAATCATTCTATGTGTTTTTATATATCTTCAAAAGCACGACAAAGACGTATTCCACTGTCATATATGAATATGATTTACAAATGTCAATACTCGAATTCAGAAGCTAGAATCCAGTTTAAGGTGAATTCAAAAATTTGAAACCACTTTATGTCCAACTCAAGCATCACACGCAGCATAATGTGTACTCCCATTTAGATATGTACACAACCGATGTATCAAATACCGAGTCAATCAACCAATAATGTACAAAACTAATAGACATATAAATACTTATAGAGTATATGGATCAATAATATCAACTAACATACATAATCCAGGCCGTTGTACCTTTTTTTGCTAGAAGTGCATCCTTTTTTAGCGAAGCTAGTACAACAACTTGGCCCTTTCTGATGCGTGCCACTTAAGGTCCATCTATACTACTATTATTGTTGAATGCACATTCAGCTTGATTGGCATATTTGTAGGTCTGGCACAACAATCAAAATGAAATGTCTCAGAGTCTTATCAATTAATATAGACTTGTGGTCAAAAAAATTACAAACCAAAAAAACAATTAGTACATGATCTCTAAAACAAATGGTTTGATCGATTACATGAACAAACAACACAAAGGTTATTCAACGATGGAACGAACATTTCACCTATGATTTACCGTGAGAATTTAATTTCCTTTTTTCCTTCAGGACCTTAACAATGCGGTCAGTATCAGCTTGCTTAGTTTTGAAATGCACCAAATATTTAATGGTTGTCTTGAGTACTGCTTATGATTGTGTTGTTTGCTTCCTCAACATGTCAACTTCATCTCTAAGTGCAGAAGCAGAATCTCTTTCTACCAATAGTTTAGCCTCTAGAGAATCAGCAGTTGGCAATTCATGATGCACGATTGGGCCAGTGCCACTGCTGTGGGATGATACAACGTCCATGGGGAGCTCACTCTTTGATCTTGGGCTAACCTGTTTTGCCATTAAAGTTCCGATTGGATTCCAAAAAGTTGAAGGTAGGAAAACATCTCAACTGGGAGTTATAACAGCAAACCGGATAACCAAACAAGGAATTAAAGAGTTTCAATTGGATGCTAAAAAGTAGTTATTAACATCATTGTAACCGGTTACAGCAGCAAAGCAGTTAAACAAACAAGTTTTGCAAAAGGTACCTGTTGTGGCATTGGAGTTTCTCTTGGATCCTAAAAAGTTGAGTAGCCAGTAACGTGATTAGAGAAACCGATTGCAGCAGCAAAGTAGTTAAACAAACAAGTTTTGCAAAAGGAACCTATTGTGGCACATTGGAGTTTCTCTTGGATCCTGAAAAGTTGACTAATCAGTAACTTGATTAGAGAAACAAGTTACAGCAACAAACCTGTTACACAAATATATTTTTGAAAATGTACCTGCTGTGCAATTGGACTTCCAATTGGATCCTAAAAACTTGAAGTTGGTAAGATGATTACAGCAACAAGTTACAGCAGCAAACCAGGTAAAGAAGGAAGTTTCTGAAAACATACCTGTTGTGCCAACGGAGTTTCAGTTGGATCCTGCAAACTTGAATGTTAGCAATCATAAATAGAGTGTTGCAAGAGCCATAAGAAACTAACATCGAACTAAGGGTGTGTTTAGTTTGAGTCACCAAGTGGAACGGCATGGGTTGGACCCGTCCCTGTGCCTTGTTCCAGTGTTTGGTACGCAAATGGAACAGAACCCACTCGTTCCCACCAAATGAATATTCCGTGTATATCTGGAACCAAGCCATACCTCCGAATCGGGCGGACCTCGCGGAACGGGCGCCTCTTTCCCCTCCCCCGACTCACACGCACCCTCCATATCTCAGCGTCGCCACTCCCCCGACTCCCACCTCGCCCATTCTCCGGCGTCGGCTGCCTGTCTCGTCCCTATCGTCTCTCCTCCTGCTTGTCTTCCTCCCAACAGCTGGCCATCTTCATCTCTCCCAGCGACAGAAGGAGGAGCGGCCACCTTGCCGCGGACACATTCAGGAAAAGGAAGGAGGAGCAGTCGTCCTGTCGCAGGCACATTTGAGCGGCTAAGGGTGAGTGAAGCAGCAGCCATCTTGTTGCAGGCACATGCGGAAGCTGCTTGCAGTGCGACGGTGGCGTCCAAGGAGGAGTGCGGCAGCGACCAATTGTGGCGGAGCGGCGGTAGTGGAAGGAGCCGCAGCGACCATGGGCTGTGGTCGTAGCTCGTGGCTGGCCGAGTGGCGGCCTTACCTGCAGCAGCGGCGTACACACATCCTATACTGCAGAGGAATTGGCATGCGGTAGCTATGCCAAAGTGAATCAGGCTCTCTCGTGCCCCCTCTTGCAATTTGTGATTGTTCACGCCTTTGCAATTTGTCCATACCCCACCATTCATTGAGAATTCTTTCTTGGTTTGTTTGTAAATAGATTGTGTATAGATAAATTGTAGGTGATGAAAAAAATGTTTTTTTGACAATTAAATAAAATACTTTCAAAATATAGTTAATGTTGCATATATTACAGGAAAAGCAAATGCTAATTTGAAAAAATTCATTCCATCCCATTCCACCAACTAAATATGAAGATGTAACCGTTCCATTCCACCTCACTGACCATACCAAACATAGAGATGGAACCATTCCATTCTTGTGGAATGGAACCATTCCATTCCATTCCACTTGGTTCTTCAACTAAACACACCCTAATAAAACTAACTAGTTTTGGCAACGTATTTAATTACACATGAACGAGTAAAACTAACAAGTTCTTGGCAACATATTAAAGTAACAAGTCGGTACCGTTTACCAGCAACACAGACATCTGATAATTTCTTTGATGTAAGCAAAATGATTCCAACACATATATAAGTTGAAAATAAGGTGTCCCTCATATAAACCTGACAGTTGTCTATCTATGAACATGCAAACATTACTAGTGCTACAAGTGATAACAGCAAACCATTTAAACAAACAAGGTATCAGAACGCAAATTACACGTGAATTCTGCTGCACCCTAGAAGTACATATGACCAGCTATCTATGTGCTTAAGTAGCTATTTAAGTTCAGGAAAACAGGTAATTCTTAACAGTAAATATCGAACACATAGATTAACAGGCTATGACACTATGTAATCAGTAGCAAAGTAAATTAAGCCAAGAAACGTAATTGAACGATTTTGTAATGAGTGGCTAACTAAAATTCCGAGAAGCAGGTAACTGAACTTACACTAGCTCTTCATACAGGCACACTGCAACTTCTTTTACGCTTACAAGGTTCTACGAAGGAGTCCATGGCATCAATTGCTTGGATACGCAGTCCCAATACTTCTTTCTTCCCACACTGCATTGGTAAGTCGAATGGTTAATCTGATAAGATGGTGCGTCCTTGATATGTTATATGAGGACGGGTTGTCAGACTAGTTGTAGCCACACACATCACACGGGCTTTTACTGTATATTGCATGCGATTACATTTGGCATACCGAGATCTAAGCAATTTACAATAGGATGAAAAGACTGGCATCCTTCACATTATTGGCGAACTCAGTTCATAGGAAACAAGCAATTCAACCTTTTTGCGGGTAAATGAAACGCGCCACTGGAATATTTTTCACTACCCCAATCTTACACGCAAAAAGGGGTGACGCCACCATAGGGGCTTGTATGGGTGGCCACCTCGGGTGGCTGGAAAGTGTGCACCTAGTTTGAGTTGTCCAGGTTGTCCCAGGCTAGTTTTCTTCGTCCCAACGCACGAGTAGGCAATGTAAAAATGAATAAAAACATTTCAATTTGGATGGTACAATAACGTAAGTGCAAGGCAGGCCCTATAGCAGGCTCGCGGCCCAAATGAGCGCCTCCCATATCGATCGACAGCAGGAAAAAGCCCAATTCGTTCGCTCCAGCCTCTAGTCTGGTTCGCTCCTAACCTAGCCGCCGTTGGACAGACTGACACAACACTTCCTAGCTCCCTCGTTGGAGGGCGGTCGCTGGGATTCAATTGAATGGAAGGACAAGAAGATGGAGATCCAACCCTGGGTGTAGCCTATGTGGGAGGCAGCAGCGGCAGCACGGGCATGGCATCAAGCTTGCGCAAAAGGACAGTCGCAGCTTGCAAGAGCAGCATGCGCAATGAGCAGGTACATCACATCCCTGATTATATCCAATTCAACTGTTCAATTTTGGGCCAATAGTTAAACCTGGCGGTGTTGTAAAACTGCTTGTATGTAGGGAATCTATGAGAAAATGAAACCAATTTCTGCTTATTTTATAACTCCCCCAATCAATACTGAACTGACTGAACCTGGTGTATCTAATCAAGTTTCCGGTGCAAACATACAAGCTCATGTTGTTCTTGAGCCTGAAGTGTCTAATGAACAGACTGCTAATGAAGGATTTGATGCAAACATTTTACATGCTCGTGGTGATGAACATATAGTGTCTAATGAGGGATCTAATGCAAGCATTTTGCAAGCTCCCATTGAAGGATTTAGTGTATAATGATGATCTTCTATGTTGAGATAGACATAGAGATTTGCAGGCATTGATGACAAGCAAATTATAGTACATTTTCATGGCTTGAGGAAACGTCGGGGCCATCTACCAGAAAGTCCCCATATCATGACAACTAGCATAAATACTTTTCTAATCTGTTGTTTGAAACTATTGGCATACTTGTGCAGGATAGATATATTGATATGCGGTTTACGCACTAGTTATAGGTGCAATTACACTTCAATACTTTCAGGAAGAGAACGAATAATTCAAGCAGATACATACCATGTTAGTAGTCCTTGTAGACCATGTTGCATTTTGTGTTTTTTCGTGCTTACATCGTTTAGTGTTTTATAATCTGAACTTCTTTGGTTCATTAGATGGTTTTCAAAGTGTATGTAGCTTCACATTTCTCAAGTTATGTTGATTTCCGGAGTGCAAGTTCCTTCGTATTTTTAAGTTAAATTTTCGCCCATGGTAACTTGAATTCGTGGATCCGCCACTATACACAAATCATACACACAAGCCAATATGAATTAAATGAAATGCAGGGACTTATGCTAGCTCATTGTACAGGCTCACTACAACTCTGCTTGCGCTTGGGATGTTCCATGTACAAGTCCATGTTACCACTTGCTTGGATGTGCAGGCCTTGTGCTCCTTACATCCCCCTCTACATGTTTGACACGACGAATGGTTGATCAAATAAGACGAATCGACCTTGCTATTGTACCAGAGGACAGATACTTACAAGGTTATACCGGTGTGCAGGATGTGTACCAGATCCCGTAGCGCCGTCATGCTTTGCTAAAAAAGGTTTTGCTTGTTTCAGATGATATCTCCATAAGAAATAAGAGTTAAAGTTAGAGTTGCATAGGCGTCTAAGCTAAGAGAGCAATGAAAGGATATCCAAACATCGTCGGAACAGTGCACAAGGGAGTGATATGTGGATACCTAGTTCAAGCCGGCGTTTGGGCATGGTTGCCTAGCTAGAGTGGGGTCACTTCAGAGCCGTTGAGGGTGATGCGCTAGCGTTGGCTGGCCACGCACGCATGCAGATCTTGAGTGGCAGCAGAGCTCTATGATGCAGTGGACGAGACCGTTGGTGAAGCCCCAACGGCCTCGAGGGGAGGAGGTGCGACGATGTGCTTGGTAAGTAGCCCCGGTGAGGTGGGACATGGCGTCGGTGAAGAGCATCTGATGTGGCGGAAGTCGGTGTCTGTGAGGCACGTC
Source organism: Triticum aestivum (assembly GCF_018294505.1). Taxonomy (NCBI): domain Eukaryota; kingdom Viridiplantae; phylum Streptophyta; class Magnoliopsida; order Poales; family Poaceae; genus Triticum; species Triticum aestivum. The sequence continues at coordinate 319,800,410 of NC_057809.1, read as the reverse complement.
GGTGCAGTGGCCGACGTTGCCGGTGGACCACCCGGTGCAGTGGACGAGGGCGTAGATGAGATAGCTCTGGTGCGTTGGTGAAGCACGATCGTCGCCTTCGTCGTCGTCCAGCACAAAGGTGGGGAAAGAGACGAGATGAGGGGCAATTCGAACTTTGCTTTGGTTGGCGGCGAATTAGGGATTTGAGCGCTCTGGGCACGGAAGTGGACGGTGGAGAAGGGAGATTTTACAGGGATGGAATTGGGGCCGCCAGATATTTCAATCCGAAACGTGGAAGCGCGAACTTATTTTGTCGTCGTCCTTTTGGGGGCGGGGGGAGGGAGGTAGGGGTGGGTGGCTAGGTGCTAGCGTCCGTACGACACACGCGACTACCACGACACGACCCTGGTCTGCCTGGTGCGCCTACATTTGAGAATGCAAACGAATATTCTTTCATTTGCAAACGAATCTGTATGTATTACCATGCCCGTGTTTTCCTTGCAAATAATTAGTCATTCGAAACGAGATACTATAAATTAATTAATGACGAGTTATTTGAATTAGAGTGTGTGTCACATAGCGATCTCCAATTCTAACGTGGATTTCGTATTTCACGATATCCACGCTACTTTTTTAATACAAATTCATATGTATATGATGAACACCATGGTAGTGAGAAAACTTTGGATGGATTCAAACATATGACCTACAAAATAGCACAACAATCGAGTCAATGTCAACTTTTCCAAACCTAGTATGGCATGAATTCGAAATAATTACCCAGATGCATGGACCTTAGTTCAAATCTTACAATGTACACTAAATTGAAACATCGATATTAAGTCTCATACTATCTACATTCAAATGTTGTTTTTAGCCCCACCCCCACCCCCCGACACACACGCTATATACTTCCTGTATTAATCAATCTTCCTCTCCTAACCACCTTAGGAAGCTATCGGTTTCCGACACACATTCATTCTTTCTCTCCATATTCCAATCTCTAACTATATGATCTACACAACCCCCCTTTTCCACTCTTTTACCAAATGTATCTACCTCACACACCCGCCATTGCACCCCATGTCGAGCTCTCTCTCCCTCTCCCTCCCACCCTCTCTCGCTAGATACATGCATTGCCTATCTAGCCCCCCCCCCCTCTCGTGTGCACACACGCACGTTGTCTATCTAGGTCACTCCCTCAATCTGTCTCACTCTTTCTTCTGCATGGCGGTCCACACTTGCTCAATCTCGCTCTCTTTATCTGAGTCTCGATTAACCTTGCTTTCTTTCACACACAAATGATATATCTCCCTATTTGGGCCTCGGTCGACAAACTCTATACTCTCTCATGCAGATTGTCTATCTAGGTCAGTCCATCCAAGCCGCCCTCACTCTTTCGACCTCATGGCGGGCCACGCTCGCTCAATCTCTCTCTCTCTCTCTCTCTCTCTCTCTCTCTGTATGTCTTGATTGACCTCGCTCTTTCTCGGACACAGACGATATATCTCCATGTTTGAACCCAGTTCGACATATTCATATTGTATACTCTCTCACACACATTGTCTCTCTAGGTCACTCTCTCCAACCCGTCTCACTCTTGCGATCGCACCACAACCCACACTCGCTCAATCTCTCTCCCTTTATATATGTAATCGAATGACCTTGCTTCCTACCACGCACAAAATATATCTACATGTATGTGACTGGATCATCTCTCAAGCTCTGTCTTACAGCCCTCACCCTACCCAAAAGCTCAATCGGACAATATCTCTCCAGAGCATGTATATCTTTTCAATGAATGTCAAACCACACTCACTTTGTCTCTCTATCTATCTGTGTCTCGATTGACCTTGCTTTCTCACACCGTATCTTCCACACATTGAAGCTACCTCTCCATCCCTCGCAAAGCCGGAGCTATTTACCTTGCGAGGGGGCTCCAACCTTGGATTAATTTGTGAAGTCATTTATTCTGGTGGGTTTAGATTATATTTTCATAGCATTCGGCCCACAACTACTCCAAACACCGTTGCAACCCCTGCACCTCTCCTAATTGATTTCCCTCTGGCTCGGTCATCGCTCTCCCGCACGTCCTTTCTCGCCTTCAACATCGCACCATGGTATTTTTGCAAAAAACTCTGTTGTTCTCTTTAATTATTACAAATAAGTTACAAAACTACACACCGATAGTTCATCTGTAATGGAACAAATTTTGACCCACAAATTAAAGTGCTCCAAACTACACACCGAGGGGCCCACTTGTCATGAAACAAATTTGAACCCATATATAAATTAAAAATTTAAAAGGACGAGGATCGAACATTCGACCAGGGCCTTCAAGCCGCACATCAATAGGTAACATAGTACATAAATGTTTGTTGTACCCCCCCCCCCTTGTTCATATAATGTTTTTATATTACCACAGCCTATTTAATGGATAACATGTAATATTATTTTTAGTACATTAGTGGGACTAGCTCGTTAGCACATACTATTCACCTTCACTTACTAGTGGGTTCCATGTCTACTCTCTCTCTCTCTCTCTCCTCCCCTTCTACGTTTAGACGCACGGGAGAAGACGACGAACTCGCGAGCGATGTTGCCGTTGACCATATCTGGACACGTTCACAAGTTACGGCACTAGTTTCACGTACTAGTAGTACTAGTCAATGTGTACATGCAATGCACGTTAATTTGGAAGTATATTAAGTGCATGTGGATATTAAGTAGGATATTATTTGCACGTTATTATATGATTAGCACTATTTTTGGCATGAAATAAACTGCACGCCAAACGTGTTGAGCGCTCGACATTGAAGCAGTCTAGGTCGTTGGATGAGAAGGAATACATGTGTCTTGATGACATTTTATATTTAATTTGATACGGACCTAGCAGAACATTCAATCAATCAAACCATAGATTACATTCGGTCTGACCCCGACTTTACATTCATATGATGATCGATCTAAAATAAACAGAAATGATAAATGTTCGGATTTTAAGCATGGCAATCCGAACGTTTTTCATGCAAAATTTAGATTATGCGGCGGTGGCGGGGGCGGGGGCGTCTTGCGGTGGGAAGCGGCTCCTCTGTCGTGCTCCGTGTGTCATCGGGCCACTGACCCAACGGCGACGGCGACGACGGCGTCTTGCGCCATTGTTGGCGTACTCCTGGACGTTGTCCCTAGCTTCAAGGAAGGCCAGAATGTTCTGGACTTCGGTCTCCAGGAGCAAGTCAACTCGCGGGAGGAGGCGACTGGCGTTGGTGCAAGGAAGCGGTCGACAGCGGCCATCCATGCTGCTTAGGTGGGCACTAGAACCCACGTGGGGACAGGCGCTGGCAACGGCACGACGGAGACATTCATGTGCACGGGCACCGGCACAGGCGTGCGCATCAGTGCACTCGCAAGCGCATGCGCTGGCAGGTGCATGGGCACGTGAAAGTCGGCGGGGACCTCATGGAACCCCGTGGCATCAAGCTCCGCGACAATGTGCGGCTCCCAGCCCATCAATGCCACAGGGATGGGCGCTGGCGCAGTTGGGCGACGGGAGCCGGAACGGGAGCGGGGACAGGCGCGGCATCTTCCCGCAAGGTCAGTTCAAGCTTCCCAAAGCGCCTTATGTTCTTGAGACTCTGGCTGGGTGTCTTCCTCAGGAAACTCGAAGACTAAGGGCAGACCCTCATGATGCGGCATGGCATACGTTTAGGTCAGGCTGGTTGGAGGTAGACAATAGGAGAATCGGAGAGGAAGAGAGAAGATTGTAGCGATACCAGGTAGTGCGGGGTTGACTTCAAACTGTGACGCCGGTGCCATTAAAAGTGGGGGCAGTTGGGACGAAGGTGGGCGGCGGAGCCTGGTCAAATGGCTCGCCTCCCGGTGGGCATGCGCATCAGTCTGCTAGCACGCCTCCCGGTCAGCCGGCGCAGCGGTCTGCTCGCACGCCTCCCTTCGACTCACATGCTTGCTCGGACGGCACCTGCCAATGAGAAGCAGGACTCGTGGCGGCACGTAAACGCCCACGATTTGAATAGTGAAAGCGTTCGCCTTAACGTGACAGGTCTTTATTCCAAAATACCTTGGCTCTTCATTTGTGCAACTTCTCATAAGCAGCTTGTCTCAAATTGTAGAAAAAAATTACATAGGAATATTTGTTCCATATCACGAGAACATGCTCAGTTTCATGAATTTTCGGTCACTTTTGGATTTTCTGTAATTTAAAATCCAGGATTCGAAACAATATCATAACCTGCATCATGCAATAAATTCTCAAGCGATACATCTTTCCTGTTGTATTTCTTAAGAAAGGATTTGGTCAAATATTTTGCTTAGTTAGACTCCAGCAAGTTATATATGCAGAGCAAAAGGATAATCCCTCCGTACCAGTGCATTGCCTAATATATTAACTCAAGTACTAGGCACGAACAAACGGGGCTCAATTTTGTGCTCATCCTGGTGTAGTACTCCTATTAGTACTAAGCAATGGAGTTGATGGGTGACCTTGGGTAGCGGCGACCGAGGGAATTGAACCATGCTCAGCACGGTAGGTAACGTTGTCTAGTTACTAAAGCATCCCTCCATTGTTCATCGGTAGTCAATGTGGACCGGGAACATGACGGGAATTTCCTAGGGCTGGAATTCTGGTCGCCAGATATTTTGACTCGAAACACGGAGGCTCGACTGGTTGGGTTTGGCTAATGTGCGTACCACGCACGCCATCAAAAGGACACGAGCCCGGGTTTTTTAGGATCAACACGAGCCAGGGTCTGGCTGTACGCTGTTGGGTCCTACCATGCCAGAATACGAAAGGAATCTTTTAAATTGCCGAACGAATCTATTTGTATTACAATGCCCATATTTTCCTTGCAAATATTAATCTCAAAGTGGTAATTGATTTATGACAAGTTCTTGAATTAGAGTGAGTTTGTGATATAGTGATCTCAACGTGGATTTCACATTTCATCGTATCCCTAGTAAGTTTTTCAGTGGAAACTCAAATTTAATAGATGAACGGTATGGTGGTGAGAGAACTTTGTATGTATCAAGCATATGACCACACACACATGCACACACACACACACGAATACAACAACAATCCAGTAAGTATAGTGCATCTATTTTTCCAAACCATGCATGTATGACACGAATTGAAAAATACTCCTTCTGTTCCTAAATATTTATCTTTTAGAGATTTAAACAAGTGACTACATACGGAGCAAAATGAGTGAATCTACACTCTAAAATATGTCTATATACATCCGTATGTGGTAGTCCATTTGAAATCTCTAAAAATACTAATGTTTAGGAATGAAGGGAGTAAAATGTAAGACATGCATGGTCCTCAATTCAATATTAAAAATGAACAGGAAACTAAAACATGAACATTAAGTCTAGTACTACATACATGCAAATGTTGTGTTTAGGCGGAGCTATGTAGATTGTCGGGGGTTAACCCCTCGACCTTAGATAAAATTGTGAAGCTCTATTTAGGATTGTTTAGATTGTATTATTTGAACATTATACTTCTTCCCACCCTCCCAAACACCGATTGGTTGTGCACCCCCCCCACCCCTCCCCGAGATAATATCATGTGCCGCCACTGAGGGAGTCCTGGATTAGGGGGTCCTCGGACAGCCAGACTATATACTTTGGCCAGACTATTGGACTAAGAAGATACAAGATTGAAGACTTCGTCCCGTGTCCGGGTGGGACTCTCCTTTGCGTGGAAGGCAAGCTTGGCAATTCGGATATGTAGATCTCCTCCCTTGTAACCGGCTCTGTGTAACCCTATCCCCCTCCGATGTCTATATAAACCGAAGGGTTTAGTCCGTAGGACAACAACAATCGTAACCATAGGCTAGCTTCTAGGGTTTAGCCTCTACGATCTCGTGGTAGATCAACTCTTGTAATACTCATATCATCAAGATCAATCAAGCAGGAAGTAGGGTATTACCTCCATCGAGAGGGCCCGAACCTGGGTACATTGTGTCCCCCGCCTCCTGTTACCATCAGCCTTAGACGCACAGTTTGGGACCCCTACCCGAGATCCGCCGGTTTTGACACCGACACCCACACCATAGATGCTATATGCTGATATGAGTTGCTTGGAGCTTGTAGATCTGAGATTGTCGGTGCAACAGACCCTGGGTCTGTCGCCCAGAATGTGCACAAGCATGGGAACAAGAATGAAACACCAGCCCAAAGTCAAATATTGAGAAACTAAGAGATTTGAAGAACCAACATACAGCTCAGAGGGACCAAGATCGAGCCAGAGGAGCAAGATATCGGCAAGAGAAGGGCCTCCCTTGCTGGGCAGGCGAGCCCGGCAAGGGGCGAGGCCACCACCATAAGCAGGCAACCCAGGCACCCCGGCAAGGTCTGCCGGGGCTCGTGGGGACAGAACCAACCCACCAACCACTCCAACATGACCCATGTCATCAATTAGTGCGGTGTCAAGCCGCAAGTTGTTTAAGTGGCAGCCATTCACCACATGGTAGCAATTTCCTACAGAAGAAACCCATAGATGACACATGTCCTGTGACGTGTCAAGAGAACAGGCGTGGAGCAGGCAAGATAGCCCGGCAAGCCTTGCCGGGCAACCAGTGATGTGACACTAAGTGGTGCATTTAATGCACCCTGTCAGCCCGCAGAGTTAGGTATGATAGCACTGTTTGCTATCATATCAGTGGATAATGAGTACTTTGCCATTGTGGCGACCCCTTAATCTATAAAAGGAGGCCCATGGCACCCTTAGGAGAGGTTAGAAGGTTAGAGGGTTGGAAAGCTGACAAACCCACACCATCACGCGTGCGTAGTCACTATGGCCCTACGGAAAACCCTGTCGTGCAAGTGTACTACGTTCCACCATCCTCATTCCACCATCAATCCACCAAAGATGGAGTAGGGTCTTATGCCTCGCGGTGGCCCGAAACTGCGTAAATTGCGTGTGTGCTCTCTCTCGTGTTGTCGTGCGCTGGTCTGCTCTTTGTGCAACACGACGCCCCCCTGCTGAACCAGCAAGGGGCCTCCTGGTCCCATAGGTGGCCGTGGATATCCCGTGACAGAGATATAGCAGCTCACAGGATATCTTAATATTTTTACAGGAAACCTTAATGAGTTTGAGAATTGCACACAATTTGTACAAAAACTACTCGAATGCCCTTGGATCCCATATCCAATGAACTCGAAGCTCGTATCACCGTAGCATCTAAGATGAGGGAGGACCTCATATTCTCCTATTTGTAAGAATATCATGTGCTACCACACCTTAGATGCTTTGGTGATACAAGCTCTTCGAAGCCGTTGGATTTGTGATCCAACAACTCCTCGGTGGTTCGAATGTTTTTTGCAGAAAAGCTCCCAAAGAGTTTGGCCACTACTTACAAGCACAAAGACTGCTCAGATGCCATTGGATCTCAGATCGAACGGCCTCGAAGCTCGTATCACCGTACCATCCAAGTTGCTGGAGCATCTGATGTTTTCTCGCACGGGGGAATATGAGGTGCTCTCGCACCATAGATTCTGTGGTGATACGAGTTCTCGGAGATCTAACGGCTCACATTAGGAGGTTTGAATGTTTTTGCAATATACGCCTGAGAGAGTTGAAAGTACAAGTACTACGCATGTGGCATCTGATCACAGATCATACGACCTAGATGCTCGTATCACCGTAGCGGCTAATTAAGCTACGGGGAGCACCTAATATGAGCAATGGGGAGCAGTTGGATCCAAGATGCAGCGGCACACACGAGGCCTGAATGTTTTGTTTGCAAAAAACCTTGGAGAGTTTGAAAATTGCGCATAATTACAAAGACTACTCCCAAGCCATTGGATCTCAGTTCCAACGACGTAAAAACTCATATCACCATAGCATCTAAGCTGCGGGGTGGATGTGATATTCTATGTTGCTGCCATTTTTGTTCCTAAACTTGCAAAATACGTGTAACTCATGTCGTTACTTGTCTAACCGTGCAAAGTGTTTGTTCAAAAAAACCATCCTACACAGAAATATCGGAACAACACACAGGGGTCCCACTTGTCATTCATCAAATTTGGACCTAAAACTAACAAATCTAAAAGAAGAGATTCGAACTGGCAACCTAGACTACAAAGCATAAGTCGATAGCCTGAAACAACAATGGTTGTTGGCTTTGTCCCATAACTTGATTTTATACAGTATTATGTTGAGTAGAGTAGAGGGAGTGGCTCGTCAACACGTGCATGACCGTTGACTCACTTACTGGTGGGTCATGGGTGTGCGATCTCTCTCTCCTCTCCATCGCCTAACCTTTAGATGCACGGGCACACACAAAGAGCGGCACTAGCTTACGTGGTGTTATTATAACTAAAAAAGCTTGGAAAATAGAAGAATCACCTAGAACAAGAGACGTTGTGGCTGGTCGAGACGGAGCTAACCACACCTATCGTCTATGCCACGTTAGCATGATGAAGTTGTGTGGCTAGTGGGGTGTTTTCGACCGACTGGCTGGGTCCCAAGGTCGAACCATAGGTAGTACGTCTGATACAGCATATTTTTACACACATATTTTTCCTCTGTTCCAAGACGTGGCACACCCTACCGCGCGGTTTCAGGGTCCTCCCGGGTGGTGCACGCATATATTCTTCCTTGCCGAGACATATGATGCCCTACTGCGCGTTTTCTGGGTCCTCCTCAGTCATAGCGCCGAAGCAAGTAAATGAGTCATCAAATCACGAAAGACCACCTTTCTCACCAAGTACATCAGTGAAGCACGGTGGCTAGCTAGTTGGGCTAGTGCGACCGATTAGCTAGGTCGCCGCCACATTTGATTTTTCACCCCTTTTTTATCTCCTTGCCGGTAGGTAAATTTAAATATCCACCGCCGCGTTGCTCTGGTCTTTGGGTGTGGCAGGTGTGGCGGGATTTTTAATTTTTTGATTGATGGGAGCAGGTGCAGTAGCTATTAGTCACGATAACTACGCATGTAAAACCTACTGCTCCCTGATGTGAAAAGTCGCCGACTGGTGTTTTCCCATTGTAACGACCTGACCTTAAACGGCCAAGTCTCTGTGCTTCAGTGTCATCCCTGGATTGGTAATGCTGACACACACAGTACTCGAGGATTTATAACAGAGTAGCAATCACACACTTATTACATTGAAGTCTCAAAAGAGAACTTATTACAGTAAATATGGCTTAAGGCCATCTAATACGATAACAGCGGAAGGCTTGGAAGATAAAGTGAGTTCATCAACTCCAACGGCATAGCTGAGCTGCACGGCAATGACCTAACGAACATTACTCCTCGTCTTAAAAGTCTGCAACATAATACGTTGCAGCCCAAAAACGGGTCAAGACATGGAATATGCTGGCAAGATAACACAGTTGAGCAAGAACAGAATAATGCTATCACTACATGCATATTTGGCTGGTGGTCATAGTTTTTGCGAAAAGCCAATTTTTTCCTACAACAAAGGAATAGATTTTATTTAACTATCATGGTAGTTGAAACATCATTGAGAAGGTTCCTCCAACTCAATCCCAATTAAAGTAATTAACAACCCAACAATATTAGGTTAGAGTGATGAGATACTTAGGATACTACAAGTACTAGATACTCAAGATGTCCATAACCGGGGACACGGCTAACCATGATTAGTTTATACACTCTGCAGAGGTTTGCGCACTTTTCCCCACAATACCTAATCTCCTCCGTTGGATTTCTCGCACTACAAGGTGTTTGAGAAACGGATGACCGAGACACAGTCTTTCAGAAGCATTAACTCCTTACTCCGGGCAGATCATACCAAACCTACATCCCACTACCTGCTGATCCACCTCTTCGGGAGCTTCATGCAACTTACTCAACTATGCTAGAGCCCATAATAGCTTGTGGCTGCACACGGAAGTTTCTAGCATGAAAATATCTTAGTTCCCTTTGAGCCTGGGTGGCGGACCATAGGATTATCACACGGGTACTCCGGGATATCCTAGGACAACACTGGATTCTCCAGGTGCCCAACAAACAATCCACCCAGATGTCTATTCAAGTTGCCACGTTAAGTTGAACCATTAATTAACAATCTCACATCTGTAATGGATTTGAGTCACCCAAACCACGTCTACGAGCATAGCATAGCAATATAAGCAATACATAGAAGTAACTCCCGAGGGTTTGAATATAACAGAGCAATAGGTTCGACCTCATCAACTACTTCCCAACCCACATATTAATCACATCCTAACCATGCAATGTTTCAGGATTGGAGCTAATGCATAAAAACTGGGTGATAAAGGGGTATGATCAAAGTGTTACTTGCCTTGCTGATGATCCGCAAAACCTAGGGACTCGTAGCAGCACGCTTCGCACTCCGGGTGTTCTATCACAAACAAACAAAAGCATACATAAGAAATCAAGCAAAGAAACACGGGTAAATCTCAAATAATAAGATCTAACCAGAAATTTCAACTTAAGAACTCCGGTTTGCGAAAAGAATCAAATCAAACGGAGCAACGAAACTCAAACGGTGAAAGAAACAAGATCCATTTACTAATCTGGACTAAGGTCAAATTTTACAGTAGCAAAAGCTCGTTCAAGTTGGTTAAACGGAAAGAGGGTCTCGAGACAAAGATCTAGGCGCTTGAATTGCCTGATTCCGATAAATGAGCGAAAAGATAAACTAAAATGAAAATCGGATCAGAAATCGTGATTGAAATAAATCGCGGAAAATCCGAGAAAAAGAAAACTGACGAACAGGCTAACGAATGAGCGTTCGTTATCTATTACTAACGAGTAAACTCCGTTCGCTAATACGAACGTACGGATGAACGTCCGCAAAGTAACTAAACCGAGAAACCGGTGAACCGATCTAAAAAATGAACTAGGGTTTCTAAAAAAACCGGATTGGTTTTAAAAAAAACGGCGGCGGCAACTCCGGCGAGGCAGGGCTACGGCGGCGGGGCCACGGCGGCGCGGCGCGGCGAGGGGCGGCGGCGGCGGCGCTGCAGCGGTGGCGGCGCGGCGCGGCGAGGGAGGCAGCGGCGGCTGCGGTCGGGCGGCGGGGTTGGTGGTGGTGGCAGGGGTCTCCGGGGTATTTAAAGAGGGGAGGGGCGGCTTGGAGGAGGGGGCAAGGCGGCGCGGTGGAGGAGTCCGGCTCGGACTCCGGTCCGAGTCGGCGGCGGCGCGCGGTCTCCATGAGGGAGACGGCGGCGCGGGGAAGGTGGGCCGGCAGCTGGGCTTCGGCCCAGCTAGCCACTGCGCGTTTTTTTTAAATTCCACCGAAACTAAAAAAAATCTTGGAAAATAAAATAAAATTCTAAAAATACCAAAACAAATTTTCACTCTCTAAATAAAATATTTAGAACAAGGTGAACATTTTCTTGGCCCTAAAATGCAATTTTGAAAAACGTGCAATTTTTCTAATTCGGATAAAATAGCAATAAACTCCGGATAGAAATCAAATATTTGATTTTAATATTTTTCCTCCAATATTTTCTTTATTTTGGAGAAGTCATATTATCTCCTCTCATGTATTTTGATGTGAAATATTTTCGGAGAGAAAAAATAATTAAAACCAAAATCCTCGTTTCAATATTTGATAAAACTCAAATATGAAAAGTGGGAAATCCCCAACTCTCTTCGAGGGTCCTTGAGTTGCTTACGATTTCAAGGATCACAAAACAAAATGCAATAAAATATGATATGCATGAATGATCTATGTATAACATTCCAAATTGAAAATTTGGGATGTTACAAACCTACCCCCCTTAAGATGAATCTCACCCTCGAGATTCGGGTTGGCTAGAGAATAGGTGTGGGTGGTCTTTGCGAAGATCATCCTCTCATTCCCAGGTTGCTTCTTCCTAGGTATGGTGGCTCCACTGAACTTTGCAAAACTTGATAACCTTGCTGCGGGTGACTTGGCTGGCAAATTCGAGAATCCTGACTGGCTTCTCCTCATATGTCAAATCACTATCCAACTGAATCGCATCCAAGGGTACTGTATCTCTTAACGGTATATCAGCCATCTCAGCATGACACTTCTTCAGCTATGAAACATGAAATACATCATAAACTCCTGACAGTCCTTCAGGTAACTCCAACTTGTAGGCAACTTCTGCCATTCGTTACAAAATTCGATATGGCCCTACAAATCTCGGGGCTAACTTTCCCTTAACTCCAAAACGTTTCACTCCTCGCAGGGGTGACACTCGCAGATATGCTCTGTCTCCAATTTCATAGGTTATTTCCTTGCATTTCGAATCTGCATAACTCTTCTGCCTGTCGGTCTCCGACTTCATCCCACATCAATGGTGTTCTGCACCTTCGTCCGTACAGGGCTTCGAACGGTGCCATATTCAAACTGGCTTGGTAGCTGTTGTTGTATGAGAACTCCGCGTAGGGCAAATTGGCATCCCAACTAGATCCATAATCTAGCACACAGGCTCTCAACATATCCTCCAGAATCTGGTTGACTCTCTCGGTCTGTCCATCTGTCTGCGGGTGAAAGCTGTACTGAATTCCAGCCTTGTTCCCAAAGTTTGGTGCAACTGATGCCAAAACTTTGAAGTAAACTGTGTTCCTCTATCTGATACAATTGTCCTCGGAACTCCATGCAGACATACGATCCTGGTCATGTATATCTTGGCTAACTTCGCACTTGTATAGGTGGTTTTCACTGGGATAAAGTGAGCTACTTTGGTCAAGCGATCAACTACTACCCATATAGAATCATATCCTGATTTCGTCCTGGGTAATCCAGTGATAAAATCCATGCCAAGTTTATCCCACTTCCATTTGGGTATCGGCATAGGCTGTAACAATCCTGCTGGCTTTTGATGCTCAGCCTTCACTCTCTGACATACATCACATACGGCTACATACTCGGCAATATACTTTTTCATACTAGTCCACCAGAAACGTTCCTTCAAATCCAAATACATCTTGGTGTTTCCGGGGTTTATCGAGTATGGTGAGTCATGAGCCTCCTGAAGTATTAACTTCCTAATCTCTGTGTTATTGGGCACATAAACACGGTCCTCAAACCATAAGGTCTCGTGCTCATCCTCACGAAAACCTTTGGCCTTTCCTTTGCCCATTCTCTCCTTTATCTCAGCAATCTCTTTTTCATCCTTCTGAGCTTCTTGAATCTTTCCTAACAATGTCGACTAAAATTCCATTGTTGCAACAAAACATCTAGGAACAATCTCCAATCGAAGTTCCCTGAGATCATCTGCTAACTCTTTCGGCAATCCCGTGCTTACTAGGGTATTAGCATAACTCTTCCGACTCAAAGCGTCGGCTACGTCGTTGGCCTTGCCTGGATGATAGTGAAGCTTCATGTCATAATCCTTTATAAACCCCAACCATCTCCTCTGCCTAAGGTTCAGCTCTTTCTGTGTAAAAATGTACTTCAAACTCTTATGATCCGTGTACACATCACAAAGATTTCCAATAAGGTAGTGCCTCCAGGTCTTTAAGGCATGCACTACGGCAGCCAACTCCAAATCATGCATGGCATAATTCAACTTGTGTGGTTTCAGCTGTCGCGAGGCATACGAAACAACTCTTCCGTCCTGCATAAGCACACTTCCAAGTCCTAGGCGAGAGGCATCGCAATATACTTGGAACTCCTTACATATATCCGACAGAATCAGCAGTGGGGATGTAGTCAAACGTTTCTTTAACTCCTAAAAACTTGCTTCACGTTCTTCCGTCCATTTAAATTTGGTATCCTTCTTCAATAACTCCGTCATTGGCTTCGCAATTTTGGAAAAATTCTCAATGAATCTCCGATAGTATCCTGCGAGTCCAAGAAAACTGCGGATCTCGCTAACTGAAGTGGGTGCCAACCATTCAGTGACTGACTGAACCTTGGTAGGATCTACTGCTACACCTTCTCCTGATATAACATGTCCAAGGAATCCAACTTCCTTCAGCCAAAACTCGCATTTGCTGAACTTGGCATACAACTGATGTTCCCTGAGTTTCTCGAGAACTAAGCGCAAATGCTCTTCGTGCTCCTCCTCGTTCTTCGAGTATACCATTATATCATCAATGAACACCACAACAAACTTATCCAAATATTCCATGAATACTTTGTTCATTATGCTCATGAAGTAGGCAGGGGCTTTAGTCAGTCCAAACGACATGACCGTATATTCATACAACCCGTACCGTGTGGTGAATGCTGTCTTTGATATGTCCTTCTCTCGTATCTTCGGCTGGTGATATCCAGATCGCAGGTCGATCTTTGAAAACATCTTAGCTCCTTGCAGCTGGTCGAACAAATCATTGATCATCGGTAGTGGGTATTTGTTCTTGATCGTCACCTCATTTAACGCGCGATAATCAACAACCATTCTTAGAGACTTATCCTTCTTCTCGACCAAAAGCACTGGGGCTCCCCATGGTGATGAGCTCCGTTGAATGTATCCTTTCTCCGATAACTCCTTGATCTGTTTCTTAATCTCCTCCAGATCATTTGCGGGCATCCGGTATGGTCGCTTCGATATAGGTCTGGTGCCTGGCAATAGCTCTATCAAAAACTCAATGTCTCGATCCGGTGGCATGCCTGGTAACTCTTCTGGAAAAACATCCGGGTAATCATTCACTACAGGCACTTCCTCCCGAACAACTCCTGTGAGGGTATTCACTTGGCTACTTCTTGGCGCATGCCTAGATACATACTTGATCCTTTTTCCCTCAGGGGTGGTGAGACAAATTGACTTACTAACACAGTCAATGCTTCCTCCATACTTTGACATCCAGTCCATGCCTAATATCACATCCAATCCTTGTGACTCCAAGATTATTAGGTCGGACGGAAAAACATGGCTACCAATGGTTAGGGGTATCTGGTCACACCATCGACTAGCCATATACTCTGTTCCAGGTGAACTTACTAACAGATGGGTCCAAAGGGTTTGGGTCGATAGTTTAAACTTATCCATGAATTCCCTTGATATGTATGAATGTGATGCACCAGTATCAAAAAGAACAAGGGCGGTAAAGGACTTAACGAAAGACTTACCAATAACCGCGTCTGGCTGCTCTTCAACCTCCTCCACATTGATGCAGTTCACTTGTCCTTTGTTGAATGGATTGGGCTTCTTTCCAGTGCTCCCATTGTCGTTTCCATTCTTCGCTTCAGGGCACTCCGTGGCATAGTGTCCAGTCTTCCCGCACTTGAAACAAGTAACGTGGCTTAGATCTCTCTTAGCGGGTGTGGCTGGATTGGAACGGTTCTGATTTTTGCTTGCTCCATTCCCATTCCCATACCTTGGGCCTGTAAGATTATGGTTACTTCCTCCATTGTGGGTGTGGCCTCCATGGTTATGAACAAGTCCTCCCGAGTTCGGGGTTAGGCGAGGCTTCTGCTGAGTTCCTGAATTGTACCTTCCATGTCCATACTTCCTCTTACGGTCTCAATCTGTTGCTGCTTCCCTTCAATCATAAGAGCCTTATCTACCAACTCCTGGTAGTTGTTGAATGTTGCCACCATCAACTGCATGCTCATCTCATCATTCAGCCCTTCCATAAACTTCTCCTGCTTTGCGGCATCTGTGGCCACATCATCAGGGGCATAGCGATATAACTTGCTAAACTCATCTGTGTACTGAGCCACGGTACGGTTCCCCTGGCGTAAGTTGCGAAACTCACGCTTCTTCATACTCATAGCTCAAGTTGAGACATGGGCTGTACGGAAAGCTTGCTGAAACTGATCCCATGTCACCGTGGCTATAGGGTAGGTGACAATGTAATTCTCCCACCATGAGGCTGCTGGTCCATCCAACTGATATGCGGCAAAACGCACCTTCTTAGCATCAGTACATCCTACAGTGATTACCTCCCTTCCAATCCTGCAGAGCCAATCATCTGCTACTATGGGCTCGGTGCTACTGGAAAACACCGGCGGTTGCAACCTTCGAAAGCGGGCTAAATTATCAACTGGTGGTGGTGGCGGCGGATTGTTGTTGTTGTTATTGTTGTTGCCTTGGTTCTGAACTAACAACTGCATCAGGGTATTCTACTACTGGATTAACTGAGTGAGCTCCGGTGGGAAGGTAAATCCGGGGTCACGTCTTGGAGGCATCTGATGGGTTTAGAGGGGAGAGATTAGAATAGAATGAGGTCTAATGAGAAAAACACTACCCATATGCACATGAGACAAACACAAACATTTCACTCAATCAATCAAGCAAGGGCATACAATCGATCTAACTATCGTTACAAAAGTGCTCGGACTATACTATTTACATGGTGGAATACTACTACTGATGTGGTGGTCTACTAAAAATATTCTTTGGTTGAAGAGTCCATGATGTCTGCTCCAGCTTCATCTTCATAGTCATCATCGCTATTGTCGGGGTCTGAGTCGGTGTCATCGATGATAATGTAGTCCTCCGGGCAAATCTCCTTGGGTTCTTCGTCTTCTCCTCCTGGTGCGGGGTCTCCCAGGAATACTCCTAGCTTCCTTTCTAGATCATCATTCTTCTCCACTAGTATGACGATTTCCTCCTCATAATCTTCACGAGTAGCCTTGAGTTCTTCCTCCAGTTCCGTGATCCTAGTCATTGCCTTCTTCGGATCTATCATTCATGCGCACATCTGGTTCTCCTGGCGACGAATATGTTGGTTTAACTCCTGGATGAAAGCTGCAATTGATCTATCCTTCTTGGTGCTGATCATCTCCCATTGCTCATCTCGGTGCCCACAAATCTGATAGATAGTATCCTTAAGCTCCTTATGATAAACTTCTCCAATGTGTCCCATGGTGATGTGAGCTGCCATACTCTTTCCTAGACTCCAGGTTGGTGCATCGAAGGAAAACTCTATGGGCTTAGTGACTGGCGTGAATGACCTTCCTGGAACTTGATTTTGAATCATCCATCGCTCCTCTTCTGGTAATGTGACGTTGTAAGTCCCGGTGAAGCTTGGTATTCCAATGTTCAGGTACCTAGTGACTTCCTTCAAGTGTCGTCCAAAAGGTGCGTCTTCATCCGGTTGTGCAAACTTGTTCCTTGCGTCCGCCATCCTAAAGAGTAGAAAATGGAGAGGAGTCGGAAATGAGAAGAGAACAGTGATCTAGGGCTTTAGCTTAGTGGTCATGTCCTACACTCAGTGTGTGCTCTGATACCATCTTGTAGCGACCCGACCTCAAACGGCCAAGTCTCTATGCTTCAGTGTCATCCCTGGATCGGTAATGCTGACACACACAGTACTCGAGTATTTATAACAGAGTAGCAATCACACACTTATTACAACGAATGTCTCAAAAGAGAAGTTATTACAGTAAATATGGCTTAAGGCCATCTAATATGATAACAACGGAAGGCTTGGAAGATAAAGTGAGTCCATCAACTCCAATGGCATAGCTGAGTTGCACGGCAATGACCTAATGAACCTTACTCTTCGTCTGAAAAGTCTGCAACATAATACGTTGCAACCCAAAAACGGGTCAGCACATGGAATACGCTTGCAAGATAACACAGTTGAGCAAGAACAGAATAATGCTATCACTACATGCATATTTGGCTGGCGGAAAGCTCTATGGTTATAGTTTTTGCAAAAAGCCAATTTTTCCCTACAACAAAGGAATAGATTTTACTTAACTATCATGGTAGTTGAAACATCATTGAGAAGGTTCCTCCAACTCAATCCCAATTAAAGTAATTAACAACCCAACAATATTAGTTTAGAGTGATGAGATACTTAGGATACTCCAAGTACTAGATACTCAAGATGTCCATAACCGGGGACACGGCTAACCATGATTAGTTTATACACTCTGCAGAGGTTTGCGCACTTTTCCCCACAAGACCCGATCTCCTCCGTTGGATTTCTCGCACTACAGGTGTTTGAGAAACGGATGACCGAGACACAGTCTTTCAGAAGCATTAACGCCTTACTCCGGGCAGACCATACCAAACCTGCATCCCACTACCTGCTGATCCACCTCTTCGGGAGCTTCATGCAACTTACTCAACTATGCTAGAGCCCATAATAGCTCATGGCTGCACACGGAAGTTTCTAGCATGAAAATATCTTAGTTCCCTTTGAGCCTGGGTGGCGGACCATAGGATTATCACACGGGTACTCCAGGATATCCTAGGACAACATTGGATTCTCCAGGTGCCCAACAAACAATCCACCCAGATGTGTATTCAAGTTGCCACCTTAAGTTGAACCATTAATTAACAATCTCACATCTGTAATGGATTTCACTCACCCAAACCACGTCTACGAGCATAGCATAGCAATATAAGCAATACGTAGAAGTAACTCCCGAGGGTTTGAATATAACAGGGCAATAGGTTCTACCTCATCAACTACTTCCCAACCCACATATTAATCACATCCTAACCATGCAATGTTTGAGGATTGGAGCTAATGCATAAAAACTGGGTGATAAAGGGGTGTGATCAAAGTGTTACTTGCCTTGCTGATGATCCGCAAAACCTAGGGACTCGTAGTAGAACGCTTCGCACTCCGGGTGTTCTATCGCAAACAAACAAAAGCATACATAAGCAATCAAGCAAAGAAACATGGGTAAATCTCAAATAAGAAGATCTAACCAGAAAGTTCAACTTAAGAACTCCGGTTTGCAAAAAGAATCAAATCAAACGGAGCAAAGAAACTCAAACGGAGAAAGAAACAAGTTCCGTTTACTAATCTGGACTAAGGTCAAATTTTAAAGTAGCAAAAGTTCGTTCAAGTTGGTTAAACGGAAAGAGGGTCTCGAGACGAAGATCTAGGCGCTTGAATCACCTGATTCTGATAAACAAGCGAAAAGATAAACTAAAACGAAAATCGGATCAGAAATCGCGATGGAAAATAATCGCGGAAAATCCGAGAAAAAGAAAACTGACGAACAGGCTAACGACCGAGCGTTCGTTGTCTGTTACTAACGAGTAAACTCCATTCGCTAAAACGAACGTACGGACGAACGTCCGCAAAGTAACTAAACCGAGAAAAACCGGTGAACCGATCTAAAAAATGAACTAGGGTTTCTAAAAAAACGGCGGCGGCAATGGCGGCGTTACCTCCGGCGAGGCGGGGCTGCGGCGGCGGGGCGACGGCGGGCCGCGGTGGTGGGGCAACGGCGGCGCGACACGGCGAGGGGCGGCGGCGCGGCGCTGCGAGGGAGGCGGCGGCGGCTGCGGTCGAGCGGCGGGGTTGGTGGTGGTGGCGGGGGGTCCGGGGTATTTAAAAAGGGGAGTGGCGGCTTGGAGGAGGGGGCAAGGCGGCGGGGTGGAGGAGTCCGGCTCGGACTCCGGTCGGAGTCGGCGGCGGTGCGCGGTATCCATGAGGGAGACGGTGGCGCGGGGAAGGTGGGCCGGCGGCTGGGCTTCGGCCCAGCTAGCCACTGCGCATTTTTTTAATAATTCTGCCGAAACTAAAAAAGAAATCCTAGAAAATAAAATAAAATTCTAAAAATACCAAAACAAATTTTCACCGTCTAAATAAAATATTTAGAACAAGGTGAACATTTTCTTGGCCCTAAAATGCAATTTTGAAAAACCTGCAATTTTTCTAATTTGAATAAAATAGCAATAAACTCCGGATAAAAATCAAATATTTGATTTTAATCCTTTTCCTCCAATATTTCCTTTATTTTCGAGAAGTCATATTATCTCCTCTCATCTATTTTAGTGTGAAATATTTTCGGAGAGAAAAAATAATTAAAACCAAAATCCTCGTTTCAATATTTGATAAAACTCAAATATGAAAACTGGGAAATCCCCAACTCTCCCCGAGGGTCCTTGAGTTGCTTAGGATTTCGAGGATCGCAAAACAAAATGCAATAAAATATGATATGCATGAATGATCTATGTATAACATTCCAAATTGAAAATTTGGGATGTTACACCCATGGTGAAAACCAAAAGATTCACCCCGCTCCTCGGCTGGCTCCCTCCGCCTTCCCGTAGATTGCATTGCCTTTCAGCCATTTTTCTCCCTTTGCTTCCTCTCCCCATTGCTTCTACCTGGTTCCATGTCGGCACAAGAGATCACGGAGTCTGAGGTGAGGCGCCTGACACAGGAGATCCAGGCCAAGGATGCGGAGCTCACGGCCAAGGACGCGGAGCTCCGTGAGCTCAAGGAGGAGAGAAGTGCCATGCTCCTCCTTTATGTGTGGGAGTTCACGGAGCTTCAAAAGTGGCAGGCGTCCACCACAAAGATGCTCGAGGCCTCGGCGGCATTGCTGCAGAAAGCGGGAGATACGATAGGCCATCACGCGAGTCGGCTGGAGCGTGAGCGAGCCGATCGTGACGAGGTCTATGATCGCCTCAGCCACTTGGTGGACCATGTTGCCACGTACATGTTGCGGCTGCGCGATGCTTACCATCATGCCAGCGCGACCATGTGGGGTGTCGGGCTAAACCCGTTCGGCCATCCCGTCGACTTCAACAAGCTGCAGCTTCCTGACCTGGTCTCCTTCACCTATATCTCTGAGGAGCTGAGCCGTCTCCGCGCGATGGTAGGGGCAGAGCCGGACAAAGAGGGGTTGCGGGCTGACGTCACCGTTGTCAGGTGAATCCTCTCGGTGCTCCGTCACCGGAATCCATTCGTGCCATTGGACACCGTCTTTGACGAGCTGGCTCCCGTCGACCGAGAGCGGGCTCTGCGGGTGGTGGCACCCTACATCACCAACGTCGTGCACCTCGAGAAGCAGAGGGACTTCGGTGGTCTTTAGGCGTCCTCTGCATGGGCATGTCCAAGCCTCGGTGCAACATGACCGTTGGATCAAACTCAGAGTGCAGATCAATCACTGTAGCACAAAGCGTGCGGGTGTGTTTGGTTGCATTCTCATCTCAATATAGGTGTTCCCTCTTCGTTCATGCTCATCTCAGCACCCCTCTTCATGCATGCTTCTAGTGTATTTGTGTTAACCTACTAGTGTGGACTCATGCACTCTGCCAAACACCCAAAAGTGGGTCGAGAAGGAAACTTTTGCTCCCATCCCATGCACCCTTCATACACCCTACCTAACACTGATTTGTGCTTCATATGGTTCATGTTTCATGGAGTACTATAGCACCGTACTCTCCATGTGCTATAGACCTAGTTCTATTAACATTGATCTCATCGTTCATTCTCGACCAGATAGTCAAAAAAGGGGTATTATGTTACATTATTGTTCATATAGTTGACATGCGCACAACATCATTTGTTATCATCATATCTTACTACACTAGCAACAAGATTATGTAGTACTTACATATGAACCACTGCACATGCCTAGTAGTAGGAGCACTGTGTAAGTTCAAGTGGCTGCCGTGTTTCGCACTCCTCCGTCGTAAGAGTGGAAACGCTTGCTGTAATCATTTTTTTCTTCAGAAAAATAGTGGACACGCTCTACCGTGTGGATCCTCCTCGATGGTCGTCGGGAACCTTGCTACTCACTTTCGCCGACGTGTGGGACAGCCAGCATCGGGGTCCACTAGACATGCACTAAATTACTCCATACTAGAATGCCCAACTGCACGGTAGATGTAGGATCGAAGGTATGTATAGGGGGTGATTAGACTACTTGACCAAATAAAAATCTAGCCTTTCCCAATTTTAAGTCTTGGTAGATTTTACCAACTTAGCACAAGTCAAGCAATCAACCTACACATGCAAGTCTAAGAGTATAGCAGCGGAATGTAAAACATTTGCATATGAAGGTAAAGGGAGGAGTTTGGAGGGAGCAAACGCAATGTAGACACGGAGATTTTTGGTGTGGTTCCGATAGGTGGTGCTATCATACATCCACGTTGATGGAGACTTCAACCCACGAAGGGTAACGGTTGCGCGAGTCCATGAAGGGTCCACAAAGAAGTAACCTTGTCTATCCCACCATGGCCATCGCCCACGAAGGACTTGCCTCACTAGGATAGATCTTCACGAATTAGGCGATCTCCTTGCCCGTACAAACTCCTTGGTTCAACTCCACAATATTGTCGGAGGCTCCCAAGCGCACACATCGCCGGCCCACTGTCTCCTAAATCGTTAACGCCGACGTTCGAGGCCTCGCCGACGTCCTCCGCGTGCTTTGGTGCGCTCGCCATGGCGCCGCACTCTTGCATTGTAAACATGGTCGACAAACAATAGGAATCGGGAGAGGACTGTACGTGGAGAGGATGACAGTAGGGGCCCACCATGTCCATGGCCGTACGTAAGGAAGTTCCTCGTTTTTTATATATACTCCATTGTCAGCGTATAGAGAAAGAAAATGCTTCCTCCTAGTGGTTTCCTGACATCTGGGCCCATGACATTGTCAGCGTATATAGTCAATAGACAAGAGAACAGCATAAGATCGGCTGACACCTCGGACGTAGCTCTTCGAGCAGTTTTTTTATTGTCGAGGTGGAGCAGGGTTTCAACTGGGTTGTGGCCCATCTAGCCCAAGCTTATTTTTTACGTTCACCACATGACCAGTCCAGCTATTTTTTCTTTGTGAAAATGAGCCCAATTTATTTTTTTCTGAAGAATACCCAATCCAGGCCTACTTATTTTCAAAGCACTTTAAATCAGGCTCGACATTTCGGTATTAAAAATAGTTTGAAACCCACAGAAATATGCAAAATTTCGTTTAAATTTTTAACCCTGACCCTGGCCAACAAAAAAATGAACTGCAATAGATTGCATAAGAAGTTGCAATGAGCTGTAAATTATTTAAAAAATAGAGAATCGTCTTACTTGTGGGTCTATTAAGTTGACGCGTATGCAAGAATTTTTTACTTGTTATATATGTCAACAAACGGTTCTAGTAGATGTAACCATTGGATGTCAATCCAACGTCCATTGTGCTTCTTCAATCTCTAATCTTCTTGCTCCAGCCGCCAAATCCAGCGCCGGCGGGACCGTCTGCTCCCGCCTCTCGTGGTCGACTGTGCTGCCGCGCAGGCCTCATCGCCCCCTACTACTCCCACCATTGGTCAGGCCATCCCTCTACTCACCCACATCCCTCCACTATTGTGGCTTCGCCGCCTCAGGGTCATTCCCTTCTTGGGTCTCGCCGTCGTCCATCGCGCTGGTGTTCTTGGCACGGCGTGGTCAATGTTGTCAACAAACGACAACATCGGAAGAGGGATGTACATGAAGGGGCTGACAGTTGGGACCCACGTGGTCCATGGCCGCACGCAAGAAAGTACCTCCTTATTACGCCAAAAAGAATGAATACTCCCAATGACAGCTTGGACCCACCCTCTATATCTTCGCACGCAAGGTAGTGCCTCCTTATTTCGCACAAAAAATGAATACTCCCCCTACTAGCTAGGACCCACCATAGTGAGAGGCTGACTTGTGGGCCTACTAAGTTGACACAGACGGATGGCTTTGTCTACTTAGTCAACAAACGATTCTATCACAAGTGACTATTGGATTGTTAACATCCAACGGTTGTCCTGCTTCTTCCACATCTGATTTTCTTGCTCCAGCCATTCAAACCACCGCGTGCTCCTGCCTCCTGTGGCCGACTATGCTGCCGCAGAGGCCTCACTACCCCCTACTACTCCCACCGCTGGCCAGGCCATCCCTCTACTTACCTACACCCCATGTTATTCTGCGGCGACGGTAGCCTCACACCGCTGCCGAACCAGTCAACCCTCGTACTCATCTCCGCGTGGGCATCCACTGTCGCGTCTTCCCCGGCTCCGCGTCGTCCCTTCCTAGGCCTCGCCTGTAACACACTCGATGCGACTATAGCTCCCACGTGTCGAGGCACGACTTAGAGACATAATCGCATTGAAGGCATATGTCGCAAGTTAGGCAATCTTCACAACATCCCATGTAATATGATAATAAAAGGGGAGATAACATAGTTGGCTTACACTCGCCACGTCAATCAAGTACATAAATAACATTACATCATCCAAACACTCATGGCCCGACTGCGGCGCCAAAATAAAAGATAACCCAACATGCGACACAGTCCCAATCACCACCAACTGGGCACCACTACTCATCATCAGGAAAGGAAACATAGTAACGTTGAGAGTCCTCATCGAACTCCCACTTGAGCTCAAGTGCATCTCCTGGAGCGGAATCATCAGGCCCTGCATCTGGTGTAATAGTAATCTGTGAGCCACAGGGACTCAGCAATCTCGCACCCTCGCGATCAAGACTATTTAAGCTTATAGGTAAGGCAAGGTAAATATGTGGAGCTGCAGCAAGTGACTAGCAAATATGGTGGCTAACTTATTTGCAAAAGAGAGCGAGAAGAGGAGGCGAAGCGCGAGCGAGAAACTAGAGGACAACCTGCGCAAACATTACTCAAACACCGTGTCCACTTCTCGGACTCCGCCGAGAAGAGGCCATCACGGTAACACACTCAGTTGATTCATTTTAATTAAGTTAAGGTTCAAGTTATCTACAACCGGACATTAACAAATTCCCATCTGCCCATAACCGCGGGCACGGCTTTCGAAAGTTCAAATCCCTACAGGGGAGTCCCAACTTAGCCCATGACAAGCTCTCACGGTCAACGAAGGAATAGACCTCCTCCCAAGACGTTCCGATCAGACTCGGTATCTCGGTTCTTCAAGACACTTCGACAGGTTAAAACAAGACCAGCAAACGAAGTCCAAATGGTACGAAACTTGACAGGTGGTCTAACGGTAGTAAACCAAGGCCGCTTGGCAAGTCTCGGTCCAATCCGGAAATGTTTAATCCCCACACACGAAAGAAAGGTAGAAATGACCACCGAAGGAGAACGAAGCGCCGGAATGCAAAACGGACAACGGGGAAAAAGCTCGAATGCATGAG
The DNA here is from genome assembly GCF_018294505.1 of Triticum aestivum. NCBI lineage: Eukaryota > Viridiplantae > Streptophyta > Magnoliopsida > Poales > Poaceae > Triticum > Triticum aestivum. The sequence goes on along the minus strand of NC_057809.1, from coordinate 319,775,697 downwards.
ACGAACACGTATGCAAATGCAATGCACATGATGACATGATATAAGATGCATAACAACGACAACAACACACGGAGAGAAAGACCCGAACCCGAGGAAATAAATTAACTTAACGCCGGAAACGGCAAGAGTTGGAGTACAAATTGGGAAAGTTATATCCGGGGTGTTACAACACTCCACCACTACGAAAGGATCTCGTCTCGAGATCTAGGACTGAAAGAACACCGGGTACTCAGAACGGAGGTGATCCTCGCGTTCCCAGGTAGCTTCACGGTCGGAATGGTGTGACCACTTGACTTTGAGAAATTTGATTGACTTGTTGCGAGTCTTGCGTTCAGTCTCTTCAAGAATAGCAACTGGGTGCTCACAATAAGAGAGATCTTCTTGGAGCTCAATGTCCTCGAAGTTGACGGTGCGGTCAGGAGTCTTGAAGCACTTTCGGAGCTGAGAGACATGGAACACGTCATGAACATTTGCAAAGTTTGACGGAAGCTCGAGTTGATAGGCGAGGTCGCCTCTCTTGCTGACAATCTTGAAAGGCCCCACGTATCTGGGGGCAAGCTTCCCTTTGATACCGAAGCGACGAGTACCTTTCATAGGAGAGACGCGGAGGTAAACATGATCTCCGATCTCGAAAGCCAAATCACGGTGCTTACTATCATAGTAGCTCTTCTGACGGGATTGGGCTGCTTTGAGGTTATCTCGAATGACTTTGCAAATTTCTTCTGCCTCTGTGATTAAGTCATTGCCCAAAAGCTGACATTCACCGGTTTCAGACCAGTTGAGAGGGGTACGGCAATTCCTGCCATACAGAATTTCAAATGGGGCCTTGCCCGAACTTGCTTGAAAACTATTGTTGTAGGAGAATTCAGCATAAGGAAGACAATCCTCCCATTCATGCCGAAGGAGATCACACAAGCCCTGAGCATATCTTCAAGAATCTGGTTGACACGCTCGACTTGACCGCTAGTTTGAGGATGGAAAGTTGTGCTGAAGCGGATGTTGGTGCCCATGGCCTTCTGAAAAGAATCCCAAAATTTGGATGTAAAGATGCTGCCACAGTCTAAAGAGATCACTTGTGGAATACCGTGCAGAGAGACAATATGAGAGGTATAGAGTTCCGCCAATTGAGCTGTAGTGATCGACTCTTTGATAGGCAGAAAGTGAGCCACTTTGGTGAGTTTGTCGATGACAACGAATATAGCATCATTGCCACGCTTGGACTTTGGAAACCCAGTCACGAAGTCCATTTCAATGTGGTCAAACTTCCATTCTGGAATGGCAAGAGGTTGGAGGAGACCAGCTAGCCTTTGGTGTTCTGCCTTCACTCTTCTGCAGACATCACATTCATTCACAAATTGAGCGATCTTGCGCTTCATTCGAGTCCACCAATAAGCTTGCTTAAGGTCCTGATACATCTTCGTGCTCCCAGGGTGGATGGAGAGGAGAGAATTGTGAGCCTCGTTCATGATCACTTTACGGAGGTCACCTTTGGGTACAACAATACGATCCTCGAAGAAGAGAGTGTTGGGGAACATAGTAATTTCAAAAAAAAATCCTACGCACAAGCAAGATCATGGTGATGCATAGCAACGAGAGGGGAGAGTGTGATCTATGTACCCTTGTATACCGACGGCGGAAGCATTGTGACAACGCGGTTGATGTAGTCGTACGTCTTCACGATCCGACCGATCCAAGCATCGTTACTCCGGCACCTCCAAGTTCTTGGCACACGTTCAGCTCGATGACGATCCCCGGGCTCCGATCTAGCAAAGCGTCGGGGAGGAGTTCCGTCAGCACGACGGCATGGTGACGATTTTGATGTTCTACCGTCGCAGGGTTTCGCCTAAGCACCGCTACAATATGACCGAGGTGGAATATGGTGGAGGGGGGCACCGCACACCTCTAAGGAACGATCACGAAGATCAACTTGTGTTCATGGGGTGCCCCTTGCCTCAGTATATAAAGGATGGAGGAGGAGGAGGCCGGCCAAGGCAATTGGTGCGGCCAGGATGTGGAGTCCTACTAGGACTCCAAGTCCTAGTAGGAGTCCACCAAGAGGGGAGGAAGGGAGAAGGAAGTGGAGGAGAAGGAAAGGTGGCCGGCCCCCTTTTCCCTAGTCCAATTCGGACCAGAGGGGAGGGGGCGCAGCTGCCCCTTGGCCCTTTCTCCTCTTCCCACTAAAGCCCATCAAGGCCCATTGCTTCTCCCGTAACTACCCGGTACTTCGAAAAATACCCGAATCACTCGGAACCTTTCCGATGTCCGAATATAGTTGTTCAATATATCGATCTTTATGTCTCGACCATTTCGAGACTCCTCGTCATGTCCCCGATCACATCCGGGACTCCGAACTCCTTCGGTACATCAAAACTCATAAACTCATAATATAACTGTCATCGAAACCTTAAGCGTGCGGACCCTATGGTTCGAGAACAATGTAGACATGACCGAGACATGTCTCCGGTCAATAACCAATAGCGGAACCTGGATGCTCATATTGACTCCTACATATTCTACGAAGATCTTTATCGGTCAGACCGCATAACAACATACGTTGTTCCCTTTGTCATCGGTATGTTACTTGCCCGAGATTCGATCGTCGATATCTCAATACCTAGTTCAATCTCGTTACCGGCAAGTCTCTTTACTCGTTCCGTAATACATCATCTCGCAACTAACTCATTAGTTGCAATGCTTGCCAGGCTTCAGTGATGTGCATTACCGAGAGGGCCCACAGATACCTCTCCGACAATCGGAGTGACAAATCCTAATCTCGAAATACACCAACCCAACATGTACCTTTGGAGACACCTGTAGAGCTCCTTTATAATCACCCAGTTACGTTGTGACGTTTGGTAGCACACAAAGTGTTCCTCCGGCAAACGGGAGTTGCATAATCTCATAGTCATAGGAACATGTATAAGTCATGAAGAAAGCAATAGCAACATACTAAACGATCGGGTGCTAAGCTAATGGAATGGGTCATGTCAATCAGATCATTCAACTAATGATGTGATCCCGTTAATCAAATGACAACTCTTTGTCCATGGTTAGGAAACATAACCATCTTTGATTAACGAGCTAGTCAAGTAGAGGCATACTAGTGACACTCTGTTTGTCTATGTATTCACACATGTATTATGTTTCCGGTTTATACAATTCTAGCATGAATAATAAACATTTATCATGATATAAGGAAATAATAACTTTTATTATTGCCTCTAGGGCATATTTCCTTCAGTCTCCCACTTGCACTAGAGTCAATAATCTAGTTCACATCGCCATGTGATTTAATAGCAATAGTTCACATCACCATGTGATTAACACCCATAGTCCACATCGATATGTGACCAACACCCAAAGGGTTTACTAGAGTCAGTAATCTAGTTCACATCGCTATGTGATTAACACCCAAAGAGTACTAAGGTGTGATCATGTTTTGCTTGTGAGATAATTTTAGTCACTGGGTCTGTTATATTCAGATCCGTAAGTATTTTGCAAATATTTATGTCAACAATGCTCTGCACGGAGCTACTCTAGCTAATTGCTCCCACTTTCAATACGTATCTAGATTGAGACTTAGATTCATCTAGATTAGTGTCAAAACTTGCATCGGCGTAACCCTTTATGTCAAACCTTTTTTCACTTCCATAATAGAGAAACATATCCTTATTCCACTAAGGATATTTTTGACCGCTGTCCAGTGATCTACTCCTAGATCACTATTGTACTCCCTTGCCAAACTCAGTGTTAGGGTATACAATAGATCTGGTACACAGCATGGCATACTTTATAGAACCTATGACCAAGGCATAGGGAATGACATTCATTCTCTTTCTATCTTCTGTCGTGGTCGGGCTTTGAGTCTTACTCAATTTCACACCTTGTAACATAGGCAAGAAACTCTTTCTTTGACTGTTCCATTTTGAACTACTTCAAAATCTTGTCAAGGTATGTATTTATTGAAAAACCTTATCAAGCGTCTTGATCTATCTCTATAGATCTTGATTCTCAATATGTAAGCAACTTCACCGAGGTCTTTCTTTGGAAAATTCCTTTCAAACACTCCTTTATGCTTTGCAGAATAATTCTACATTATTTCTGATTAACAATATGTCATACACATATACTTATCAGAAATGTTGTAGTGCTCCCACTCACTTTCTTGTAAATACAGGCTTCACCGCAAGTCTGTATAAAACTATATGCTTTGATCAACTTATCAAAGCGTATATTCCAACTCCGAGATGCTTGCACCAGTCCATAGATGGATCGCTGGAGCTTGCATATTTTGTTAGCACCTTTAGGATTGAGAAAACCTTCTGGTTGCATCATATACAACTGTTCTTTAAATCCATTAAGGAATGTAGTTTTGTTTATCCATTTGCCAGATTTCATAAAAATGCGGCAATTGCTAACATGATTTGGACAGACTTAAGCATCGCTACGAGTGAGAAAATTTCATCGTAGTCAACACCTTGAACACTGTCAAAAACCTTTTTCGACAAGTCTAGCTTTGTAGATAGTAACACTACTATCAGCGTCCGTCTTCCTCTTGAAGATCCATTTAATTTCAATGGCTTGCTGAACAACGGGCAAGTCAACCAAAGTCCATACTTTGTTCTCATACATGGATCCTATCTCAGATTTCATGGTCTCAAGCCATTTTGCGGAATCTGGGCTCATCATCGCTTCCTCATAGTTCGCAAGTTCGTCATGGTCTAGTAACATGACTTCCAGAATAGGATTACCGTACCACTCTGGTGTGGATCTCACTCTGGTTTACCTACGAGATTCTGTAGTAACTTGATCTGAAGTTACATGATCATCATCATTGGCTTCCTCACTAATTGTAGTAGTCACAAGAACAGATTTCTGTGATGAACTATTTTCCAATAAGGGAGAAGGTACAATTACCTTATCAAGTTTTCTACTTTCCTCCCACTCACTTCTTTCGAGAGAAACTCCTTCTCTAGAAAGGATCCATTCTCAGCAATGAATAACTTGCCTTCGGATCTGTGATAGAAGGTGTACCCAACATTTTCTTTTGGGTAACCTATGAAGATTTACTTCTCCAATTTGGGTTTGAGCTTATCATGTTGAAACTTTTTCACATAAGCATCGCAGTTCCAAACTTTAAGAAACGACGGCTTAGGTTTCTTGCCAAACCATAGTTCATACGGTGTTGTTTCAACGGATTTAGATGGTGCCCTATTTAACGTGAATGTAGTTGTCTCTAATGCATAACCCCAAAACGATAGTGGTAGATCGGTAACAGACATCATAGATCGCACCATATCTAATAAAGTACAGTTATGACGTTCGGACACACCATTACATTGTGGTGCTCCGGGTAGCGTGAGTAGTGAAACTATTTCACATTGTTTTTAACTGAAGGCCAAACTCGTAACTCAAATGCTCTTCTCTACGATCAGATCGTAGAAACTTTATTTTCTTGTTACGATGATTTTTCACTTCACTCTGAAATTCTTTGAACTTTTCAAATGTTTCAGACTTATGTTTCATCAAGTAGATATACTCATATCTGCTCAAATCATCTGTGAAGATCAGAAAATAATGATACTTGTCGCGAGCCTCAATATTCATCGGATCACATACATCAGTATGTATTATTTCCAATAAGTCAGTTGCTCGCTCCATTGTTCTGGAGAACGGAGTCTTAGTCATCTTGCCCATAAGGCATGGTTCGCAAGCATCAAGTGATTCATAATCAAGTGATTCCCAAAATCCCATCAGCATGGAGTTTCTTCATGTGCTTTACACCAATATGACCTAAACGGCAGTGCTACAAATAAGTTGCACTATCATTATTAACTTTGCATATTTTGGTTTCAATATTATGATTATGTGTATCACTACGATCGAGATCCAATGAACTATTTTCATTGGGTGTGTAACCATATAAGGTTTTATTCATGTAAACAGAACAACAATTTATTCTATTACTTAAATGAATAACCGTATCACAATAAACATGATCAAATCATATTCATGCTCAACGCAAACACCAAATAACACTTATTCAGGTTCAACACTAATCCCGAAAGTATAGGGAGTGTGCAATGATGATCATATCAATCTTGGAACCACTTCCAACACACATCGTCACTTCACCCTTAACTAGTATCTGTTTATTCTGCAACTCCCGTTTCGAGTTACTAATCTTAGCAACTGAACTAGTATCAAATACTGAGGGGTTGCTATAAACACTAGTAAAGTACACATCAATAACATGTATATCAAATATACTTATGTTCACTTTGCCATCCTTCTTATCTGCCAATCACTTGGGGTAGTTCCGCTTCCAGTGACCAGTCCCTTTGCAGTAGAAACACTTAGTCCCAGGCTTAGGACCAGACTTGGGCTTCTTCACTTGAGCAGCAACTTGCTTGCTGTTCTTCTTGAAGTTCCCCTTCTTCCCTCTGCCCTTTTCTTGAAACTAGTGGTCTTGTCTACCATCAACACTTGATGTTTTTCTCGATTTCTACCTTCATCAATTTCCGCATTATGAAGAGCTTGGGAATCGTTTCCGTTATCCCTTGCATATCATAGTTCATCACGAAGTTCTACTAACTTGGTGATGGTGACTAGAGAATTCTGTCAATCACTATCTTATCTGGAAGATTAACTCCCACTTGATTCAAGCGATTGTAGTACTCAGACAATCTGAGCACATGCTCACTAGTTGAGCGATTCTCCTCCATGTTTTAGCTATAGAACTTGTTGGAGACTTCATATCTCTCAACTCAGGTATTTGCTTGAAATATTAACTTCAACTCCTGGAATATCTCATATGCTCCATGACGTTCAAAACGTCTGCATCTGCTCCTGCAATAGGCCGTCACCTAGCGGTGCATCAAGGACATAATTCTTCTGTGCAGCAATGAGGATAAACCTCAGATCACGGATCCAATCCGCATCATTCTTACTAACATCTTTCAACACAATTTTCTCTAGGAACATATCAAAATAAACACAGGGAAGCAACAATGCGAGCGATTGATCTACAACATAATTCGCAAAATACTACCAGGACTAAGTTCATGATAAATTTAAGTTCAATTAATCATATTACTTGAGAACTCCCACTTAGATAGACATCCCTCTAATCCTCTAAGTGATTATGTGATCCAAATCAACTAAACCATGTCCGATCATCACGTGAGATGGAGTAGTTTCATTGGTGAACATCGCTATGTTGATCATATATGCTTATATGATTAACGCTCGACCTTTCGGTCTCCGTGTTCCGAGGCCATATCTGTATATGCTTGGACCGTCAAGTATAACCTGACTATTCTGCGTGTGCAACTGTTTTGCACCTGTTGTATTTGAACATAGAGCCTATCACACCTGATCATCACGTGGTGTCTCAGCACGAAGAACTTTCGCAACGGTGCATACTCAGGGAGAACACTTCTTGATAATTAGTGAGAGATCATCTTATAATGCTACTGTCAATCAAAGCAAGATAAGATGCATAAAAGATAAACATCACATGCAATCAATATAAGTGATATGATATGGCCACCATCATCTTGTGCTTGTGATCTCCATCTTCGAAGCACCGTCATGATCACCATCATCACCGGCGTGACACCTTGATCTCCATCGTAGCATCGTTGTCATCTCGCCAATCTTATGCTTCCACCACTATCGCTACCGCTTAGTGATAAAGTAAAGCATTACAGTGCGATTGCATTGCATACAATAAAGCGACAACCATATGGCTCCTGCCAGTTGCCAATAACTCGATTACAAAACATGATCATCTCATACAATAAAATTTAGCATCATGTCTTGACCATATCACATCACAACATGCCCTGCAAAAACAAGTTAGACGTCCTCTACTTTGTTGTTGCAAGTTTTACGTGGCTGCTACGGGCTTAAGCAAGAACCAATCTTACCTACGCATCAAAACCACAATGATAATTTGTCAAGTTGGTGCTATTTTAACCTTCGCAAGGACCGGGCGTAGCCACACTCGGTTCAACTAAAGTTGGAGAAACTGTCACCCGCTAGCCACCTTTGTGCAAAGCACGTCGGGAGAACCGGTCTCGCGTAAGCGTACGCGTCATGTCGGCTCGGGCCGCTTCGTCCCACAATACGGCCGAACCAAAGTATGACATGCTGGTAAGCAGTATGACTTATATCGCCCACAACTCACTTGTGTTCTACTCGTGCATATAACATCAACATATAAAACCTAGGCTCGGATGCCACTGTTGGGGAACGTAGTAATTTCAAAAAAAAATCCTACGCACACGCAAGATCATGGTGATGCATAGCAACGAGAGGGGAGAGTGTGATCTACGTACCCTTGTAGACCGACAGCGGAAGCGTTGTGACAACGCGGTTGATGTAGTCGTACGTCTTCACGATCCGACCGATCCAAGCACCGTTACTCCGGCACCTCCGAGTTCTTGGCACACGTTCAGATCGATGACGATCCCCGGGCTCCGATCCAGCAAAGCGTTGGGGAGGAGTTCTGTCAGCACGATGGCGTGGTGACGATTTTGATGTTCTACCGTCGCAGGGCTTCGCCTAAGCACCGCTACAATATGACCGAGGTGGAATATGGTGGAGGGGGGCACCGCACACTGCTAAGGAACGATCACGAAGATCAACTTGTGTTCATGGGGTGCCCCTTGCCTCAGTATATAAAGGATGGAGCAGGAGGAGGCCGGCCAAGGCAATTGGTGCGGCCAGGATGTGGAGTCCTACTAGGACTCCAAGTCCTAGTAGGAGTCCACCAAGAGGGGAGGAAGTGAGAAGGAAGTGGAGGAGAAGGAAAGGTGGCCGGCCCCCTTTCCCTAGTCCAATTCGGACTAGAGGGGAGGGGGGGCGCAGCTGCCCCTTGGCCCTTTCTCCTCTTCCCACTAAAGCCCATCAAGGGCCATTGCTTCTCCCGTAACTACCCGGTACTCCGAAAAATACCCGAATCACTCGGAACCTTTCCGATGTCCGAATATAGTCGTCCAATATATCGATCTTTACATCTCGACCATTTCGAGACTCCTCGTCATGTCCCCGATCTCATCCGGGACTCCGAACTCCTTCGGTACATCAAAACTCATAAACTCATAATATAACTGTCATCGAAACCTTAAGCGTGCGGACCCTACGGTTCGAGAACAATGTAGACATGACCGAGACATGTCTCCGGTCAATAACCAATAGCGGAACCTGGATGCTCATATTGGCTCCTACATATTCTACGAAGATCTTTATCGGTCAGACCGCATAACAACATATGTTGTTCCCTTTGTCATCGGTATGTTACTTGCCCGAGATTCGATCGTCGGTATCTCAATACCTAGTTCAATGTCGTTAATGGCAAGTCTCTTTACTCGTTCCATAATACATCATCTCGCAACTAACTCATTAGTTGCAATGCTTGCAAGGCTTCAGTGATGTGCATTACCGAGAGGGCCCGGAGATACCTCTCCGACAATCGGAGTGACAAATCCTAATCTCGAAATACACCAACCCAACATGTACCTTTGGAGACACCAGTAGAGCTCCTTTATAATCACCCAGTTAGGTTGTGACGTTTGGTAGCACACAAAGTGTTCCTCCGGCAAACGGGAGTTGCATAATCTCATAGTCATAGGAACATGTATAAGTCATGAAGAAAGCAATAGCAACATACTAAACGATCGGGTGCTAAGCTAATGGAATGGGTCATGTCAATCAGATCATTCAACTAATGATGTGATCCCATTAATCAAATGACAACTCTTTATCCATGGTTAGGAAACATAACCATCTTTGATTAACGAGCTAGTCAAGTAGAGGCATACTAGTGACACTCTGTTTGTCTATGTATTCACACATGTATTATGTTTCCGGTTAATACAATTCTAGCATGAATAATAAACATTTATCATGATATAAGGAAATAATAACTTCTATTATTGCCTCTACGACATATTTCCTTTAGAGAGTGTCCTTGTCATCAAGGCGGTAGCACTTGTACTTGGGTTGACTCTTGGCAATCCCAATCTTCAACTTTTTCACCATAGCATCAAGAAGCTGGGCTTGGTGAATCTGGTCTTCCAAGGTAGGAGAGACTTGAAGGTTGGCGAGGAAACCTTGAGGAACAACCTGCAGATTAAGTTTGCGGAAAGCTTCACAAAGCTCGGGTTGATAAGGCTTGAGAATTAGGCTGTTGCAATAAGCTTTCCTACTCAATGCGTCAGCGATCACATTGGCCTTGCCTGGAGTATACTCGATACTCAGATTATACTCTTGAATCATTTCGACCCATCGAGTTTGCTTGAGGTTGAGATTAGGCTGAGTGAAAATGTACTTGAGACTCTTGTGATCATTGAAAATGTCCACTTTTCTTCCCAATAGAAGATGTCTCCAAGTCAAAAGAGCATGCACAACTGCCGCCAACTCGAGATCATGAGTGGGGAAGTTCTTCTCATTAGGCTTCAATTGGCGAGAGGTATAAGCAACAACTTTCTTCTCTTGCATCAAAATTGCGCCAAGACCTTGGAGAGAGGCATCACAAAAGACCTCGTACGGTTTGGATTCATCAGGCGGAGTGAGAACTGGAGCAGTGATCAATTTCTCTTTCAAAGTGTTGAAAGCAATGTCACACTTCGGAGACCAAACGTACTTGACGTGCTTCTGGAGAAGATTAGAGAGAGGCTTCACGGTCTTAGAAAAGTTTTCAACGAATCTTCGGCAATAGCTTGCGAGACCGAGGAAGCTACGGAGTTGATTCACGTTCTGAGGAGGTTTCCAATTCACAATTGCAGACACCTTCTCAAGATTCATGGGAATACCCTTGGCAGAGATGATATGACCAAGATAAAGAACCTCATCGAGCCAAAATTCACACTTGGAGAACTTGGCGTAGAACTGATTTTCCCTGAGCTTATCGAGTACCAAATGCAAGTGCTTGGCATGATCTTCCTTGTTCTTGGAGAAAACCAAAATATCGTCGAGATAGACCAAAACGAAGTCATTGGTGTAGGCATTGAAGATGAAGTTCATCATGTGAGAGAACGTCAGAGGAGCATTGACAAGACCAAAAGACATGGCAGTGTATTCATATGAACCATAGCTTGTCCTGAAAGCCGTCTTGGGAATATCTTGCTCACGGATTCGAATCTGATGATAGCCCATCCGGAGATCAAGCTTGGAGAATACTTGGGCACCTTTGAGTTGTTCGAACAGCTCGTTGATGTTGGGAAGTGGGTATTTGTTCTTGATGGTCTTCTTGTTCAATGGACGGTAATCAACACAAAGTCGGTCCGTGCCATCCTTCTTCTTCACAAAAAGAACACCACAACCCCACGGAGAAGAACTAGGCCGGATGAGACCCATTTTCTCTTGAATATTGAGTTGCTTCTTCAACTCCTTCAACTCTTCTGGTCCGATCTTGTAAGGACGTTTGCACACAGGTTCCGTGCCAGGCTCAAGATCAATAACGAATTCAACTGGCCGGTGCGGAGGCATTCCTGGAAGCTCTTCTGGAAAGACGTCTTGATATTCGCAAACGACTGGAATTTGCAAAATAGCATCGAGTTCACCCTTCTCATTGAGAGAAAACAGACGGATGGTATCATCACGAGCGGCAAAGACAATTACATCCTCATACGAATGAGTCAATTGAATCTGCCTGGCAGCACAATCAAGATGTGCCTTGTGCTTAGAAAGCCAATCCATTCCGAGAATAAGATCAATATCCGAGTTACCAAGAACCACCGGAGAAGAGAGAAACTTGTAGTCACCCAACGTGATAGTAACATCCGGAGCAATAGCGCTTGCATTCATGAATTTACCCAGAGAAACAACAGATAACTGTGTAGGCAAATCTTGTAGAGGCAACTCATGCTTAGAAACAAATGGTCTCGAGATGAAACAATGCGATGCACCCGTGTCAAAAAGAACTTTAGCAGGAATATCATTAACAGGAAGGTTACCCATGATGACATCTGATGAGTCCTCTGCCTGAGCTGCATTCATCAAGTTGACCTTGGCGGACTTGGGGTTATGCTTGACCACAGCTGTACTTGCCGATCTGACAGGAGGAGGAGGAGGAAGACGCCTCTGGTTGAAACACTTGTTGGCATAGTGACCCTTCTGTTGGCACTTGTTGCACGTGACCTCTGAAAGCGGACGGTGATACGGAGCACTCGATCTTGGAGCTTGAGACGAAGTCTTGTTCTGAAAGCCAAGGTTGGGTGGGTGGGAAGAACCACTGCCACCTTTGCTCTTCTGCTGATACGGCTGACGGAACAGAGGAGGAGGAAGCCAATACTTCTGCTGCTTGGCCAATTGAGTAGAGGAAGAAGGAGTAACATCTCTGACTCGCTTCTTGGAAGCATCACACCTCAACTAAGCAGCCTCTTGCTTCAGTGCCATGTTGTAGAACTCATCGTACCTCAAGGGCTCGAAGAGAACAAGAGCGAGCTGGATTTCTTCTCTGAGACCACCCCTGAACTGATATATCATGCTCTTCTCATCAGGGACGTCCTGCTTAGCAAAGCGGGCCAGCTTCTGGAACAACTTGTTGTAGTCATAGACAGACAAAGAGCCTTGCTTCAGGTTGCGGAATTCCTCACGCTTGCTTTCAACCACGCTCTGAGGAATATGATGAGCTCGGAAATCTCGACGGAAATCATCCCAAGTGATAACACGTCCACCTCTGGAGTCCTTGTACTGCTGGAACCATTCTGCAGCTTGATCTTTGAGTTGGACGGAAGCAAACTTAACAAAGTCCTCAGGCCTGACGTTACTGCACTCGAAATGCTTGCACAGATCCACAAGCCAATCGTCAGCATCGGTTGCCTCAACACAATTTCTGAAAGTCTTTGGCCCGTTAGCAAGGAACTGGTTGAGTGTAGCAAAGTGATTCTAATTGTTGCCTTGATTCCCTTGGTTGCCTTGATTGCGCTCTTGGAGAATTTTCATGATCAACTGTGTGTTTGCATTGGTTGCGGCCATCATAGCTTGCCATGCCTCCGGAGGAGGTGGAGGTGGTGGCGGATCAGGATTCGGAGTCGTACGCGTTGGAGGAGCCATCCTGAAGAGGTTGACCACCATTAGCACATTGATAGACAAATATTGAAGCTGAATCCAACGGAATGAAAATTGCAACATATAGTCTTCATATCCGAATAAAATGAATGAATGCATTCCTCTTGAAATGGTCACGTATCCATAAATTGAGAAGCCACGTAGAATTAAGGTAGAGAAATAAATCAACAAGGTACGGCTCAAGAACGAATAATCGGTAAGAAATCCCAATCTCAGACCAATATCCGTGGAAGAAGAACTAGAGCTACAAGAATTCCCACCTATGAAACTCCCAAACCTTTCCGGTTATGCAATCAGGTGTTGGGGATACAGGGGAAGCATAATATCTCACCCAAACTAGCAAATCCTACATCCAGCTGTATCCATCCTTCAACACATAACCAAGAAACCTTCGGAAACCATCTACCTCAACCTTTGAAAAGCATCCGTCATACAAGTTATGGCGATACTCCCGAACTCCCGCCCCAGTACTGGGTGGCGTCGAGGTTATCTCACCAACGAACTGCATAAAAGAGATTTTCGATGTCGGCGTACTAAACTCAGGTATTCCAGAACTGCAACGATAAAATTATGATGACAACACCTCAGAGCTCAACTCCCCGGGACACTTCCACTAAACCCCTGACAGGAGGCACCAAGACAATGTTCTCATCATAAAACCATCGGAACGATTCCAAGATACCCGCGTGATCCTAAAAATTTTTTTACTGAAATTTGAGAAGAGAAGAGTCAAAACTCTACGTCAGGATGCCTTACCAGAGCGATGAGGAGACTGGGAAGTAAAAAGAATTCCTAAACTCTCCGATATATAATTACTAAATGACTCAAAACATTTTTCTAGACACAACTCGGCTGCTAAAAACGATCAAGCAATGGGGCTCCTAAGGTCGGGGAAGGCTCTGATTACCAACTTGTAACACCCTCGATGCGACTATAGCTCCCACGTGTCGAGGCACGACTTAGAGACATAATCGCATTGAAGGCATATGTCGCAAGTTAGGCAATCTTCACAACATCCCATGTAATATGATAATAATAGGGGAGATAACATAGTTGGCTTACACTCGCCACGTCAATCAAGTACATAAATAACATTACATCATTCAAACACTCATGGCCCGACTACGGCGCCAAAATAAAAGATAACCCAACATGCGACACGGTCCCAATCACCCCCAACTGGGCACCACTACTCATCATCAGGAAAGGAAACATAGTAACGTTGAGAGTCCTCGTCGAACTCCCACTTGAGCTCAAGTGCGTCTCCTGGAGCGGAATCATCAGGCCCTGCATCTGGTGTAATAGTAATCTGTGAGCCACAGGGACTCAGCAATCTCGCACCCTCGCGATCAAGACTATTTAAGCTTATAGGTAAGGCAAGGTAAATATGTGGAGCTGCAGCAAGCGACTAGCAAATATGGTGGCTAACTTATTCGCAAAAGAGAGCGAGAAGAGGAGGCGAAGCACGAGCGAGAAACTAGAGGACAACCTGCGCAAACATTACTCCAACACCGTGTCCACTTCCTGGACTCCGCCGAGAAGAGGCCATCACGGTAACACACTCATTTGATTCATTTTACTTAAGTTAAGGTTCAAGTTATCTACAACCTGACATTAATAAATTCCCATCTGCCCATAACCGCGGGCACGGCTTTCGAAAGTTCAAATCCCTGCAGGGGAGTCCCAACTTAGCCCATGACAAGCTCTCACGGTCAACGAAGGAATAGACCTCCTCCCAAGACGTTCCGATCAGACTCGGTATCTCGGTTCTTCAAGACACTTCGACAGGTTAAAACAAGACCAACAACACCGCCCGAATGTGCCGACAAATCCCGATAGGAGCTGCACATATCTCGTTCTTAGGGCACACTCAGATGAGCCAGACGTCGGGTAGGCCAGCCCAGAGTTGCCCCTGGTAGCCCCGGACATCGCTCGGTGGGACCAACACTCAGAGTAGCACTGGCCCAGGGGGGTTAAAATAAGATGACCCTTGAGTCTGCAGAACCCAAGGGAAAGAAAAGGCTAGGTGGCAAATGGTAAAACCAAGGTTGGGCATTGCTGGAAAAGCTTTAATCAAGGCGAACTATCAAGGGGTTCCCATTATAACCCAACCGCGTAAGGAACGCAAAATCCAGGAACATAACACCGATATGACGAAAACTAGGGCGGCAAGAGTGGAACAAAACACTAGGCGAGAGGCCGAGCCTTCCACCCTTTACCAAGTATATAGATGCATTAAGATAACATAGCAATATAATGATATCCCAACAAGTAAATAAATGTTCCAACAAGGAACAGCCTCCAATCTTCACCTGCAACTAGCAACGCTATAAGAGGGGCTGAGCAAAGCGGTAACATAGCCAATCAACGGTTTGCTAGGACATGGTGGGTTAGAGGTTTGACATGGCAATTTGGGAGGCTTGAAAGCAAGTGGTAGGCATCGTAGCATCTGCATAACAAAAGAGCGAGCAAACTAGCATAGCAAAGATAGTAGTGATTTCGAGGGTATGATCATCTTGCTTGCACAGTTGTCAGAGTTGACTGGATCCTCGAAAGCAAACTCAACGGGCTCCTCATTAGCGAACTCGTCTCCCGGTTCTACCCAAACAAGACAAACAAGCAACAAGGACACAATCAACCACGTGCAAAGAACAAACAAAATGATGCAAAGATGATATGCTATGCGGGATGCGATGCGGGATGCAAAATGCAAGATATGATAGGAAATGCATGAACCTGGCCTCAACTTGGGAATCCAAGTGTGCCACTAGAAATATGAGATGAAATCGCTTGAAAATGATATAAAGAACGCCGGAATCGGAGTTACGGTTTGGAAATGGCAAGCGATTCAAATATGACACCGGTCTGCGATTTATAGCAAGTAGCCATCTAAATGCAATGAGATGAAAATGCTACAGCAACCAAACATGACAACAAAATACATGGCAGGGATGCATACAAGATGCTTAACAAAAGTCTAGCACTGAGCTACGGCCAATTCATCCATTAACAGGTTCAAACAAGCATGGCAAAAATGCATATGACAAACAGATCTTAGACTTAGTGAAATTAACACTTGTCTGGAATTTCAGATCAGGTAGCACTCTTCGGAGCAGCAAAACTACATGCTACAGGACCTTAACATGGCAAAGTAAAGCATGGCATGGAGCTACTCAAAGAGCTTAACAAAAGTCCCTTAGTGACCTTGAGCCAAAACGGATCAGAAAATACAATTGCAAGCATGCGAACATAGCAAAAACATAATCAGTTTTCAGACTTAGTGAAAACTGGCACATGCTGAAATATAACTCAAGTAGACATGTTTACGAGCTCGGTGCACTCACTACGGCGCAAGTCATGGCAAGACAAGCATACATCCATCAAGAAGGCACAAAATGCAAGCTAGGCATGGAAAGAACAATAGCATAGCATGCACGGATCAACCACAATATCATTGGCAAAATTGCAAACAAGTTGACAATCGGCCCAGATTCACAAAGTAGCAAAAGTAGAGCTCGATTGACTCAAGCTAGGGTGCTCCATAATTGCAAACAAAGACATGGATGGATAGAGCACTACAATATTAACAAAACATCCTTACTGATTCCTCAAAAGAGGCACGGATCACTAGGAAACAACATGAACATATGGGCATATGAGATAAACAGATCAAGGACTTAGTGGAAATACTAAGTCCCTGAAAACAGAATTACCAAGTGCACCACTTTGCAAGCTTGCACTAGTCACCCCACACATCACGAAAATACATGGGTTGCACCTCTGGAAAGATGACAAAACCCTTAACAAAACACATGTAGAGCATCAGGGCATAGCATGCACACAATAATCATGGCAAAAATGACAAAATCCTAAATGGAGTAGCAGATCTGACAATTAACTCAAGTAGCCCTCTTCTAACAGCATTTCGGGCATCAAGATGAACTCAAATGAAAATGATGCAATGGAATGAAATGATGCACTCTCTGAGATGAACATTTTGATATGCTATATGCATGAATCGGAGCTACAGATGCAAAGTTACGGGGCCGAGAACAGGAGCATATGGATCTGTGATTTTGGGACTTAGACGAAAAAATCACGCCGAGCTCTAGGGTTTGACCCGGCGCGGAAATCGAGGCAGGGTCGGGGCACTGTTCACCGGCGGTCACCGGTCGGCGATGGAGAAGCCGGAGCTGGGGAGGGGCGCCGGCAATGAGGCGCGGGCCTGGAAAAGCGGCGAGCGGCGTGGAGGCGGCGGCCGGTGTCGGCGGGCGAGGCGGAGGAGGCGGCGGAGGCGGCGTCGGCGGGCGGCCAGCGCCGGGCGGCGGGGCGAGCGGCTGCGGCGGCCGGGAGGATGGAGAAGGGTGGCGGCAGCGGCGCGCGGGCCGGGGGGGGCCCCGCGCGGGCCTGCCGGCCGGCGGCGCGGCGATGTGAACCGGGACGGCGGGCGAGTCGCGTCGCGACACGTGGCGACGGGGGGAGCAGGTCGGACGTGTCCGTCGGTGGCAATTTTGTCCAGCGGCGCGTGGAGACGAAGAAGGCTAGGGTTTCGTCCGGATTTGGAATGGGGGAGGTATAAATAGGCATAGAGGGAGCTAGGAGAGTCCAAATGGGGTGCGGTTTTCGGCCACGCGATCGTGATCGAACGATCTAGATGATGGAGCAGGTTTAGGTGGGTTTTGAGCCTAATTGGAGGGGTGTTGGGCTGCAAGACACACGAGGCCTTTTCGGTCCCTGGGTTAACCGTTGGAGTATCAAACGAAGTCCAAATGGTACGAAACTTGACAGGCGGTCTAACAGTAGTAAACCAAGGCCTCTTGGCAAGTCTCGGTCCAATCCGGAAATGTTTAATCCCCACACACGAAAGAAAGGTAGAAATGACCACCGGAGGAGAACGAAGCGCCGGAATGCAAAATGGACAACAGGGAAAAAGCTCGAATGCATGAGACGGACACATATGCAAATGCAATGCACATGATGACATGATATGAGATGCATAACAACGACAACAACACACGGAGACAAAGACCCAAACCCGAGGAAATAAATTAACTTAGCGCCGGAAACAGCAAGAGTTGGAGTACAAATTGGGAAAGTTACATCCGGGGTGTTACATCGCCGTCGTCCACCGCCTTGGTGCTCTCGGTGTGGAGTGGTCAATGTGGTCAAGGAACGACTCCCATCGGAAGAGTACTATACATGGAGAGGCTGACAGCTGGGTCCATGGCTGCAGCAAGGAAGTGCAACCTTATTACGCACAAAATAATGATTCCTCCACCTGACAGCAGGGACCCACCGAACGGGCCACCGTATTTCACGAAAAAACGTTTCACCCCTGACCACTGGGACCCATCAGCTACATCTTCGACCGCAAAGAAGTGCGTCCATATTACGGGCAAAAACATGACTCTCCCCCTGACAGTTGGGACCCACCTGCAATAACTTCGCATGCAAGAAATTGCCTCCTTATCCTCCCTGACAGTCAGGACCCACCTAGTCGAAGTGTACGCAGCGTTGTTATTCTGGTCGCGAATGTGTACATACATACTGGTCGATCGGTCTGTCTGTAGGCTGCAGCGATGAACCGTGGCCGTGTAAGGAAGGACACGTGTCGTATTAGAGGTGCGGACGTAGCATGGCACGCAGTCCCGTCAATATCATGTACACGTATGTACAGCCAGGGTGCAAGAAACTAAATACGGCCACGTACGTACATACGGGGGGTGTCTCGAACACCTACTCACGCATACGTACGATCAGGGCTCGTGTACATGGAGAGGCAGCGACGGCATCCTGTTCATCGACAGCCTACCGGCTGGGTCGCAATGGAGGAAACAGCGTTGTGTTCACCGGGAGCCAAGTGATTGGGTCGGAACGCATCTTGTTCATCGGGAGGCAACAGACTAGGTTGAAATGGGTCGTGTTCAATGGGATCCTATTGGCTTGGATGGAACAGCCGGGACGGGGTCTAGCGTACCGCAAAACGGAGGAAAACGGCCTTATGTTCGACCGCGTATGGTCGGAACAGGTTCCTGTTCATCGGGAAGGGTCTGGCATACCTTAAAACAAAGGAAAAGAACTTGTGTTCGAGCTCCTACGGTCAAAACGGGGTGTTGTTGATCTAGAGCGGTGTGGCGTACCGCAAAATGAAGGAAATGGACTTGTGTTGGAGCGCCTATGGTCGAAACGGGGGTCTTGTTCATCGAGAGGGTGTGACGTACCGCAGAACAGGACTCCACGGGCTACTGTTCATCCACCCTCTACTGCCTCACTCCAGCCTCCACGGGCTACTGTTTATCCACCGTCGACGTCCTCCAGCCTCCACCTGCAACTGTTCATCCACGGCGTCTCCCTCCTGCCTCCACCAGCTACTATTCATCCCCGGGCTCCTGTTCATCCAGCCTCCACCGCTACTCCACCGGCTATTGTTCATCCAGCCCTCTCCACGGGGTCCTATTCAACCACCCCTCCACGGGCTACTGTTGATCCAGCCCTCCACCGGCTACTGTTCAACCAGCCCTTCACGGGGGTCCTGTTCATCCAGCCCTCCACAAGGTCTTGTTCATCCACCCCCAACCGGCTCGATCGGGGTCCTGTTCATCCAGCGACAACGGCCTCTATTACCATGGGGTCCTGTTCATCAAAACCCCACTAGGAACTGTTCATCCAAACCCCAACAATGCTCACTGTTCATCAAGAGGCAGCAGGTTTGATCGGCTTCAGCTAGCAGTAGTAGCGAAGGAATCGCTCGATCGGATTCAGTTAATAGCTAGGGATCGATCGATCGCTCGGGTTCAGTAACGCGTAGCCTGCAGTGCAATCACTCGGGTTCAGTAGGCGAATGCCTCGCTTGGGTTCACTTAGAGCCCAACGTCTCGCGCCCACACGCGTACGTGTACGAGAGAAACGCGTATCGCTCGGCCCCGACCACCCACCGTAATAGGGAACTCCCCGATATTTTCCTCACCCTCGCTTCTACCATGGTTTTTTCCGTCATGGACGGCCCAAAGAATGTCATGCAGCCGCGTCTCCAGCCCGCCCAAGACGAAAAGCCCATTTTATGTCATGATTTTTTGTCATATAAGTAGGAGCCCACCACATCTATGATGATACAGGGTTTTGTCATAATTATCGTCATAGAAGTGTCATAAGCATGACAGGAAAAAATTCGTTCGGCCCAAAATGTCACAGATGTCTTCTTTTTGTAGTGAAGACTTGCACCCGAAGGAACATGATAAGATTGTTTAACTGCATCTTTACCTTCGGCGCATCCTTTAAGATAGGAAGTGGTGTCTTTACCTAGTTAGACCTCTTTTTTCACCACTGATATAGGGTAGCAAGTTCTTCCACGATATCAACATAAGGTGGAGACCCGCATTGTTCCACCTTGATGCTCCTCTTCTCCTTAGCTAATAGTGTTCCATCTGGCTTTTTGCCACTTGGCTTACGATAAGCTTACTTTTGGTTCTCAGGTGGAGTGGTCTTTTTCACTATTTCTTCTACCATGTGGAAGGCTTTAGACTCCCTGTTGTGTTTCAAGTACTTCTTCTCTGGCAAATTCAGGAACTTAGAAAAGTTTTTCAAAACATGCAGCATGGGGTCAGTTCCAATATTTAGCTCACTACAGAAGTCTTTTACCTTTGTAGTTCTAAGAAAGACTTAATAATATCATAAACAGGATCAACCTTACTCTTTTCCTTTGAACAAAGCTGCTAATCTTCCTTCTTATCCTGTATAATTTCCCTTGAGGATAATAATGAGCATAGAATCCAGCCAATAATTTTGGCCAGTTTCTCAAGACATTCATAGACTAGCGTTCTAACCATCTGGCAGCTCCTCCATCTAATGAATAAGGAAATATTTTTTCCATTATCTCTTCATTAGTCAAATCCTGCAACTGAAAAGTACCACACGCAATGTTAATTTTGTTAATATGCATATATGGGCATTCAATTGCATCACCTCGAAATATATTCCCTTTTAGCATATCAATTAACCGAGGGTTTATCTCATATGCTTTGCCAAGTAGGTCGGGACCAAATGATATAACATTCTCTCTTCTAGACGGTCCTGCCACCAATTCCACTCCTACCTGACAAATTTGTTCTTAAAGGACCATGTCTACTTTATATCTGCAAAGACCATTAGGACACAAAATAATTCAAAACTTAAGACTGGCAGGTAAATACTTCAAAATGTCCTGCAAGTGCATAGGCTTTAGTTGTAGCCTTTTCGAAGTAAAAGTATTGATCCCACAGGGGACACAGGAATCAGCCTTTTGCCTCTTGTAGAGAATTATGTATTTTTGTGCCTATAGATAATTGTATACTTAAAGCAGAGTGAGGGTGGATATAAATGATAATTGAGTAGTGGAGTGACTTATAACAAAATAACATAAAAATAAATAAAGAGAAAGAATTGTAGTGACGGATGAAACAACAGAATGGAAAGGTGTTCTCAAGGAGTCCGGAATCCTCATTGGTATGTTTCTAGTGCACCTATGCATATGCAATTTTCGAATTTGGTACTGTTCTGCCTAAAACATAATTTTATTCTTGTTAAACCGCGAAAGTAAATGTGCCATGTTATTCTATGCGTTTTTGTAGTCCATTTACATATATTATTTATTTAATTCAGAGCTACAGTTTAAAAGTTATGTAATAAACCACTTAAGCATGTTATTTATATAGATTTAACACAAACAACAATTTAAATGTTTTTAGCATGTGACAGAGTTGCATATTATGAATCTATAGGAAAATCTAAACATTTTACATATGATAATCATTTTAATTCGATGCACGGTTTGTGAGTTATTATATGTATGACCCTACACACTATATGTGACTTATGGGCAGATTTGGAACATTTATGGAGAAAGTAAAACTGCAACTCAATCTTACTAAAAGGCCTTAAAAGGAAGATTATGAAGTTGAGTTGGTTAGAAAGGAAAGTTGAAGAATAGTGCACATGTGTTATGGGTGATTCCAAGTTAATGAAATGTTGTTTTAGCTCCCTACTAATATTGGGAGGATATATGTTTTAAAGAGAAATCACCATGTGAATTTCCCTCAATTTGAATGGATTGAAGATCTATACAATTTATTTATATGAGGAACATTTAGGTTTGTAAATTTAATGCATTATCACATGATGCAATGCAAAAATGGAATAGAGCAAAAAATTAAACAACAACAATAATAGAAGGAATTGGTCTGCGATTATCAAATATGACACCGGTCTGCGATTTACAGCAAGTAGCCATCTAATGCAATGAGATGAACATGCTACAGCAACCAAACATGACAAAAAAAATACATGGCAGGGATGCATACAAGATGCTTAACAAAAGTCTAGCACTGAGCTACGGCCAATTCATCCATTAGCAGGTTCAAACAAGCATGGCAAAAATGCATATGACAAAGAGATCTGAGACTTAGTGAAATTAACACTTGTTTGGAACTTCAGATTAGGTAGCACTCTTCGGAGCAGCAAAACTACATGCTACAGGACCTTAACATGGCAAAGTAAAGCATGGCATGGAGCTACTCAAAGAGCTTAACAAAAGTCCCTTATTGACCTTGAGCCAAAAGGGATCAGAAAATACAATTGCAAGCATGTGAACATAGCAAAAACATAATCAGTTTTCAGACTAGGTGAAAACTGGCACATGCTGAAATATAACTCAAGTAGGCATGTTTACTAGCTCGGTGCACTCACTACGCTGCAAGTCATGGCAAGACAAGCATACATCCATCAAGAAGGCACAAAATGCAAGCTAGACATGGCAAGAACAATAGTATAGCATGCACGGATCAACCACAACATCATTGGCAAAATTGCAAACAAGTTGACAATCGGCCCAGATTCACAAAGTAGCAAAAGTAGAGCTAGATTGGCTCAAGATAGGGTGCTCCATAATTGCACACAAAGACATGGATGGATAGAGCACTACAATATTAACAAAACATCCTTACTGATCATCCTCAAAAGAGGCACGGATCACTAGGAAACAACATGAACATATGGGCATATGAGATAAACAGATCAAGGACTTAGTGGAAATGCTAAGTCCCTGAAAACAGAATTACCAAGTGCACCACTTTGCAAGCTTGCACTAGTCACCCCACACATCAAAAAAATACATGGGTTGCACCTCTGGAAAGATGAAAAAACCCTTAACAAAACACATGTAGAGCATCAGGGCATAGCATGCACACAATAATCATGGCAAAAATGACAAAATTCTAAATGGAGTAGCAGATCTGACAATTAACTCAAGTAGCCCTCTTCTAACAGCATTTCGGGCATCAAGATGAACTCAAATGAAAACGATGCAATGGAATGAAATGATTTACTCTCTGAAACATTTTGATATGCTATATGCATGAATCGGAGCTACGGATGCAAAGTTACGGGACCGAGAACAGGAGCATAGGGATCTATGATTTCAGGACTTAGACGAAAAAATCACCCCGAGATCTAGGGTTTGACCCGGCGCGGAAATCGAGGCGGGGTCGGGGCACTGTTCACCGGCGGTCACCGGCCGGCGATTGTTGAAGCCGGAGCTGGGGAGGGGCGCCGGCGACGAGGCGCGGGCCCGGAGAGGCGGCAAAAGGAGTGGAGGCGGCGGCCGGCGTCGGCGGGCGAGGCGGAGGAGGCGGCGTCGGCGGGCGGCGAGCGCCGGGCGGCGGGGCGAGCGGCTGCGGCGGCCGGGAGGATGGAGAAGGGTGGCGGCGGCGGCGCGCGGGCCGGGAAGGGCCCCGCACGGGCCTACGGGCCGGCGGCGCGGCGATGTGGACCGGGACGGCGGGCGAGTCGCGTCGCGACACGTGGCGACGGGGGGAGCAGGTCGGATGTGTCCGTCGGTGGCAATTTTGTCCGGTGGCGCGTGGAGACGAAGAAGGCTAGGGTTTCGTCCAGATTTGGAATGGGGGAGGTATAAATAGGCATAGAGGGAGCTAGGAGAGTCCAAATGGGGTGCGGTTTTCGGCCACGCGATCGTGATCGAACAATCTAGATGATGGAGCAGGTTTAGGTGGGTTTTGGGCCAAATTGGAGGGGTGTTGGGCTGCAAGACACACAAGGCCTTTTCGGTCCCTCAGTTAACCGTTGGAGTATCAAACGAAGTCCAAATGGTACGAAACTTGACAGGCGGTCTAACGGTAGTAAACCAAGGCCTCTTGGCAAGTCTCGGTCCAATCCGGAAATGTTTAATCCCCACACACGAAAGAAAGGTAGAAATGACCACCGGAGGAGAACGAAGCGCCGGAATGCAAAACAGACAACGGGGAAAAAGCTCGAATGCATGAGACGAACACATATGCAAATGCAATGCACATGATGACATGATATGAGATGCATAACAACGACAACAACACATAGAGACAAAGACCCAAACCCGAGGAAATAAATTAACTTAGCGCCGGAAACGGCAAGAGTTGGAGTACAAATTGGGAAGGTTACATCTGGGGTGTTACAACACTCCACCACTATGAAAGGATCTCATCCCGAGATCTAGGACTGAAAGAACGCCAGGTACTCAGAACGGCGGTGATCCTCGCGTTCCTTGGTAGCTTCACGGTCGAAATGGTTTGACCACTTGACTTTGAGAAATTTGATTGACTTGTTGCGAGTCTTGCGTTCAGTCTCTTCAAGAATAGCAACTGGGTGCTCACGATAAGAGAGATCTTCTTGGAGCTCAATGTCCTCGAAGTTGACGGTGCGACCAGGAGTCTTGAAGCACTTTCAGAGCTGAGAGACATGGAACACGTCATGAACATTTGCAAAGTTTGACGGAAGCTCGAGTTGATAGGCAAGGTCGCCTCTCTTGCTGACTATCTTGAATGGCCCCACGTATCTGGGGGCAAGCTTCCCTTTGATACCGAAGCGACGAGTACCTTTCATAGGAGAGACGCGGAGGTAAACATGATCTCCGATCTCGAAAGCCAAATCACGGTGCTTACTATCATAGTAGCTCTTCTGACGGGATTGGGCTGCTTTGAGGTTATCTCGAATGACTTTGCACATTTCTTCTGCCTCTGTGAGTCATTGCCCAAAAGCTGACGTTCACCAGTTTCAGACTAGTTGAGAGGGGTATGGCACTTCCTGCCATACAGAATTTAAAATGGGGCCTTACCCGAACTTGCTTGAAAACTGTTGTTGTAGGGAATTCAGCATAAGGAAGACAATCGTCCCATTTCATGCCGAAGGAGATCACACAAGCCCTGAGCATATCTTCAAGAATCTGGTTGACACGCTCGACTTGACCGCCAGTTTGAGGATGGAAAGTTGTGCTGAAGCGGATGTTGGTGCCCATGGCCTTCTGAAAAGAATCCCAAAATTTGGATGTAAAGATGCTGCCACGGTCTGAAGAGATCACTTGTGGAATACCGTGCAGAGAGACAATACGAGAGGTATAGAGTTCCGCCAATTGAGCTGCAGTGATCGACTCTTTGATAGGCAGAAAGTGAGCCACTTTGGTGAGTTTGTCGATGACAACGAATATAGCATCATTGCCACGCTTGGACTTCGGAAACCCAGTCACGAAGTCCATTTCAATGTAGTCAAACTTCTATTCTGGAATGGCAAGAGGTTGGAGGAGACCAGCTGGCCTTTGGTGTTCTGCCTTCACTCTTCTGCAGACATCACATTCATTCACGAATTGAGCGATCTCGCGCTTCATTCGAGTCCACCAATAAGCTTGCTTAAGGTCTTGATACTTCTTCGTGCTCCCAGGGTGGATGGAGAGGAGAGAATTGTGAGCCTCGTTCATAATCACTTTAAGGAGGTCACCTTTGGGTACAACAATACGATCCTCGAAGAAGAGAGTGTTGGGGAACGTAGTAATTTCAAAAAAAAATCCTACGCACACGCAAGATCATGGTGATGCATAGCAACGACAGGGGAGAGTGTGATCTACGTACCATTGTAGACCGACAGCAGAAGCGTTGTGACAACGCGGTTGATGTAGTCGTACGTCTTCACGATCCGACCGATCCAAGCACCGTTACTCCAGCACCTCCGAGTTCTTGGCACACGTTCAGCTCGATGCCGATCCCGGGCTCCGATCCAGCAAAGCGTCGGGGAGGAGTTCCATCAGCACGACGGCGTGGTGACGATTTTGATGTTCTACCGTCGCAGGGCTTTGCCTAAGCACCGCTACAATATGACCGAGGTGGAATATGGTGGAGGGGGGCACCGCACACCGCTAAGGAACGATCACGAAGATCAACTTGTGTTCATGGGGTGCCCCTTGCCTCAGTATATCAAGGATGGAGGAGGAGGAGGCCGGCCAAGGCAATTGGTGCGGCCAGGATGTGGAGTCCTACTAGGACTCCAAGTCCTAGTAGGAGTCCACCAAGAGGGGAGGAAGGGAGAAGGAAGTGGAGGAGAAGGAAAGGTGGCCGGCCCCCTTTTCCCTAGTCCAATTCGGACCAGAGGGGAGGGGGTGCGCAGCTGCCCCTTGTCCCTTTCTCCTCTTCCCACTAAAGCCCATCAAGGCCCATTGCTTCTCCCGTAACTACCCGGTACTCCGAAAAATATCCGAATCACTCGAAATCTTTCCGATGTCCGAATATAGTCATCCAATATATCGATATTTACGTCTCGACCATTTCGAGACTCCTCGTCATGTCCCCAATCTCATCCGGGACTCCGAACTCCTTGGGTACATCAAAACTCATAAACTCATAATATAACTGTCATCGAAACCTCAAGCATGCGGACCCTACGGTTCGAGAACAATGTAGACATGACCGAGACATGTCTCCGGTCAATAACCAATAGCAGAACCTGGATGCTCATATTGGCTCCTACATATTCTACGAAGATCTTTATCGGTGAGACCACATAACAACATACGTTGTTCCCTTTGTCATCGGTATGTTACTTGCCCGAGATTCGATCGTCGATATCTCAATACCTAGTTCAATCTCATTACCGGCAAGTCTCTTTACTCGTTCCGTAATACATCATCTCGCAACTAACTCATTAGTTTCAATGCTTGCAAGGCTTCAGTGATGTGCATTACCGAGAGGGCCCAGAGATACCTCTCCAACAATCGGAGTGACAAATCCTAATCTCGAAATACACCAACCCAACATGTACCTTTGGAGACACCTGTAGAGCTCCTTTATAATCACCCAGTTACGTTGTGACATTTGGTAGCACACAAAGTGTTCCTCCGGCAAACGGGAGTTGCATAATCTCATAGTCATAGGAACATGTATAAGTCATGAAGAAAGCAATAGCAACATACTAAACGATCGGGTGCTAAGCTAATGGAATGGGTCATGTCAATCAGATCATTCAACTAATGATGTGATCCCGTTAATCAAATGACAACTCTTTGTCCATGGTTAGGAAACATAACCATCTTTGATTAACGAGCTAGTCAAGTAGAGGCATACTAGTGACACTCTGTTTGTCTATGTATTCACACATGTATTATGTTTCCGGTTAATACAATTCTAGCATGAATAATAAACATTTATCATGATATAAGGAAATAATAACTTTTATTATTGCCTCTAGGGCATATTTCCTTCAGAGAGTGTCCTTGTCATCAAGGCGGTAGCACTTGTACTTGGGTTGACTCTTGGCAATCCCAATCTTCACCTTTTTCACCATACCATCAAGAAGCTGGGCTTGGCGAATCTGGTCTTCCAAGGTAGGAGAGACTTGAAGGTTGGCGAGCTTGAGGAACAACTTGCAGATTAAGTTTGCGGAAAGCTTCACAAAGCTCGGGTTGATAAGGCTTGAGAATTAGGCTGTTGCAATAAGCTTTCCTGCTCAATGCGTTAGCGGTCACATTGGCCTTGCCTGGAGTATACTCGATACTCGGATTATACTCTTGAATCATTTCGACCCATCGAGTTTGCCTGAGGTTGAGATTAGGCTGAGTGAAAATGTACTTGAGACTCTTGTGATCAGTGAAAATGTCCACTTTTCTTCCCAATAGAAGATGTATCCAAGTCAAAAGAGCATGCACAACTGCCGCCAACTCGAGATCATGAGTGGGGTAGTTCTCATTAGGCTTCAATTGGCGAGAGGTATAAGCAACAACTTTCTTCTCTTGCATCAAAATTGCGCCAAGACCTTGGAGAGAGGCATCACAAAAGACCTCGTACGGTTTGGATTCATCAGGCGGAGTGAGAACTGGAGCAGTGATCAATTTCTCTTTCAAAGTGTTGAAAGCAATGTCACACTCCGGAGACCAAATGTACTTGACGTGCTTCTGGAGAAGATTAGAGAGAGGCTTCGCGATCTTAGAAAAGTTGTCAACGAATCTTCGGCAATAGCTTGCGAGACAGAGGAAGCTACAGAGTTGATTCACGTTCTGAGGAGGTTCCCAATTCACAATTGCAGACACCTTCTCAGGATTCACGGCAATACCCTTGGCAGAGATGATATGACCAAGATAAAGAACCTCATCGAGCCAAAATTCACACTTGGAGAACTTGGCGTAGAACTGATGTTCCCTGAGCGTATCGAGTACCAAACGCAAGTGCTTGGCATGATCTTCCTTGTTCTTGGAGAAAACCAGAATGTCGTCGAGATAGACCAAAACGAAGTCATTGGTGTAGGCGTTGAAGATGAAGTTCATCATGCAAGAGAACGTCGGAGGAGCGTTGACGAGACCAAAAGACATGACAGTGTATTCATATGAACCATAGCTTGTCCTGAAAGCCGTCTTGGGAATATCTTGCTCACGGATTCGAATCTGATGATAGCCCATTCGGAGATCAAGCTTGGAGAATACTTGGGCACCTTTGAGTTATTCGAACAGCTCGTTGATGTTGGGAAGTGGGTATTTGTTCTTGATGGTCTTCTTGTTCAATGGACGGTAATCAACACAAAGTCGGTCCGTGCCATCCTTCTTCTTCACAAAAAGAACACCACAACCCCACGGAGAAGAACTAGGCCGGATGAGACCCATTTTATCTTGAATATCGAGTTGCTTCTTCAGCTCCTTCAACTCTTCTGGTCCGAGCTTGTAAGGACGTTTGCACACAGGTTCCGTGCCAGGCTCAAGATCAATAATGAATTCAACTGGCCGGTGCGGAGGCATTCCTGGAAGCTCTTCTGGAAAGACATCTTGATATTCGCAAACGACTGGAATTTGCGAAATAGCATCGAGTTCACCCTTCTCATTGAGAGAAAACAGACGGATGGTATCATCACGAGCGGCAAAGACAATTACATCCTCAGACGAATGAGTCAATTGAATCTTCCTGGCAGCACAATCAAGATGTGCCTTGTGCTTAGAAAGCCAATCCATTCCGAGAATAAGATCAATATCCGAGTTACCAAGAACCACCGGAGAAGAGAGAAACTTGTAGTCACCCAACGTGATAGTAACATCCGGAGCAATAGCGCTTGCATTCATGAATTTACCCGGAGAAACAACAGATAACTGTCTAGGCAAATCTTGTAGAGGCAACTCATGCTTAGAAACAAATGGTCTCGAGATGAAACAATGCGATGCACCCGTGTCAAAAAGAACTTTAGCAGGAATATCATTAACAGGAAGGTTACCCATGATGACATCTGATGAGTCCTCTGCCTGAGTTGCATTCATCAAGTTGACCTTGGCGGACTTGGGGTTATGCTTGACCACAGTTGTACTTGCCGATCTGACAGGAGGAGGAGGAGGAAGACGCCTCTGGTTGAAACACTTGTTGGCATAGTGACCCTTCTGTTGGCACTTGTTGCACGTGACCTCTGAAAGCAGACAGTGATACGGAGCACTCGATCTTGGAGCTTGAGGCGAAGTCTTGTTCTGAAAGCCAGGGTTGGGTGGGTGGGAAGAACCACTGCCACCTTTGCTCTTCTGCTGATACGGCTGACGGAACAGAGAGGAGGAAGCCAATACTTCTGCTGCTTGGCCACTTGAGTAGAGGAAGAAGGAGTAACATCTCTGACTCGCTTCTTGGAAGCATCACACCTCAACTGCGCAGCCTCTTGCTTCAGTGCCATGTTGTAGAACTCATCGTACCTCAAGGGCTCGAAGAGAACAAGAGCGAGCTGGATTTCTTCTCTGAGACCACCCCTGAACTGATATATCATGCTCTTCTCATCAGGGACGTCCTGCTTAGCAAAGCGGGCGAGCTTCTGGAACAACTTGTTGTAGTCATAGACAGACAAAGAGCCTTGCTTCAGGTTGCGGAATTCCTCACGCTTGCTTTCAACCACGCTCTGAGGAATATGATGAGCTCGGAAATCTTGACGGAAATCATCCCAAGTGATAACACGTCCACCTCTGGAGTCCTTGTACTGCTGGAACCATTCTGCAGCTTGATCTTTGAGTTGGAAGGAAGCGAACTTAACAAAGTCCTCAGGCCTGACGTTACTGCACTCGAAATGCTTGCACAGATCCACAAGCCAATCGTCAGCATCGGTTGCCTCAACACAATTGTTGAAAGTCTTTGGCCCGTTAGCAAGGAACTGGTTGAGTGTAGCAAAGTGATTCTGATTGTTGCCTTGATTCCCTTGGTTGCCTTGATTGCGCTCTTGGAGAATTTGCATGATCAACTGTGTGTTTGCATTGGTTGCGGCCATCACAACTTGCCATGCCTTCGGAGGAGGTGGAGGTGGTGGCAGATCAGGATTCGGAGTCGTGCGCGTTGGAGGAGCCATCCTGAAGAGGTTGACCACCATTAGCACATTGATAGACAAATATTGAAGCTGAATCCAACGGAATGAAAATTGCAACATATAGTCTTCATATCCGAACAAAATGAACGAATGCATTCCTCTTGAAATGGTCACATATCCATAAATTGAGAAGCCACGTAGAATTAAGGTAGAGAAATAAATCAACAAGGTACGGCTCAAGAACGAATAGTCGGTAAGAAATCCCAATCTCAAACCAATATCCGTGGAAGAAGAACTAGAGCTACAAGAATTCCCACCTATGAAACTCCCGAACCTTTTCGGTTATGCAATCAGGTGTTGGGGATACAGGGGAAGCATAATATCTCACCCAAACTAGCAAATCCTACATCCAGCTGTATCCATCCTTCAACACATAACCAAGAAACCTTCGGAAACCATCTACCTCAACCTTCGAAAAGCATCCGTTATACAAGTTATGCCGATACTCCCGAACTCCCGCCCCAGTACTGGGTGGCATCGAGGTTATCTCACCAACGAACTGCATAAAAGAGATTTTCGATGTCGGCGTACTAAACTCAGGTATTCCAAAACTGCAATGATAAAATTATGATGACAACACCTCAGAGCTCAACTCCCCGGGACACTTCCACTAAACCCCTGACAGGAGGCACCAAGACAATGTTCTCATCATAAAACCATCGGAACGATTCCAAGATACCCGCGTGATCCTAAAAAAAACTTAGTGAAATTTGAGAAGAGAAGAGTCAAAACTCTACGTCAGGATGCCTTACCAGAGCGATGAGGAGACTGGGAAGTAAAAAGAATTCCTAAACTCTCCGATATATAATTCCTAAATGACTCAAAACATTTTTCTAGACACAACTCGGCTGCTAAAAACGATCAAGCAATGGGGCTCCTAAGGTCGGGGAAGGCTCTGATTACCAACTTGTAACACCCTCGATGCGACTATAGCTCCCACGTGTTGAGGCACGACTTAGAGACATAATCGCATTGAAGGCATATGTCGCAAGTTAGGCAATCTTCACAACATCCCATGTAATATGATAATAAAAGGGGAGATAACATAGTTGGCTTACACTCGCCACGTCAATCAAGTACATAAATAACATTACATCATCCAAACAATCATGGCCTGACTACGGCGCCAAAATAAAAGATAACCCAACATGCGACACGGTCCCAATCACCCCCAACTGGGCACCACTACTCATCATCAGGAAAGGAAACATATTAACGTTGAGAGTCCTCGTCGAACTCCCACTTGAGCTCAAGTGCGTCTCCTGGAGCGGAATCATCAGGCCCTGCATCTGGTGTAATAGTAATCTGTGAGCCACAGGGACTCAGCAATCTCGCACCCTCGCGATCAAGACTATTTAAGCTTATAGGTAAGGCAAGGTAAATATGTGGAGCTGCAGCAAGCGACTAGCAAATATGGTGGCTAACTTATTCGCAAAAGAGAGCGAGAAGAGGAGGCGAAGCGCGAGCGAGAAACTAGAGGACAACCTGCGCAAACATTACTCCAACACCGTGTCCACTTCCTGGACTCCACCGAGAAGAGGCCATCACGGTAACACGCTCAGTTGATTCATTTTAATTAAGTTAAGGTTCAAGTTATCTACAACCGGACATTAACAAATTCCCATCTACCCATAACCGCGGGCACGGCTTTTGAAAGTTCAAATCCCTGCAGGGGAGTCCCAACTTAGCCCATGACAAGCTCTCACGGTCAACGAAGGAATAGACCTCCTCCCAAGACATTCCGATCAGACTCGGTATCTCGGTTCTTCAAGACACTTCGACAGGTTAAAACAAGACCAGCAACACCGCCCGAATGTGCCGACAAATCCCGATAGGAGCTGCACATATCTCGTTCTCAGGGCACACTTAGATGAGCCAGACATCGGGTAGGCCAGCCCAGAGTTGCCCCTGGTAGCCCCGGACATCGCTCGGTGGGACCAACACTCAGAGGAGCACTGGCCCAGGGGGGTTAAAATAAGATGACCCTTGAGTCTGCAGAACCCAAGGGAAAGAAAAGGCTAGGTGGAAAATGGTAAAACCAAGGTTGGGCATTGCTGGAAAAGCTTTAATCAAGGCGAACTATCAAGGGGTTCCCATTATAACCCAACCACGTAAGGAACGCAAAATCCGGGAACATAACACCGATATGACGGAAACTAGGGCAGCAAGAGTGGAACAAAACACTAGGCGAGAGGCCGAGCCTTCCACCCTTTACCAAGTATATAGATGCATTAAGATAACATAGCAATATAATGATATCCCAACAAGTAAATAAATGTTCCAACAAGGAATAGCCTCCAATCTTCACCTACAACTAGCAACGCTATAAGAGGGGCTGAGCAAAGCGGTAACATAGCCAATCAACGGTTTGCTAGGACATGGTGGGTTAGAGGTTTGACATGGCAATTTGGGAGGCTTGAAAGCAAGTGGTAGGCATCGTAGCATCGGCATAACAAAAGAGCGAGCAAACTAGCATAGCAAAGATAGTAGTGATTTCGAGGGTATGATCATCTTGCCTGCACAGTTGTCAGAGTTGACTGGATCCTCGAAACCAAAATCAACGGGCTCCTTGTTAGCGAACTCGTCTCCCGGTTCTACCCAAACAAGACAAACAAGCAACAAGGACACAATCAACCACGTGCAAGGAACAAACAACATGATGCAAAGATGATATGCTATGCGGGATGCGATGCGGGATGTAAAATGCAAGATATGACAGGAAATGCATGAACCTGGCCTCAACTTGGGAATCCAAGTGTGCCACTGGAAATATGAGATGAAATTGCTTAAAAAAATTATATAAAGAACGCCGGAATCGGAGTTACGGTTTGGAAATGGCAAGTGATTCAAATATGACACCGGTCTGCGATTTACAGCAAGTAGCCATCTAAATGCAATGAGATGAAAATGCTACAGCAACCAAACATGACAACAAAATACATGGCAGGGATGCATACAAGATGCTTAACAAAAGTCTAGCACTGAGCTACGGCCAATTCATCCATTAACAGGTTCAAACAAGCATGGCAAAAATGCATATGACAAACAGATCTCAGACTTAGTGAAATTAACACTTGTCTGGAATTTCAGATCAGGTAGCACTCTTCGGAGCAGCAAAACTACATGCTACAGGACCTTAACATGGCAAAGTAAAGCATGTCATGGAGCTACTCAAAGAGCTTAACAAAAGTCCCTTAGTGACCTTGAGCCAAAAGGGATCAGAAAATACAATTGCAAGCATGCGAACATAGCAAAAACATAATCAGTTTTCAGACTTAGTGAAAACTGGCACATGCTGAAATATAACTCAAGTAGACATGTTTACGAGCTCGGTGCACTCACTACGGTGCAAACCCTTAACAAAACACATGTAGAGCATCAGGGCATAGCATGCACACAATAATCATGGCAAAAATGACAAAATCCTAAATGGAGTAGCAGATCTGACAATTAACTCAAGTATCCCTCTTCTAACAGCATTTCGGGCATCAAGATGAACTCAAATGAAAATGATGCAATGGAATGAAATGACGTACTCTCTGAGATGAACATTTTGATATGCTATATGCATGAATCGGGGCTACAGATACAAAGTTACGGGGCCGAGAACAGGAGCATATGGATCTGTGATTTCGGGACTTAGACGAAAAAATCACCCCGAGATCTAGGGTTTGACCCAGCGCAGAAATCGAGGCAGGGTCGGGGCACTGTTCACCGGCGGTTACCGGCCGGCGATGGAGAAGCCGGAGCTGGGGAGGGGCGCCGGTGACGAGGCGCGGGCCCGGAGAGGCGGCGAGCGGCGCGGAGGCGGCGGCAGGCGTCGGTGGGTGAGGCGGAGGAGGCGGCGGAGGCGGGCGGCGAGCGCCGGGCGGCGGGGCGAGCGGCTGCGGCGGCCGGGAGGATGGAGAAAGGCGGCGGCGGCGGCGCGCGGGCCGGGGAGGGCCCCGCGTGGGCCTACGGGCCGGCGGCGCGGCGATGTGGACTGGGACGGCGGGCGAGTCGCGTCGCGACACGTGGCGACGGGGGGAGCAGGTCGGACGTGTCCGTCGGTGGCAATTTTGTCCGGCGGCGCGTGGAGACGAAGAAGGCTAGGGTTTCGTCCGGATTTGGAATGGGGGAGGTATAAATAGGCATAGAGGGAGCTAGGAGTCCAAATGGGGTGCGGTTTTCGGCCACGCGATCGTGATTGAACGATCTAGATGATGAAGCAGGTTTAGGTGGGTTTTGGGCCAAATTGGAGGGGTGTTGGACTGCAACACACACGAGGCCTTTTCGGTCCCTCGGTTAACCGTTGGAGTATCAAACGAAGTCCAAATGGTACGAAACTTGATAGGCGGTCTAACAGTAGTAAACCAAGGCCTCTTGACAAGTCTCGGTCCAATCCGGAAATGTTTAATCCTCACACACGAAAGAAAGGTAGAAATGACCACCGGAGGAGAACGAAGCGCCGGAATGCAAAACGGACAACGGGGAAAAAGCTCGAATGCATGAGACGAACACATATGCAAATGCAATGCACATGATGACATGATATGAGATGCATAACAACGACAACAACACACGGAGACAAATACCCGAACCCGAGGAAATAAATTAACTTAGCGCCGAAAACGGCAAGAGTTGGAGTACAAATTAGGAAAGTTACATCCGGGGTGTTACATCGCCGTCGTCCACCGCCTTGGTGCTCTCGGTGTGGCGTGGTCAATGTGGTCAAGGAACGACTCCCATCGGAAGAGTACTGTACGTGGAGAGGCTGACAGCTGGGTCCATGGCTGCAACAAGGAAGTGCAACCTTATTACGCACAAAAGAATGATTCCTCCACCTGACAGCAGGGACCCACCGAACGGGCCACCGTATTTCATGAAAAAAAAACGTTTCACCCCTGACTATTGGGACCCATCAGCTACATCTTCGACCGCAAAGAAGTGCGTCCATATTACGGGCAAAAACATGATTCTCCCCCTGACAGTTGGGACCCACCAGCAATAACTTCGCATGCAAGAAAGTGCCTCCTTATCCTCCCTGACAGTCAGGACCCACCTAGTCGAAGTGTGCGCAGCGTTGTTATTCTGGTCGCGAATGTGTACGTACATACTGGTCGATCGGTCTGTCTGCAGGCTGCAGCGATGAACCGTGGCCGAGTAAGGAAGGGCACGTGTCGTATTAGAGGTGCGGACGTAGCATGGCACGCAGTCCCGTCAATATCATGTACACGTATGTACAGCCAGGGTGCAAGAAACTAAATACGGCCACGTACGTACATACGGGGGGTGTCTCGAACACCTACTCACGCATACGTACGATCAGGGCTCGTGTACATGGAGAGGCAGCGACGGCGTCCTGTTCATCGACAGCCTACCGGCTGGGTCGCAATGGAGGAAACAGCGTTGTGTTCACCGGGAGCCAAGTGATTGGGTCGGAACGCATCTTGTTCATCGGGAGGCAACAGACTAGGTTGAAATGGGTCGTGTTCAATGGGATCCTATTGGCTTGGATGGAACAGCCGGGACGGGGTCTAGCGTACCGCAAAACGGAGGAAAACGGCCTTATGTTCGACCGCGTATGGTCGGAACAGGTTCCTGTTCATCGGGAAGGGTCTGGCGTACCTTAAAACAAAGGAAACGAACTTGTGTTCGAGCTCCTACGGTCGAAATGGGGTGTTGTTGATCTGGAGGGGTGTGGCGTACCGCAAAACGAAGGAAACGGACTTGTGTTGGAGCGCCTACGGTCGAAACGGGGGTCTTGTTCATCGAGAGGGTGTGGCGTACCGCAAAACAGGACTCCACGGGCTACTGTTCATCCACCCTCTACTGCCTCACTCCAGCCTCCACGGGCTACTGTTTATCCACCGTCGACGTCCTCCAGCCTCCACCTGCAACTGTTCATCCACGACGTCTCCCTCCTGCCTCCACCAGCTACTATTCATCCCCGGGCTCCTGTTCATCCAGCCTCCACCGCTACTCCACCGGCTACTGTTCAACCAGCCCTCTCCACGGGGTCCTGTTCAACCACCCCTCCATGGGCTACTGTTGATCCAGCCCTCCACCGGCTACTGTTCAACCAGCCCTTCACGGGGTCCTATTCATCCAGCCCTCCACGAGGTCTTGTTCATCCACCCCCAACCGGCTCGATCGGGGTCCTGTTCATCCAGCGACAACGGCCTCAATTACCACGGGGTCCTATTCATCAAACCCCCACCAGGAACTGTTCATCCAAACCCCAACAACGCTCACTGTTCATCAAGAGGCAGCAGGTTCGATCGGCTTCAGCTAGCAGTAGTAGCGAAGGAATCGCTCGATCGAATTCAGTTAATAGCTAGGGATCGATCGATCGCTCGGGTTCAGTAATGCGTAGCCTGCAGTGCAATCACTCGGGTTCAGTAGGCGAATGCCTCGCTTGGGTTCACTTAGAGCCCAACGTCTCGCGCCCACACGCGTACGTGTACGAGAGAAACACGTATCGCTCGGCCCCGACCACCCACCGTAATAGGGAACTCCCCGATATTTTCCTCACCCTCGCTTCTACCATGGTTTTTTCCGTCATGGACGGCCCAAAGAATGTCATGCAGCCGCGTCTCCAGCCCGCCCAAGACGAAAAGCCCATTTTATGTCATGATTTTTTGTCATATAAGTAGGAGCCCACCACATCTATGATGATACAGGGTTTTGTCATAATTATCGCCATAGAAGTGTCATAAGCATGACAGGAAAAAAATTTGTTCGGCCCAAAATGTCACAGATGTCTTCTTTTTGTAGTGAAGACTTGCACCCGAAGGAACATGATAAGATTGTTTACCTGCATCTTTACCTTCGGCGCATCCTTTAAGATAGGAAGTGGTGTCTTTACCTAGTTAGACCTCTTTTTTCACCACTGATATAGGGTAGCAAGTTCTTCCACGATATCAACATAAGGTGGAGACCCGCATTGTTCCACCTTGATGCTCCTCTTCCCCTTAGCTAATAGTGTTCCATCTGGCTTTTTGCCACTTGGCTTACGATAAGCTTACTTTTGGTTCTCAGGTGGAGTGGTCTTTTCCACTATTTCTTCTACCATGTGGAAGGCTTTAGACTCCCTGTTGTGTTTCAAGTACTTCTTCTCTGGCAAATTCGGGAACTTAGAAAAGTTTTTCAAAACATGCAGCATGGGGTCAGTTCCAATATTTAGCTCACTACGGAAGTCGTTTACCTTTGTAGTTCTAAAAAAGACTTAATAATATCATAAACAGGATCAACCTTACTCTTTTCCTTTGAACAAAGCTGCTAATCTTCCTTCTTATCCTGTATAATTTCCCTTGAGGATAATAATGAGCATAGAATGCAGCCAATAATTTTGGCCAGTTTCTCAAGACATTCACAGACTAGCGTTCTAACCATCTGGCAGCTCCTCCATCTAATGAATAAGGAAATATTTTTTCCATTATCTCTTCATTAGTCAAGTCCTGCAATTGAAAAGTACCACACACAATGTTAATTTTGTTAATATGCATATATGGGCATTCAATTGCATCACCTTGAAATATATTCCCTTTCAGCATATCAATTAACCGAGGGTTTATCTCATATGCTTTGCCAAGTAGGTCGGGACCAAATGATATAGCATTCTCTCTTCTAGACGGTCCTGCCACCAATTCCACTCCTACCTGACAAATTTGTTCTTAAAGGACCATGGCTACTTTATATCTGCAAAGACCATTAGGACACAAAATAATTCAAAACTTAAGACCGGCGGGTAATTACTTCAAAATGGCCTGCAAGTGCATAGGCTTTAGTTGTAGCCTTTTCGAAGTAAAAGTATCGATCCCACAGGGGACACAGGAATCAGCCTTTTGCCTCTTGTAGAGAATTATGTATTTTTATGCCTGTAGATAATTGTAGACTTAAAGCAGAGTGAGGGTGGATATAAATGATAATTGAGTAGTGGAGTGACTTATAACAAAATAACATAAAAATAAATAAAGAGAAAGAATTGTAGTGACGGATGAAACAACAGAATGGAAAGGTGTTCTCAAGGAGTCCGGAATCCTCATTGGTATGTTTCTAGTGCACCTATGCATATGCAATTTTCGAATTTAGTACTGTTCTGCCTAAAACATAATTTTATTCTTGTTAAACCGCAAAAGTAAATGTGCCATGTTATTCTATGCGTTTTTGTAGTCCATTTACATATATTATTTATTTAATTCAGAGCTACAGTTTAAAAGTTATGTAATAAACCACTTAAGCATGTTATTTATATAGATTTAACACAAACAACAATTTAAATGTTTTTAGCATGTGACAGAGTTGCATATTATGAATCTACAGGAAAATCTAAACATTTTACATATGATAATCATTTTAATCCGATGCACGGTTTGTGAGTTATTATATGTATGACCCTACACACTATATGTGACTTATGGGCAGATTTGGAACATTTATGGAGAAAGTAAAACTGCAACTCAATCTTACTAAAAGGCCTTAAAAGGAAGATTAGGAAGTTGAGTTGGTTAGAAAGGAAAGTTGAAGAATAGTGCACATGTGTTATGGGTGATTCCAAGTTAATGAAATGTTGTTTTAGCTCCCTAATAATATTGGGAGGATATATGTTTTAAAGAGAAATCACCATATGAATTTCCCTCAATTTGAATGGATTGAAGATCCATACAATTTATTTATATGAGGAACATTTAGGTTTGTAAATTTAATGCATTATCACATGATGCAATGCAAAAATGGAATAGAGCAAAAAATAAAACAACAACAATAATAGAAGGAATTGGTCTCTGGTTGTTACACACCAACTTTGTTCGAATTTGTTGGAAGGCAACGAGAAGTGAAAATCGGGGAGCCCTTCCAAAAGTGAAAATTGGAGTACTCATCTATGGAGATGAACAGCAGTGAAGAAGATGACAGTGATGGTGAGAAAAGGGTGCCTAGTGATGGTGAGAAAAGGGTGCCTAGAAGTCCCACAGTGGCGTCTAGCATGGGACGTCCCGACAGGAGGGCCGAAGGAGATGCTCAAGAGATAAGGAGGTAGAGGCGATTAAAAAAAACGACGACTTAGTGAGATCAAGGAGGTACTCAGAGAAGAAGAAACAACAAAGTTGGAGATGGAGGAGAAGAAGATCCCAGAGAAGAGATGGGATTTCATGCAAAGCAAAAGGACTCATGAAGAGATGGGGGCATATAGAATCCAGGTTGAGGAGGCATGGATCCAATGGCAAGAGCATTTTGAGAGGAGACGGGGATCGTGACCATACATCCTGGGGCTGCAAACGCATGAGAGGACGGCACAGACGCCAGCAACATGTGTACACGTCGGTTTAATACTATAAGTTGACGCAACTTGCTAAAAATATGCGCGTGATTGTTTAAAAATTATGTGAATAATTGTTTGATGTCACAAACTTGGATTTTAATGGCGATTAAAGTATTTAAATTTGAATGAGGAAAACAAAAAGAGATGAAGTTGAGACGTGGGACTAAGTTTGCACGTCACCTGGCCAGCCTCCAAAACATTATGCAATGCAGCGCACCCTATGAGAGTACCTCTGATAGCCGCATTATAACACTTGAGAGGCATCAACAGTTAGCTTCTCAGCATGGAAGCGTGACGATCTATTACCCTTCTTGATAAGTTAATTAATAGCCTTAAATTGAGACACCTACATGCAGCCCACAAGTTTCTGCCTAACTAGCCACCCTTAATATGTATTGTTACATGTATGCAAAACTATAATCCAGTCCGGTGCTCATAAACTATGTGCACAGCAACCCATAGCGCTCATTCTTCTTCCTCCGTCTCCTCATCGTCATCGCCACCGCTAGCAGCTCTGTATCTCAATCCCACCTCCTCGAGGTTATCTCCCTCTTCCTCGGTCTCCTCACTATCATCTTCGTACAACACTTTCCTTGGCCACTGATGCTCCTCAGGGATACTGACAGCTGGAGATGGCACCGTATAACCACTGCGCTTAGGGATCTTGGCGAGTGGCATGCTGGTTGTGAGATTTGGCTTGCTTCTACGGGAATTCTTCAATATTGTGCCCCTCGACGGACCAGCTTGAGCACCAGCATCCGAATAGTGGTTGGGGTGCTCTTTCTTCAAATGGAGGTTAAGTTTGTACTCATGAATGTATGCCTTGGCACACCCATCGTAAGGGCAGACATACGGACGATCAGCTGATGGAACTGGTGGTGTTACCAGAGATTTCGCTGTGTTATGAGGGTGATCTCCTAGTGCATTGCGGTTTATTACAGGCCCACCTGGATTCTGTAAACCAGACTGTCTAGTCTTGTGAGTATAGGTTATGCGACAAGTTGCAACTGACAAATATCTCTATACATCTTACCTTCTCATGTTGTGCCCTGAAATGAGCCCTTAGTTTAGATTCCTGTGTAAATCTTCGACCACATTCTGGGTATGGACACATATGATAGTTATCCGCAAAATGGGTTTTCATGTGTGCCTTCAAATTAAAATCCAATGAGAAAGCCTGCAATGACCAGGAATAAAAGCAGATTAAATCCATGAGTTCCCAAATCCACAACTATGATGAGGGAATACCAATTTGCTGCGCTGCACTTATTCCATCAGTTACAAAGTAAAGCCCACCCGGTGCATCCTACTAAGCTAACATAATTTCTCAAAAATACGTGAAGAAGTCTCTTGCTGGTAACTGCCACTCCAGAATGAGCATGTTAACATTTGTGTACACCATTATTTGAATTTTTTTAAACTATAATCCCTTGACATGGATTCTTGGATTGCAGACAATACTGCAGCGGGTTCATGTCCAGGTTGTTGTTGCCGTGGCCTTCCTCTTCCTCTCGCTTGCTGCACCTCCCTCTCACTCTCTCTCTAACACAACAAAGAAGAAAGAGGAAGAAAGAAGACAGTGGACACAGGAGGATTTTTTCCGGCGCTCGAACGCCGCTTCCACGAGCACGAACTCGTAAGCCTCAGCAATTACACAGGGGCCGGGGGGAGACCTTATACACGCGCGCGCACGCGTGCCACGCCGCACCTATGGTGTGCCTGCTCGCCCCACTCCCCACGCTCCGCGCTCCACGGCTCCCGCGCCCGCCGCGCACACACAGCGCTGGATGCGACCGGGTCCAGCGCCCAGCGCGGTCGCCCTCGCGCGTTCCTCGCTAACCACACAACGCGGCCACGCACACACGCGCTGACTCGCACACACACGCACTAACTACCACTACGACTCACACGGCCACTCAGCTGGTCCACTCGCCACGGCCGCATGCATGCCATGCACTAACAGCCCACAAGCACCGGATCAGCTTAGCCACGTCCTGCAAGTCAAGATTAAGGCTAACACTGTTCCCCCTAATCTTGACTTGTTCATCGTCATAGTCGTTGTAGCTCTCGTCGTCGTGGTCGTCATCGTCACGACCGTCGTGCCGCGCCGCTGCGGCCTCCACCGCGCAGCACCCCACGTCCCGCGCTCCCAGGCTCGTGTACACGACGCGCACGCACGCAGTCGCCACGGCCCGAGTCCAGCGCCCCGACGCGGTCACTCCTCCGCTGCATTCGCCACGCCACGCACTCCCCGGCCGGCGCACCCGTCGCGCTCCCGCGGTCCCGATGCGCCCGACGCGTCCAGTGCGCACCCATAACACGCACCGGTCGCGCCCGGCTCGCCGCCGCGGCTTATTGCCCTGCACCGCTGCGCCGTCAACCGCAGCGCAGCGCCTCCACGATCGTCGCACCGAGCAGCCGCGGCCTCTGCGACACCACGCAGGTCCTCCGCAACCTCCTCGTCTCCGCGACCGCCGTTGTTCGTCGTGCGCACACGGCATCACGCCACACCGCCGTGGACTCGCCGCGCGTTGCCGACGCCACGCGCTCGCCGCGCGTCCGGCATCACGCCACACCGCCGTGGACTCGCCGCGCATTGCCGACGCCATGCGCTCGTCGCGCGCCGTTGCCAAGACCTTCATGTCCGTCGCGCACCGCGCGCGCCGCGGACGCGGCCGCACGCTCCGCAACCGCCCCTCGAACTTGGCTCTGTATACCAATTGTTGTTGTCGTGGCCTTCCTCTTCCTCTCGCTTGCTGCACCTCCCTCTCACTCTCTCTCTAACACAACAAAGAAGAAAGAGGAAGGAAGAAGACAGTGGACACAGGAGGATTTTTTCCGGCGCTCGAACGCCACTTCCACGAGCACGAACTCGTAAGCCTCAGCAATTACACAGGGGCCGGGGGGAGACCTTATGCACGCGCGCACGCGTGCCACGCCGCACCTATGGTGCGCCTGCTCGCCCCACTCCCCACGCTCCACGCTCCACGGCTCCCGCACCCGCCGCGCACACACAACGCCGGATGCGACCAACAGAATGATTGAAATGCCAAGCCCTAGGATAAGAAATAGAACTAAAACAGAAACCAATGATGGAGCTTTTCTATATTTAATTAACATAAATAACATTTCTCCGTAATTAAATATTTCTGGTAACTTGTTCAAATGTACAAATTATATATGATTAAAAACCAAAATTCTGTACAGAAAAGCATAACAAGTACATGGAGAAAGCATGGTAATAACCTTGCCACAACCTTCATGAGGGCAGACGAAGTTCTTCTCGCCTGTATGAATAAGAAAATGCCTCTTCAACTTAGAGCTATCTAAAAATTTCTACAAAACGGATTCAGCAGAAAAAATTAGATAAGCAGCTCAGTATAAAAAATGTCACTGCCATACGGAAATGGCTTTGCGATGTAGGCAAGACAGATATGGATGACACAATACCTTCCCACATCCCTCGTAGTGACAGACATACTGCCTCTCCCCATGCACGTGGGCATGTTTCCTAAGAGCACCTGCATCAACAAAAGTTTTCCCACAGCCATCATAGCTGCATAAGAAAAGAACCTCAGTGGCAGGGTCAGGCTTTGCAGTGCATGCCCCTTCTTCCTTGTCCTTGGACTTAAGAGCAGCCAACCTATCCTCTATCAGGGAATGAAGATAAAAATATTAGCTGAATGAGAATGCTAAACTAAAACGCAAACATGTCAAGAAGAAAATCCAACTAGTTTGTCCTTATTGCTACATTGCACCTGATTTCTAAATTGGTCTGAAGTTGTACACAAAGAAGAGGTGTAAAAAGAATGCAATACTTTTGTTGTGGACATGGGTCCACAGTACCAACATAAAGCAAGCATGGGAGGAGTCCATGACAGAAAAGTACTTCTTCCGCCCGGGATTGAAGGACCTGTGAGCCACGGTAAGCCGTTTGAATTTAAAAGGCCGCAGTAATTATAATGGAAGTATTTCGACTCGATTCCCCTCCAGTTTGCTGTGTTAATTACGACTGGCAGCATGCAGTCACTAAAAGCGCTCCTCCAGTCAATATGCCCAACCAAGCATGCAACCTATTACAGCTAACGGCATGCCTGCAGCCAATTAAATTGCCACAATTAATTAAGCCGAGACGTGTGCATGCAGTTCACTACAGCTGCACCTTGGTCTTGCCGTTTTGGCCCCTGAGACCTATAAAGTATAAACCCGGACGGAGGAAGTAGAGTCCATTGGGAGAGCATAGGGGCAGGAAAGAGTGCAATTGCATAAGGAAAGATCTATGTCTAATCGTGTTAGGAGAGGTCAAAGGCTTGATCATCCGTTATATAAGGATGACACATATCCATGTTTGAGGCAAGCAAGAACAATCAATCTAATATCTCCCAGTTATTCTCTTGTCTCAACCTATGTCTACCCAATCCCTCCTCACAGCCACACCGTCTGGCTATCTTCAGCACGGTAGTTATCCCGTTGCAAATCAAGGTTGACATCATTTGGTATCAGAGACAGCCACCATGGCTTTCAATGCAGACTCTTTCATGGAAGAGTTCAACGCCTCAACCCAATCTATCTTCGACAAATTCAAGATTTGTATATGCTTGATATCAAGGCAGCAAAGTAAAGGAGGGCAGCAATGGCTTCAGCGACAAACATGGCAAGCATGGCAGCAATATCATCACTGCAGCCTGAAGTCGGCGTAGCAGCGGCGGTTTGCAAGAAGCTGTAGAGGCGCACGAAGAAGCAGCAAGCAGCAGTTACGAGACATCCGGATGCAGAAGCTACAGATGCAGATAGAGGAGCGACATA
Source organism: Triticum aestivum (assembly GCF_018294505.1). Lineage (NCBI taxonomy): Eukaryota > Viridiplantae > Streptophyta > Magnoliopsida > Poales > Poaceae > Triticum > Triticum aestivum. The sequence continues at coordinate 319,730,852 of NC_057809.1, read as the reverse complement.
GGAGCGACCAGGCACAGCAGCATTGCTAGCGACAGTGGCGACACAACCATGCATAACAGCATCAACAAAATCATCTTCAATGGAACGGTTGAGGCAGGCTAGAAAAGGGTCGATTGCTGAGCATGGACCTAGCATTGGAGTTGTCCACGAAATTGATCTGGGCCATCCAAAATCATCTTCAGTGGAACGGTTGAGGCAGGCTAGAAAAGGGTCAATTGCTGAGCATGGACCTAGCATTGGAGTTGTCCACGAAATTGATCTGGGCCATCATTCATGTGTGGACGTTGGTTCAAGCAAATGTTTAGTTGTGTGTGCATGTGTACATACAGGAAGAGATAATTTGGTGCATAGAATATGTAGAAGTTATATTTCAGATTGGAAAGAAAAGCACGAGAATTATTATGCATGCATGAGAACAAATCAAATGGGATCCGTATTGGCTCCAGCTGTTGCATTTTCCATAAAACAGAAAATAGCCTTGGTTGGTTTGTATAGCGTCCACCAGAAGAACGTGACCAAGGGGGTGTCAAAGGAATATGTGACCAACAGGACATGGAAAGAATTCTATTGCCAACTGAATGTCAGCGACATAACAAGGGACATTCCAAATTTCCTGGAGAGGATCTCAGACAGAAGTATCAGGGTGACCTAGAGATATACAAGTTGTACCTGAGAGAATTAGGCAAGAGGTCTGGCAAAACGTAGAGCTGCAGTCACAGTATCACTATCACATTGATGCGGGGCTATGAAGGAATTCAGCCCTGGCCACCAACAAGCTGCTTGTCCAGGAGGGGTGTAATGTTGCGGAAAAAAGGTTCACAGTATCAAGGCAAGAGTACCAGCGTGGAAGGAGTCCATGAGAGTGAAGTATCCTAAGAGTACACTAGGAAAGTATAGGATTAGGAAAGAGTTCAATCGTATAAGGAAAATTTTAAGCCTTATTAGGAGAGGTCAAGGACCTGAGCATCCGTTATATAAGGATGGCATGCATCCACGTTTGAGGCAAGGAAGAACAACCGATCTAATCTCTACGAATTATTATCTTGTCTCAACCTATTACCCAATCCCGCGACGTCTGGCTATCTTCAGCACGGTAGTTAACCCCTTGTGAATCAAGGTTCACAACAATTGCCGACACCAAACACTTGAAATTTAACATATATCCTTTGACATGTTCATCGCAATCTCCATCTGACATCTCAACTTCTGCTATTTGCTTTGAGAACGCATCACTAGACTAATGGTTTATTGGTACATTGCATGTAACTCCTAAATTGTTCGGAAGTTGTAAACAAAGAACAAGTGTAAAAGAGTGCAACATTGTCCACACCAAACACTTGAAATTTAACATAAATCTTTTGACATGTTGATCACAGTCTACATATGTAATCTGAAATTCTGCTATTTGCTTTGCGAGAATTCATCACTAGACTAATGGCTTTATTGGTTCTCAAGTCTGTACAGATTAAACAGAAACTTCACAATCCCCATGCCAATCTCCAATTGTAGAATGTTTGCAGTAGACTAAATCAGAAAAAGAGCAGACTACTACTTGATGCAATCGGTACAACATATGCTTGTCGTAATGATATTTCAATAATGTAGAGAATTACAAGGTTAGAGTTGTGGAGAGAGACATTGGAAACTAATGTTTTTAGGCTTAGTAGAACTAAAACCAAGTACATGAGGTGCGGTTTCAGTACTACTAGGCACGAGGAGCCTTGCTGGGCAGCTGGTACCTCAGAAGGACACTTTTCAATATTTGGGGTCAATGCTGCAGAAGGATGATGATATCGATGAAGATATGAGCCATCGAATCAAAGCTTGATAGATGAAGTGGCACCAAGCTTCTGGCGTTCTCTGTGACAAGAGTGCCACAAAAGTTAAAAGGCAGGTCTATAGAACGGCGATTCGACCTGCGATGTTGTATGGCACTGAATGTTGGCCAACTAAAGGGTAACATGTCCAAAGTTAGGTGTAGCAGAGATGCACATGTTGAGATGGATATGTGGCCACACAAGAAAGGATCGGGTCAGTGCAACGTGTGGCAGTACAACATGCAGGGCATCGACATTAGTCGATGAGTGGCCGTCTTTTCAGCACGGGCAGGGCATCCTGTGTGCTCTTGTTAGGCCTCCAGGGCTAACTTCTCATTGTGTGGGACACGCCGGATCTGGCCTACACAGAGGGGGAAGCAATGCCCCAGTGCTGCAAGGATGGCTTCAACAGTGGTGTGTGGCCGCACCATTGTTGGGCCGTGTTCACGAATCATGACAAACATTTCCACTGGTCAGCCACGTGTCGGAAGATGATAAGCATTTTTAGGCCAGTTGCATTTCTAGTAGTGTGTATGTTATACTTGCCTCTAGCGGTCGTTAGTTGCTATCTTGCTGGAGTGGTGTTAGGTTGTAATGGCCCAACCTTAAGCTTTCTCGAAAGTTAGGCTAGCTTGCACCTGTGACTAATGAAACCAAAGCCTCTATCTAATAAACACCCGGTGGAATTTACGCAACGGAAACCACAATAACAACCAAAGAAAGATCATGTCACGCAGCAATTGCAGGCACGATGACACTAAGCAACAAGTGATGGAGCCGTGACACAACAGTAAGTCAAAGTAAGAATTTACAGCAGCAAGAAGAAGGCGACGTACCTCGCACCCACTTGTAAAGCGCGCACGGGCCGCCGGCGATGACAAGGTCCTGCGGAACCCTAGGAGAAGGACGCGGCGCAAATAGTTCAGATCCAAACCACACGAAGCGGAGTGGAATTCGAGGGGTGGTAGGGGTTGGGAGACAAACCACTCCTTGATCCATCGGTAGCGGCGGTGGAGTCCCTGCATCGCGTCTCCCCGCGGCCGCAGGGCGGAAGGCGATGACGGCGTTACGGATGATTGTTGCAAGGGAAGATTCGGATTTGGTCTTGGGGCTGGGGCTGGCGGCGACTTATGTTTACCGGGCTACGGGTGGGTACAGACAGGGAGGGAGGCTCGGAGTCGGATGGCATGGTGGATGAGGAGCAGCATGTCGTGCTGCGAGGAAATCTATGGCTACGCCTCGCGGCCGCGGCTGCTCCGTTCCCGTCATCATCTCATCGCAAGACCAAAGGCAAATGAAACAGGTCCCTTGCGTTGTTTCCGGTTGTGGGGGCGTCTAGATGGCCAAATGGGTGCCGGGAAGGGAGAGATTAACACGTGTGTACTATAAATTTATAAGTTTTTAGAGATTCCAATGCGAATTACATATAAAGCAAAATGAGTGAATTACCCTCTAAAATATGTACATATACATTCATATATAAGATTCAATTCTGAGCCCGGATACATCTGCACCCGGTCAAAAAACAATTCATAAAATTTTTTTAAATCCAACTTTTTCATGGAAGGTAGATAATTTGGTGTATGAGGTGCGCTCCAAATTTCAGAGCATTTGGACATTTGAGCAGCTCTCAGCAAAAAAGACAAATTGGATCAGAACAGTATATAAACAACACACTATTTAACAGATCCCAAATTTGTCTTTTTTGTCGAGAGCTACTCAGATGTCCAAATGATTTGAAATTTGGGGCGGACAACAAACACCAGATTATCTACCATGCCAAAAAAATTGAAATTTTTTAAATTTTTTAGTATTTGTTTTGACTTTTTTACTCAGCAAAGGTGTAGATGATCCTGGAAGCCAAAACGCCTCACTCCGTATATAGTCTTTATTGAAATCACTGAAAAGACTTATATTTAGGAACGGAGGGATTATATTTAGGTTTTTATTATTTATGATCACTACTCGGTTTTACCATTTAGATATATTAAAATTGTGAAACTTTCCAACCCTCTCAGGCCGTTGCTCCGGTAACAATTTCTGCCTTCTGGTGTTAAATTGGGCCTAAGGGGCTCCTTCCACTCGCTATGCGTGCAGCTTCAAAGAAATCTACACATGACCGTTCTGATGCGGGATGGCCGAAATCACTAATTAAGGAGTACTTGTTGCAAAGATCACTCCAATTCCCTTAGTTGCAACAAGTGGTGCACATGCAGCGCGCCACTTGTCGCCACCTGGGACTTTTTTCTTTTTTTGTAGATCCGTTTATTCAAAACATTTTATCTCTCAAACCGTGCATCCAAATCTCGAACCGCTTTCACCGTTGGATTCCTCGCGTCGAGATCTTTAAAATTAGATCTCATGTTGATAGGTTTTGACGAACTTTTTTTTCACGAAAAAAATCAGACAAAAAAGCCGAACCGGGAGCACGGATTTTTTTCCTTTCCGAAAGAGGCACGGACGTGCCTTTCACGAAATCACAACCGTGCCTCTCACGGAAGCAAAACAGTGACTCTCGCGGAAAAAAAGAAAACGCGTTTTTTTCGTTTCCGAGGAGGCACGGCCGTGACGCTCGCGAAAGTATAACCGTGACTCTTGTGGAAGCAAAATTGTGACTCTCGCGAAAGGAAAAAAATAGAAAACACGTTTTTTCCTTTCCGAGAGGCACGGCCGTGACTCTCGCAAAAGCACAATCATGCTTCTTGCGGAAGCAAAACCGTGACTCTCGCGAAATAAAAAAACAGAAAACGCGTTTTTTTCGTTTTCAAGAGGCACGGCTGTAACTCTCGCGAAAGCACATCCGTACTTCTCGCGGAAGCAAAACCGTGACTCTCGCGAAAGAAAAAAATAGAAAATGTGTTATTTTTCCGTTTTCGAGATGCACTGCCGTGACTCTCGCGAAAGCAAAACCGTGCCTCTCGCGGAAGCAAAACCGTGACTATCATGAAAGGAAAAAAAGAAAACGCGTTTTTTCTTTCCAACCCTCTCAGGCTATTAGCGTTCACAGCCATCGGATTGCCAGTTTTTGGTGCTTTCTGATGTCAGATTTGCTCTTAATCCAGTGTTGGCTCGCTTCGTGCGCTACAACCGAGCACTAAACATGATGGGCCGTTGCTCCGGTGACAATTTCTGTCTTCTGGTGTTAACTTGGGCCTAACGGGCTCCTTCCACTCGCTGTGCGTGCAGCCTCAAAGAAACCTACACATGACCGTCCTGATGCAGGATGGCCGAAATCACTAATTAAGGATTACTCGTTGCAAAGATCACTCCAATTCCCTTTTTTCGTAGATCCGTTTATTCAAAATGTTTTATCTCTCAAACCGTGCGTCCAAATCTCGAACCGCTTTCACCGTTGGATTCCTCGCATCGAGATCTTCAAAACTAGATCCGATGTTGATAGGTTTTGACGAATTTTTTTCACGAAAAAATCGGACGAAAAAACGGAACTGGGAGCATGGTTTTTTTCCTTTTCGAAAGAGGCACGCCCGTGTTTCTCACGAAATCACAACCGTGCCTCTCATGGAAGCAAAACCTTGACTCTCACGGAAGAAAAAAAGAGAGAAAACATATTTTTTTCGTTTCCGGGGAGGCACGGCCGTGACTCTCGCGAAAGCACAACCGTGACTCTTGCGGAAGCAAAACCGTGACTCTCGCAAGGAAAAAAAATAGAAAACACGTTTTTTTCTTTCCGAGAGGCATGGCCGCGACTCTCGCAAAAGCACGCCATGCTTCTCGCGGAAGCAAAACCGTGACTCTCGCGAAAGAAAAAAAACAAAAAACGCGTTTTTTCGTTTCCGAGAGGCACGGCCGTAACTCTTGCAAAAGCATACCCGTGCCTCTCGCGGAAGCAATACCGTGACTCTCGCAAAAGAAAAAAAATAGAAAACGCGTTTTTTTCGTTTTCGAGATGCACGGCCGTGACTCTCGCGAAAGCAAAACCGTGACTCTCATGAAAGAAAAAACGCATTTTTTTCATGCAAAATAATTTTTTCCCAATTTTTTGATTGAAAAGCTAAGGAAAACTGATGGAAAACCAAAACGTCAAAAAAACCGAAAAAATGTTTAAAAAGCCAAGAACGCGTGCGGAAAAATAATAATAATAAATCCCGAAGGAGCGTCCAGAGCACGACACGTGACGAATGGCTAAGAGCGCGCCAACTGACGCTGATCGTTGTGAGGCTTCCGAAGGAGCGCTCATTAACTAGTTACAAGTTACAACGGCTCAAAAATGTCATCGTTCTGGGAGATGCTTGCTAAAAAATGTCATTAGATATCTAAAAAATGCCATAATTCTATGAGATGATTGCTCAAAAATGACATTAAACATCGTTATTATCAAGTCAAACCCGTTGACCATGTTATATGACAAAAATACCCCTAGTCCCACATGTTATCTCTCTCTATCTCACAATGGTAAGTGTAGCTCCACTTGTCAGGAGTAAGCAAGCAAATAATTTTAGAGGAAAATAAGAAGACTGTTGGGATCAAGTAGGACCCATACTTTATTGTAGTGAGATAGAGGGAGAGCTTACATGTTAGTTCATAGGAATTTTAGTCATTATAACACGGTAAACAAGATTTAAGGTGACAGTAATGGTGTCAAGTGTCATTTAAGAGCATGCGCCTAATGAAGCGATGTCACTTTTGAGCAGTTTAAATTCCTACTGGCAAAACTGAGTAGCAGGACATAATGAGTGACATAAATGATAAAACCTCTTTTTTAACATAGTATAGATGCCCACATACACACCCATACACTCGTCTTTTTAAACGCACGCGCGCCCTACATTTATGAGCACCTCTGAGATACCGAGCTGGCACAACATCTTAAGATCGAGGAAGCCACCATAATTCCTATTATCAACCTCCATTGAACGAATATTGCCGAAAAGTCTGAACTAAACCCAAGAAAATGTGATCACCAATGTCAGGTCTAGGATGAACCCCGGTGAGCTGGTTCCACCACAAGGAACCTAACCATCGTGTGTATTGGATTATAATTTAGTTATCTTAGGTAAACGTTGCGGGTCGGATGACCGACCATGTTCTCCATGGGTCGCATGTGAGGCCTTCAATCGTTACATGTTGTCTGACGCATGAGTGCCACGCAGGCTGATGGGGGCACGCGCGCCGCTCAAGCGCCCACCTTATCTTTTCATGCATACGCCTCTTCTCCACTCATCTTCTCATGTGTGGGACACAGTCCTCTTCCATCCTCTTTCTTCCCCAATCAGCAGAAGGAGTCATGGTTGCATCGCCCGACTCACGGTCCCACCGCCGTTGTGAGCCATTGTGAGCTTGCTAATCCACCACCGCCTGCACCCCCTTCCTCCACCTCCTACCTGGTGCCCAACCTTTATCCCCATCTGGTTCCAGCAATCTGCCAGTTGCAGCACCACCATTTTTGCCGATCGCAGCAAAATCCATCGTTGGCACCTTACATAGGATGGGGATACTGCTGACAGCACTCTGCCCCTCGCCAACAGAGTTCCATGGAGTCATACCAAGGAAGAAGGAAGAACCCCTGGGGCAGATCACACTGTCATTTTTGGTGCCCTACTGTCAGGGCTCCGCAGACCCAAGAAAGGTTCGGACTCTAGGGCGTGTGCAAAGAACTCAACCTCTCCAGCCAACCAGTTTGTCACCCCCACACCCTAGCTATATGAATAAGAAAGGAAAGGGACACGGTTGTTTACTCGGGTTTGGGCGACCTTGCGGTGTAAGACCTACTCCTGCTTTGTGGTGGATTAGCCTCGCCAGGGGCTGAGGATGAACTAGTACAAGGGAAGAACAACCTCATGAGGTCTGTTCTAGTGTGGGTGTGAGGTAATGAGGTCTCTCCCCTCTACGGTGGTGGCTAAGCTATATTTATAGTGGCCTTGGTCCTCTTCCTCCAAACGAAGGTGGGAAGGGATCCCATAGTGGCCAATTTTGAAATGGGACAAGAAGTACATCCTATCCTGGCAAAAGGTGGTCTTCGCCTACAAAGCTTCTGGTCGTGACGCCGTGGTGGGCTCGATGATGAAGGAAATATGCCCTAGAGGCAATAATAAAGTTATTATTTATTTCCTTATTTCATGAAAAATGTTTATTATTCATGCTAGAATTATATTAACCGGAAACATAATACATGTGTGAATACTGTTGGCGTTCTGGGAACGGGGGTACCCAGACTTGCCTGCCTGCGGCCTGCGGCGTGGCTCGAGGAGGGGCCCTGCACGGCCCATCTTCATCAACACAGACCCAAGACCCTCGCGAGGGGCCAAGCCTCGCGGGGCGGACGACACGGAGCTTCCTCAAGCACGGCCTCATCAGGCTGGCTCGCGAGGAGGCGGAGAGATCAAGGCAGGGTACCTCACGAGGTGCCCGTGACGCAAGCCATGACGACCAAGGGCGCCAGGCGGGCGCCAGCCCGCGTAGTGTCCTCCTTTCCTCTTTGGTGCAAAGGGAGCAAGCGCACGCGAAAGCATCAAGTAAAGGCACCCGTTTCGGTGCAACGAGACCAAGACCAGTCCAACGACAGGGAGGAAGTCATTGTGGAGCCTAAGCCAGCGTCACCACCAGAGCCTTTGGCAGGCGAGGACCAACTTTAGTCAGGATAAGTGTACCAGATGTTCCCCTTCAAAATGGCCAATTGTTGGCGCCCTTCCCGCTCAATATTTGGGAAGAGGCCCAGGGCCTTTGCCTATAAATAGGACTAGCCACCCCCAGGGTAGGGGGCAATCAAGAAGGGAGAATCTAGAAGCCAAGAGAGAAACTAGCTAGGATCGGATCGAGTAGCATCACACAGAGAGAGAGAGAAGGGCGACTGAACTCCTCCTAGCAGTTCATCCCCCCAGCCAAGAACAGACCCTCGCGAGGCTGTTCTTCCTTGTATTGCTCATCATCATCAGCCCAAGAGGCAATCCACCACACCACACACTGGAGTAGGGTATTACACCACAACGGTGGCCCGAACCAGTATAAACCCTGTGTCTCTTGTGCTGTTCTTTCCATAGCTTAGATCTTAGCGAGGCGGAGGGGTGCAGGTAGGTAGAAGGCGAAATCTCCGCGCACCCCAGTGTTCGAACCTCAAGGGTCTGCCGGAACCCGAAATCCGACATTTGGCGCGCCAGGTAGGGGTGCGCCGGAATTCGTCTTCCACCACCCCGTTCTCCTCCGACCATCGCGTCCATGTCTGACGCTCGTCGGGCCCGCGCCGAGCGCCGGGCCGCTCTCGCTTCCCGCGTCGCCCAGACGGCTCCTGTCGGCGGGCGTCCTCGCCGTTCCCCGTCACCTGCCGTCAACGCCGCCACCGGCCCGGCGGGGAACGAGCAGCAAGCGTCGTCTCAGCATCCGTCCGTGCGGCAAGACGGCCGCACCGCTACTCCCTCGCTCACCCCAGCTGGTTCTTCGTCCCGCGCGCTCCGCGCACCCATGGAGGCTCGAGCTGCGCTCATCGCGGCAAACGAGCTCCTGCGCTACCGTCCCGTCGACGACGTCTACGAAGAATGGCTCGACCGCGTCGCCGAGCTCGTCCGCGCCGCAGGGGGCTCTCCTGCGCCGTCCGTTCCGCTGCACCGCACCCCGCCCCGCGCGGGCGACGAAGCTCCGGGGGCGCCCCAGCCGCCTCCTCCTCAAGAAGGCGCCATGGCTCCAAGGCGCGTGGCCCCTGGGCGGAACCCGCTCCGTCAGGTGCCAGCGCGGCAAGAGCAGAGCTGCCAAGAAGTCCCTCGCCCGCAAGAAGCTGCCCGGGCGCTCCCTGCTCCAGCACGTCGCGACCATGCTCCTGCTCCCGCACGTCAAGACCCCGCGCTGCTCCCAGCTGCAGCGCGTGGGGACATGCAAGACCAAGCTCTCCGTCACCCAAGGCCTCCCGTGGCCACAGCAGGCTGCCGTGCCTTCACCACCGAGCTACGCAGCGTCGCGTGGCCCGGCAAGTTCAAGCCAGACCTGCCTCCTCGTTACGACGGCACGGCCGACCCTGCGGAGTTCCTCCAGCTCTATGAGCTGGGCATCGAAGCTGCCAACGGAGACGAGAAGGTCATGGCGAACTGGTTTCCCATGGCGCTCAAGGACGGGGCCCGCACCTGGCTCCTGAACCTGGCTCCAGGCACGATCTCCTCCTGGGACGAGATGCGCACCCGCTTCATCGCCAACTTCCAAGGTACTCGCGACCGGCCACCCGCCGTGAGCGACATGCGCCGCATCAAGCAACAACCCGGAGAGACCCTGCAGAAGTACATCCAGCGCTTCAACAACGCACGCCTCAAGATTCCCAAGGTGACCGAGGAGGCCATCATCTCAGCCTTCTCCGACGGCGTGCGCGATGTCAAGATGAAGGAGGAGCTGGCGATGCATGAAGACCTGTGCACTTCCTTGGAGTTGTTCAACTTGGCAACCAAGTGCGCCAGGGCTGAGGAAGGGCGTCTCTCCCTCCTCGAGCTGCCTGCCGCAGACCCAGAAGAGAAGAAGCCCAAGGCCAAGGATGTGAAGCGCAAGGGGGCTGCCGTGCTCGCGGCAGAACCAGACACCAAGCGGGGCAGAGATCAGCCCGAATCTTCCAAGGGCAGTCGGTACTGTGTGTACCACGACCTCCACACCCACAACACCAACGAATGTCAAGAGCTCCGAGCCGTGCGAGAAGGAAGGATCGGCCGTCGCCCCGACCACGGTGACCGGGGCTACGGTCGAGGAGGAGGAAGGAACGCAGGACGCTGGGAAGACCGCTGCCCGCGCCAAGGGTGGCGCGATCGACCTCGCGAGGATCGCTGGCAAGACCCGCCTCGCGAGGGAGACTGGAGGGATCAGCCTCGCGAGGATCGCCCGCAAGGCAACGCAGGCCTCCCTCCGCTGCCGCCGCAGCCAAGGAGAAACGAGGACCGCCATCAGGACGAGGGGGCTGGGGGCTTCCAGGAGCCGCGCGCGATCGCCTGCATCCTGGGCGGGGCTCAAGCCCCAGCCTCTCAACGCATCTTCAAGCAGTTCGCCCGCGAAGTGAATGCAGTCCTCCCCAAGCTCGAAGCCACGCGCCCTCTCAGGTGGTCGGCGTGCGCCATCACGTTCAGCTCAGCAGATCAGCTCAAGTGTGCGGCCACAGCCGGAGTCCTCCCGATGCTTTGTTCCCCAATCATCAGCAACGTGGTGGTCACCAGGACCCTCATCGATGGCGGGGCAGGGCTCAACGTCCTGTCCGTGGAAACATTCAACAATCTCCAAGTGCCCTACAACCAGCTTCAGCCAACCAAGCCTTTCTCCGGAGTCACCGACGGCTCCACGGTCCCGATTGGGCAGGTCCGCCTCCCTGTCACCTTCGGGGCACGCGACAACTACCGCACCGAGCTCATCGACTTCGACGTCGCTCACATTCGCCTGCCGTACAACGCCATCCTTGGGTACCCAGCGCTGGCCAAGTTCATGGCCGTAACTCACCACGGCTACAACGTCCTCAAGATGCCAGGAAGTGGCGGAGTCATCACGGTGCCCTGTGAAGAGAAGGACGCGGTGTGTTCCCTGGAACGAGCCTTTCAGGCCGCATCACTGGAAGACCCGGATCGCGGAAGCAGGAGGCTTCCCGAGACCGCCCCCAAGAAGAAGAAGACATCGTCCGGCCCGGCCCCTCAGGAGGCAGGCCCCTCAGGGCCCGCGCCTGCCCAGGGGGAACCTCCTTCCATCGCATAGGAAAGCGCGCCCGGCGCCCTCCTCAGGCAGGGCTCGGGGGCTCTCCCCTGGAGGGCCACCGACCTGGCTAAGGTCACGAGGGAGGCGCTTGGGCACCACATGGAGGCGTGTTTCGAAGCACGTTTCCCTCAAGAAGGAGTAAGGCAAGGAGAGCCAGACCCTTAAGAGTTCGTCAGCAAGGCCATTCAGGAGCTACAGGAGTCAAGAGTCATGAAAGGCGGCCGCCGCCTACCAGCTGTGGCTCCCCATCCAGGAGAGGATGGTGGGCTGCGCGTCTGCATCGACATACCAGGGCTCAATCGAGTCGCCTCTCTGGAGCGCCTCTGGCCCTCGCGAGTGGGGCGCTGCGAAGGTCCACCCCACAGCTACGTTCGCATGCCTTACGGCTTGCCGAACGCGGCTGCCGCGTACCAGTGCCTCATGAGGGGCATCATGGAGAGGCTCAAGAGGCCAGGCGTTCTGCAGCCCTGGCGGAGATGGAGATGGTCCGCTAGGAGCCACCAGCGCCTCCGGAGCCTCCCGAGGCCCCTGGGCCTGGGGGCTCGTGAGGATCGGCTTCCGCAGCCCACCGAGTCTACTACGCCAACACTCCTTCGTCCTCAACATCATCAGGTGACATTTTTCAAGTTTCATTTCCAGCTAGGAGCGCCCCCCCAGGGCTGCATTATTCCCAGGCCGCGTGGGTCCGTCCCTGCGGCATGTATCCCTTTTATTTCATGTTGTTAGCTTACCTTGTTGGGGGCGCCCCATGGGTTGCATCATCCCCAAGTCGCTCGGGCCTGACCCAATGATGTCTGCCTTCCCAGCATCTATTTGAATGAATCCACTCCTTTGCGGCTAATGTGTTTGACCTAGTTGCCCGCTCAACATCTGCCCCAGAACTCTCGAGGTAGGCGACCTCGTGCTCAGGCGGGTTCTCTCCAGGGAGGGACTACCCAAGCTCTCTGCCATGTGGGAGGGACCGTTCAAGGTTGTTCATGTTTCCAGGCCTAACTCCGCGCGCTTGGAGACTCAGGAGGGGGTGCCGGTCCAGAACACATGGAACATCCAGCACCTCCGGAGGTTCTACCCCTAAAAAGGCCCAGAGCCTGTGAAGAAGGCGAATGCCTGTGAAGATTATCCTTTTTGGAAAAGGCCCAGATCCTGTGAAGAAGGCAAATGCCTGTGAAGATTATCCTTTTTTGGAAAAGGCCCAAAGCCTGTGAAGAAGGCGAATGCCTGTGAAGATTATCCTTTTTGGAAAAGGCCTAGAGCCTGTGAAGAAGGCGAATGCCTGTGAAGATTATCCTTTTTGGAAAAGGCCCAGATGCTGTGAAGAAGGCGAATGCCTGTGAAGCTGTCACATTTGGGAAAAGGCCCGGAGCCTGTGAAGAGGGCAAATGCCCGTGAAGCCTGCTCCCCCCAAGAAAGGCCCGGAGCCTGTGAAGAAGGCCAACACCTGTGAAGCTCGCCGCCCGTGACACTCTCACGTAATAATGAGTTGGGGCTGTACACGCCCCGGAGTCTCAGGAGCGCCGGCCTCAGGCCCTGGGGCTCCCTCCCACGCTGGTGAGAAGAAGTCGAAGACTAGATTAGGTGCCGGACGCTGCTTTTTCATTTGCTTTCCGCAGTTGGCTTGTTCATTTTCATTCGAAGTTTTATTGAAGCTGTTGCCGTCTTTGGCTTGTGGTTCTTCGACTTTTCACTCTCCTGCCTCGATTTCTCTTATGCAAGGCCTCGCGAGGGGGGCAGTCGAGCGCCCTCGTGAGTGTTTCCGTCCTAGTCGTTCAAAGGTTTCGCGACCTGGGTCCATTACAGGAGCACCCCTCCAGTCCGTGCCCCACGGGCACCGCGACACGAACACAGGGCCTGGGTCGGTCGCCCCCCCCCACGGCTGGGGCCGGGAACTATCCACGCGCGGGCACGTAGCCGGAAGGCACGATAACGGAAGCAAAGCGATGATTAACAGCAATAACCCAAACACGCCCCCGCGGGGCTCCACGCTACTGTCTTTTTACGCAGGAAAAAGGAAAAGAAAGAACAAATCAGGCGCAGCTCGCCTCACACCGGCCTGCAGGGAAGACTCGAGCTGCCTCCGGGGCTCAGGCAGACTCCCTCTCGCGCTTCACCGAGGCGCGACGGCGGGCAGACGCGCTACCACCTCCCAAGCAGGTACGACGGCGTGGAGGCTGACCGCGGCCACCGCTAGAAGAGTCGCCGCCTGAAGAAGAACCGGTGAAGCTTGGGGAACCCTGAGCGCCGCCAATCACGCGAGCGCTGTCCTCTCCATCATCGCCGGGGCTGGGTCCCCGGCCGCGGTCGTCGTCCTCAGGGCAGCACCCTACGCGGCGACCATCTTCCCCAAACACCCTCACGTAGAGGGTGGCATCGCCGTCAAACTTGAAGTGCAGGGTGCACCGACGGCTCAGGCCACGCGCGCGGGCAAACGTCTGCCAACCGCGGGTCAAGGCCAGGCTCCCGGCCGCGGAGACCTCCAGTGAAGCCCATGAGGCCCGGCTGCAGCAGCCGTCTGCCTGAAGCCAGAGGCCGCCCGGGGCGCCGGTCGGGAGCTCGCCGAGGAGGAAGCGAGGAAGTTGAAGCCGGGTGCTAGTCGGCTCAGCCGACCACACAACAAACTCCGGCAGCACCTCTGTAGCGCGAAAGCACGACCTAGGGGAACGCGCGACCGAAGCGCGCCCCCCGGCCGCAGCAGTCCGCCCATCACCGTGCTGGAAATCATCTCCACGGCCGCGGGGAGCTGCCATGGAGGCCACAGGATGTTTGCGAGGGCGCCCTCGGCCGCGCTTGGGCTGGGGAGAGGCAGGCTCAACCTGGCGAGCCTTCCCCTTCTCTGCGGCCGAGAACCTCCTCGATGGAGAAATGAAGAAGAAGGAGAAGCAAGGGGGATGAACTGGAAGGGCACGCGCCGCTCCGTACTTATAGCCGGCGAGGGCCAACCGTCGGCCCCCACAATCGCAGGTAATCATGACCTGCTTTGCATGCAGGGACTTGTCCAATCCGTGCAGTTGCCGAGGCACCGTGGGGAAGTGGAGACGCCCACGTCCAATCAACCGCCACGCGGCACCCAAGGCCGCAGGCCATTAGGGCCCTTTCGCCTCCCTGCGCGGCCAAGTCCGGGCGCGCCTTGGGCCTGGGGGCTACAGTCGTTATTCTGGGAACGGGGGTCCCTAGACTTGCCTGCCTGCGGCCTGCGGCGTGGCTCGAGGAGGGGCCCTACACGGCCCATCTTCATCAACATAGACCCAAGACCCTCGCGAGGGGCCAAGCCTTGTGGGGCAGACGACACGGAGCTTCCTCAGGCACGGCCTTATCAGGCTGGCTCGCGAGGAGGTGGAGAGATCAAGGCGGGGTACCTCACGAGGTGCCCGTGACGCAAGCCATGATGACCAAGGGCGCCAGGCGGGCGCCAGCCCGCGCAGTGTCCTCCTTTCCTCTTTGGTGCAAAAGGAGCAAGCGTAGGCGAGAGCATTAAGTAAAGGCACCCGTTTCGGTGCAACGAGACCAAGACCAGTCCAACGGCAGGGAGGAACTCATTGTGGATCCCAAGCCAGCGTCACCACCAGAGCCTTTGGCAGGCGAGGACCAACTTTAGTCAGGATAAGTGTACCAGATGTTCCCCTTCAAAATGGCCAATTGTTGGCGCCCTTCCCGCTCAATATTTGGGAAGAGGCCCAGGGCCTTTGCCTATAAATAGGACTAGCCACCCCCAGGGTAGGGGGGCAATCAAGAAGGGAGAATCTAGAAGCCAAGAGAGAAACTAGCTAGGATCGGATCGAGTAGCATCACACAGAGAGAGAGAGAAGGGCGACTGAACTCCTCCTAGCAGTTCATCCCCCCAGCCAAGAACAGACCCTCGCGAGGCTGTTCTTCCTTGTATTGCTCATCATCATCAGCCCAAGAGGCAATCCACCACACCACACACTGGAGTAGGGTATTACACCACAACGGTGGCCCGAACCAGTATAAACCCTGTGTCTCTTGTGCTGTTCTTTCCATAGCTTAGATCTTAGCGAGGCGGAGGGGTGCAGGTAGGTAGAAGGCGAAATCTCCGCGCGCACCCCAGTGTTCGAACCTCAAGGGTCTGCCGGAACCCGAAATCCGACAAATACATAGACAAATAGAGTGTCACTAGTATGCCTCTACTTGACTAGCTCGTTGATCAAAGATGGTTAAGTTTCCTAACCATAGACATGAGTTGTCATTTGATTAACAGGATCACATCATTAGGAGAATGATGTGATTGACTTGACCCATTCCGTTAGCTTAGCACTTGATCGTTTAGTTTGTTGCTATTGCTTTCTTCATGACTTATACATGTTCCTATGACTATGAGATTATGCAACTCCCGTTTACCGGAGGAACACTTTGTGTGCCACCAAACGTCACAATGTAACTGGTGATTATAAAGGTGCTCTGCAGGTGTATCCGAAGGTACTTGTTGGGTTGGCGTATTTAAAGATTAGGATTTGTCACTCCGATTTTCAGAGAGGTATCTCTGGGCCCACTCGGTAATACACATCACTTAAGCCTTGCAAGCATTGCAACTAATGAGTTAGTTACGGGATGATGTGTTATGGAACGAGTAAAGAGACTTGCCGGTAACGAGATTGAACTAGGTATTGAGATACCGACGATCAAATCTCGCGCAAGTAACATACCGATGACAAAGGGAACAACGTATGTTGTTATGCGGTCTGACCTATAAAGATCTTCGTAGAATATGTAGGAGCCAATATGGGCATCCAGGTCCCTCTATTGGTTATTGACCAGAGAGGTGTCTCAGTCATGTCTACATAGTTCTCGAACCCGTAGGGTCCGCACGCTTAATGTTCGTTGACGATATAGTACTATGAGTTATGTATGTTGGTGACCGAATGTTGTTCGGGGTTCCGAATAAGATCACGGACATGACGAGGAACTCCGGAATGGTCCGGAGATAAAGATTGATATATGGGATAATAGTGTTTGGACTCCGGAAGGGTTCCGGAATTCACCGAAAGGGGTTCCGGATGTTTCCTGAAATGTTTGGGTACGAGAACACTTTATTTGGGCCAAAGGGGAAAGCCCACAAGGTTTTCGGAAAGCGCAAAAGGAAGTTTTGCGGAGTCCAGGGGCCAGACGCCAGGGTCCCTGGTGTCTGGGTCCAGACGCCGGGAACCCTGGCGTCTGGCCCTGGAGTCCGAGAAGGACTCTTGCCTTTTGGGTGAAACCGACTTTGTGGAGGCTTTTACTCCAAGTTTCGACCCTAAGGTTCAACATATAAATAGAGGGGTAGGGCTAGCACCCAAGACACATCAAGAAACACCAAGTCGTGTGCCGGCAACCCCGTACCCTTTAGTATATCCTCCGTCATAGTTTTCGTAGTGCTTAGGCGAAGCCCTGTGGAGATTGTTCTTCACCAACACCATCACCACGCCGTCGTGCTGCCGGAACTCATCTACTACTTCGTCCCTCTTGTTGGATCGAGAAGGCGAGGACGTCGTCATTCTGGGAACGGGGGTCCCTAGACTTGCCTGCCTGCGGCCTGCGGCGTGGCTCGAGGAGGGGCCCTACACGGCCCATCTTCATCAACATAGACCCAAGACCCTCGCGAGGGGCCAAGCCTCGTGGGGCAGACGACACGGAGCTTCCTCAGGCACGGCCTTATCAGGCTGGCTCGCGAGGAGGTGGAGAGATCAAGGCGGGGTACCTCACGAGGTGCCCGTGACGCAAGCCATGATGACCAAGGGCGCCAGGCGGGCGCCAGCCCGCGCAGTGTCCTCCTTTACTCTTTGGTGCAAAGGGAGCAAGCGCACGCGAGAGCATCAAGTAAAGGCACCTGTTTCGGTGCAACGAGACCAAGACCAGTCCAACGGCAGGGAGGAAGTCATTGTGGAGCCCAAGCCAGCGTCACCACCAGAGCCTTTGGCAGGCGAGGACCAACTTTAGTCAGGACAAGTGTACCAGATGTTCCCCTTCAAAATGGCCAATTGTTGGCGCCCTTCCCGCTCAATATTTGGGAAGAGGCCCAGGGCCTTTGCCTATAAATAGGACTAGCCACCCCCAGGGTAGGGGGGCAATCAAGAAGGGAGAATCTAGAAGCCAAGAGAGAAACTAGCTAGGATCAGCTTGAGTAGCATCACAGATAGAGAGAGAAGGGCGACTGAACTCCTCCTAGCAGTTCATCCCCCCAGCCAAGAACAGACCCTCGCGAGGCTGTTCTTCCTTGTATTGCTCATCATCATTAGCCCAAGAGGCAATCCACCACACCACACACTGGAGTAGGGTATTACACCACAACGGTGGCCCGAACTAGTATAAACCCTGTGTCTCTTGTGCTGTTCTTTCCATAGCTTAGATCTTAGCGAGGCGGAGGGGTGCAGGTAGGTAGAAGGCGAAATCTTCGCGCGCACCCTAGTGTTCGAACCTCAAGGGTCTGCCGGAACCCGAAATCCGACAAATACATAGACAAATAGAGTGTCACTAGTATGCCTCTACTTGACTAGCTCGTTGATCAAAGATGGTTAAGTTTCCTAACCATAGACATGAGTTGTCATTTGATTAACAGGATCACATCATTAGGAGAATGATGTGATTGACTTGACCCATTCCGTTAGCTTAGCACTTGATCGTTTAGTTTGTTGCTATTGCTTTCTTCATGACTTATACATGTTCCTATGACTATGAGATTATGCAACTCCCGTTTACCGGAGGAACACTTTGTGTGCCACCAAACGTCACAATGTAACTGGTGATTATAAAGGTGCTCTGCAGGTGTATCCGAAGGTACTTGTTGGGTTGGCGTATTTAAAGATTAGGATTTGTCACTCCGATTTTCAGAGAGGTATCTCTGGGCCCACTCGGTAATACACATCACTTAAGCCTTGCAAGCATTGCAACTAATGAGTTAGTTAAGGGATGATGTGTTATGGAACGAGTAAAGAGACTTGCCGGTAACGAGATTGAACTAGGTATTGAGATACCGACGATCAAATCTCGCGCAAGTAACATACCGATGACAAAGGGAACAACGTATGTTGTTATGCGGTCTGACCTATAAAGATCTTCGTAGAATATGTAGGAGCCAATATGGGCATCCAGGTCCCTCTATTGGTTATTGACCAGAGAGGTGTCTCAGTCATGTCTACATAGTTCTCGAACCCGTAGGGTCCGCACGCTTAATGTTCGTTGACGATATAGTACTATGAGTTATGTATGTTGGTGACCGAATGTTGTTCGGGGTTCCGAATAAGATCACGGACATGACGAGGAACTCCGGAATGGTCCGGAGATAAAGATTGATATATGGGATAATAGTGTTTGGACTCCGGAAGGGTTCCGGAATTCACCGAAAGGGGTTCCGGATGTTTCCTGAAATGTTTGGGTACGAGAACACTTTATTTGGGCCAAAGGGGAAAGCCCACAAGGTTTTCGGAAAGCGCAAAAGGAAGTTTTGCGGAGTCCAGGGGCCAGACGCCAGGGTCCCTGGTGTCTGGGTCCAGACGCCGGGAACCCTGGCGTCTGGCCCTGGAGTCCGAGAAGGACTCTTGCCTTTTGGGTGAAACCGACTTTGTGGAGGCTTTTACTCCAAGTTTAGACCCTAAGGTTCAACATATAAATAGAGGGGTAGGGCTAGCACCCAAGACACATCAAGAAACACCAAGTCGTGTGCCGGCAACCCCGTACCCTTTAGTATATCCTCCGTCATAGTTTTCGTAGTGCTTAGGCGAAGCCCTGTGGAGATTGTTCTTCACCAACACCATCACCACGCCGTCGTGCTGCCGGAACTCATCTACTACTTCGTCCCTCTTGTTGGATCGAGAAGGCGAGGACGTCACCGAGCTGAACGTGTGCAGAACTCAGAGGTCCCGTGCTTTCGGTACTTGGATCGGTCGGATCGTGAAGACGTACGACTACATCAACCGCGTTGATATAACGCTTCCGCGAACGGTCTACAAGGGTATGTAGACAACACTCTCCCCTCTCGTTGCTATGCATCACCATGATCCTGCGTGTGCGTAGGAATTTTTTGAAATTACTACGTTCCCCAATAGTGGCATCCGAGCTAGGTTTTATGAGTAGATGTCATATGCACGAGTAGAACACAAGTGAGTTGTGGGTGATATAAGTCATATTGCTTACCAGCATGTCATACTTTGGTTTGGCGGTATTGTTGGATGAAGCGGCCCGGACCGACATTACGGGTACGCTTACGCGAGACTGGTTTTACCGACGTGCTTTGCACACAGGTGGCTGGCGGGTGTCAGTTTCTCCAACTTTAGTTGAACCAAGCGTGGCTACGCCTGGTCCTTTCGAAGGTTAAAACAACACCAACTTGACAAACTATCATTGTGGTTTTGATGCGTAGGTAAGAACGGTTCTTGCTCAGCCCGTAGCAGCCACGTAAAACTTGCAACAACAAAGTAGAGGACGTCTAACTTGTTTTTGCAGGGCATGTTGTGATGTGATATGGTCAAGGCATGATGCTATATTTTATTTTATGAGATGATTATGTTTTGTAACTGAGTTATCAGCAACTGACAGGAGCCATATGGTTGTCGCTTTATTATATGCAATGCAATCGCCCTGTAATTCTTTACTTTATCACTAAGCGGTAGCGATAGTCGTAGAAGCATAAGTTGGCGAGACGACAACGATGCTACGATGGAGATCAAGGTGTCGTGCCGGTGACGATGGTTATCATGACGATGCTTCTGAGATGGAGATCATAACAAGATGATGATGGCCATATCATATCACTTATATTGATTGCATGTGATGTTTATCTTTTATGCATCTTATCTTGCTTTGATTGACGGTAGCATTATAAGATGATCTCTCACTTAATTTCAAGATAAAAGTGTTCTCCCTGAGTATGCATCGTTGCCAAAGTTCGTCCTGCCCAGACACCACGTGATGATCGGGTGTGATAAGCTCTATGTCCATCTACAATGGGTGCAAGCCAGTTTTTGCACACGCAAAATACTCAGGTTAAACTTGGCGAGCCTAGCATATGCAGATATTGTTGGGTTTCGTAGTAATTTCAAAAAATTTCCTACGCACACGCAAGATCATGTGATGCATAGCAACGAGGGGGAGAGTATTGTCTACGTACCCAACGCAGACCGACTGCGGAAGCGATGACACGACGTAGAGGAAGTAGTCGTACGTCTTCTCGATCCAACCGATCAAGCACCGAAACTACGACACCTCCGAGTTCGAGCACACGTTCAGCTCGATGACGATCCCCGGACTCCGATCCAGCAAAGTGTCGGGGAAGAGTTCCGTCAGCACAACGGCGTGGTGACGATCTTGATGAACTACAACAGCAGGGCTTCGCCTAAACTCCGCTACAGTATTATCGAGGAATATGGTGGCAGGGGGCACCGCACACGGCTAAGGAATCGATCACGTGGATCAACTTGTGTCAACTTGTGTGTTTAGAGGTGCCCCTGCCTCCGTATATAAAGGAGCCAAGGGGGGAGAGGGGCGCTGGCCAAGGAGGAGGGCGCAGGAGGAGTCCTACTCCTACCGGGAGTAGGACTCCCCCCCCCAATCCTATTCCAACTAGGATTCCCAAGGGGGAAAGAGGGAGAGGGGTGGCCGGCCACCTCTCCTAGTCCTAATAGGACTAGGGGAAGGGGGGAGGCGCGCAGCCCCCTTGGGCTGCCCCTTTCTCCTTTCCACTAAGGCCCATGAAGGCCCATATGGCTCCCGGGGGGTTCCGGTAACCTCCCGGTAACCCGGTAAAATCCCGATTTCACCCGGAACACTTCCGATGTCCAAACATATGCTTCCAATATATCAATCTTTATGTCTCGACCATTTCGAGATTCCTCGTCATGTCCGTGATCACATCCGGGACTCCGAACAACCTTCGGTACATCAAAATGCATAAACTCATAATATAACTGTCATCGTAACCTTAAGCGTGCGGACCCTACGAGTTCGAGAACAATGTAGACATGACCGAGACACGTCTCCGGTCAATAACCAATAGCGGGACCTGGATGCCCATATTGGCTCCTACATATTCTACGAAGATCTTTATCGGTCAGACCGCATAACAACATACTTTGTTCCCTTTGTCATCGGTATGTTACTTGCCCGAGATTCGATCGTCGGTATCCAATACCTAGTTCAATCTCGTTACCGGCAAGTCTCTTTACTCGTTCCGTAATACATCATCTCACAACTAACATATTAGTTGTAATGCTTGCAAGGCTTATGTGATGTGTATTACCGAGAGGGCCCAGAGATACCTCTCCGACAATCGGAGTGACAAATCCTAATCTCGAAATATGCCAACCCAACATCGACCATTGGAGACACCTGTAGTACTCCTTTATAATCACCCAGTTACGTTGTGATGTTTGGTAGTACCCAAAGTGTTCCTCCGGTAAACGGGAGTTGCATAATCTCATAGTCATAGGAACATGTATAAGTCATGAAGAAAGCAATAGCAACATACTAAACGATCAGGTGCTAAGCTAATGGAATGGGTCATGTCAATCAGATCATTCTACTAATGATGTGACCTCGTTAATCAAATAACAACTCGTTGTTCATGGTTAGGAAACATAACCATCTTTGATTAATGAGCTAGTCAAGTAGAGGCATACTAGTGACACTTTGTTTGTCTATGTATTCACACATGTATTATGTTTCCGGTAAATACAATTCTAGCATGAATAATAAACATTTATCATGATTATGAGGAAATAAATAATAACTTTATTATTGCCTCTAGGGCATATTTCCTTCAGTCTCCCACTTGCACTAGAGTCAATAATCTAGATTACACTGTAATGATTCTAACACCCATGGAGCCTTGGTGCTGATCATGTTTTGCTCGTGGAAGAGGCTTAGTCAACGGGTCTGCAACATTCAGATCCGTATGTATCTTGCAAATCTCTATGTCTCCCACCTGGACTAGATCCCGGATGGAGTTGAAGCGTCTCTTGATGTGTTTGGTCCTTTTGTGAAATCTGGATTCCTTTGCCAAGGCAATTGCACCAGTATTGTCACAAAAGATTTTCATTGGACCCAATGCACTAGGTATGACACCTAGATCGGATATGAACTCCTTCATCCAGACTCCTTCATTTGCTGCTTCCGAAGCAGCTATGTATTCCGCTTCACATGTAGATCCCGCTACGACGCTTTGTTTAGAACTACACCAACTGACAGCTCCACCGTTTAATGTAAACACGTATCCGGTTTGCGATTTAGAATCGTCCGGATCAGTGTCAAAGCTTGCATCAACGTAACCTTTTACGATGAGCTCTTTGTCACTTCCATATACGAGAAACATATCCTTAGTCCTTTTCAGGTATTTCAGGATGTTCTTGACCGCTGTCCAGTGATCCACTCCTGGATTACTTTGGTACCTCCCTGCTAAACTTATAGCAAGGCATACATCAGGTCTGGTACACAACATTGCATACATGATAGATCCTATGGCTGATTCATAGGGAACATCTTTCATATTCTCTCTATCTTCTGCAGTGGTCGGGCATTGAGTCTTACTCAATTTCACACCTTGTAACACAGGCAAGAACCCTTTCTTTGCTTGATCCATTTTGAACTTCTTCAAAATTTTGTCAAGGTATGTGCTTTGTGAAAGTCCAATTAAGCGTTTTGATCTATCTCTATAGATCTTAATGCCTAATATGTAAGCAGCTTCACTGAGGTCTTTCATTGAAAAACTTTTATTCAAGTATCCCTTTATGCTATCCAGAAATTCTATATCATTTCCAATCAGTAATATGTCATCCACATATAATATCAGAAATGCTACAGAGCTCCCACTCACTTTCTTGTAAATACAGGCTTCTCCGAAAGTCTGTATAAAGCCAAATGCTTTGATCACACTATCAAAACATTTATTCCAACTCCGAGATGCTTGCACCAGTCCATAAATGGATCGCTGGAGTTTGCACACTTTGTTAGCTTCCTTTGGATCGACAAAACCTTCCGGTTGCATCATATACAACTCTTCTTCCAGAAATCCATTCAGGAATGCAGTTTTGACATCCATCTGCCAAATTTCATAATCATAAAATGCGGCAATCGCTAACATGATTCGGACGGACTTAAGCATCGCTACGGGTGAGAAGGTCTCATCGTAGTCAATCCCTTGAACTTGCCGAAAACCTTTTGCGACAAGTCGAGCTTTGTAGACAGTAACATTACCATCAGCGTCAGTCTTCTTCTTAAAGATCCATTTATTCTCAATTGCTTGCCGATCATCGGGCAAGTCAACCAAAGTCCATACTTTGTTCTCATACATGGATCCCATCTCAGATTTCATGGCTTCAAGCCACTTTGCGGAATCTGGGCTCACCATCGCTTCTTCATAGTTCTTAGGTTCATCATGATCTAGCAGCATGACTTCCAGAATAGGATTTCCGTACCACTCTGGCGCGGATCTTACTCTGGTTGATCTACGTGGTTCAGTAGTATCTTGATCTGAAGTTTCATGATCATTATCATTGGCTTCCTCACTAACTGGTGTAGGTGTCACTGAAACAGTTTTTTGTGATGAACTACTTTCCAGTAAGGGAGCAGGTACAGTTACCTCATCAAGTTCCACTTTCCTCCCACTCACTTCTTTCGAGAGAAACTCCTTCTCTAGAAATGATCCATTCTTAGCAACGAATGTCTTGCCTTCGGATCTGTGATAGAAGGTGTACCCAACAGTTTCCTTTGGGTATCCTATGAAGACACATTTCTCCGATTTGGGTTCGAGCTTATCAGGTTGAAGTTTTTTAACATAAGCATCGCAGCCCCAAACTTTAAGAAACGACAACTTTGGTTTCTTGCCAAACCATAGTTCATAAGGCGTCGTCTCAACGGATTTTGATGCTGCCCTATTTAACGTGAATGCGGCCGTCTCTAAAGCATAACCCCAAAATGATAGCGGTATATCGGTAAGAGACATCATAGATCGCACCATATCTAGTAAAGTACGATTACGACGTTCGGACACACCATTACGCTGTGGTGTTCCGGGTGGCGTGAGTTGCGAAACTATTCCACAGTTTTTCAAATGTACACCAAACTCGTAACTCAAATATTCTCCTCCACGTTCAGATTGTAGAAACTTTATTTTCTTGTTACGATGATTTTCAACTTCACTCTGAAATTCTTTGAACTTTTCAAATGTTTCAGACTTATGCTTCATTAAGTAGATATATCCATATCTGCTCAAATCATCTGTGAAGGTGAGAAAATAACGATATCCGCCACGAGCCTCAATATTCATCGGACCACATACATCGGTATGTATGATTTCCAACAAATCTGTTGCTCTCTCCATAGTACCGGAGAACGGTGTTTTAGTCATCTTGCCCATGAGGCACGGTTCGCAAGTACCAAGTGATTCATAATCAAGTGGTTCCAAAAGTCCATTAGTATGGAGTTTCTTCACGCGTTTTACACCGATATGACCTAAACGACAGTGCCACAAATAAGTTGCACTTTCATTATCAACTCTGCATCTTTTGGTTTCAACATTATGAATATGTGTATTACTACTATCGAGATTCAATAAGAATAGACCACTCTTCAAGGGTGCATGACCATAAAAGATATTACTCATATAAATAGAACAACCATTATTCTCTGATTTAAATGAATAACCGTCTCGCATTAAACAAGATCCAGATATAATGTTCATGCTCAACGCTGGCACCAAATAACAATTACTTAGGTCTAATATTAATCCCGAAGGTAGATGTAGAGGTAGCGTGCCGACTGCGATCACATCGACTTTGGAACCGTTTCCCACGCGCATCGTCACCTCGTCCTTTGCCAGTGCTCGCTTATTCCGTAGTCCCTGTTTCGAGTTGCAAATATTAGCAACAGAACCAGTATCAAATACCCAGGTGCTACTGCGAGTTCTAGTAAGGTACACATCAATAACATGTATATCACATATACCTTTGTTCACCTTGCCATCCTTATTATCCGCCAAATACTTGGGGCAGTTCCGCTTCCAGTGACCAGTCTGCTTGCAGTAGAAGCACTCAGTTTCAGGCTTAGGTCCAGACTTGGGTTTCTTCTCTTGAGCAGCAACTTGCTTGCCGTTCTTCTTGAAGTTCCCCTTCTTCTTCCCTTTTCCCTTTTTCTTGAAACTAGTGTTTTTGTTAACCATCAACACTTGATGCTCCTTTTTGATTTCTACCTCCGCAGCTTTCAGTATTGCGAAGAGCTCGGGAATAGTCTTGTTCATCCCTTGCATATTATAGTTCATCACGAAGCTCTTGTAGCTTGGTGGCAGTGATTGGAGAATTCTGTCGATGACGCAATCATCCGGAAGATTAACTCCCAATTGAATCAAGTGATTATTATACCCAGACATTTTTAGTATATGCTCACTGACAGAACTGTTCTCCTCCATCTTGCAGCTATAGAACTTATTGGAGACTTCATATCTCTCAATCCGGGCATTTGCTTGAAATATTAACTTCAACTCCTGGAACATCTCATATGCTCCATGACGTTCAAAACGTCGTTGAAGTCCCGATTCTAAGCCGTAAAGCATGGCACACTGAACTATCGAGTAGTCATCAGCTTTGCTCTGCCAGACGTTCACAACATCTGGCGTTGCTCTAGCAGCAGGCTTGGCACCCAGCGGTGCTTCCAGGACGTAATTCTTCTGTGCAGCAATGAGGATAATCCTCAAGTTACGGACCCAGTCCGTGTAATTGCTACCATCATCTTTCAACTTTGCTTTCTCAAGGAACGCATTAAAATTCAACGGAACAACAGCACGAGCCATCTATCTACAATCAACATAAATAAGCAAGATACTATCAGGTACTAAGTTCATGATAAATTTAAGTTCAATTAATCATATTACTTAAGAACTCCCACTTAGATAGACATCCCTCTAATCTTCTAAGTGATTACGTGATCCAAATCAACTAAACCATGACCGATCATCACGTGAGATTGAGTAGTTTTCAATGGTGAACATCGTTTATGTTGATCATATCTACTATATGATTCACGCTCGACCTTTCGGTCCCCGTGTTCCGAGGCCATATCTGCATATGCTAGGCTCGTCAAGTTTAACCTGAGTATTCTGCGTGTGCAAAAACTGGCTTGCACCCGTTGTAGATGGACGTAGAGCTTATCACACCCGATCATCACGTGGTGTCTGGGCACGACAAACTTTGGCAACGGTGCATACTCAGGGAGAACACTTCTTGATAATTTAGTGAGAGATCATCTTATAATGCTACCGTCAATCAAAGCAAGATAAGATGCATAAAAAGATAAACATCACATGCAATCAATATAAGTGATATGATATGGCCATCATCATCTTGTGCCTGTGATCTCCATCTCCGAAGCACCGTCATGATCACCATCATCACCGGCGCGACAACTTGATCTCCATCGTAGCATCGTTGTCATCTCGCCAATCTTATGCTTCCACGACTATCACTACCGTTTAGTAATAAAGTAAAGCATGACATCGCGATTGCATTGCATACAATAAAGCGACAACCATATGGCTCCTGCCAGTTGCCGATAACTTGGTTACAAAACATGATCATCTCATACAATAAAATTAAGCATCATGCCTTGACCATATCACATCACAACATGCCCTGCAAAAACAAGTTAGACGTCCTCTACTTTGTTGTTGCATGTTTTTACGTGGCTGCTACGGGCTTAAGTAAGAACCAATCTCACCTACGCATCAAAACCACAACGATAGTTTGTCAAATAGACTCCGTTTTAACCTTCGCAAGGACCGGGCGTAGCCATACTTGGTTCAACTAAAGTTGGAGAGGCAGTCGCCCGCAAGCCATCTCTGTGCAAAGCACGTCGAGGGAACCGGTCTCGCGTAAGCGTACGCGTAAGGTTGGTCCGGGTCGTCTCGTCCAACAATACCGCCGAACCAAAGTATGACATGCTGGTAGGCAGTATGACTTGTATCGTCCACAACTCAATTGTGTTCTACTCGTGCATATAACATCAACATCAATAACCTAGGCTCGGATGCCACTGTTGGGTTTCGTAGTAATTTCAAAAAATTTCCTACGCACACGCAAGATCATGTGATGCATAGCAACGAGGGGGAGAGTATTGTCTACGTACCCAACGCAGACCGACTGCGGAAGCGATGACACGACATAGAGGAAGTAGTCGTACGTCTTCTCGATCCAACCGATCAAGCACCGAAACTACGGCACCTCCGAGTTCGAGCACACGTTCAGCTCGATGACGATCCCCGGACTCCGATCCAGCAAAGTGTCGGGGAAGAGTTCCGTCAGCACGACGGCGTGGTGACGATCTTGATGAACTACAGCAGCAGGGCTTCGCCTAAACTCCGCTACAGTATTATCGAGGAATATGGTGGCAGGGGGCACCGCACACGGCTAAGGAATCGATCACGTGGATCAACTTGTGTCAACTTGTGTGTTTAGAGGTGCCCCTGCCTCCGTATATAAAGGAGCCAAGGGGGGAGAGGGGCGCCAGCCAAGGAGGAGGGCGCAGGAGGAGTCCTACTCCTACCGGGAGTAGGACTCCCCCCCCCAATCCTATTCCAACTAGGATTCCCAAGGGGAAAGAGGGAGAGGGGTGGCCGGCCACCTCTCCTAGTCCTAATAGGACTAGGGGAAGGGGGGAGGCGCGCAGCCCCCTTGGGCTGCCCCTTTCTCCTTTCCACTAAGGCCCATGAAGGCCCATATGGCTCCCGGGGGGTTCCGGTAACCTCCCGGTAACCCGGTAAAATCCCGATTTCACCCGGAACACTTCCGATGTCCAAACATAGGCTTCCAATATATCAATCTTTATGTCTCGACCATTTCGAGACTCCTCGTCATGTTCGTGATCACATCCGGGACTCCGAACAACCTTCGGTACATCAAAATGCATAAACTCATAATATAACTGTCATCGTAACCTTAAGCGTGCGGACCCTACGGGTTCGAGAACAATGTAGACATGACCGAGACACGTCTCCGGTCAATAACCAATAGCGGGACCTGGATGCCCATATTGGCTCCTACATATTCTACGAAGATCTTTATCGGTCAGACCGCATAACAACATACTTTGTTCCCTTTGTCATCGGTATGTTACTTGCCCGAGATTCGATCGTCGGTATCCAATACCTAGTTCAATCTCGTTACCGGCAAGTCTCTTTACTCGTTCCGTAATACATCATCTCACAACTAACATATTAGTTGTAATGCTTGCAAGGCTTATGTGATGTGTATTACCGAGAGGGCCCAGAGATACCTCTCCGACAATCGGAGTGACAAATCCTAATCTCGAAATACGCCAACCCAACATCGACCATTGGAGACACCTGTAGTACTCCTTTATAATCACCCAGTTACGTTGTGACGTTTGGTAGTACCCAAAGTGTTCCTCCGGTAAACGGGAGTTGCATAATCTCATAGTCATAGGAACATGTATAAGTCATGAAGAAAGCAATAGCAACATACTAAACGATCAGGTGCTAAGCTAATGGAATGGGTCATGTCAATCAGATCATTCTACTAATGATGTGACCTCGTTAATCAAATAACAACTCGTTGTTCATGGTTAGGAAACATAACCATCTTTGATTAACGAGCTAGTCAAGTAGAGGCATACTAGTGACACTTTGTTTGTCTATGTATTCACACATGTATTATGTTTCCGGTAAATACAATTCTAGCATGAATAATAAACATTTATCATGATTATGAGGAAATAAATAATAACTTTATTATTGCCTCTAGGGCATATTTCCTTCAGATATGGCCTCGGAACACTGAGACTGGAAGGTCGAGCGTGAATCATATAGTAGATATGATCAACATAGTGATGTTCACCATTGAAAACTACTCCATTTCACGTGATGATCGGTTATGGTTTAGTTGATTTGGATCACGTGATCACTTAGATGATTAGAGGGATGTCTATCTTAGTGGGAGTTCTTAAGTAATATGATTAATTGAACTTAAATTTATCATGAACTTAGTCCTGGTAGTATTAGCATATCTATGTTGTAGATCAATAGCTCGCGTTTAGCTCCCCTATTTTATTTTTGATATGTTCCTAGAGAAAACTAAGTTGAAAGATGTTAGTAGCAATGATGCGGATTGGATCCATGATCTGAGGTTTATCCTCATTACTGCACAGAAGAATTATGTCCTTGATGCACCGCTAGGTGACAAACCTATTGCGGGAGCAGATGCAGATGTTATGAACGTTTGGCTAGCTCAATATGATGACTACTTGATAGTTTAGTGCACCATGCGTAAACGGCTTAGAATTGGGACTTCAAAGACGTTTTGAACGTCATGAACCATATGAGATGTTCCAGGAGTTGAAGTTAATATTTCAAGCAAATACCCGAGTTGAGAGATATGAAGTCTCCAACAAGTTCTATAGCTAAACGATGGAGGAGAATAGCTCAAGCAGTGAGCATGTGCTCAGATTGTCTGGGTACTACAATCTCTTGGATCAAGTGGGAGCTAATCTTCCAGATAAAATAGTGATTGACATAATTCTCTAGTCACCATCACCAAGTTAGTAGAACTTCGTGATGAACTATAATATGCAAGGGATAACGGAAACGATTCCCAAGATCTTTGTGATGCTGAAATCGACGAAGGTAGAAATCAAGAAAAACATCAAGTGTTGATGGTAAACAAAACCACTAGTTTCAAGTAAAGGGACAAAGGGAAGAAAGGGGAACTTCAAGAAGAACGGCAAGCAAGTTGCTGCTCAAGTGAAAAAAAACCATGTCTGGACCTAATCCTGAAACTAAGTGCTTCTACTACAAAAGAACTGGTCACTGGAAGCGGAACTACCCAAGTAATTGGCGGATAAGAAGGATGGCAAAGTGAACATAGGTATATTTGATATACATGTTATTGATGTGTACTTTACTAGTGTTTATAGCAACCCCTCGGTATTTGATACTGGTTCAGTTGTTGTAGGATCGAAAGTATGTCTAGAGGGGGGATGATTAGACTACTTGACCAAATAAAAATCTATCCTTTTCCCAATTTTAGTCTTTGGCAGATTTTAGCTATCTTAGCACAAGTCAAGCAATCTTAACACAATTCAAGCAAGCATGCAAAGAGTTTATGAGCAGCGGAAAGTAAAGCATGCAACTTGCAAGAATGTAAAGGGAAGGGTTTGGAGAATTCAAACGCAATTGGAGACACGGATGTTTTTGTCGTGGTTTCGATAGGTGGTGCTATCGTACATCCACGTTGATGGAGACTTCAACCCACGGAGGGTAACGGTTGCGCGAGTCCACGGAGGGCTCCACCCACGAAGGGTCCATGAAGAAGCAACCTTGTCTATCCCATCATGGCCATCGCCCACGAAGGACTTGCCTCACTAGCGGTAGATCTTCATGAAGTAGGCGATCTCCTTGCCCTTACAAACTCCTTGGTTCAACTCCACAATCTTTGTCGGAGGCTCCCAAGTGACACCTAGCCAATCTAGGAGACACCACTCTCCAAGAAGTAACAAATGGTGTGTTGATGATGAACTCCTTGCTCTTGTGCTTCAAATGATAGTCTCCCCAACACTCAACTCTCTCTCACAGGATATGAATTTGGTGAAAAGAAGATTTGAGTGGAAAGCAACTTGGGAAGGCTAGAGATCAAGATTCATATGGCAGGAATGGAATATCTTGGCCTCAACACATGAGTAGGTGGTTCTCTCTCAGAAAATGTGTATTGGAAGTGTAGGTATGTTCTGATGGCTCTCTCCACGAATGAAGAGTGGGTGGAGGGGTATATATAGCCTCCACACAAAATCTAACTGTTACACACAATTTACCAATCTCGGTGAGACCGAATTGAAAAACTCAGTCGGACCGATTTAGCAAACCTAGTGACCATTAGGATTTTCGGTGGGACTGAGATGCAACTCGGTAGGACCAATATGGTTAGGGTTAGGGCATAACGTAATCTCGGTGTGACCGATTACACAAACTTGGTGGGACCGATTTTGGTAATAAGCTAACCAGAGAGTTGGTCAGGTAAACTCGGTGGGACCGATTGCTCATTTCGGTGGGACCGAAATGTTACAAAAGAGAAACAGAGAGTTTACATTGCAATCTCGGTGGGACCGATCGCTCATCTCGGTAGGACCGAAACGTTACGAAGGGAAACAGAGAGATTACAACCCCATCTCGGTGTGACCGAAATCCCTATCGGCGAGACCGATTTGCCTAGGGTTTGTGGCAGTGGCTATGACATTTGAAACTCGGTGGCTCCGGATAGAAAGAATCGGTGGGGCCGAGTTTGACTTTTGGTTTAGGTCATATGTGAATGTGGGAAGGTAGTTGAGGGTTTTGGAGCATATCACTAAGCACTATGAAGCAAGAACCTCATCAAGCAACACCTCATCCCTCCTTGATATTATTGGCTTTTCCTATAGACTCAATGTGATCTTGGATCACTAAAATATAAAATGTAGAGTCTTGAGCTTTGAGCTTGAGCCAATCTTTTTGTCCTTAGTATTTTGAGGGGTCCACTTTCCTCACCCATCCCATTCCATTCATTGAGCTTTTCCTAAAATATTAATCTTGGAATAGCATTAACTCAATGAGCTATATGTTGTTAGGAATTACCAAAACCACCTAGGGATAGTTGCACTTTCAGTTGCTAAGAGTAGTAACTCGAAACGGGAGTTGCAGAATAAACAGAGACTAGTTGAGGGTGAAGTGATGATGTGTGTTGGAAGTGGTTCCAAGATTGATATGATCATCATTGTACACTCCCTATACTTTCGAGATTAGTGTTGAACCTAAATTAGTGTTATTTGGTGTTTGCGTTGAGCATGAATATGATTGGATCATGTTTATTGCAACACAATTATTCACGTAAGTTAGAGAATAATTGTTGTTCTGTTTACATGAATAAAACCTTCTATGGTCATACACCCAATGAAAATGGTTTGTTGGATGTCGATCGTGGTGATACACATTTTCATAGTATTGAAGCCAAAATATGCAAAGTTAATAATGATAGTGCAACTTATTTGTGGCATTGCCGTTTAGGTCATATTAGTGTAAATCGCATGAAGAAAATCCATGCTGATGGGTTTTTGGAATCACTTGATTATGAATCACTTGATGCTTGCGAACCATGCCTCATGGGCAAAGATGACTAAGACTCCGTTCTCTAGAACAATGGAGCGAGCAACTGACTTATTGGATATAATACATACTGATGTATGAGGTCTGATGAGTGTTGAGGCTCGCGGCAGGTATCGTTATTTTTCTGACCTTCACAGATGATTTGAGCAAATATGGGTATATCTACTTGAAGAAACGTAAGTCTGAAACATTTGAAAAGTTCAAAGAATTTCAGAGTGAAGTGGAAAATCATCGTAACAAGAAAATAAAGTTTCTACGATCTGATCGCAGAGGCGAATATTTGAGTTACGAGTTTGGCCTTCAATTAAAACAATGTGGAATAATTTCACAAAACTCATGCCACCTGGAACACCACAGCGTAATGGTGTGTCCGAACGTCATAACCATACTTTATTTGATATAGTGCAATCTATGATGTCTCTTACCGATTTACCACTATTGTTTTGGGGTTATGCATTAGAGACAGCTACATTCATGTTAAATAGGGCACCATCTAAATCCGTTGAGACGGCACCGTATGAACTATGGTTTGGCAAGAAACCTAAGATGTCATTTCTTAAAGTTTGAGGTTGCAATGCTTATGTGAAAAAGTTTCAACCTGATAAGCTCAAACCAAATCGGAGAAGTGCGTCTTCATAGGATACCCAAAAGAAAATGTTGGGTACACCTTCTATCACAGATCCGAAGGCAAGATATTCATTGCTGAGAATGGATCCTTTCTAGAGAAGGAGTTTCTCTCGAAAGAAGTGAGTGGGAGGAAAGTAGAACTTGATGAGGTAACTGTACCTGCTCCCTTATTGGAAAGTAGTTCATCACAAAAATCTGTTCCTGTGACTACTACACCAATTAGTGAGGAAGCTAATGATGATGATCATGTAACTTCAGATCAAGTTACTACCGAACCTCGTAGGTAAACCAGAGTGAGATCCGCACCAGAGTGGTACGGTAATCCTGTTCTGGAGGTCATGTTACTTGACCATGACGAACCTACAAACTATGAGGAAGCGATGATGAGCCCAGATTCCGTGAAATGGCTTGAGGCCATGAAATCTGAGATGAGATCCATGTATGAGAACAAAGTATGGACTTTGATTGACTTGCCCATTGATCGGCGAGCCATTGAGATTAAATGGATCTTCAAGAGGAAGACGGACGCTGATAGTAGTGTTACTATCTACAAAGCTAGAATTGTCGCAAAAGGTTTTCGACAAGTTCAAGGTGTTGACTATGATGAGAGTTTCTCACTCGTATCTATGCTTAAGTCTGTCCAAATCATGTTAGCAATTGCCGCATTTTATGAAATCTAGCAAATGGATAAACAAAACTGCATTCCTTAATGGATTTATTAAAGAAGAGTTGTATATGATGCAACCAGAAGGTTTTGTCAATCCTAAAGGTGATAAAAAAATATGCAAGCTCCAGCGATCCATCTATGGACTGGTGCAAGCATCTCGGAGTTGGAATATACGCTTTGATAAGTTGATCAAAGCATATAGTTTTATACAGACTTACGGTGAACCTTGTATTTACAAGAAAGTGAGTGGGAGCACTACAACATTTCTGATAAGTATATGTGAATGACATATTGTTGATCGGAGATAATGTAGAATTATTCTGCAAAGCATAAAGGAATGTTTGAAAGGAGTTTTTCAAAGAAAGACCTCAGTGAAACTGCTTACATATTGAGCATCAAGATCTATGGAGATAGATCAAGATGCTTGATAAGTTTTTCAATGAGTACATACCTTGACAAGATTTTGAAGTAGTTCAAAATGGAACAAGTCACAGAAAGAGTTCTTGCCTGTGTTACAAGGTGTGAAACTGAGTAAGACTCAAAGCCCGACCACGGTAGAAGATAGAAAGAGAATGAAAGTCATTCCCTATGCCTTGGCCACAGGTTCTATAAAATATGCCATCCTGTGTACCAGATCTATTGTATACCCTACACTATTTTTGGCAAGGGAGTACAATAGTGATCTAGGAGTAGATCACCGGACAACGGTCAAAATTATCCTTAGTGAAATAAGGATATGTTTCTCGATTATGGAAGTGCAAAAAAAGGTTCATCGTAAAGGGTTACGTCGATGCAAATTTTGACACTGATCTAGATGACTCTAAGTCTCAATCTGGATACATATTGAAAGTGGGAGCAATTAGCTAGAGTAGCTCCATGCAGAGCATTGTTGACATAGAAATTTGCAAAATACATACGGATCTGAATGTTGCAGACCCGTTGACTAAACTTCTCTCACAAGAAAAACATGATCACACCTTAGTACTCTTTGGGTGTTAATCACATAGAGATGTGAACTAGATTATTGACTCTAGTAAACCCTTTGGGTGTTGGTCACATGACGATGTGAACTATGGGTGTTAATCACATGGTGATGTGAACTATTGATGTTAAATCACATGGCGATGTGATCTAGATTATTGACTCTAGTAAAAGTGGGAGACTAAAGGAAATATGCCCTAGAGACAATAATAAAGTTATTATTTATTTCCTTATCTCATGATAAATGTTTATTATTCATGCTAGAATTGTATTAACCGGAAACATAATACATGTGTGAATACATAGAAAAACAGAGTGTCACTAGTATGCCTCTACTTGACTAGCTCGTTGATCAAAGATGGTTAAGTTTCCTAACCATAGACATGAGTTATCATTTGATTAACGGGATCACATCATTAGGAGAATGATGTGATTGACTTGACCCTTTCCATTAGCTTAGCACTTGATCGTTTAGTTTGTTGCTATTGCTTTCTTCATGACTTATACATGTTCATATGACTATGAGATTATGCAACTCCCATTTACCGGAGGAACACTTTGTGTGCCACCAAACGAGGTGCTCTATAGGTGTCTCCGAAGGTACTTGTTGGGTTGGCGTATTTCAAGATTAGGATTTGTCACTCCAATTGTTGGAGAGGTATCTCTGGGCCCACTCGGTAATACACATCACTTAAGCCTTGCAAGCATTGCAACTAATGAGTTAGTTGCGGGATGATGTGTTACAGAACGAGTAAAGAGACTTGCCGGTAACGAGATTGAACTAGGTATTGAGATACCGATGATCGAATCTCGGGCAAGTAACATACCGATGACAAAGGGAACCACGTATGTTGTTATGCGGTCTGACCGATAAAGATCTTCGTAGAATATGTAGGAGCCAATATGGGCATCCAGGTCCCGCTATTGGTTATTGACCAAAGAGGTGTCTCGGTCATGTCTACATAGTTCTTGAACCCGTAGGGTCCGCACGCTTAACGTTCGTTGATGATATAGTACTATGAGTTATGTATGTTGGTGACCGAATGTTGTTCGTGGTTCCGGATAAGATCACGGACATGACGAGGAACTCCGGAATGGTCCGGAGATAAAGATTGATATGTGGGATAATAGTGATTGGACTCTGGAAGGGTTCCAGAATTCATCGGAAGGGGTTCCGGATGTTTCCTGAAATGTTTGGGTACGAGAACACTTTATTTGGGCCAAAGGGGAAAGCCCACAAGGTTTTTGGAAAGCGCAAAAGGAAGTTTTACGGAGTCCAGGGGCCAGACGCCGGGAACCTTGGCGTCTGGCCCTAGAGTCCGAGAAGGACTCTTGCCTTTCGGGTGAAACCGACTTTGTGGAGGCTTTTACTCCAAGTTTCGACCCCAAGGCTCAACATATAAATAGAGGGGTAGGGCTAGTACCCAAGACACATCAAGAAACACGAAGTCGTTGTTGGGGAATGTTGCAGAAAATTAAAATTTTTCCTACGGTTTCACCAAGATCCATCTATGAGTTCATCTAAGCAACGAGTCAAGGGAGAGAGTTTGCATCTACATACCACTTGTAGATCGCGTGCGGAAGCTTGCAAGGTGATGATGGAGTCGTACTCGACGTGATTCGAATCACCGATGACCAAGTGCTGAACGGACAGCACCTCCGCGTTCAACACACGTACGGGACGGGAGACGTCTCCTCCTTCTTGATCCAGCAAGGGGAAAGGAGAGGTTGAGGAAGACAGCTCCACCGGCAGCACGACGGCGTGGTGATGGTGGAGAGGCAGTACTCCGACAGGGCTTCGCCAAGCACACAACGGAGGAGGAGAGGTGTTGGGGAGGGGAGGGCTGCGCCTTGGAGGGTGGTCTGGCTGCCCTCCCCTCACCCCTCTATTTATAGGGGGAAGGGAGAAGGGGGCCGGCCCCCTAGAACCCATCTAGGGGGGGTGCGGCGGCCAAGGGGAGAGGGGGAGAGGGTGGCTTGCCCCCCAAGCCAAGGGGGGCGCCCCCTCTAGGGTTCCCCCCTCAACCCTAGGCGCAAGGGCCCAAGGGAGGGGGTGCGCCCAGCCCACCAGGGGCTGGCTCCCTGCCCCACGCAGCCCATGTGGCCCCCCGGGAGGGGTGGCCCCTCCCGGTGGACCCCCGGAACCCTTCCGGTGGCCCCGGTACAATACCGGTATGACCCCGAAACTTCCTGGTGTCCGTTTGACAACTTCCCATATATAAATCTTTACCTCCGGACCCTTCCGGAGCTCCTCGTGACGTCCAGGATCCCATCCGGGACTCCGAACAACATTCGGTAGTCACATACTAGTCTTCCTAATAACCCTAGCGTCACCGAACCTTAAGTGTGTAGACCCTACGGGTTCGGGAGACATGCAGACATGACCGAGACGCTCTTAGGTCAATAACCAACAGCGGGATCTGGATACCCATGATGGCTCCCACATGCTCCTCGATGTTGTCATCGGATGAACCACGATGTCGAGGATTCGATCAAACCCTGTACGCAATTCCCTTTGTCAATCGGTACGTTACTTGCCCGAGACTCGATCGTCGGTATCCCAATACCTTGTTCAGTCTCGTTACCGGCAAGTCACTTTACTCGTACCGTAATGCATGATCCCGTGTCCAACACCTTGGTCACATTGAGCTCATTATGATGATGCATTACCGAGTGGGCCCAGAGATACCTCTCCGTCATACGGAGTGACAAATCCCAATCTCGATCCGTGTCAACCCAACAGATACTTTCGGAGATACCTGTAATGCACCTTTATAGTCACCCAGTTACGTTGTGACGTTTGATACACCCAAGGCACTCTTACGATATCCGGGAGTTACACGATCTCATGGTCGAAGGAAGAGATACTTGACATTGGCAAAGCTCTAGCAAAACGAACTACACGATCTTTTATGCTATGCTTAGGATTGGGTCTTGTCCATCACATCATTCTCCTAATGATGTGATCCCGTTATCAACGACATCCAATGTCCATAGTCAGGAAACCATGACTATCTGTTGATCACAACGAGCTAGTCAACTAGAGGCTCACCAGGGACATATTGTGGTCTAAGTATTCACACGTGTATTACGATTTCCGGATAATACAGTTATAGCATGAATAAAAGACATTTATCATGAACATTGAAATATAATAATACTTTTATTATTGCCTCTAGGGCATATTTCCAACAGTCTCCCACTTGCACTAGAGTCACCAATCTAGTTACATTGTGATGAATCGAACACCCATAGAGTTCTGGTGTTGATCATGTTTTGCACGCGAGAGAGGTTTAGTCAGCGGATCTGCGACATTCAGATCCGTGTGCACTTTGCAAATCTCTATGTCTCCATCTTGAACATTTTCACGGATGGAGTTGAAACGACGCTTGA
Organism: Triticum aestivum; assembly: GCF_018294505.1. Taxonomy (NCBI): domain Eukaryota; kingdom Viridiplantae; phylum Streptophyta; class Magnoliopsida; order Poales; family Poaceae; genus Triticum; species Triticum aestivum. The sequence goes on along the minus strand of NC_057809.1, from coordinate 319,692,592 downwards.
TGTGCCTGGTCTTCTTGTGAAACCTGGGCTCCTTCGCGAGGGCAATAGCTCCAGTGTTGTCACAGAAGAGTTTGATCGGCCCCGACGCATTGGGTATGACTCCTAGGTCGGTGATGAACTCCTTCACCCAAATCGCTTCATGCGCTGCCTCCGAGGCTGCCATGTACTCCGCTTCACACGTAGATCCCGCCACGACGCTCTGCTTGCAGCTGCACCAGCTTACTGCTCCACCATTCAACATATACACGTATCCGGTTTGTGACTTAGAGTCATCCAGATCTGAGTCGAAGCTAGCGTCGACGTAACCCTTTACGACGAGCTCTTCGTCTCCTCCATAAACGAGAAACATGTCCTTCGTCCTTTTCAGGTACTTCAGGATATTCTTGACCGCTGTCCAGTGTTCCTTGCCGGGATTACTTTGGTATCTTGCTACCAAACTTACGGCAAGGTTTACATCGGGTCTGGTACACAGCATGGCATACATAATAGATCCTATGGCTGAAGCATAGGGGATGACACTCATCTCTTCTTTATCTTTTGCCGTGGTCGGTGACTGAGCCGAGCTCAGTCTCACACCTTGTAACATAGGCAAGAACCCCTTCTTGGACTGATCCATTTTGAACCTCTTCAAAATCTTATCAAGGTATGTGCTTTGTGAAAGACCTATGAGGCGTCTCGATCTATCTCTATAGATCTTGATGCCTAATATATAAGCAGCTTCTCCAAGGTCCTTCATTGAAAAACACTTATTCAAGTAGGCCTTAATGCTGTCCAGAAATTCTATATTATTTCCCATCAAGAGTATGTCATCTACATATAATATGAGAAATGCTACAGAGCTCCCACTCACTTTCTTGTAAACGCAGGCTTCTCCATAAGTCTGCATAAACCCAAACGCTTTGATCATCTCATCAAAGCGAATGTTCCAACTCCGAGATGCTTGCACCAGTCCATAAATGGATCGCTGGAGCTTGCATACTTTGTTAGCGTTCCGAGGATCGACAAAACCTTCCGGCTGCATCATATACAGTTCTTCCTTAAGATGCCCGTTAAGGAATGCTGTTTTGACGTCCATCTGCCATATCTCATAATCATAGTATGCGGCAATTGCTAACATGATTCGGACGGACTTCAGCTTCGCTACGGGAGAGAAAGTCTCGTCGTAGTCAATCCCTTGAACTTGTCGATAACCCTTAGCGACAAGTCGAGCCTTATAAATGGTAACATTACCATCCGAGTCCGTCTTCTTCTTAAAAATCCATTTGTTTTCTATCGCTCGCCGATCATCGGGCAAGTCTGTCAAAGTCCATACTTTGTTTTCATACATGGATTCTATCTCGGATTTCATGGCTTCAAGCCATTTGTTGGAATCCGGGCCCGCCATCGCTTCTTCATAGTTCGAAGGTTCATTGTTGTCTAACAACATGATTTCCAGGACAGGGTTGCCGTACCACTCTGGTGCGGAACGTGTCCTTGTGGACCTACGAAGTTCAGTAGTAACTTGATCCGAAGTACCTTGATCATCATCATTGTTTTCCTCTTCAGTTGGTGTGGGCATCACAGGAACGGTTTCCTGTGCTGCGCCACTTTCCCGCTCAAGAGGTAGTACTTCATCGAGTTCTACTTTCCTCCCACTTACTTCTTTCGAGAGAAACTCTTTTTCCAGAAAGCATCCGTTCTTGGCAACAAAGATCTTGCCTTCGGATCTTAAGTAGAAGGTATACCCGACAGTTTCCTTAGGGTATCCTATGAATACGCATTTTTCCGACTTGGGTTCGAGCTTTTCAGGTTGAAGTTTCTTGACATAAGCATCGCATCCCCAAACTTTTAGAAACGACAGCTTAGGTTTCTTTCCAAACCATAATTCATACGGTGTCGTCTCAACGGATTTAGACGGTGCCCTATTTAAAGTGAATGTAGCTGTCTCTAGAGCGTATCCCCAAAATGATAGCGGTAAATCAGTAAGAGACATCATAGACCGCACCATATCCAATAGAGTGCGATTACGACGTTCGGACACACCGTTTCGCTGAGGTGTTCCAGGCGGCGTGAGTTGTGAAACGATTCCACATTTCCTTAAGTGTGTACCAAATTCGTGACTTAAGTATTCTCCTCCACGATCTGATCGTAAGAATTTTATCTTTCGGTCACGTTGATTCTCTACCTCATTCTGAAATTCCTTGAACTTTTCAAAGGTCTCAGACTTGTGTTTCATTAAGTAGACATACCCATATCTACTCAAGTCATCAGTGAGAGTGAGAACATAACGATATCCTCCGCGAGCCTCAACGCTCATTGGACCGCACACATCGGTATGTATGATTTCCAACAAGTTGGTTGCTCGCTCCATTGTTCCGGAGAACGGAGTCTTGGTCATTTTGCCCAAGAGGCATGGTTCGCACGTGTCAAACGATTCATAATCAAGAGACTCTAAAAGTCCATCGGCATGGAGCTTCTTCATGCGCTTGACACCAATGTGACCAAGGCGGCAGTGCCACAAGTATGTGGGACTATCGTTATCAACTTTAAATCTTTTGGCATCTATACTATGAACATGTGTAATATTACGCTCGAGATTCATTAAGAATAAACCATTGACCATCGGAGCATGACCATAAAACATATCTCTCATATAAATCGAACAACCATTATTCTCAGACTTAAATGAGTAGCCATCTCGTATTAAACGAGATCCAGATACAATGTTCATGCTCAAACTTGGCACTAAATAACAATTATTAAGGTTCAAAACTAATCCCGTAGGTAAATGTAGAGGCAGCGTGCCGACGGCGATCACATCGACTCTGGAACCATTCCCGACGCGCATAGTCACCTCGTCCTTCGCCAGTCTCCGTTTATTCCGCAGCTCCTGCTGTGAGTTACAAATATGAGCAACGACACCGGTATCAAATACCCAGGAGTTACTACGAGTACTGGTAAGGTACACATCAATCACATGTATATCAAATATACCTTTGGTGTTGCCAGCCTTCTTATCCGCTAAGTATTTGGGGCAGTTCCGCTTCCAGTGACCCTTCCCCTTGCAATAAAAGCACTCAGTCTCAGGCTTGGGTCCATTCTTTGACTTCTTCCCGGTAACTGGCTTACCAGGCGCGGCAACCTCCTTGCCGTCCTTCTTGAAGTTCTTCTTACCCTTGCCCTTCTTGAACTTAGTGGTCTTATTGACCATCAACACTTGATGTTCTTTCTTGATTTCAGCCTCTGCTGACTTCAGCATCGAGAACACTTCAGGAATGGTCTTTTCCATCCCCTGCATGTTGTAGTTCATCACAAAGCTCTTGTAGCTTGGTGGGAGCGACTGGAGGATTCTGTCAATGACCGCCTCATCTGGGAGGTTAATGTTCAGCTGGGTCATACGGTTGTGCAACCCAGACATCTTCAGGATGTGCTCACTGACAGAACTGTTTTCCTCCATCTTACAACTGTAGAACTTGTCGGAGACATCATATCTCTCGACCCGGGCATGAGCTTGAAAAACTAGTTTCAGCTCTTCGAACATCTCATATGCTCCGTGGTGCTCAAAACGCTTTTGGAGCCCCGGTTCTAAGCTGTAAAGCATGCCGCACTGAACGAGGGAGTAATCATCAGCACGAGACTGCCAAGCATTCATAATGTCTTGGTTCTCTGGGACGGGAGCGTCACCTAGCGGTCCTTCTAGGACGTATTGTTTCCTGGCAGCTATGAGGATGATCCTCAGGTTCCGGACCCAGTCCGTATAGTTGCTGCCATCATCTTTCAGCTTGGTTTTCTCTAGGAACGCGTTGAAGTTCATGTTGACATTAGCGTTGGCCATTGATCTACAAGACATATTTGCAAAGGTTTTAGACTAAGTTCATGATAATAAAGTTCTAATCAAATTATGAACTCCCACTTAGATTAGACATCCCTCTAGTCATCTAAGTGTTACACGATCCGAGTCGACTAGCCCGTGTCCGATCATCACGTGAGACGGACTAGTCATCGTCGGTGAACATTCTCATGTTGATCGTATCTTCCATACGACTCGTGTTCGACCTTTCGGTCTCCGTGTTCCGAGGCCATGTCTGCACATGCTAGGCTCGTCAAGTTAACCCTAAGTGTTTTCGCTGTGTAAAACTGTCTTACACCCGTTGTATGTGAACGTAAGAATCCATCACACCCGATCATCACGTGGTGCTTAGAAGCGACGAACTGTAGCAACGGTGCACAGTTAGGGGAGAACACTTCTTGAAATTTTTGTAAGGGATCATCTTATTTACTACCGTCGTCCTAAGTAAACAAGATGCATAAACATAATAAACATCACATGCAATTATATAGTTGTGACATGATATGGCCAATATCATATAGCTCCATTGATCTTCATCTTCGGGGCTCCATGATCATCTTGTCACCGGCTTGACACCATGATCTCCATCATCATGATCTCCATCATCGTGTCTTCATGAAGTTGTCACGCCAACGACTACTTCTACTTCTATGACTAACGTTTAGCAATAAAGTAAAGTAGTTTACATGGCGTTATTCAATGACACGCAGGTCATACAAAAAATAAAGACAACTCCTATGGCTCCTGCCGGTTGTCATACTCATCGACATGCAAGTCGTGAATCCTATTACAAAGAACATGATCTCATACATCACAATTCATCATTCATCACAACTTCTGGCCATATCACATCACATGATCAATCGCTGCAAAAACAAGTTAGACGTCCTCTAATTGTTGTTGCATCTTTTACGTGGCTGCAATTGGGTTCTAGCAAGAACGTTTTCTTACCTACGAATCACCACAACGTGATTTTGTCAACTTCTATTTACCCTTCATAAGGGCCCTGTTCATCGATTCCGCTCCAACTAAAGTGGGAGAGACAGACACCCGCCAGCCACCTTATGCAACTAGTGCATGTCAGTCGGTGGAACCGGTCTCACGTAAGCGTACGTGTAAGGTTGGTCCGGGCCGCTTCATCCCACAATACCGTTGAGCAAGAAAGGACTAGTAGAGGCAAGTAAGATGACAAAATCCACGCCCACAACAAAATTGTGTTCTACTCGTGCAAAGAGAACTATGCATAGACCTAGCTCATGATGCCACTGTTGGGGAACGTTGCAGAAAATTAAAATTTTTCCTACGGTTTCACCAAGATCCATCTATGAGTTCATCTAAGCAACGAGTCAAGGGAGAGAGTTTGCATCTACATACCACTTGTAGATCGCATGCGGAAGCTTGCAAGGTGATGATGGAGTCGTACTCGACGTGATTCGAATCACCGATGACCAAGTGCTGAACGGACAGCACCTCCGCGTTCAACACACGTACGGGACGGGAGACGTCTCCTCCTTCTTGATCTAGCAAGGGGAAAGGAGAGGTTGAGGAAGACAGCTCCACCGGCAGCACGACGGCGTGGTGATGGTGGAGAGGCAGTACTCCGACAGGGCTTCGCCAAGCACACAACGGAGGAGGAGAGGTGTTGGGGAGGGGAGGGCTGCGCCTTGGAGGGTGGTCTGGCTGCCCTCCCCTCACCCCTCTATTTATAGGGGGAAGGGAGAAGGGGGCCGGCCCCCTAGAACCCATCTAGGGGGGGTGCGGCGGCCAAGGGGAGAGGGGGAGAGGGTGGCTTGCCCCCCAAGCCAAGGGGGGCGCCCCCTCTAGGGTTCCCCCCTCAACCCTAGGCGCAAGGGCACAAGGGAGGGGGCGCGCCCAGCCCACCAGGGGCTGGCTCCCTGCCCCACGCAGCCCATGTGGCCCCCCGGGAGGGGTGGCCCCTCCCGGTGGATCTCCGGAACCCTTCCGGTGGCCCCGGTACAATACCGGTATGACCCCGAAACTTCCTGGTGTCCGTTTGACAACTTCCCATATATAAATCTTTACCTCCGGACCCTTCCGGAGATCCTCGTGACGTCCAGGATCCCATCCGGGACTCCGAACAACATTCGGTAGTCACATACTAGTCTTCCTAATAACCCTAGCGTCATCGAACCTTAAGTGTGTAGACCCTACGGGTTCGGGAGACATGCAGACATGACCGAGACGCTCTTAGGTCAATAACCAACAGCGGGATCTGGATACCCATGATGGCTCCCACATGCTCCTCGATGTTGTCATCGGATGAACCACGATGTCGAGGATTCGATCAAACCCTGTACGCAATTCCCTTTGTCAATCGGTACGTTACTTGCCCGAGACTCGATCGTCGGTATCCCAATACCTTGTTCAGTCTCGTTACCGGCAAGTCACTTTACTCGTACCGTAATGCATGATCCCGTGTCCAACACCTTGGTCACATTGAGCTCATTATGATGATGCATTACCGAGTGGGCCCAGAGATACCTCTCCGTCATACGGAGTGACAAATCCCAATCTCGATCCGTGTCAACCCAACAGATACTTTCGGAGATACCTATAATGCACCTTTATAGTCACCCAGTTACGTTGTGACGTTTGATACACCCAAGGCACTCTTACGATATCCGGGAGTTACACGATCTCATGGTCGAAGGAAGAGATACTTGACATTGGCAAAGCTCTAGCAAAACGAACTACACGATCTTTTATGCTATGCTTAGGATTGGGTCTTGTCCATCACATCATTCTCCTAATGATGTGATCCCGTTATCAACGACATCCAATGTCCATAGTCAGGAAACCATTACTATCTGTTGATCACAACGAGCTAGTCAACTAGAGGCTCACCAGGGACATATTGTGGTCTAAGTATTCACACGTGTATTACGATTTCCGGATAATACAGTTATAGCATGAATAAAAGACATTTGTCATGAACATTGAAATATAATAATACTTTTATTATTGCCTCTAGGGCATATTTCCAACAGTCGTGTGCCGGCAACCCCGTCCCCTCTGGTTTATCCTCCGTCATAGTTTTCCTAGTGCTTAGGCGAAGCCCTGCGGAGATTGTTCTTCACCAACACCGTCACCACGCCGTCGTGGTGCCGGAACTCATCTACTACTTCGCCCCTCTTGCTGGATCGAGAAGGCGAGGACGTCACCGAGCCGAACGTGTGCAGAACTTGGAGGTGCCGTGCTTTCGGTACTTGGATCGGTCGGATCGTGAAGACGTACGACTACATCAACCGCGTTGATATAATGCTTCCACGAACGGTCTACAAGGGTATGTAGACAACACTCTCCCCTCTCGTTGCTATGCATCACCATGATCCTGCGTGTGCGTAGGAATTTTTTTGAAATTACTACGTTCCCCAATAGATAATGACATCCGTCCTGCCGTCCTGGCGGTCTTGGTCTCGTTGCACGGGAATGGAAACCTTTGGGTGATTCCTCGGCACCCCGTGCCTGCGCTTGCCTCCTTAGCACCAAAGAGGAAACCTGCTATTCTGCACTCACTGGCACCCGCCTGGCCTTGGTCGTCATGGCTGGAGTCACCTCAACCTCATGAGGTGGGTGCCTGCATATAAATCTCCGCTCGTCGGGAGCCAGCCTGGGGAGGCCGCTCCCTCCGGAGGTCTTGGTGCCGTCCGCCTCGCGAGGATTGGCCCCTCGTGAGGGTCTTGTTGTTGGGGAAGGCAGTAATTTCAAAAATGTCCTACGCACATGCAAGATCATGGTGATGCATAGCAACGAGAGAGGAGAGTATCGTCTATGTACCCTCGTAGACCGTAAGCGGAAGCGTTATGAGAACGCGGTTGATGTAGTCGTACGTCTTCATGATCCGACCGATCCAAGTACCGAACGTACGGTACCTCCGAGTTCAGCGCACGTTCAACTCGATGACGTCCCACGAACTCCGATCTAGCATAGCTTCATAGGAGAGTTCCGTCGCAGGGCTTGATGACAGTGATGATGTTGCTACCGACGCAGGGCTTCGCCTAATCACCGCTACGATATGATCGAAGTGGATTATGGTGAAGGGGGGCACCACACACGGCTTGGAACAATCAACTTGTGTGTCCTAGGGTGCCCCCTGCCCCCGTATATAAAGGAGCAAGGGGGGAGGCCGGCCGGCCCTTGTAGGGCGCGCCAGGAGGAGGAGTCCTCCTCCTAGTAGGACTAGGACTCCCCTTTCCTACTCCTACTAGGAGGGGGAAAGGAAGGAGGAGAGGGAGAAGGAAAGGGGGGCGCCGCCCCCTTCCCTAGTCCAATTTGGACCAGAGGGGGAGGGGGCGCGCGGCCTGCCCTAGCTGGCCCTCTCTCTCTCCACTAAGTCCCATGTGGCCCATTACTTCTCTCAGGGGGGGGGTCCGGTAACCATCCGGCACTCTGTTTTTCTCTGAAATCACCTGGAACACTTCCGGTATCTGAATATAGTCATCCAATATATCAATCTTTATGTCTCAACCATTTCGAGACTCGTCATCATGTCCGTGATCACATCTGGGACTCCGAACTACTTTCGGTACATCAAATCACATAAACTCATAATACCGATCATCACCGAACATTAAGCGTGCGGACCCTACGGGTTCGAGAACTATGTAGACATGACCAAGACACGTCTCCGGTCAATAACCAATAGCGGAACATGGATGCTCATATTGGTTCCTACATATTCTACGAAGATCTTTATCGGTCAAACTGCATAATAACATACATTGTTCCCTTTGTCATCGGTATGTTACTTGCCCGAGATTCGATCGTCGATATCTCAATTCCTAGCTCAATCTCGTTACCGACAAGTCTCTTTACTCGTTCCGTAATGCATCATCCCACAACTAACTCATCAGTTGCATTGCTTGCAAGGCTTATAGTGATGTGCATTACCGAGAGGGCCCAGAGATACCTCTCCGATAATCGGAGTGACAAATCCTAATCTCGTTCTATGCCAACTCAACAAGTACCATCGGAGACACCTGTAGAGCACCTTTATAATCACCCAGTTACGTTGTGACGTTTGGTAGCACACAAAGTGTTCCTCCGGTAATCGGGAGTTGCATAATCTCATGGTCATAGGAACATGTATAAGTCATGAAGAAGGCAATAGCAGGAACTAAAATGATCAAGTGCTAAGCTAATGGAATGGGTCAAGTCAATCACATCATTCTCCTAATGATATGATCCCGTTTATCAAGTGACAACTCATGTCTATGGTTAGGAAACATAACCATCTTTGACCAACGAGCTAGTCAAGTAGAGGCATACTAGTGACACTCTGTTTGTCTATGTATTCACACATGTATTATGTTTCCGATTAATACAATTCTAGCATGAATGATAAACATTTATCATGAAATAAGTAAATAAATAATAACTTTATTATTTCCTCTAGGGCATATTTCCTTCAGTCTCCCACTTGCACTAGAGTCAATAATATAGATTACACAGTAATGATTCTAACACCCATGGAGCCTTGGTGCTGATCATGTTTTGCTCATGGGAGAGGCTTAGTCAACGGGTCTGCAACACTCAGATCTGTATGTATCTTGCAAATCTCTATGTCTCCCACCTGGACTTGATCGCGGATGGAATTGAAGTGTCTCTTGATGCGTTTGGTTCTCTTGTGAAATCTGGATTCCTTTGCCAAGGCAATTGCACCAGTATTGTCACAAAAGATTTTCATTGGACCCGATGCATTAGGTATGACACCTAGATCAGATATGAACTCCTTCATCCAGACTCCTTCATTTGCTGCTTATGAAGCAGCTATGTACTCCGCTTCACACATAGATCCCGCCACGACACTTTGTTTAGAACTGCTCCAACTGATAGCTCCACCGTTCAATATAAACACGTATCCGGTTTGCGATTTAGAATCGTCCGGATTAGTGTCAAAGCTTGCATAGACGTAACCATTTACGATAAGCTCTTTGTCATCTCCATAAACAGAAACATATCCTTAGTCCTTTTCAGGTATTTCAGGATGTTCTTGACCGTTGTCCAGTGATCCACTCCTGGATTGCTTTGGTACCTCCCTGCTAAACTAATAGCAAGGCACACATCAGGTCTGATACACAGCATTGCATACATGATAGAGCCTATGGCTGAAGCATAGGGAACACTTTTCATTTTCTCTATCTTCTGCAGTGGTCGGGCATTGAGTCTTACTCAACTTCACACCTTGTAACACAGGCAACAACCCTTTCTTAGCTTGATCCATTTTGAACTTCTGCAAAACTTTATCAAGGTATGTGCTTTGTGAAAGTCCAATTAAGTGTCTTGATCTATCTCTATAGATCTTGATGCCCAATATATAAGCAGCTTCACCGAGGTCTTTCATTGAAAAACTCTTATTCAAATATCCTTTTCTGCTATCCAGAAATTCCATATCATTTCCAATCAACAATATGTCATCCACATATAATATTAGAAATGCTACAGAGCTACCACTCACTTTCTTGTAAACACAGGCTTCTCCAAAAGTCTGTATAAAACCATATGCTTTGATCACACTATCAAAACGTTTATTCCAACTCCGAGAGGCTTGCACCAGTCCATAAATGGATTGCTGGAGCTTGCACACTTTGTTAGCACCCTTTGGATCGATAAAACCGTCAGGTTGCATCATATACAACTCTTCTTCCAGAAATCCATTCAGGAATGCAATCTTCACATCCATTTGCCAAATTTCATAATCATAAAATGCGACAATTGCTAACATGATTCGGACGGACTTAAGCATCGCTACGGGTGAAGGTCTCATCATAGTCAACTCCTTGAACTTGTCGAAAACCTTTCGCAACAAGTCGAGCTTTGTAGACAGTAACGTTACCGTCAGCGTCAGTCTTCTCCTTGAAGATCCATTTATTCTTGATGGCTTGCCGATCATCGGGCAAGTCAACCAAAGTCCACACTTTGTTCTCATACATGGATCCCATCTCAGATTTCATGGCCTCAAGCCATTTTGCGGAATCTGGGCTCATCATCGCTTCCTCATAGTTCATAGGTTCGTCATGGTCAAGTAACATGACCTCCAGAATAGGATTACTGTACCACTCTAGTGCGGATCTTACTCTGGTTGACCTACGAGGTTCGGTAGTAACTTGATCTGAAGTTTCATGATCATCATCATTGGCTTCCTCACTAATTGGTGTAGGTGTCACAGGAACCGATTTCTTTGATGGATTACTTTCCAATAAGGGAGCAGGTATAGTTACCTCATCAAGTTCTACTTTCCTCCCACTCACTTCTTTCGAGAGAATCTCTCTCTCTAGAAAGGATCCATCCTTAGCAACAAATGTCTTGCCTTCGGATCTGTGATAGAAGGTGTACCCAACAGTCTCCTTTGGGTATCCTATGAAGACACATTTCTCTGATTTAGGTTCGAGCTTATGAGGTTGAAGCTTTTTCACATAAGCATTGCAGCCCCAAACTTTAAGAAACGACAACTTTGGTTTCTTGCCAAACCATAGTTCATAAGGCGTCATCTCAACGGATGTAGATGGTTCCCTATTTAACGTGAATGCAGTTTTCTCTAAAGCATAACCCCAAAATTATAACGATAAATCAGTAAGAGACATTATAGATCGCACCATATATAGTAAAGTACGATTACGATGTCCGGACGCACCATTACGTTGTGGTGTTCCGGGTGGCGTGAGTTGGGAAACTATTCCGCATTGTTTCAAATGAAGACCAAACTCGTAACTCAAATATTCTACTCCACGATCAGATCGAAGAAACTTTATTTTCTTGTTACGATGATTTTCCACTTCACTCTGAAATTCTTCGAACTTTTCAAATGTTTCAGACTTATGTTTCATCAAGTAGATATACCCATATGGGCTCAAATCATCTGCGAAGGTGAGAAAATAACGATACCCGTCGCGAGCCTCAACATTCATCGGACCACATACATCAGTATGTATGATTTCCAACAAATATGTTGCTCGCTCCATAGTTCCGGAGAATGGCGTTTTAGTCATATTACCCATGAGGCATGGTTCGCAAGTACCAAGTGATTCATAATCAAGTGATTCCAAAAGTCCATCAGAATGGAGTTTCTTCATGCGCTTTACACCAATATGACCTAAACGGCAGTGCCACAAATAAGTTGCACTATCATTATCAACTCTGCATCTTTTGGCTTCAACATTATGAATATGTGTATCACTACTATCGAGATTTATTGAAAATAGACCACTCTTCAAGGGTGCATGACCATAAAAGATATTACTCATATAAATAAAACAACCGTTATTCTCTGATTTAAATGAATAACCATCTCGCATCAAACAAGATCCAGATATAATGTTCATGCTCAACGCTGGCACCAAATAACAATTATTCAGGTCTAAAACTAATCCCAAAGGTAGATGTAGAGGTAGCGTGCCGTCGGCGATCACATCGACTTTGGAACCATTTCCCACGCACATTGTCACCTCGTCCTTAGTCAATCTTCGCTTAATCCATAGCCCCTGTTTTGAGTTGCAAATATTAGCAACATAATCAGTATCAAATACCCAGGTGCTACTGCGAGCTTTAGTAAGGTACACATCAATAACATGTATATCACATATCCCTTTGTTCACCTTGCCATCCTTCTTATCTGCCAAATACTTGGGACAGTTCTGCTTTTAGTGACCAGTTCCTTTGCAGTAGAAGTACTCAGTCTCAGGCTTAGGTCCAAACATGGGTTTCTTCTCTTGAGCATCAACTTGTTTGCCGTTCTTCTTGAAGTTCCCTTCTTCCCTTTACCCTTTTTCTTGAAACTGGTGGTCTTGTTGACCATCAACACTTGATTCTCCTTCTTGATTTCTACCTCCACAGCTTTTAGCATTGCGAAGAGCTCGGGAATCGTCTTATCCATCCCTTGCATATTATAGTTCATCACGAAGCTTTTGTAGCTTGGTGGCGGTGATTGAAGAACTCTGTCAATGACACTATCAACAGGAAGATTAACTCCCAGTTGAGTCAAGTGGTTATGGTACCCAGACATTCTGAGTATATGTTCACCGACGGAACTTTTCTCCTCCATCTTGCAGCTGTAGAACTTATTGGAGACTTCATATCTCTCAATCCGGGCATTTGCTTGTAATATTAACTTCAACTCCTGGAACATCTCATATGCTCAATGACGTTCAAAACGTCGTTGAAGTCCCAGTTCTAAGCCGTAAAGCATGGCACACTGAACTATTGAGTAGTCATCAGCTTTGCTCTACCAGACGTTCATAACATCTAGTGTTGCTCCTGTAGCGGGTTTGGCACCTAGCGGTGCTTCCAGGACGTAATTCTTCTGTGCAGCAATGAGGATAATCCTCAAGTTACGGACCCAGTCCGTGTAATTGCTAGAATCATCTTTCAACTTTGCTTTCTCAAGGAATGCATTAAAATTCAACAAAACAACAACACAGGCCATTTATCTACAACAACATAGACAAGAAAAATACTATCAGGTACTAAGTTCATGATAAATTAAAGTTCAATTAATCATATTTAAGAACTCCCACTTAGATAGACATCCCTCTAATCATCTAAGTGATCACGTGATCCAAATCAACTAAACCATGACCGATCATCACGTGAAATGGAGTAGTTTTCAATGGTGAACATCACTATGTTGATCATATCTACTATATGATTCACGCTCGACCTTTCGGTCTCAGTGTTCCGAGGCCATATCTGCATATGCTAGGCTCGTCAAGTTTAACCCGAGTATTTCTGCGTGTGCAAAACTGGCTTGCACCCGTTGTATGTGAACGCAGAGCTTATCACACCCGATCATCACGTGGTGTCTCGGCATGACGAACTTTGGCAACGGTGCATACTCAGGGAGAACACTTGTACCTTGAAATTTAGTGAGATATCATCTTATAATGCTACTGTCAATCAAGCAGAATAAGATGCATAAAGGATAAACATCACATGCAATCAATATAATTGATATGATATGGCTATCATCATCTTGTGCCTTTGATCTCCATCTCCAAAGCACCATCATGATCACCATCATCACCGGCACGACACCTTGATCTCCATCATAGCATCATTGTCGTCTCGCCAAATATTGCTTCTACGACTATCGCTACCGTATAGTGATAAAGTAAAGCAATTACAGGGCGATTGCATTGCATACAATAAAGCGACAACCATATGGCTGCTGCTAGTTGCCGATAACTCCGTTACAAGACATGATCATCTCATACAATAAAATGTAGCATCATGCCTTGACCATATCACATCACAACATGCCTTGCAAAAACAAGTTAGACGTCCTCTACTTTGTTGTTGCAAGTTTTACGTGGCTGCTACGGGCTGAGCAAGAATCGTTCTTACCTACGCATGAAAACCACAACAATATTTCATCAAGTTAGTGTTGTTTTAACCTTCAACAAGGACCAGGCATAGTCACACTCGGTTCAAGTAAAGTTGGAGAAACTGACACCCGCCAGCCACCTGTGTGCAAGGCACGTCGGTAGAACCGGCCGCTTCATCCAACAATACCGCCGAACCATAGAATGACATGCTGGCAAGCAATATGACTTGTATCGCCCACAACTCACTTCTGTTCTACTCGTGTATATAACATATACGCATAAACCTGGCTCGGATGCCACTGTTGGGGAACGCAGTAATTTCAAAAATTTCCTATGCACACACAAGGTCATGGTGATGCATAGCAACGAGAGAGGAGAGTATCGTCTAGGTACCCTCGTAGACCGTAAGCGGAAGCATTGTGAGAACACGGTTGATGTAGTCGTACGTCTTCATGATCCGACCGATCCAAGTACCAAACGTATGGCACCTCCGAGTTCAGCACACGTTCAGCTCGATGACATCCCACAAACTCCGATCCAGCAGAGCTTCATAGGAGAGTACCGTCAACACGACGGCGTGATGACAGTGATGATATGATCGAGGTGGATTATGGTGGAGGGGGGCACCGCACACGGCTTGGAACAATCAACTTGTGTGTCCTAGGGTGCTCCTGCCCCCGTATATAAAGGAGCAAGGGGGGAGGCCGGTCGGCCCTTGCAGGGCGCGCCAGGAGGAGGAGTCCTCCTCCTAGTAGGAGTAGGACTCCCCTTTCCTACTCCTACTACGAGGGGGAAAGGAATGAGGAGAGGGAGAAGGAAAGGGGGGGGGGGGGCGCCGCCCCCTCCCTAGTACAATTCGGACCAGAGGGGGAGGGGCGCGCGGCATGCCCTGGCTGGCCCTCTCTCACTAAGGCCCATGTTGTCCCATTACTTCTCCTGGGGGGGGGGGTGGGGCGTCCGGTAACCCTCCGGCACTCCAGCTTTCTCCGAAATCACCCGGAACACTTCCGGTATCCGAATATAGTCGTCCAATATATCAATCTTTATGTATCGACCATGTCGAAACTCCTCGTCATGTCCGTGATCACATACGGAACTCCAAACTACCTTCGGTACATCAAATCACATAAACTCATAATACCGATCGTCACCGAACGTTAAGCGTGCGGACCCTACGGGTTCAAGAACTATGTAGACATGACCGAGACACGTCTCTGGTCAATAACCAATAATGGAACCTAGATGCTCATATTGGTTCCTACATATTCTACGAAGATCTTTATCGGTCAAACCGCATAACAACATACATTGTTCCCTTTGTCATCGGTGTGTTACTTGCCCGAGATTCGATCATCGGTATCTCAATACCTTGGTCAATCTTGTTACCGGCAAGTCTCTTTACTCGTTCCGTAATGCATCATCCCACAACTAACTCATTAGTTGCATTGCTTGCAAGGCTTATAGTGATGTGCATTACCGAGAGGGCCCAGAGATACCTCTCCGACAATCGGAGTGACAAATCCTAATCTTGATCTATGCCAACTCAACAAGTACCATCGGAGACACCTGTAGAGCACCTTTATAATCACCCAGTTACGTTGTGATGTTTCGTAGCACACAAAGTGTTCCTCCGGTAATCGAGATTTGCATAATCTCATAGTCATATGAACATGTATAAGTCATGAAGAAAGCAATAGCAGTGAACTAAAACGATCAAGTGCTAAGCTAACGGAATGGGTCAAGTCGATCACGTCATTCTCCTAATGATGTGATCCCGTTAATCAAATGGCAACTCATGTCTATGGTTAGGAAACATAACCATCTTTGACCAACGATCTAGTCAAGTAGAGGCATACTAGTGACACTCTGTTTGTCTATGTATTCACACATGTATTATGTTTCCGGTTAATACAATTCTAGCATGAATAATAAACATTTATCATGAAATAAGGAAATAAATAATAACTTTATTATTGCCTCTACGGCATATTTCCTTCACTTGTCTTGAAGGTGCTGAAGATGGGCTGTACCAGGCCATAGATGGCGCCACGCCATGGGCCACAAACATGCAAGTCTGGGTACCCTGGTTCCCAGGATGCCGACAATAGCCCCCGGGCCCAAGGCGCGCTCGGACTTGGCTTTGAGGCGAAGCCAAAGGGCAAGGGCAAAGCGCCATGGGCCCCAATCTCCTGCGGGCCGAGTCGATGTGTGGCGCTTGATGGGACATGGGCGTCTTCACTTTCCCATGCTGCCTCGGCAATTGCCCTAGGCTGACAAAAGACTGGTTCCCACCTCCGAGCCTTCATTGCTTTCTCCTTGCCTTGCTCCAGATCCCCTTTCTTCCTGTCGAGAGCATCTCCACATCTACCAAATTTCTCCTCCCAAGTTCTTCGCTGATGGCATTCGGGAAGGCGAAGTCGGTCGTGCAGGCCGCGAGCTCTTCTTCCTCTCCTTCAGTAGCCCTCGGCACGTCCTCCATCACCAAGGAGAGACACCTCGCCGCCACGCTCGTGCTGACGGCGAGAGACGATAACAAGCGGAAGGAGACGGTGCTCCTGGCCGACTCCACTGACCCATGGACCTTAGCGGAGACGCTATATCCCTTCTTCCTCCACAATTTCTTCGCAGGGCTTGTCCCGCCTTTCTCCAAGTTCTTCACCGCCGTCCTCGACCACTACTAGGTTCAGGCTCTGCACCTCCAGCCCAACTCCATCCTTCTCTTGTACATCTTCGCCTTCTACTGCGAGACATTCGTGAGTGTGATGCCCTCCATCATGCTCCTCCGCACTTCTTCTACCTTCGAATGCACGACCCGAATCAACGCTCTGGCTGTGTCTCCTTCGTCGTGGTCCACAGCGGCAACGCGCTCATGAGGGCCGGGAAGAAGGTGGAGAACTTCCGACACAAGTGAGTCTTCATGGATGCCAGGGGCCTTCACGCGTGGCTGGAATTGCCGATCGAACTGCCGGGGAAGCTTGAACAGTGGGGTCGTGAGAAGCTCACCGACCCTCGGGCGGCGCCGGTCCTGAGCAAGATGAAGGCGGACATGGAGTCCGGGGTGCTGAAGGGGGCCATGCTTGTTAAGGAGTTCCTGATGTAGCGCCTGGCCCCGCTCCAGGCACACTCGCGCCCCATGTGGGATTTCAAGGGCGCGAAGGACAACATTCGGCTGCGCCCGGGAGTTTAACAGGCGAGGAGCTGGACAAGGCCGTTCACACCCTACTGGAGAAGGACCCGGGCAGCCTCCCGATGGCCTACATCCCGCTGTACCATTGATGTCTACTATGCAACTTCATTCTTGTAGACCATGTGTAGATCTCAATTCCATTTTTATCTAGTTTTCTTTTATAGACCAAACTAGTGATAAACAAGAAACTAAAAGGTTCAATTGCAAGATCTAAAGATATACCTTCATGCACTCACCTCCCCGGCAACGGCACCAGAAAAGAGCTTGTTGTCTACTACGCAACTTTATTCTTGTAGACACGTGTTGGGCCTCCAAGCACAGAGTTTGTAGGACAGTAGCAATTTTCCCTCAAGTGGATGACCTAAGGTTTATCAATTCGTGAGAGGTGTAGGATGAAGATGGTCTCTCTCAAACGACCCTGCAACCAAATACAAGAAATCTCTTGTGTCCCCAACACACCTAATATAATGGCAAATTGTATAAGTGCACTAGCTCGGCGAAGAGATGATGATAAAAGTGTAATATGGATGGTAGAAATATATTTTTATAATCTGAATAAATAAAAACAGCAAGGTAGCAAATAGTAAACGGACACAAAAACGGTATTGCAATGCTTTAAAATGAGGCCTAGGGTCCGTACCTTCGCTAGTGCAATCTCTCAGCAATGCTAATATAATTGGATCATATAACCGTCCCTCAACATGCAACGAAGGATCACTCCAAAGTTCCTATCTAGCGGAGAACATAAGACATAATTGTTTGTAGGGTACGAATCCACCTCAAAGGTATTCTTTCCGATCAATCTATCCAAGAGTTCGTACTAAAATAACATGAAGCTATTCTTTCCGATCAATCTAACCAAGAGTTTGTACTAAAATAACATGTCATAGCCCTAGACCTTGCCTGTAAATGTTTGCTTTAGTGAGAATTCATGCATCATGTTTAAATTCCTGGTATTTGGATTAAGGAAAGTGGAAGCCTCAAAATTTTAAATAAAGGGCAAGAATCCTGAACATGCATTCAGTGAATCCAAAATGCCCTAAAAATAGTTTTGAGAATTTTGGCAAGAGTTAGATATCAAACCAAAATTCTGAAACATTTTTAAGGAATTATTTGGGCTCTGAATTTAAATCAATACTGTATTTGAATTTGGATCTATATTCGTAATATTATGGAATATATTTCCAAATGCCTCTTATATATTTTGTGTGCCTTTGGAAAAGTCCATGAAGCAACACAAAAATGGTCAGAGAATATTTGGCATTGTTTTGAATTCATTTGAATTTGCAAATCAGTGACAAATGTTATGTAAAAATAGAAAACAGAAAAATAATAAAAAGGAACAGAGCACTTACCTAAGGCCCAGTAATGTAGCTTACCTGGCCTAGGAGTGAAGCTGCCCCAGCCCAGCACGGCCACCATCTTCAACCTCCTGCCAGTAGGCAGGAGGGTGTGTGCTCCGCACGCGCACGCACGTTCTACGACCACCTCCTCTCTCCCTACCTACCTGGCTCCTCCTTGATGCGCTCGGATGACGCCACACACCCCCGAGACCCTCCTGCTCACTCCTTCGAGCTCATTCCCCTCCTCTGCTCTCTCTCCCTCTCATCACCGAATGCACCCGAGAGCGCCACTCGCCGTAGCCATGACCACCGCCTCTCCCTCGTCCCCTCGATGTGTTCCAGAGCTCCGCCTCGACGCCCTCGCCCTCTCCACCGAGCTACACGTCGCCGGGAGGCCTGCTTCGCCGTCACTACCGTCGTCTTCAACCACAGCCGACCGAGATCACCGCTGCCGTCCCGCCGCCTCCAGGCCTTCCCCGAGCACGCTGACCATCCCATCGTCTCCGATGTGAGCCCCTGACCACTTACCCCCTGCCCCCATCACTACAAAAAATACACTTCCGTGATAATACGTGTTTGTCACGGTAGGTCATGTTTTCTGTCATGCATGTACATCCATGAAAATTTTATGACAAAATCAAGATAGTCATACATGTGCTGTCGTAGAAGTGTTCCATGACATTACCAAAATTATCATCACGGAAGTGTCCACTTCAATGACGATAAATCGCGCGTCACAGAAGTGCTTTCGTCAAGGGTGACCGACATGTGGCATCCACCGTTACGGAACGCCGTTAAGCTATTGGGCCCAGTTTTGGATCCGATAACCCATTAACAGCCTCGGCCAATGGGGATTTTCCACGTGTAAAATCATCATTGGCTGGAGGGAACATGTGTCGGCTCGCCGTTGGGACAGATGTCATCCACTCATTGGACCCAAAGCGCCTATGATACGTCGACACGTGGCACGACCCAACAGAGGCCCATTCCTGTGAAAAGGCAGGCCCGTTTGACTTGGTCAAAAGGTGGCAGGCCGGCCCACAGCAAGCCTGTTAACGGCCTGTTCGCATATAGCCCATTTACAGCCCGCTAACCCAAGGCCCATTTATGGCCTATTCAAATTAGGCCCAGTAGCGTCATCTGGGCCGTCCAATATAATTCCAGCCCGTTTTAACTTATGGCCCATGTATGGCCCATGACGTCTTTCGGCCCATAGGAGGCCCCTAGTAACCCTCGACCCATTAACGACCCGTGGTAAAACTGGCCCGTAATGAACAGTGTATCACTTTATACCCATTAACGGCCCATTATTCTGTTAGGCCGTTTCCAGCCCATGTTATCTTTCAACCTTCTCAGGCCCATTTATTCTTGGGCTTATTTCCAGCATTCGTTTACTTTCGGCCCGTTACTATCATTTTCTGCTTGTGGGCCAAATTCAGCCCGTGGTTACAGTCGGCCCATTTGTGGCCCGTTAATATGTTGGGCCATTTTCATAGCATCATCAAATACGGCTGATTAATGACGTCCTGTTATGGTCGTCCCATGAACGGACGATTTCAACTCTAGCCCATTTACGGCCATAATGTGGTCTATTATTGGCCCATGTTTGGCCAACCGATCATACGGCCCGTAGAAGGCCCATTGATGATACGACCCGTAGAAGGCCCATTGTGTCAACGGCCCATATAAGGCCCATGGTTTCTATGCCCCGTAGAAGGCCCATTGTTTCTACGGCCCGTACGAGGCCCATGTTAACTACAGTAAATATGTAGCCCATGGTTAATGTGGCCTAGTTTTTTAAAAAATAGGTTATTGCGGCCACTAGCAAACCGCGGAAAAAGAACCACACTGACTATAAGAAAACAAATAAACAAGACAATAAGGAAATAAACAGGCAAGCAACTTACGCTAGGCTATCACGGCTATTACACATATTACATCCACTGGGCATCAAAGTTCGCCACCAGTGCAAATATAGGGAACAAAGCAGCATATAAACGCCGCAATAAAACAAGTCCAGAGCTGAAACCACTTTAGAAGAGCTTAAGAAACAATATCCTGGGTACCCATAATGCTGGCAAGATGCTTAGCAAGCTTATTAACTTTCTGTTATTTGGCGCTTAAGTCCTCCAGCACTTGCTGTTGCACTAGAAAGTATGCATCTGAATTCTGCAGGGACTTCCCCAGTCCTTCGGCTTCCTGTCGCATAACATCTGATCGATGTCTTTCAACTTGAAGTTGAGACTCAAGAAGTCAAACTGATTCAGGCAGCAAGTTCAAAGAGCTGGTGCCAGCAGTAGTAGCCAGTAACTCGAACACTACATCAAAACAGGACTTTGGGGTTGTCTCAGTGTCTTCAATATAGTCTTTATCAGCTTTCTTGGAGACCAACAGGGATGTCTCACTATCTTGAACCTTATCTGCATTACTTCATGTACCATTGCATAACGGGGTACTCTTCTCCAATATTTTATCCGCATTCTAAAAGAGAAACAAACAAACACATCACAAGTTTATAATGTAGTATATGAAACTCATTTTGGTAAACCAGTTCAGTAGTAAAGTGGACAGGATAACGGCATGAAACAAACATATATCTATGTAGTATGGTCACTGTATGGTCTATATCTTTCTAGTTTATGTTGCCAAATCAAGATAGATACCATTCGAATCATATCTATTTAAGACAAAGCAGCTTAGACAAAATATAAGTGTGGGAAACTACACAGCAATAACAACACTTGTAAGGTGCATGGCATGAGAATATAACTATTTATTCAATTGAAACTGAAATAAACATAGAGCAAGTTACAACAGCAAACACATTAAAGAAACATGTTTAAAACATACCTATTGTGCCATTGGAGTTTCAATTGCATCCTTCAAATTTGAAATTAGTTGGTATGAGTAAATACAGTGATGCAAGAGCAAAGTAGTATGAACCATAGCTACGGAACCTGACCTGAGAATAATTCTTCTTCTGCTTTAAGCGTGAGCTTGGGGTACAGAGTGGTGGTCCTCATGCTTTCGGCACTGCAGTTGCCTGACTAACTGCTCGTGTTTGGGTGCTCTGTGGTGGAGACGGTGATGTGTTAACGGGAACTGGGTTACTATCTGCTGGGGTTGGGGTTAGAAGGGGTGTAGCTGGTTCTCTGTCCAACTGGGTAGGGGTACAATCTGCATGAGTCTGGGTTATGTGTGGTGGGGCTGGTTCTTGGGCAAGTACAATCATGGTTCTATCTCCATTGACAGGTAGCATGATCTTTTCTGAAGACCGTGTTTTTACTCCCACAGATACTGCCATCACCCCCTCTAATTGAAATGGCTGATA
Organism: Triticum aestivum; assembly: GCF_018294505.1. Classification (NCBI taxonomy): domain Eukaryota; kingdom Viridiplantae; phylum Streptophyta; class Magnoliopsida; order Poales; family Poaceae; genus Triticum; species Triticum aestivum. Next base: position 319,670,562 of record NC_057809.1, on the reverse strand, counting down.
AACAAGAAAAGTAATTGAATGTACAGACATTGTAAGATAGACAGGTGCAATGGATAGTAGGGAAGAAAATAGGGCATGAAATAATTCACATTTATGTTGTCTAAGCAAACAGAATAGTAGGACATAATTTCACATATATGATGGCTAATTAAATAGGATAGCATGACACAATTTCACATGTATGATGGCTAACTAAACAGGATATAATGGCATACTTCAAAATATGATGACTATGTAAACAGGATGACATGATATAACTATACAATGTGTCTATTAAAGTGGTTGGCATGCCATAAATCACAAACATGTCGTCGATGGAAACATGATGGCATGATATAATTCATGGATAGAATGACATAATTCAAAATATGATGACTATGTGAAGTGTGAACAGGATGAGATGATATAACTATATTATGTCTTTAGAAAATGGGTTGGCATGCCATAATTCAGATACATGCTGTTTATGTAAACATCATGGCATGGTATAATTCAAATATATGATTTATACACTAAGGAAGTGAGCAGAGGGCAATCGCATATATGATGTGTCAACTAAGGAGATGGCATTCAATATCGTGTATATGATGTAAAAACTAAGCATTGCAATACAACATATGCATGATATGAGTAATATAACCCTGCCAAGTTTGAGCATACACCTCAGGGGGATAATAGGACTGGTCATCTACCTCTGAATCCTCTGAAGAGCTATCTGTAACCAGCAAGATATCCGCTTCACCAGGTAGCATTGTCTTCTCTGAAGACCTTGTTTTCACTCCAGATTTCTCCATCACCAATTCAAATGGCTGATGCACAGGAAGAGCAGTTGAATATACAAACATTGTCGACAAAAGCAATGAGAAATACAAAAAAGGACGACATGATATAATTCACATATATGACGCTTGGCTAAACAACATGGCATTGCATAATTCACATATATAATGCCTTGCAACAAGATAGCATTGCATAATTCACATATATAATGTCTTGCAACAAGATGGCATTGCATAATTCACATATATATATATATATATATATATATATATATATATATATATATATATATATACAGGTGGCATTCACATAAAGCATGTCTAAACTAAGCAAATGACATAGCAATGCAAGATACCATACACACGATATGAGCAACATAACCCTGCCAAGTTAGAGTATGCACCTCGGGGTGGGGGGGGGATAGGATTGGTCATCTGTCTCCGAATCCTCCTCCGAGGAGCTACCTGTAACCAGCAAGACATGCGCTTTGTCAGATAACATTGTCTGCTCTGAAGACCATGTTTCCACTCCAAATTTTTCCATGACCGTGCCGAATGGCTGATGCACAGGAAGAGTAATTGAATGTACTAAAATTATTGACAAATTTAACACATAATAAAAAAACGATGTCATGATATAATTCACATATAAGATGACTGGCTAACCAGGGTGGCATTGCAAAATTCACATATATGATGCCTGGCTAAACAAGATGGCATTGCATGATTCACATACATGATAAAGAAACTAAATAGATGGCATTGACACAAAGCATGTCTAAACTAAGCAGATAACATCTTTGATGTATATAGTAAGCAATGAAAGGCACCATATGCATGATTTTACCAACATCAACATGCCAAGTTAGAGCGAAGACCTCATGGGGTAAATAGGAGTGGTCTTCTGCTTCTGAATCCCCCTCAGAACAATTATCTTCCTCTTGATTACGATCCAAAATGGGCGGAGGGGGGCTGTCTTTGCGCTCACCATGGAGCAACGTCCGCATGAAATTTTATTGCCACGCAAGGCTCGTCTCTTTTGCTCTACATGTTCAGTTCCATTGTGTACAATAACTGACATGCATAGGAATAAAACATAGTGAGATTATGTAAGGAGTGCATGCACACATCTAGAGTGATGGTAGCAAACTGTGGATAGACCCAAAACAAATGATAGCAGGCAGATAATAGCTTTAGTTAAAAAATACAGATAATGGCTCCTTTAATGTTTGTTTGCACTCAACATGAAACTCATAGTAGAAACCGAGATTAACCAGATAGTACTGATTGCTGCCCCAATATGTACCCCACAACCATTTAAAAACTCAAGTTTCAGCATAAGTTTGGACCTGAGTCAGAGTCTAATAGGTGAACACGATGATAAAGTAGCATGTCATCATATTAAGCAATGCATAACATAAGCAGACACGAAAGAGTGCGACCTCTCTTGCGGACCCGTGTAGTCCTCAAGGTCATCTGCTCAGTTGATGATGGTAATGCAGTTGTCGTGGCTGCCGGCGGTGGGAAGAAGATCTGAGGCGGTGAAAGATAGTCTGGAGAGCGGATCCCTACTGTGGTGAACCCTTCCGTCGTTGGAGCAGCTGAGCTGGGGTGGAACACAACACCGTAGGAGCAGGACAAACCACACAAGGTTTTCTTTGGCACATATCTGTAACAGAAGTAATTGTGTAAGGGCTTGTTTGAATTTGAGGATTCTAACAATGCATGGATAGGAAATAGACATGAATAGGATAGGAATGCACGTGCAAAACAGAGAATTTTAAAACACATGATTTCTGCCAATCTGGGTGTTTGGTTCACAAGAATTGGCAGATCACAGGATGCAAAGAAGCATGGTGAGATTAAGTCAAACCACAAGAAGTGTACAACCTCTTTGGCGAAGCCATGTCGATCTCAGCATGATTGGGTTGGCCGATGAGGATGCTCCGGCTGACTTGCCTGTCGGAGGAGGGGAAGAAGATCTTAGGCGTCTGGAGATGGAGCCCGAGGTACTGCTCCGCTGTGATGGAGGGTTTCATCGTTGGAGCAGCTCCGGTGAGTTGTACAACGCCGAGGCTGAAGCAGGACAAGAGAGACAACGTTAACCTGAGTGGAATTCTAATAGCATCTCCAATAGATGACGTAAAATACATAACCAAAAAGTGCCAGATGTATACATCAGCCGCTCATCCCTGAACTTAACTGTCGAAACTGAATTTAACTGTCAAAACGGAACTTAACTATCAAAACTGAATTTTGCTGTCGAAACTGAATTTTACTGTCGAAACTGAACGCACTAGAGGTGAGGCTACACATCAGTCGACTGACTTTTTCATCTCCGGTCGGTCGATTTTGCAGCCGTTGGATACAAAATCAAGGGCCTGCAGTTCATCTTCAACCTCCACCCCCTGAGCCGCCAGCCAACACCGGCCAAACAGCCACCCCCCGTCGCCCGCGGCCGGCGGTGCGCCGCCCCGCCCGCCCCGAAAACACTCCCCACCGCCGGTCCGCCGCCGCCCCGGCCATCCCTGTAGGCCCCCCATGCCGAGCTTTTTCTTCGGCGATCCCCACGCCACCGCCCCACCACTGTCGGCGACCACCGCCCCACCCTGAACCCTAAGATAGATAGTGGGGTACCTCTCCGGCGAGCCCCCCTCCCCGCTGCGGCTGGTTCTTCCTTAACTCCGGTGAGCCCCCCACCCCCTGAAAATCGACTGACCCAAAAGTCGATTTAGTCGACTGAAGTGTAGCTAAATCGGAGCAGCATCGCAAGCAAGAGCAAGAGCGAGAGCAGCAGCGCGAGCAAGAGCAGACCAGGTAGGGGACCGAGAGCAAGAGCAGAGCAGCAATGCGAGCGAGAGCTAAAGCAGTAGCAGCTCCTACTGATGTGGACGTCACCGCCAAGGGAGCGACGCCGTGGAGGAAGTGGCCGGCGACGCCGGCGTGGATGGAGCCGCGCCGTGTCGGCCCGGGACCGAGCGCCGGCAGCACCATGAGATCGAATCAAGAAGAAAATGCGGTGATTAGTGTACAACCTCTTTGGTGGCGCCGATTAGGCCGTATCTTCATCCAAGGAAACGGTAATGATTATGCTCTTCCGGTGGTGCAGGTGAAGACGGCGGTGTGGGAATGGAGGTGGCGCGAAAGACGAGGGGAACATCGGGGCAGCTCCTTGGAGGTGGAGGACGGGGTGGCTGAACCGGCGGGACGACCAGATCGATGACAGATCCTCATCCGATACGGTGGATGAGGGACGTCGAGGTGTTGCCGTGGACGATGTCGTCGGGGAAGAGGCTCCGGCTGGGTGGCGGACGGAGGAGGGTGTGGGGCTTCACAGGTTTTGTCGGCCTCGGTGTACGAATGGGTGGGCGGATGGGATGGGAGTGGGGAACCATGGCTTAGGGACGTGCTTGTCCGAAATGTGGGGTAAGTTACGAAAGTACTCCCACCGATTTGAGGTGGTTCTTTTGGTTCAAGGGTCTCACAGGCATTTCGCGTGTCGGGATTCACAGGAGGTGGGAGTTTTCGCGCGCGTTGTAATTTTGGAATAGCAAGGCGCGGGTTGAGATGGAGGGAGTTGTCGGAGCACAATGAGACAAAGATTTATCTTAAATATTTCAGGGTAACAAGGCGCGGGTTGAAGAGGCAGGAGTTTCGCAACACGATTGACATAGACGATAGCTTGAAATTTCAGCATAACAAGGCGCGGCTTGAAATTCCGGGAGAACAAGCTTAACGTGTACCCAAAAGAAGAAAAGACAATTCAGACTAGTATGATATGAAGGACATCTGCCCTAGAGGCAATAATAAAGTTATTATTTATTTCCTTATTTCATGATAAATGTTTATTATTCATGCTAGAATTGTATTAACCGGAAACATAATACATGTGTGAATACATAGACAAACAGAGTGTCACTAGTATGCCTCTACTTGACTAGCTCGTTGATCAAAGATGGTTAAGTTTCCTAACCATATACATGAGTTGTCATTTGATTAACCGGATCACATCATTAGGAGAATGATGTGATTGACTTGACCCATTCTGTTAGCTTAGCACTTGATCGTTTAGTTTGTTGCTATTGCTTTCTTCATGACTTATACATGTTCCTATGACTATGAGATTATGCAACTCCCGTTTACCAGAGGAACACTTTGTGTGCCACCAAATGTCACAACGTAACTGGGTGATTATAAAGGTGATCTATAGGTGTCTCCAAAGGTACTTGTTGGGTTGGCGTATTTCGAGATTAGGATTTGTCACTCCGATTGTCGGAGAGGTATCTCTGGGCCCACTCGATAATGCACATCACTATAAGCCTTGCAAGCATTGCAACTAATGAGTTAGTTGTGGGATGATGTATTACGGAACGAGTAAAGAGACTTGCTGGTAACGAGATTGAACTAGGTATTGAGATACCGATGATCGAATCTCGGGAAGTAACATACCGATGACAAAGGGAACAACGTATGTTGTTATGCGGTCTGACCGATAAAGATCTTCGTAGAATATGTAGGAGCCAATATGGGCATCCAGGTCCCGCTATTGGTTATTGACCAGAGAGGTGTCTCAGTCATGTCTACATAGTTCTCGAACCCGTAGGGTCCACACGCTTAACGTTCATTGACGATATAGTACTATATGAGTTATGTATGTTGATGACTGAATGTTGTTCGGAGTCCGAGATGAGATCACGGACATGATGAGGAACTCCGGAATGGTCCGGAGATAAAGTTTGATATATGGGATAGTAGTGTTTGATCTCCGGAAGGGTTCCGGAATTCACCGAAAGGGGTTCCGGATGTTTCCCGAAATGTTTGGGCACGAGAACACTTTATATGGGCCAAAGGGGAAAACCCACGAGGCTTTTGGAAAGTGCAAAAGGAAGTTTTGCGGAGACCAGAGGCTAGACGCCAGGAACCCTGGCGTCTAGGGGGTAGACGCCGGGAACCCTGGCATCTAGCCCTGGAGTCCGAGAAGGACTCTTGCCTTTTGGGTGAAACTAACTTTGAGGAGGCTTTTACTCCAAGTTTCGACCCCAGGGCTCAACATATAAATAGAGGGGTAGGGCTAGCACCAAAGACACATCAAGAAACACCAAGTCGTGTGCCGGCAACCCCGTCCCCTCTAGTTTATCCTCTGTCATAGTTTTCGTAGTGCTTAGGCGAAGCCCTGCGGAGATTGTTCTTCACCAACACTGTCACCACGCCATCGTGCTGCCGGAACTCATCTACTACTTCGCCCCTCTTGCTGGATCGAGAAGGCGAGGACGTCACCGAGCCGAACGTGTGCAGAACTCGGAGGTGCCGTGCTTTCGGTACTTGGATCGGTCGGACGTGAAGACATACGACTACATCAACCGTGTTGATATAACGCTTCTGCGAACGGTCTACGAGGGTACGTAGACAACACTCTCCCCTCTTGTTGCTTTGCATCACCATGATCTTGCGTGTGCGTAGGAATTTTTTTGAAATTACTACGTTCCCCAACAGTGGTATCAGAGCCTAGGTTTTATGCGTTGATGTTGTGCACGAGTAGAACACAAGTGAGTTGTGGGCGATATAAGTCATACTGCTTACCAGCATGTCATACTTTGGCTCGGCGGTATTGTTGGATGAAGCGGCCCGGACCAACATTACGCGTACGCTTACGCGAGACTGGTTCTACCGATGTGCTTTGCACACAGGTGGCTGGCGGGTGTCAGTTTCTCCAACTTTAGTTGAACCAAGTGTGGCTACACCTGGTCCTTGCGAAGGTTAAAACAACACCAACTTGACAAACTATCGTTGTGGTTTTAATGCATAGGTAAGAACAATTCTTGCTTAAGCCCGTAGCAGCCACGTAAAACTTGCAATAACAAAGTAGAGGACGTCTAACTTGTTTTTGCAGGGCATGTTGTGATGTGATATGGTCAAGACATGATGCTAAATTTTATTGTATGAGATGATCATGTTTTGTAACCGAGTTATCGGCAACTGGCAGGAGCCATATGGTTGTCGCTTTATTGTATGCAATGCAATTGCGCTGTAGTGCTTTACTTTATCACTAAGCGGTAGCGATAGTCGTGGAAGCATAAGATTGGCGAGACAACAACGATGCTACGATGGAGATCAGTGTGTCGCGCCGGTGACGATGGTGATCATGACGGTGTTTCGGAGATGGAGATCACAAGCACAAGATGATGGCCGTATCATATCACTTATATTGATTGCATGTGATGTTTATCTTTTATGCATCTTATCTTGCTTTGATTGACGGTAGCATTATAGGATGATGTCTCACTAAATTTCAAGATAAAAGTGTTCTCCCTGAGTATGCACCGTTGCCAAAGTTTGTCGTGCCCAGACACCACGTGATGATCGGGTGTGATAAGCTCTACGTCCATCTACAACGGGTGCAAGCCAGTTTTTGCACACGCAGAATACTCAGGTTAAACTTGACGAGCCTAGCATATGCAAATATGGCCTCGGAACACTGAGACCGAAAGGTCGAGCGTGAATCATATAGTAGATATGATCAACATATTGATGTTCACCATTGAAAGCTACTCCATTTCACGCGATGATCGGTTATGGTTTAGTTGATTTGGAGCACGTGATCACTTAGAAGATTAGAGGGATGTCTTTCTAAGTGGGAGTTCTTAAGTAATATGATTAATTGAACTTAAATTTATCATGAACTTAGTACCTGATAGTATTTTTCTTGTCCATGTTGATTGTAGATAGATGGCCCGTGCTGTTGTTCCGTTGAATTTTAATGCGTTCCTTGAGAAAGCAAAGTTTAAAGATGATGGTAGCAATTACACGGACTGGGTCCGTAACTTGAGGATTATCCTCATTGCTGCACAGAAGAGTTACGTCTTAGAAGCACCATTAAGTGCCAAGCCTGCTGCAGGAGCAACACCAGATGTTATGAACGTCTGGTAGAGCAAAGCTAATGACTACTCGATAGTTCAGTGTGCCATGCTTTACGGCTTAGAACCGGGTCTTCAATGACGTTTTTGAACATCATGGAGCATACTCGATAGTTCAGTTGAAGTTAATATTTCAAGCAAATGCCCGGATTGAGAGATATGAAGTCTCCAATAAGTTCTATAGTTGCAAGATGGAGGAGAATAGTTCTGTCAGTGAACATATACTCAAAATGTCTGGGTATCATAATCACTTGACTCAACTGGGAGTTAATCTTCATGTTGATAGTGTCATTGACAGAGTTCTTCAATCACTGCCACCAAGCTACAAGAGCTTCGTGATGAACTATAACATGCAAGGGATGGATAAGACGATTCCCAAGCTCTTCGCAATGCTAAAGGCTGCGGAGGTAGAAATCAAGAAGGAGCATCAAGTGTTGATGGTCAACAAGACCACCAGTTTCAAGAAAAAGGGCAAAGGGAAGAAGAAGGGGAACTTCAAGAAGAACAACAAACAAGTTGCTCCTCAGGAGAAGAAACCCAAATCTGGACCTAAGCCTGAAACTGCGTGCTTCTACTGCAAGCAGACTAGACACTGGAAGCGGAACTACCCCAAGTATTTGGCGGATAAGAAGGATGGCAAGGTGAACAAAGGTATATGTGACATACATGTTATTGATGTGTACCTTACTAGAGCTCGCAGTAGTACCTGGGTATTTGATACTGGTTCTGTTGCTAATATTTGCAACTCAAAACAGGGACTATGGATTAAGCGAACACTGGCAAAGGACGAGGTGATGATGCACGTGGGAAATGGTTCCAAAGTCGATGTGAACGCGGTCGGCACGCTACCTCTACATCTACCTTTGGGATTAGTTTTAGACCTAAATAATTGTTATTTGGTGCCAGCGTTGAGCATGAACGTTATATCTGGATCTTGTTTGATGCGAGACAGTTATTCATTTAAATCAGAGAATAATGGTTGTTCTATTTATATGAGTAATATCTGTTATGGTCATGCACCCTTGAAGAGTGGTCTATTTTTGATGAATCTCGATAGTAGTGATACACATATTCATAATGCTGAAGCCAAAAGATGCAGAGTTGATAATGATAGTGCAACTTATTTGTGGCACTGCCGTTTAGGTCATATTGGTGTAAAGCGCATGAAGAAACTCCATACTGATGGACTTTTGGAATCACTTGATTATGAATCACTTGGGACTTGCGAACCGTGCCTCATGGGCAAGATGACCAAAACGCCGTTCTCCGGTACTATGGAAAGAGCAACGGATTTGTTGGAAATCATACATACAGATGTATGTGGTCCGATGAATGTTGAGGCTCGTGGCGGATATCGTTATTTTCTCACCTTCATAGATGATTTAAGCAGATATGGGTATATCTACTTAATAAAACATAAATTTGAAATATTTGAAAAGTTCAAAGAATTTCAGAGTGAAGTTCAAAATCATCGTAACAAGAAAATAAAATTTCTACGATCTGATCGTGGAGGAGAATATTTGAGTTACGAGTTTGGTCTACATTTGAAACAAAGCGGAATAGTTTCGCAACTCACGCCACCCGGAACACCACAGCGTAATGGTGTGTCCGAACATCCTAATCGTACCTTACTAGATATGGTGCGATCTATGATGTCTCTTACTGATTTACCGCTATCGTTTTGGGGTTATGCTTTAGAGACGGCCGCATTCACGTTAAATAGGGCACCATCGAAATCCGTTGAGACGATGCCTTATGAACTGTGGTTTGGCAAGAAACCAAAGTTGTCATTTCTTAAAGTTTGGGGCTGCGGTGCTTATGTGAGAAAGCTTCAACCTGATAAGCTCGAACCCAAATTGGAGAAATGTGTCTTCATAGGATACCCAAAGGAGACTGTTGGGTACACCTTCTATCACAGATCCGAAGGCAAGACATTCATTGCCAAGAATGGATCCTTTCTAGAGAAGGAGTTTCTCTCGAAAGAAGTGAGTGGGAGGAAAGTAGAACTTGATGAGGTAACTGTACCTGCTCCCTTATTGGAAAGTAGTTCATCACAGAAACCGGTTTCTGTGACACCTACACCAATTAGTGAGGAAGTTAATGATGATGATCATGGAACTTTAGATCAAGTTATTACTGAACCTCGTAGATCAACCAGAGTAAGATCCGCACCAGAGTGGTATGGTAATCCTGTTCTGGATGTCATGCTACTAGATCATGATGAACCTACGAACTATGAAGAAGCGATGGTGAGCCCAAATTCCGCAAAATGGCTAGAAGCCATGAAATCTGAGATGGGATCCATGTATGAGAACAAAGTGTGGACTTTGGTTGACTTGCCCGTTGATCGGCAAGCAATCGAGAATAAATGGATCTTCAAGAAGAAGACCGACGCTGACGGTAATGTTACTATCTACAAAGCTCGACTTGTTGCAAAAGGTTTTTGACAAGTTCAAGGGATTGACTACGATGAGACCTTCTCACCCGTAGTGATGCTTAAGTCTGTCTGAATCATGTTAGCGATTGCCGCATTTCATGATTATGAAATTTGGCAGATGGATGTCAAAACTGCATTCTTGAATGGATTTCTGGAAGAAGAGTTGTATATGATGCAACCGAAAGGTTTTGTCGATCCAAAGGGAGCTAACAAAGTGTGCAAGCTCCAGTGATCCATTTATGGACTGGTGCAAGCCTCTCGGAGTTGGAATAAACGCTTTGATAGTTTGATCAAAGCATTTGGTTTTGTACAGACTTTTGGAGAATCCTATATTTACAAGAAAGTGAGTGGGAGCTCTGTAGCATTTCTGATATTATATGTGGATGACATATTACTAATTGGAAATGATATAGAATTTCATAAAGGGATACTTGAATAAAAGTTTTTCTATGAAAGATCTCGGTGAAGCTGCTTACATATTGGGCATCAAGATCTATAGAGATAGATCAAGACGCTTAATTGGACTTTCACAAAGCACATACCTTGACAAAGTTTTGAAAAGGTTCAAAATGGATCAAGCAAAGAAAGGGTTCTTGCCTGTGTTACAAGGTGTGAAGTTGAGTAAGACTCAATGCCCGACCACTGCAGAAGATAGAGAGAAGATGAAAGATGTTCCCTATGCTTTAGCCATAGGCTCTATCATGTATGCAATGCTGTGTACCAGACCTGATGTGTGCCTTGCTATAAGTCTAGCAGGGAGGTACCAAAGTAATCCAGGAGTGGATCACTGGAGAGCGGTCAAGAACATCCTGAAATACCCGAAAAGGACTAAGGATATGTTTCTCGTTTATGGAGGTGACAAAGAGCTCATCGTAAATGGTTACATTGACACAAGCTTTGACACTGATCCGGACGATTCTAAATCGCAAACCGGATACATGTTTATATTAAACGGTGGAGCTGTCAGTTTGTGCAGTTCTAAACAAAGCGTCGTGGCGGGATCTACATGTGAAGCGGAGTACATAGCTGCTTCGGAAGCAGCAAATGAAGGAGTCTGGATGAAGGAGTTCATATCCGATCTAGGTGTCATACCTAGTGCATCGGGTCCAATGAAAATCTTTTGTGACAATACTGGTGCAATTGCCTTGGCAAAGGAATCCAGATTTCACAAGAGAACCAAGCACATCAAGAGACGCTTCAATTCCATCCGGGATTAAGTCCAGGTGGGAGACATAGAAATTTGTAAGATACATACGGATCTGAATGTTGCAGACCCGTTGACTAAGCCTCTTCCACGAGCAAAACATGATCAGCACCAAGGCTCCATGGGTGTTAGAATCATTACTGTGTAATCAAGATTATTGACTCTAGTGCAAGTGGGAGACTGAAGGAAATATGCCCTAGAGGCAATAATAAAGTTATTATTTATTTCCTTATTTCATGATAAATGTTTATTATTCATGCTAGAATTGTATTAACCGAAAACATAATACATGTGTGAATACATAGACAAACAGAGTGTCACTAGTATGCCTCTACTTGACTAGCTCGTTGATCAAAGATGGTTAAGTTTCCTAACCATATACATGAGTTGTCATTTGATTAACCGGATCACATCATTAGGAGAATGATGTGATTGACTTGACCCATTCCGTTAGCTTAGCACTTGATCGTTTAGTTTGTTGCTATTGCTTTCTTCATGACTTATACATGTTCCTATGACTATGAGATTATGCAACTCCCTTTTACCGGAGGAACACTTTGTGTGCCACCAAACGTCACAACGTAACTGGGTGATTATAAAGGTGCTCTACAGGTGTCTCCAAAGGTACTTGTTGGGTTGGCGTATTTCGAGATTAGGATTTGTCACTCCGATTGTCGGAGAGGTATCTCTGGGCCCACTCGGTAATGCACATCACTATAAGCCTTGCAAGCATTGCAACTAATGAGTTAGTTACGGGATGATGTATTACGGAACGAGTAAAGAGACTTGCCGGTAACGAGATTGAACTAGTTATTGAGTTACCGACGATCGAATCTCAGGCAAGTAACATATCGATGACAAAGGGAACAACGTATGTTGTTATGCGGTCTGACCGATAAAGATCTTCATAGAATATGTAGGCGCCAATATGGGCATCCAGGTCCCGCTACTGGTTATTGACCAGAGAGGTGTCTCAGTCATGTCTACATAGTTCTCGAATCCGTAGGGTCCGCACGCTTAACGTTCGTTGACGATATAGTACTATATGAGTTATGTATGTTGATGACCGAATGTTGTTCGGAGTCCGAGATGAGATCACGGACATGACGAGGAACTCCGAAATGGTCCGGAGATAAAGTTTGATATATGGGATAGTATTGTTTGATCTCCGGAAGGGTTTCGGTATTCACCGGAAGGGGTTCCGGACGTTTCCCGAAATGTTTGGGCACAAGAACACTTTATCTGGGCCAAAGGGGAAAGCCCACGAGGCTTTTGGAAAGTGCAAAAGGAAGTTTTGTGGAGACTAGAGGCTAGACTAGGGGGTAGACGCCGGGAACCCTGGCGTCTAGCCCTAGAGTCCGAGAAGGACTCTTGCCTTTCGGGTGAAACCGACTTTGAGGAGGCTTTTACTCCAAGTTTCGACCCTAGGGCTCAACATATAAATAGAGGGGTAGGGATAGCACCAAAGACACATCAAGAAACACCAAGCCGTGTGCCGGCAACCCCGTCCCCTCTAGTTTATCCTCCGTCATAGTTTTCGTAGTGCTTAGGCGAATCCCTGCAGAGATTGTTCTTCACCAACACCGTCACCACACCGTCGTGCTGCCGGAACTCATCTACTACTTCGCCCCTCTTGCTGGATCAAGAAGGAGAGGACATCACCGAGCCGAACGTGTGCAAAACTCGGAGGTGTCGTGCTTTCGGTACTTGGATCGGTCGGACGTGAAGACGTACGACTACATCAACCGCGTTGATATAACGCTTCCGCGAACGGTCTACGAGGGTACGTAGACAACACTCTCCCCTCTCGTTGCTATGCATCACCATGATCTTGTGTGTGCGTAGGATCTTTTTTGAAACTACTACGTTCCCCAACATGATATACTACGTACAATGTGTTTAACACACACAACACACACACAAACACCATTTAGACTAGTAAGGTACATGTGCATTGCACACATGAGATTTGGCAACCAAATTATGAATAAATACCACATTATAGCATGTAAGCTTTGAGTCATATATGCATGATGTAGATGTTCGTTTAATTCTTATAGTTCATTTCATTCAAAATCATCTAGTTTTTATAAGAAAGCTAATCTATTTTAAGATCATGGAATTGTGCGTTTTAAGGCATAAAGTAAAAACAAATCATGTAGAAAAACATTTGGGCAATTCTGATACGGAAGATTCTAGAACAAATAAGAAGTGCTTGTGTTTTGAGGTTTGTGCATTATGCTTATGTTTAACCATAGAGTCTTCTAGATTGTACATGTGGCAAAATCTGGTGGAATCTAGATGATATCCAATGACCAGTAGTGCTCAAATTTGTCAGCTCTGCACCATCGGATTGGCCTCATCCAACGACCATCTTTAAAAGTTAAAGTTATCCGCACACTATATAAAAAATATAAAATATAATATATATATAAGGGTATAGATATAGATATGTGATGCGAAAGCTACCCATCATCTCCAATTAGAATAGTGTGTCCATGCACGGGTGCAATGTGGCCAAATGATGTCTGCCATCAGTATCTCAAATTCAAACCAGTCTGACCTTGTTCAATGTGTATACATTACAACATGCTCATTTCCAAACCACACCGCGCAGATCTCCGTTATATTCATGCATGCATGGGTTTCAAACATCATGATCTCTTATTCAAATATTTGAATTCAACTTTACATTGATTATGACCTCACCTAGTCTTTTACACCCACACATTGGTCTTCTCTTTATAATTGTACCACTAACTTTCTCTTGTGAATGCACGCACACACACTACCAGTCGGCATTATCCATCACACACATGCAATCTTTTTCTTCAGGTCGGTCTCCCATGAAGGCACACACACACACATCCCCCTCTCCATCATATCGGGCATTCTTTATCTCTCACATGCATGCACAACGATCGATGTTCCTCTATGTGTGTGTATATAGCTAGGTCTTTCATAGTTTTCCACATAAACTGATCAATCAATATATCTAGTGAGGTCTCACCCTCTTTCCCACGTCCACATCGATCAATCTATACCTCTCTATATAGGATTACATATATAGCTAATACACCCACATTAATTATATATCCAACGCCCCCTCTCATCATCCATGCCTTCTGCTTCATCACTCAGACGCGCGCACAATGGCGAAGACAGGGGGAACAAGGGCCCTGCCCCCCCTAACATCACTATATATCGAGGCTAATATGAATGTGATCATTAGACAATTGCTGGTAAAAATGGTTTAAGTTGATGAATTGGCCCTCCTCGTAAAGGATTTGCAATGCTTGCCCCCCTAGCTGATGGGACATTTTTCATGGCTCCGCCACTGCGTGCAACATCGCATGTTCTCGCCCCTTCTCTCTAAATATCGATCTCGCAGTTGTGCACTCCTTCATAGTCTCCCTCCACTCGGCTCCTCGCACCATCTTCTAGCCCCCCATCGGATTTTGCCACATGTACAATCTAGCAGACTCCATGGTTGAACTTAAGCATAATGCACAAATCTCGAAACAAGAGTGGTTCTCCTTTGTTCTAGAATCTTCCGTATCATAACTGCCCAAACTTTTTTTCTAGTTGAATTGCCATTATTTGTTTTTACTTTATGCTTTACAATGCACAATTCCATGAATCATAAAATAGATTAAGGGCTTCTTTGATTCAAAGGATTCTCATAGGAATTTTGGAGGATTCTAATCCTTAGGAATTTTTCCTATCTTGGTTGTTTGATTCGTAGGATTGTAAACCATAGGAATTTTTCCATATGATTTGCACTAGATTTCATAGGAAACATCCCATCCACTCAAACCTCTTTGAAAGAATTCTGCGTTTTTTCTATGCACAATCAAACACTTGTACCATCCTGTAGGATTCAAGACGACATTCCACTCTAATCCCATGTTCTTCCTATTCCCGCATTTTGGAAATCCTACGAATCAAAGAGGCCCTAGGTTTTTTTATAAAAACTAATTGATTTTGAATGAGATGAACTATACGAATTAAACGAAGGTCTACATCAGGCATATATGACTCGGAGCTTACATGCTACAGTGTGGTATTTACTCATAATTTGGTTGCAAAATCTGATGCGTGCAATGCACATGTACCTTACTATTACTTTGAGTATGTGCAGAACACAATGGCACGCTACACAGTGTCTCTCTTACAGTTCATGAAGCCACGTGGCACATGTGGAGGTGTTGTCGCGACATCCTTGTGTGGATTGATCACAGTGACGTGCTGCTGGTTCCAAAAGAATGTACTCGTCCTCCCTGAGCCGCACTGGTGGTACATGCACGAAGCAAAGATGTGCACGCATGCCACGCACGCACTCATTCCCTCACATGCACACGCGGGTACATGGGCGGACACAATTTTGTACCAAGATCCACCCCATGTGATAATTTGGCGCGTGTAAAGTCCTTCACTTCATTGATGGTCAATTAATACAGCGCATGCAAATTGAGTGGATGTGAGGGCAGAAGAAAGAAATTACTACTCCATAGCGCACATGCGAGTAGTTAAATTATGGGTTGATAGTAGTACTTCCATTGGTCTCCTTCGTATTTTGTGCCAATTTTTGACAATAACATAATATTTACGCATCTGAGCAGTGTAGTCTACTTGAAATATATGTTCCACTAAACTCATCGGGAGCCGTTTCGGGCCTCGAAACCAAAAACCATCAATTAATCTTTACCTTGTTCCCATCACAATCGAAAGTACTAGTGCTACAATTAAGTGTAAGCCTGCTCACACCTACCAGTATGTACCAAACCGGAACGTGTTCCCACTATGCAAGTTTTAGTACTAGTGCTAGAACTTAGGTTATAAAAAGGGGAACTACCTAACCAAAAATTACTCTACCTTCCTCCTCATAAGTCCTCCTTCTTCGTCCATCCTTGCCATGGCCGGTGTGCAAAGCTCTAGGTCGAGAACTACTCGTAAGAAGGGAGCGGCAACCAAGGCTGCAGAAAAAAAGAGAGGGCTCACTACCATGCAGAGACCTCGAAAGATCTCTCACGGGCAGGCGATGGCTCCCAGGAGTGCCCTAGACGCGGAGGCAAACATGCGGTGCTGGAGTCGTTATCCCTCGACGGCATGCCTGATCAGCTCAATAAGCACCTCAATAAGCCGAAGGAGTTCATCCACGGCTTGGTGGAGCTGCTGAAGGAGAGCCTCGACGACATGCCCGCTGAGCTCAATGAGCAGGGGGAGTTGACCGCCGGCTTGGTGATGCTGCTGAAGAAGAGCATTACCTTTGAGAAGAAGGCGACCGACGAAATCCTACAACTTCAGGAGGATAGGGCAAAGCTCTGCCACGAGCTCGACCTACTAAAGGAGGAGAACACCGGCTGGAAGAAGCTGCATGAGAATAATAGTTCCTTGATGAAGATGTTGCAGGCCCTCGTCATGGAACAGAAGGAGGAGTTGGCGAAGCTCCGCATCGAGCACCCAGCTGGTGTCAAGGTGCGTAATGCGGCGGTGGAACAGATGATGAAGGCTCGCATCGAGAAATCCCGCGTCATGGACACAATGATGAAGATGGTGGAGGAGACGCGCAAGGAGATGGAGGTCGTGGAGGCGATGAAGAAGCAGTTACGACTCCGCGGCCAGCAACCCTTCATGTAGTGAGAGCAGCGCCCCAGACTTGTGTGTGCATCTTCCTTCTTTTTTTGGGGTGATAATCCTCCTTCTTCTTTTGTTCCTTTGTTTCTTATTTTGCTTCGGGTGTTTGGCCGCACGTGTCACCTTCTCTGCGAGGCATGAATAGAACAATGCTAAAAATGAGATGACTAGCAAATTAGATCATTCTTTATCACCAATAGAACAATGCCTCTTGCTAGCAATATATAATAAGAGTAGAGAGTAGAGGATATGGCACTGGGATGCGGTGTTTCGTGCTCCTCCATTGTACTCCAGTGGAAAACTTGAGTATACCGCACGGTTATTTGCTCCTCCTAAGGTCATCGGCACATTTATACGAGCAGTCAAATCACAAGGCCCTGCCTTCCAGCAGTAATGAGCCGTCAAATCACAAAGGCCCTCGCCTCTCGTGAAAAGGACCAAGCTAAACTGCCCCGCTCTCGAGCCTTTTAAAAGATGTATACATTTGTACAGTAGTAGTATCGATGGATTGCGCCATGGAGCAAAACTAACAAGATGTAATTAAAGAAAAAAGGTGGTACATATAGAGAGCGCTCGTCGCCAAATTATGCATATACTATATGACACTACCCGCTATGAAGGTACTAGTAACATAGACTAGTAACTAGTCTATGCTACTCTCCACTATGACCAGCGAAAGTCGAGGCGCGAATACCAACGAGGGCCTGGTTGTGTCTATACTTGGACAACTCACCCGACTGCATGCGCACCAGGCAGACGAAGCTCGTGTCGTGTTGGTGCCGTGTGAGGCCCGCACATTAACCAAAACCTCACGCCTCCATCTTAGCCTCCATGTTTTAAACCTCTCAATCTCAAGGCCAAGGATCAATGTGAAACCTATGATAGAGCCAATCGGATGGTTGAGAACACTACAATTTGTAGCTACAGATGCGTGTGTGAGAGAGGACGAGTGCGTGCGTGCACCTCTTTTCATGTGTGTTTCAGATTTACAGGAATTGAAAAACCAAGTTTCTCAATGTTTCCAGCCGACCCATGACGCCTAGATGTTTGAATTTCATTCCCATTTCTGGCATGGGACCTAGAAATTTACCCGACACACATGTGATTCTTCAACCAGCTTTGGTGCGCTGGAGCATGTGCTTGTATTTAAAATTTGAATTATGCACACAAAGGTGACACGTTCCCTCTCAGAACCACGAGCCTTCTTGAGAGAAGCTGCAGTTTGCAAGAAACTTATACCAAAACTTGTTCCTATTCTGCAATTTTTTTTACCATAGCATGGTAGTACCATGACATGACACCATGCCAAGTTTCATGATTTTCAGGCGTGTTTTGGATTTACAAGAATTTTAAAACCAAGCTTCTCAATGTTCTCGGCCGAACCACGATGCCCAGATGTTTGAATTTCATTCCCATTTCTTGCATGTGACCTAGAAATTCACCCGAGGACACACAGGTGATTTTTCAATCAACTTTGGTGCATGGGAGCATGTGCTTGTAGTTCAAATTTGAATTATGCACATTAAATGACCAGAAAATCAATTAATGTATAAAAAAGGCCAAACGAACCCGGAATAATTCCAAAATTTAATAGGGCACTCATATAGTTCTATGTTGCCTCTGTAAAGAAAATCTGGGGGGAGGCAGCGTATATTAGAAATGCCATTAGACATTGTTATTTTCACGTCAAACCCATTGACCATGTTACATGACAAAAATAAGCCGATTCTCACAATGATAAGTTAATGGTCTCCAGCACAACACGCCCCTCAAATAAAACTAAGAACCCTGGAATTCTTTGACAAAACTAAGCACCCTGAAATTCTTTGAAACTAAACTGCTGGCTATATGATGTTGGCCATATATATTGTATGTATATAATGTGAAGAAACGAGTGGTAGTACTATACCAACTAAAAGATGAAATGTACAAAATATAACGAGAAGAAACATAACATAGTTCTGCTGGGGGCTCAACACAACACACCCCTCAAATAAAACTAAGCACACCTGAAATTAAACTAAGCAACTAATCCGGTAGACACTGCATTAGAACCACCATGAGCAACAACACTGCCACCTTACCCGGACTCCTCATCCACGTCCTCGACTTCGTCCTTGTCCCTCTTCCTCTTGGCTGATACTTCTTTGCTTGAACCGCACACTTGGCTCTTGCTCTTCATCCAACCCTTGTAGATATTGAAACAAAGGTAGCCATCCATTGTAGCGTAGTGGATGTGGTCTATATCTAGTACATTCCACTCCCATGCATGATGAAACTTGAACGGAGGTTTCTTCAGTGTACCGTACGAAGGATGAACCATGGCTCCTGCTAGGGTCATCATTGAAGGCTGATCACGGGAGGGCACCAGCTCTTTCTTCTGGAGGTCAAAGGGGTCGCCTACAACGAGGTCTATCCGACCCAGGATTTCCTTGTTGTTCCTAAAGTCTACAATAACGAATTTGACTCAGCCATTCTTGAGGAAATTCTTAAAATCCTGGCACTCAACATCGGCATGGCATATGTGGTAGACCAAGCATAAGTCATGCATGCAAACCTGGATCACGGAGGGCTTCTTCTTCTCTTCCTCCTTTAGATTCTTCTCGCTTCCCAGGAATGTGGTGTACTCAACATCTAGCCTAGCGACCCACTCATCATTTGAGTTTTCAAACATGCGTTTGAAGCGAGCAAGGCATTCTTTGACCTTTGTAGAAGAACGGGTGTAGATGATGTAGAACTCATCGCCGGTGATGGTTCTAACCTTGTACTCACCGCCGATCATGGAGATTTAGGACGCCATGGATTTGGGAGGAGGGTTAGGATTAGTGGAACTGCCGTAATGTGAAAGGACGTGACGACTACGAGCGGTTTATCGATTGTAAAAATGTTGAGTTGCGGGGCGTGTGCGAATGACAGGGTACTGGCTTGCCTGGTGGATAAACGGATTCATGCACGGTACTATGGGGGCCCAATTAGATGTCATGTCTACTCAACGCCCAATTAAATGGCTTTTGATGTCATGTCAAGCGTCGGGAAAATTACAGGTGATACGAAGCTTTCCATTCTCCCATGATACGGGCTTTTGAGAGCCCTTGGATCTAAGATCGAACGGTTGCATGGTGTGATTCTAGACCTATGGGTGAATATCCTATTCGGGAGGGTTATTCTGCAAATTTTCAGCAACTTTGCATGCGACCGTTCGATCTTAGATCCAAGGGCTGCCAGCAGCCCGTATCATGGTCGCGCCTACCATGATCGTCGCCTCGCTCGCGCGGTAGTGCCCTTGGAGATTTAATACTGTGCATTAGGCTATCTGATGTTGGCATGTCATACATAGTCATCACTTAGTCACTCATACAACAATGTTAGCTATAAGGTTGGGTATAAGAGTATTTTTTGTTTACTTCTCTCTATCTCTTTCTTCGTAGTATTTATAGCATTTGCCAAGGAGTGAGCTCTTCCAATGAAATGGTACTTAGATGAGGTGCTATGGGCATTAAATGGCTTAGCAACTCAAGTCCCCAATGCATAGGTGCTTAGTTTTTTGTTGCTAAGTTTGCTTCATCTAGGTACACATGCTTATCACCGTTTCTTCCTGGGGTCACCAAACTAGTCTGTCTCTTCTTAATTAACTTGCCACATCAGACTTTATGCCTATGTGGCAGGCTTAGCACCTGTAGGATCAAGTACAATAGTGGGCTATAGGCCCGCTTTACATGGCATTTTTGCATATCTGGGGGAAAGAGGCAAGGAAAAAGTGGAGGAGTGGGCTCTCAAGCAAGAACCAACCTCCACATGGTGGAGCATCAGGAGAGGCACCTGTATGGAGGTGGTCAGGAATCGGGAGACTCAAGCCGGTCATAGCGCCGCAGTTAAAATGATAATGGCAAGTCAAATCACCGGGCCCCACCTGTCCAGCAGTAACTCACTGTCAAATCACACAGCCCTATGTTTGCAGTAGCCTACTCCCTCATCTTCTCGCGTCTCTGTTGAACCGACTAGGCGGACCTGCCTCGCCTAGCACGCGGGAAAAGCCCCGCCCTCGACTTTTAAATAGTACAGTATACTAATTTTGTATCCATGGATTGCGCCATGGAGCAAAGCCTCAAGAAAACGGCAGTACACATGTACGGAGTATACAACACGCCCGTCGCGTTCGCGTCGCACCCCAGACGGTCGGTCGGTCTGGCACGCCGCTCTCCAAATGGAACGCGCGTCATATTGCGTTTGCACACACATGTGGGACCACAATTGAGAACCGACCATAGGCACACTCCCCGGCCCCGCAAGTTTGGTGAGTTAATAGAAGTAGTACATACATTGGTACATGGACGATCCCTGCAAGACATGGAAGATCAGTTCGTCCATGCATGTGACCAGACTCCAGCAGACACGCCTGGATTGGCTATCGTCTACATATTGTGCAGGCTGTGTTGTACATGGCTGTAGTTCTGGTGAGAAATCTAAAAAATGTTTCTTGTCATCTCGCAAAATTAGGTGTCATGTGCTTCGGATCACTGCGAGGGTTAAACAGCGACAACTGAGTTGGGCTAGTCATTGGGGGTACATGCACGAAGACTACTCGGCTGCCATCTAGGTCAAGCTAGCTATGTTAATTAGGACATCTATCGACGAACCCCTTTTCTATGAGTTTATCTTTAATTTGAGCTTTGATCCTCGTCTAGTTCGTCCGTCGGGATTCATCTTGTCTCCTTTGGGCAGTGAGGCTATGATTTCTTGTCATGTGGCATTTTTTCATGTTATATGTTATAATCCGATGCTTCAGATCAAAATGACGACAACTGCGCCTCCGGGGCACATGCATGAAGACTTCTCGTCAGTCATTGCCGAGGTCAAGCCGGCTCCGGCCGATAGACAAAAGAAAACTAGTACTCCACTATATAGGCAGGAGCCTCCGCGCTTGCTTGCTAGTGTTTCTCTCTTCAAACTGTCTCGTCCTCTCCAGATCTAAACACGACAGTGGTGGCCACATACTCTCTCTACTCATCGCTGGTCACAGATCCGGCCAGATCCTCTTCGCCGGGGAAGGTGTCGGCGTTCTGGGAACGGGGGTCCCTAGACTTGCCTGCCTGCGGCCTGCGGCGTGGCTCAAAGGAGGCCCGGCATGGCCCATCTTCACCAACACAAGACTCAAGACCCTCGCGAGGGGCCAAGCCTCGCGGGGCGGACGACGTGGAGCTTCCTCAGGCGCGGCCTCGTCAGGCCGGCTCACGAGGAGGCGGCGAAATCAAGGCGGGATACCTCGCGAGGTGCCCGTGACACAAGCCATGACGACTCAGGGCGCCAGGCGGGTGCCAGCCCGTGCAGCATCCTCCTTTCCTCTTTGGTGCAAAGGGAGCAAGCGTAGCCGCGGAGTACCGAGGCATCAGGCAAAGGTTGCCATTTCGGTGCAACGAGACCAAGACCAGGAGGACTACGAGACGAAGGTCACTGTGGAGCCCAAGACGGCGTCATCACCAGAGCTTTGTGCAGGAGAAGACTACTTTTGTCAGGATAGCTGATACTTGCTGTCCCCCTTCAAATTAGCCCGCCATTGTTGGCTCCCTTCCTTCTCAATATTTGGGAAAAGGACCAGGGCCTCTACAAATAGGACCAGCCGCCCACATAGCAAGGGGTTGGAAAAAAGGAATGGGAGGCTCGATAGAGAGGTTGGAAGCTTAGAGAGAGAGAGAGAAAGGTGGCTGAACTCCTCCCAGCAGTTCATTGCCCCAGCCAAGAGCAGACCCTCGCGAGGCTGTTCTTCCTTGTATTGTTCATCATCATCAGCCCCAAGAGGCAATCCACCCACCACACATTGGAGTAGGGTATTACACCACAACGGTGGCCCGAACCAGTATAAACCTTGTGCCTCTTGTGCAGTTCTTTCAGTAGTCTAGATCCTTGCGAGACGGAGAGGTAGAAGACGTAATCTTTGCGCGCACCCCAGAGTTCGAACCTTAAGGGTCCGCCGAAACCCGAAATCTGACATTTGGCGCGCCAGGTAGGGGTGCGCCAGAGTTCGTCTTCCACCGCACCGTTCTCCTCCGACCGTCGCGTCCATGTCCGACGCTCGTCGGGCCCGCGCCAAGCGCCGGGCCGCCATCGCTTCCCACGTCGCCCAAACGACGCCCGTCGGTGGACATCCTCATCGTTCCCTGTCACCTGCCATCAACGCCGCCACCGGCCCGGCGGGGGGCGAGCAGCAAGCATTGTCTCAGCATCCGTCCGTGCGGCAAGACGGCCGCACCGCTACTCCATCGCTCACACCAGCTGGTTCTTCGTCCCGCGCGCTCCGCGCACCCTTGGAGGCTCGAGCTGCGCTCATCGCAGCAAACGAGCTCCTGCGCTACTGTCCCATTGATGATGTCTACGAAGAGTGGCTCGACCGCGTCGCCGAGCTCGTCCGCGCCGCGGGGGGCTCTCCCGCGCCATCCGTTCCGCTGCGCTGCACCCCGCCCCGCGCGGGCGACGAAGCTCCGGCGGCGTACCAGCCGCCTCCTCTCCAAGAAGACGCCGTGGCTCCAAGGCGCGTGGCCCCTGGGCGGAACCCGCTCCGTCAGGTGCCAGCGCAGCAAGAACGGAGCTGCCAAGAAGTCCCTCGCCCGCAAGGAGCTGCCCGGGCGCTCCCTGCTCCGGCACGCCGCGACCCTGCTCCGGCTCCGGCACGCCAAGACCCCGCACTGCTCCTAACTGCAGCGCATGGAGACCCTCAAGACCGAGCTCTCCACCAGCCGAAGCCTTTCGTGGCCACCGCAGGCTGTCGTGCCTACACCACCGAGCTGCGTAGCATCGCGTAGCCCGGCAAGTTCAAGCCAGACCTGCCTCCTCGTTACGACGGCACGACTGACCCTGCAGAGTTCCTCCAGCTCTATGAGCTGGGCATCGAAGCTGCCAGCGGGGACGAGAAGGTCATGGCGAACTGGTTCCCCATGGCGCTCAAGGAAGGAGCTCGCACCTGGCTCCTGAATTTGGCTCCAGGCATGATCTCTTCCTGGGACCAGATGCGC
Source organism: Triticum aestivum (assembly GCF_018294505.1). Taxonomy (NCBI): domain Eukaryota; kingdom Viridiplantae; phylum Streptophyta; class Magnoliopsida; order Poales; family Poaceae; genus Triticum; species Triticum aestivum. Next base: position 319,646,584 of record NC_057809.1, on the reverse strand, counting down.
ACCCGCTTCATCGCCAACTTCCAAGGTACTCGCGACCGGCCACCCGCCGTGAGCGACATGCGCCGCATCAAGCAACAACCCGGAGAGACCCTGCAAAAGTACATCCAGCGCTTCAACAGCGCGCGCCTCAAGATCCCCAAGGTGTCCGAGGAGGCCATCATCTCGGCCTTCTCCGATGGTGTGCGCGACGTCAAGATGAAGGAGGAGCTGGCGATGCATGAAGACCTGTGCACCTCCCTGGAGCTGTTCAACTTGGCGACCAAGTGCGCCAGGGCTGAGGAGGGACGCCTCTCCCTCCTCGAGCTGCCTGCCGCAGACCCAGAAGAGAAGAAGCCCAAGGCCAAGGACGTGAAGCGCAAGGGGGCTGCCGTGCTCGCGGCAGAACCAGACACCAAGCGGGGCAAAGATCTGCCTGAGTCCTCCAGGGGCGGCCGGTACTGTGTGTACCACGACCTCCACACCCACAACACCAACGAATGCCAAGAACTCCGCGCCGTGCGAGAAGGAAGGATCGGCCGTCGTCCCGAACGCGCGATCGGGGCTACGGCCGAGGAGGAGGAAGAAACGCAGGACGCTGGGAAGACCGCGGCCCGCGCCAAGGGTGGCGCGATCAACCTCGCGAGGATCGCTGGCGAGACCTGCCTCGCGAGGGGGACTGGAGGGATCAGCCTCGTGAGGATCGCCCACAGGGCAACGCAGGCCTCCCTCCACTGCCGCCTCAGCCAAGGAGAAACGAGGACCGCCATCGAGACGAAGGGGCTGGGGGCTTCCAGGAGCCACGCGCAATCGCCTGCATCCTGGGCGGAGCTCAAGCCCCAGCCTCACAACGCATCTTCAAGCAGTTTGCCCGCGAAGTGAATGCAGTCCTCCCCAGGCTTGAAGCAACGCGCCCTCTCAGGTGGTCGGCCTGCTCCATCACATTCAGCTCAGCGGATCAACTCAAGTGTGCGGCCACAGCCGGGGTCCTCCCGATGCTTTGCTCCCCAGTCATCAGCAATGTACTGGTCACCAGGACCCTCATCGACGGTGGGGCAGGGCTCAACGTCCTGTCCGTGGAAACGTTCAACAATCTCCAAGTGCCCTACGACCAGCTTCAGCCAACCAAGCCCTTCTCCGGAGTCACCGACGGCTCCACGGTCCCGATTGGGCAGGTCCGCCTCCCTGTCACCTTCGGGGCACGCAACAACTACCGCACCGAGCTCATCGACTTCGACGTCGCCCACATCCGCCTGCCGTACAACGCCATCCTCGGGTACCCAGCGCTGGCCAAGTTCATGGCCGTAACTCACCATGGCTACAACGTCCTCAAGATGCCAGGAAGTGGCGGAGTCATCACGGTGCCCTGTGAAGAGAAGGATGCAGTGTGTTCCCTGGAGCGAGCCTTTCAGGCCGCATCACTGGAAGACCCGGATCGCGGAAGCAGGAGGCTTCCCGAGACCACCCCCAAGAAGAAGAAGACATCGTCCGGACCAGCCCCTCGGAGGCGGGCCCCTCAGGGCCCGCATCTGCCCAGGGGGAACCTCCTTCCATCGCATAGGAAAGCGCGCCCGGCGCCCTCCTCAGGCAGGGCTCGGGGGCTCTCCCCTGGAGGGCCACCGACCTGGCCAAGGTCACGAGGGAGGCGCTTGGGCACCACATGGAGGCGTGTTACGAAGCACGTTTCCCTCAAGAAGGAGCAAGGCAAGGAAGGTCAGACCCGCAGGAGTTCGTCGACAAGGCCATTCAAGAACTACAGGAATCAAGAATCATGAGAGGTTGCCGCCGTCTACCGGCTGTGGCTCCCCATCCAGGCGAGGATGGTTGGCTGCGCGTCTGCATCGATGTACCAGGGCTCAACCAAGTCGCTACGATGGAGCACCTCTAGCCCTTGCGAGTGGGGCGCTGCGGGGGTCTGCCCCACAGCTACGTTCGCATGCCTTACGGCTTGCCGAGCGCGGTTGCAACATGCCGGCACCTCATGAGGGGAATCATGGAGGCTCAAGAAGACAGGCGATCCGCAGCCTTGGCGGAGATAGAGATGATTCGCGAAGAGCTACCAGTGCCTCCGGAGCCACCCGAGGCCCCCGGGCCTGGGGGCTCGTGAGGATCGGCTTCCGCAGCCCACCGAGTCTGCTGCACCAACACCCCTTCGCCCTCGACACCTTCAGGTGACATCTTACAAGTTTCATTTCTAGCTGGGAGCACCCTCCCGGGGCTGCATCGTTCCTAGGCCGCGTGGGTCCGTCACTGCGGTATGTATCCCTTTTATTTCATGTCGTTAGCTTGCTTTGTTGGGGGCGCCCCTCGGGCTGCATCATCCCCAAGTCGCTCGGGCCAAGCCCAGCGACATGTATCTCCCTTGCGTTTATTTCTGGCTATGCATTCGCCCGTCATGCTTGATTACTTGATGCCTGTCCACGGCACCTCTTCTTCTCCATGTCGACCACTTGCACGTTAAAGGGGGGGTACCTGAGCATCACGACTCAGGGCTCTTACTGGCTCTCCAGCCCTCACCCTCTGGCCATGTCCACGGCATCGCGACCTGGCATACCAGCGACGGCTGAGACAAGCTCGAGGGCCGGGACCCGAGGACGTAGAGTGCCGGCATCTAACCAAATTTGCAGGAACACAGCACAAGATAAGGCCCAGTGCCAGGCGCAACCCGCCTAGAGGTAGGGCCCCGTGAGTCCCGCGCTGGCTCACGGGTGCCCAGATACACCTCACCTAGTCCTACCGTGCCGGCCACGTGTCAGGGCGGGGCTGTACACGCCTCGGGGGCTCCTCCCGGAGGGGAGCCCCCTCCCACGTACCAGTGGAAGCACCATGCTCCGTGCTGGCTGACGACACTGCCGAGGAGCGGCTATGCCCGTACACATGCGGAAGCGCTATGCTCCGCGCTGGTGATAAACAACTGAGGGTGGCCCCCGGGCCGCATCAACCTCAGGGAGCCCAGAGCTCAGTGTCTAGCCTCATCGCAACGCCTCCCCTCGGGAGCGCCGCGCGAGGGGGCTGGGCACGGGGGCTACGCCTGGGTCACGCCCAGACGTAGGCCACCCAGCCAGGCCCCTCGGGCCTGGTTCGCTGCGCGTCTCTCCCCAAGCGGAGCCAAGGTATGAAGGCCGTTTGAGCATCAAGGGGGACCCCTGAGCATCGCGACTCAGGGGCCTAACTGGTCCCGTAGCCCCTCACTCCTTAGTTCCGAAAGGCTATGCTGGGTGAGGCACGCGCGGGGCCGGGCTCTGCAGACGTAGAACGGTGGTCCCACTTGCATCTCACCTCATCACTTGCTGTTTGCGCGTCAAGGGGGACTCCTGAGCATCGCGACTCAGGAGCCTAACTGGCTCCGTAGCCCCTCACTCCTTTGGTCTCGTCCTGGTTTCTGGTCGGGGCTAATGCTGGGTGAGGTACGCGCGGAGTCGGGCTCTGCAGACGTAAAACGGAAGATCCACCTACATCACACCTCCCTACTTGTTGTTGGTGCGCCAAGGGGGACTCTTGAGCATCGCGACTCAGGAGCCTAACTATCTCCGTAGCCCCTCACTCCTTTGGTCCCGTCCTGGTTTCCGGTCGAGGCTAATGCTGGGTGAGGTACGCGCGGGGCCGGGCTCTGCCGGCGTAGAACACAAGCAAGTAGGGAAGAAAAGCATAAAATTCAAGGAATTTAAAAGCAAATATTACAGTCCATACTGTCATCTCAATACCAAACGCGAGTTTAAACGCCTCCCCGAGGCATGATGCATGTGCAGGAATTAAAAGCAGGACATGAGCAGTAGCGGAGTCACTCGGCGGCGGTAGAGCAGCGCGGGTGGCCCCGCCTCATGGAGCAGCAGGACCGGCAGCATCCTGCTTCGACTTGGTACTGAAGGCCCGGAACTTCCCCAGCAGAGCCTCCGCGCGACCCTTCACGGCCTCGGCAGCGGCGGCAGCACCCTCGCCGCTTACTGGCTCCAACAGGCTGTCGAGGTCGGCGCTGGGGTCGCGAAGGTAGATGTGGGTGAAGACCCGCATCAGCGCAGCAGAAGACAGGACACGCGCCTCGGCCTCGGCCGTGGGGCCAAGGCCAAGGGTGACATCCTCAAGAGCACGAACCAGGAAGGGAAGCAGCTTGGCGGGGCCGTCCTCGGCGCCAACCAGCGGGCTCTCCAGGCCACTGGCGTAGAGCATCTTCAGCGAAGCACGAGCCTTCTTCTCCATGTCTGCGAAGGCCACGCGATCCTCGGCAAGAACCTGGGCCTTGCTGTCCAGCTCGACCTTCGTCGCCTCCAACTCCTTCCCCAGCGCACCCAGGCGGTCGCGACGCTTCTTGAGCTTGGCCTCCCGGCCCTCGATGGCTACCTCGCGAGCCTTCATGCCTTCTTCTTCCTCCTGGTGGAGACGAACCTCTTTCGCGAGCTGGTCCCGCAGGCCTTGCAGCTCGTCCTCCAGTGCCTTGCAATGATCGCGGACTTCAACCATCTCCCCCAGGGCTGCGTCACGAGCAGCCTTCGTCTCAAGTACGGCCTGCCTCTCCTCATCGCAGGCCGTCGAGGCTTGAACCAGCACCGCCCGGATCGAGGCATCGGAGCGAATCCATCCTGAAGCTAGCTCCAAGCGCCCGGCCACCAGGCGAGGGTCGGCAAGAAGATCCTGCCGTAGCCGGTCCAGTCCAGCAACAGCATGCTCCAGGACGGCAGGAGGAGTTGGAGAAACAACAGTCGGCGAAACGGGGGAAGAAGGCGGCAACAGCAAGACCACATCATCCTGAGGTGGAGCCTGCTGCGCCCCAGCCGCTGTGGTGGCGGCAGTGGGAAAGGCACCACGAGAGTCACTTGGGCCATGGGGGCTGAGCTCGCCCCAGCTAGCTCGGCCAGGCCTCGCGAGGACGACCGGGCAGGAGAAGCCCACGCGCCACGTTCACCCCCCTCCACAGGTGGAGGCGCTGCCGCGGATGGAGCCTCAGGAGCCCCCTTCGGCTTCTTCGCCGCGGGCGCCAGCCTATTCAAGAGATGCGAATGTCAAGCCTCGGCAGCGGAACAAGAAATAAAGACAAGGGTCAAGCACTTACGGGTCGTCGCCGGTGAGCTTGGGCAGCCTCCAGCCAAACTTGAAGCCTGACAGCCAGCTGGAAGGGTCAACCTCGAAAGCAGAAGGCGCGTCTGCAGACTGCCTCGGGGCAGGGGCAGACTCGCGGGAGATCAGCCCGGACCTGTCCTTCTTTGGGATCAGGGGCAAGCTCCCGCCAACCTGCTCGTCTCCGTCCTCGTCATTGTCGCTCGAAGAAAGGCGGAGATCGCGGGGCCTGCGCCGGGGGAGGGGAGCCCTCGACTCTCCGTCGGTTGCCTCGGAGTCAGGCCCCTTTTCCCGCTCCTCCTTGTCCTCCTCTTTGCTGGAGTCGCCGGAGGACACGTTCACCAGTCCCTCAGAAGCCGCCACGGGCACGGGCCCGTCCCCGTTGAAAACGGGCATGGACTCCACCACCTGCTCCCAGTCGTTGCGAAGGAACAAGGGCTTGGGAGCGCCCTCCAACCTTGCCACCTCACCCCCGACCAGAGATTGGAGGACCGCGGCCAAATCTTCGTCGCCCAAGGCCGCGGGGCTCGGATGAGGCCTCCACATCTGAGGTGAGTACTGCCGGAGTGGAGCCAGCTGGTGCTCCAGGAACTCCCTCAGCAGCAACGCACCGGACAACTTCGCCGCCGCCGTGCTGACCGGCCTCAGGTCCGCGTCCATCTTCTCCAACACCAGTTTCGTGCGGGGGTCCATGAGCTCCGCCCGGCACCAGTCGCTGGAGCTCGCGGGCTACTCCGCGGGCAGGATCAGCCGAGGGTGGATGCGCCCGGCATCTACCAAGACCCACTTGCTCCTGAAGCCCTCGATCCTCTTCCCGGGATTCAAGATGGCAATGGTGCCGCCATACGCGACGAAGCTTGCGCACGCGGAAGGAGAACCGCGAGAGACCCGGAGGGAGAAGTAGTGGCGCAGCAAGGCCACTGAGGGCTGCACCCCTACGTGAGCCTCGCAGTAATAAGCGAAGATCGCCAGGAGAAGGACGGAGTTGGGGTGGAGATGCAGAGCCTGCAAGTTGTAATGGCGGAGGACAGAGAAGAAAAACTCGGAGAAGGGAGGCACCAGGCCCGCAGCAATGGATCTTACAAAGAGAGGGTAAAAGGTGCTCCCTCGGCCCTCAGGAGTGGCGGAGCCGGCCTTGAACACCTGCACCCCGTCGGTGCCCTACGCCGCCGCCATCCGGCGTAGCCGGGCGAGGCCCGCCTCGGACACGCTCGGCAAGTCCAGAGCAGGAGAGTACCAAGCTTCGGCCGGAGGCTGACGAGGCGCCATGGCTTCCTAGGTCACGCGGCCGGAGTAGATCTAGAAAATTTGGAGGAAGAAAGGGGAGGTGCAAGAAAGGGGATCTGAGCAGCAACCGGAGAAAGCAAAAGGCAAAGTCTGGGCAAATGCCGCTCCCTTATCAACCTGCGCGGTTGCTGAAGCACTTGCGTCCAATCAACCGCCACCCGGTGCCCAAGGCCGCAGGCTGTTAGGGCCCGTGGCGCTTCGCCCTCGCCCTTTCGCCTCTCAGCACAGCCAAGTCCGGGTGCGCCTTGGGCCCAGGGGCTACTGTCGGTGTTCTGGGAACGGGGGTCCCCAGACTTGCCTGCCCGCGGCCTGCGGCGTGGCTCAAAGGGGGCCCGACACGGCCCATCTTCACCAACACAAGACTCAAGACCCTCGCGAGGGGCCAAGCCTCGCAGGGCGGACGACGTGGAGCTTCCTCAGGCGCGGCCTCGTCAGGCTGGCTCACGAGGAGGCGGAGAAATCAAGGCGGGATACCTCGCGAGGTGCCCGTGACGCAAGCCATGACGACTCAAGGCGCTAGGCGGGTGCCAGCCCGCGCAGCGTCCTCCTTTCCTCTTTGGTGCAAAGGGAGCAAGTGCAGCCGCGGAGTACCGAGGCATCAAGCAAAGGTTGCCATTTCGGTGCAATGAGACCAAGACCAGGAGGACTACGAGATGGAGGTCACCGTGGAGCCCAAGACGGCGTCATCACCAGAGCTTTGTGCAGGCGAAGACTACTTTTGTCAGGATAGCTGATACTTGCTGTCCCCCTTCAAATTAGCCCGCCATTGTTGGCTCCCTTCCCGCTCAATATTTGGGAAGAGGACCAGGGCCTCTACAAATAGGACCAGCCGCCCACAGAGCAAGGGGTTGGAAAAAAGGAAGGGGAGGCTCGATAGAGAGGTTGGAAGCTTAGAGAGAGAGAGAGAGAGAAAGGTGGCTGAACTCCTCCCAGCAGTTCATTGCCCCAGCCAAGAGCAGACCCTCGCGAGGCTGTTCTTCCTTGTATTGTTCATCATCATCAGCCCCAAGAGGCAATCCACCCACCACACACTGGAGTAGGGTATTACACCACAACGGTGGCCCGAACCAGTATAAACCTTGTGCCTCTTGTGCAGTTCTTTCAGTAGTCTAGATCCTTGTGAGACAGAGAGGTAGAAGATGTAATCTTCGCGCGCACCCCAGAGTTCGAACCTTAAGGGTCTGCCGGAACCCGAAATCCGATAGAAGGTGAGAAGGTGCAACGTTCACGTGGTCGTCCTCGGCGATGGCTCTTACCCACTGCCGGCACATCCCGATCAGCGTGCCTTGCCATTCTCTCCCAAGCATCGCTGGGCGAGGGAGGGCCTCCCACCCCTTCTTCCTCGCTGCCGTAGTGTGGGCAGATCCGGCCTCCCGCCGCCCACCTAGCGACATCCCGACGACCCTCAGGTATAACTTCCTTCGAAACCGGCCTTGCTCTACTTCCTGAGCTCCTGATGTCGCTGCATTTGTATGTTTTACTATTTCTCAGCCCCCTCATGTAGATAGGATCGATTGGCTGTTCGAAAACCACCTAATTTTTTACTGTTAAGAGGTAAAACTAGTTCATGCACTTGAATCTAGTAGTACTTGGTTCAAACAAGGAAGAAAGGGGGTGGGGGTGGGGGAAGATTTGTTACCTGAATCTAGGACTTGGTCGAAAGAGGAAATAATGGGGGCGAAAACTAGCAGAGACTGGCTATCCAACTGGTCTCTAGGTCTAATAGGGAAATAAAGGGAACACAGTACAAACTCAATATAAACCCGATCTATTGGTTGAAAAAGGAAAGAAAGTGGGGACTGGGGGACAAGTCAATAGAGTAAGTCCAGCACTAGATTTGCTAGCCTCACACAGTATAAGGTGGCTATATACCGAACAAAAATGGGACCAACCCAGATATCCTCTTCTGATGTTTGTTGCCCCGAGCCGCTCTTATGTAATGCCATTGGTAAAATGTAGCAGTCGCACTGTTAAAAGTAAGTACACGTTAAACCAATGTTGTTTTCAATGTAATGCCTCCAGTAATATGAATCAATGGCACTTTTTTTCATGTCTTGCTAAATTTCCCATTAAGATAAGTTGCTTCTTTTCGTTAGAGATGCAACTGTGCTGGTCCGCCTACTCTCCAGGAGCTTCATGACCAACCTTGATGTTTCTCAATTTTATTGCAACTAATGAAGAAGAAGCTCTGTGGGTTTCGTTTTCTGATGGAAATGGAACCAGGGTTGGAGCCCTTTTCTTAAAAGAAGAAGAAGAAGAAGCTGCTAGCTCATGGGACATTGCTTTAGTTTAGGTGAACTGCACCAAAAGATCCCATGAATTGAATCATCCATGTTGGTGACTGGTGTCATCCCTTCTACGATGGCGTTGACTGCAGATATGGTTCCCATCATGAGGTATGTTCCTTTTTGGTCTGACTGTTTGCCAAAGATCCTGCATGTTGATCCTGCTCTTGTGCTACTGTTTTGGCACTGCCATGATAAAGCAGTAATGTTATTATTTTGCACCTTAATCTAGTGGCACTATTAATTTGAGGCAATGTTTTGGCACCGCTAGTGCCACTGTTTTTTTATATATCGAAAGAGGGGGTTCCCTCTGATTTCATTAAAGAAACCCAACCATAGAGAACCATTATCCGACAACATCTCAGTGTAAACGGGCAGTTATGCAACTACTACTAGAATGGACTAAGTACTAGCAGGAGACAAGTTCGCCACATAAGCTAGGCAAGTAGGGGGACGCAACACCAGCTCGACCAAGTTTGGATTACAACCCAAATGCTACCACAGAAACATCAGGGGGAAGATAGGGACTGAAAGAGCCAGCTTCAACATCCTAGTCTAAGCACCCCCGACCTTCATCCTTGCGATGCACGGTACACCTCGTTTCGCCACCTGCTCGACCCTAGTGTCACTGATAAAATGAAGTAATAATACAGTTAAAATAGAGCGAGTGTCCTCTCTATCATTTCATTTCCAATGTAGATAAAGAAAGTGCTTCTCTTTGTTAATGTATGTTTCATCAACTAGTCCCATTGTTAATGTTTAAGCGTTTCTGCAAACTGGGGTGCTTAATTTTAGTTGATCTGCACAAAAATAGAGATTTGAATGTCTCAAGGCCCCTCCTTGTGCTATCGCTGTACACTGATGTTCATCACTGGCAGAAGTTTTATCGGGGAGACTTGGGTCGATTTCCAGTATGATGTAATATTTTCTTCTGTTTATTAGTGTATGTTTCATCAACTAGTGCCACTATAATGTAATCACACCTTTTCATTATCTGTCCAAACAGGGTTATTCAGCTGCATTTTGGTGGAACTGCACAAATGTATGGATGGAACCGGCATATATGCAGAGTGCGAGGTTCCAAGTAAAAATTACCAACACCAACCCTGCTCCATCTAAGCATTGGCATCCACCACCATCAGTGGGATGTGTGGCGCTCACTGTGGACATATCTTTCTCGACAGCAAATCCTCTAACCAAATACTAGTAGCTTAGACTTAAAAAATACTAGTAGCTTATATTGGCAGTTTTCTAGGGGTGTACTCTTTTCTGAAAGAAGCACCAATCTATTTTTCTTTGTTTGTACACAATGTCACAACTTTGACCCAATGGTCCAAAGCTATTTTAGGGTGATTGGCATAGTACTCGGAGACTGATTGTAAGCATGATTTTTATTAGTTGTCACACTGAATGTAAGCATGAGCAGATGGAAGATTAGGTTAGTGCGAAACTTACCTTAAACCCTACCGACGCCGTTGAAACGAGGCGAGCATCGAGGGAACCGTGGAGAACGGCGGGGAAGCAACATCGCGCCACCCGGCCTCCTCTTGCGGTGGGAGAACGAATACTTCGGTGGCTCCTGCTGGCTCTGCACCCTCACAAACGACACACCGTACTCGATCGATTCGTTATCGTCTGGGTGCTCAACCTTCGACCTATATGCCCACCACCTCCGCCTGACTTTCGCCTCGGGCGAATCTATCTGCTCCATCGCCCAGAGGAGATACTCGATGAACTTGAAGGACTGCGGCGTGACTACCGCCGAGGAGTACATCACCGGCCTCATTGCCATCGTCTCGCTCTTTTGCATACATTGCCACATGGCCCTCAGCGTCCTCGAAATCTCCCAGTCCTTGTCAAACCAAGTAAGGATCTCCTTCAACCTGGCTAACTTTGCTTGGTCACCGCTGGCGATCTGCCTAATTTGCTGCTGCATCCCCTCCATAGATGTCCTTCTGAGTGGTCCGGTGCTAGCTTTGGAAGATGGGAGGAGAGACGGTGGTCTTGCAATAGAGAAGAGGGAGAGGCGAGACGGTGGTTTTGGAATGTAGATGATGGAGAGGAGAGGGGGTGGTTTTGAAATGGAGAAGAGGGAGAGGCGAGATGGTGGTTTTGGAATGGAGATGATGGAGATGAGAGGTTCCCTTGCCTTTCGGTCGCTGATAGGTGATTCTCAGAGAAGAAACCATATCAATCCACCACTATGGATCCGCTCCCGTCTCCCTACGAGAAGGCCATCCATAGCACTCACGATTATCTTGCGCTTAGAGTATCCACTTCCACTTGACTATGGATCCACTCACGATTCTCAGAGAAGAAACTGCAAGTTTCAGTTTCAGATAAGAAACTCCAAGTTTAGTTTCAGATAAGAAACTACAACTTTCAAAGGCAGAGCATTTATATTAACATGGCCTTTTCCAACACTGTTAACATCATGCTGGAAGTTTTATTCATGGTCAAAACTAGAACTACCAGCTAGTTAACATCATGCTGATCAACATTCATGCATAGCACATCTTCATATGATGCACAGTCAAAAAGATATGCTAGTTTCAAGATGCCCACACAACGCCGAGTGTGCGAAAAACAGAGAAAATGAGGGACGAAGTTTTGGCAAGTGTGGACGTGGTGTGTGTAGATGACAATTGGGACCCACATGTCAATAAAGGCAGAGGCAAAATTTTTGGAGATATTTTCTCTGCACAGGTGGAATCGAACCTGGCGGAACAACTATCGGGTAGTGTCACTCGGCCACTAGGCTAGTTCAGTTGTTTCGTTACTAATAAGGCACTTCCTCAGGTGGTCGGATCTTCTGTTGCGCCTTTGTGCACTCGCCGCGACGCTGCTGTCTGCCGTTGTGAACATGCTGAACAAACGAGAGGAATCTAGAGAGGACTGTACGTGGAGACGCGGACAGTCGGGACCCACCAAGTCTACGGCCGTATGCAAGCAAGTGCCTCATCGAAAAAATACTTCCTGCTAATGCTATACTGACGTTGGGGCCCACGGGTTTGTCAACATAGTTACATTTTAGGTGCTTCAACATAGTTACTATAGGAGATAAATTCACAACGAAACCGGGGAGCTGGCAGGTATCATTTATTATCACTGGGGCAGCAAGTATCAGCTGGGTTTTGGGCTGCCCCGCCTAGGCTTTCTTTTTTAACATGCGAAGCCCACGACCTCGGATGGGAGGTCCATAGGCCTGTTTGTATTTTCTTGAGGGCTGTCATGTATCGCTCGGCCTATGGACCTCCCATCCGAGGTTTTATTTTTCCTGAAATATCGACAACCCAATTTATGTATTTTTTTTGAAGAAAACGCAGAGATCTGTTCTATTTTTCTATATAAGAATATGAACACCTGGTCCAACTTATGTTTCCCTTCTAACTATATTATATATATTTAAATTATTTTATATGTTATTATATATTATTGTTATTGTCATCATATATTTAACAGATACTTACATATGTAACAAAACAATATCCCACATCTTATTAATTTAGAAAAATAATTTCTTAACAATAAAATCCTGGATTTTTTTGGCAACGAAAATCCTGGTGATTGTGTACAAAAGCTTGGTAAGATTTAAGGACCAATGTAATAATAAATCACTTATTATTTAAATATTTAACAAAATGCCCAGCCCCTGTTTATTTTTTGATAACATTGCTATGCCCACCCCAACATTATAATTAGAATAAGCCCAGCAAAATCGTGTATTTCGAGAAAATGCAAATGGCCTGTATTTTTTTTAGGAAAAACATAAATGGGCCGCATGGACGCTACATTATTTGTTCACCCAGCCCAGCTAATGGACTGCAATTCAAAAAAAAAAGAGATCAAATGGACAGTAAATTCTACCCCACAAAAAAGACTATAAATTCTGAAAAATGGGTTGAATACGTCCCACATTTTTGGAGGCTGAAATGTGGCTAATAGGTCGAAGCCAATGCAAGTCGTTGTCAACTTAGTCAACAAATGATTGTGACATCGTTAGCCGTTGGATTTACATCCAACGACCGGCATCCATTTTCAATCTCTCATCTTCTTCCTTCAGTGCCGCCGGGACCACCTGCTCCCTTCTCCTACTGCTAGCAGCTTTGCTTAGCACGCTTCACTGTGAAGCGCTACTCCATCGTTGGCCAGGCCATCCCTCCACCCCTCCACACCTCCTATTCTTCTCCACCTACTGCCGAACCACACTGCACCAGAACCAGTTAACCCTCGTACACCTCTCCGTCTATGACTCTACTCCTGCGTCTTCCCATCTCTGGCTCATTGCTGTCCGGGGCCTCGCCATTGTCCACCACCTTGGATGCGCTCGGCGTGGAGTGGTCAACATGGTCAACGAACGACACCATCAGAAGTAGACTGTGCATGGAGAGGCTGACAGCTGGGTCCACAGCCGCACGCAAGGAAATGCCTCCTTATTACTCGCAAAATAATGATTCCTCCACCTGACAGCTGGGACCCACTAGAAGGGCCTTTGCATTTCGTGAAAAACGTTCCCACTGCTGATAGGTCGGACCCACAAGCTATATCTTCGCACGCAAGGAAGTGCCTCCTTATTACGCACAAAAAAAATGAATACCCCCTGCTAGCTAGGACCCACAATAGTGGGAGGTTGACTTGTGGGCCAACTAAGTTGACGGGGACGGAGGGCTTTGTCAACTTAGTCAATATGAACGATTCTAGCTCCAGTGACCATATGATGTCCATCCAATGGCCGTAGTGCTTCTTCAACCTCTGGTCTTCTTGCTCCAGCCGCCCAAAGCAGTGCCAGTCGTGCCTCGTGCTCCAGCCTCCCGTGGCCGGTTGCGATGCCGCGGAGGCCTCATTGCCCCTACTACTCCCACCACTGGCTAGGCCATCCCTCTACTCACCCACATCCCCTGTTATTCTGCGGCGATGGCAGCCTCACACCGCAGCGAACCCTCATACTCCTCTACGCTTGGGCATCCACTGCCACGTATTCCCCGGCTCCACGTCGTCCCCTTCCTAGGACTCGCCGTCGTCCACCGCCTTGGTGCTCTCGGTGCGGCATGGTCAACGTGGTCAAGGAATGACTTCCATCGGAAGAGTATTGTACGTGAGAGGCCGACAGCTGGGTCCACGGCAGCCGCAAGGAAGTGCCTCCTTATTACACGGAAAATAATTATTCCTCCACCTGACAGCAGGGACCCACCGGACGGGCCACCGTATTTGAAAAAAAAAACGTTTCCCCCTGACTATTGGGACCCACTGGACGGGCCACCATATTTCATGAAAAAAACGTTCCCCCCGCTGTCAGCTCGGACCCACCGGAAGTGCCTCCTTATTACACACAAAAAGTGAATACTCCCCCTGCTAGTTGGGACCCACCTTGGTGGGTGGTTGACTTGTGGGCCTACTAAGTTGACGGGGACGGAGTGCTTTGTCAACTTAGTCAATATGAACGATTCTAGCTCCAGTGACCGTACGACGTCCATCCAACGGCCGTAGTGCTTCTCGAACCTCTGGTCTTCTTGCTCCATCCGCCCAAAGCAGCGCCGGTCGTGACGCATGCTCCTACCTCCCGTGGCCAGCTGTGCTGCCACAGAGGTCTCATCGCCCCTACTATTCCCACCACTGGCCAGGCCCTACGGCGACGGCAGCCTCACACCGCAGTCGAACCAGTGAACCCTCATACTTCTCTCCGTGCGAGCTTCCGCTGCCGCGTCTTCCCTGGCTCCGCGTCATCCCCTTCCTAAGCCTCGCCGTCGTCCACCACCCTGGTGCTCTCGGCGCGGCGTGGTCTATGTGGTCAAGGAACGGCTTCCATCGGACGTGGACTATACATGGAGAGGCTGACAGCTGGGTCCACGGCCGCAGCAAGGAAGTGCCTCCTTATTACATGCAAAATAATTATTCCTCCACCTGACAGTAGGGACCCACCGGACAGGCAACTGTATTTTGCGAAAAAAATGTTTCGCCTTGACTGCCGGGACCTACCAGCTGCATCTTTGCACGCCAGGAAGTGCGTCCGGGCAAAAAAAAAGAAAAAAAACGATTCGCCCCCCTGACTGCTGGGACCCACCAGCTACATCTTTGCACGCAAGGAAGTGCGTGACAGTCGGGACCCACCTGGTCGAAGCGTACGTAGCGTTGTCATTCTGGTTGCGAACGTGTACGTACATATTGGTAGATGTAGAGGCGCACACGTGTCGTAGTAGAGGCGCACACGTAGCATGTACACGTACATACAGCGGCCAGTGTGCAAGAAAGAAAATACGACCACGTACGTACATACGGGCGGTGTCTTGAACGCCTACTCGCACATACGTACGGCCAGGGCTTGTGTATATGGCTGGGTCGAAACGGAGAAACTGCGTCATCGTCGTATTCATGGGGAGCCAACCGGCTGGGTCGGAACGAAATGCGTCGTCGTGTTCATCGGGATGGCTTGGACGGAACATCCGATGGAAACGAGGCCTGGCGTACCGCAGAACAGAGGAAATGGCCTTGTGTTCGACCGGCCACGGTTGAAACGGGATCCTGTTCATCGGGAGGGGTCTGGCGTACCACAAAACGGAGGAAACAGACCTCCTACGGTCGAAACGGGGGTCCTGTTGATCGGGAGGGGTGTGGCGTACCGCAAAACGGAGGAAACAGACTTGTGTTGGAGCGCTACGGTTGAAACGGGGGTCCTGTTCATAGGGAGGGGTGTTGTGTACCGCGAAATAGGACTCCACGGGATACTGTTCATCTCCACCGTCGACCCCCTCAAGGCTCCACGGGCTACTGTTCATCCACCATCGACCTCCTCCAGCCTCCACTTGCGACTGTTCATCCATGGGCTCCTGTTCATCCAGCCTCCATCATGCGCTACTCCACCAGCTACTGTTCAACCAGCCCTCTCCACGGGCTCCTGTTCAACCACCCCTCCACGGGCTACTGTTCATCCAGCCCTCCACCGTCTACTGTTCATCCAGCCCTCCACGGGGTGGTCCTGTTCATCCTACCCTCCATGGGGTCCTGTTCATCCAGCCCCAACCGACTCGATCGATCGGGGTCCTGTTCATCCAGAGGCAACACCACGGGGTCCTGTTCATCCACCCCACCGGGAACTATTCATCCACCCCCAGCAATGCTCATTGTTCATCCAAAGGCAGCATCGATCGGCTTCAGTTAGCAGCAGTAGCGAAGGAATCGCTCGATCAGGTTCAGTTAACAACCATCGATCGATCGCTCGGGTTCAGTAATGCGTTGCCTGCAGTGCAATCACTCGGGATCAGTTAGAGCCCAACGCGTCGCTCGGGTTCAGTTAGAGCCCAACGCCTCGCTCGGGTTCAGTTAGAGCCCAACGCCTCGCACCCACGCGCGTGCGTGTATGAGAGAAACGCGCATCGCTCGGCCCCGACCACCCACCGTAACCGGGAACACCCGATATTTTCCTCGCCATCGCTTTTACCATGGTTTTTTCCATCATGGACGGCCCAAAGAATGTCATGCAGCTGCGTCTCCGGCCTGCCCAGGACGAAAAGCCCATTTTATGTCATGATTTTTTGTCATAGAAGTAGGACCCCACCACATCGATGATGATACCGTGTTTTGTCACAATTAATGGCATAGAAGTGTCATAAGTATGACATAATTTTTTTCGTTCGGCCCAAAATGTCACGGATGTGTCCTTTTTTGTAGTGCATCGAATTCGTGCCACAACCCCGCGTCCGTGCTGGCCCGAGCACCGCCATCACCATAGCTCGCTGCCGCCGCCGCTTCAGCCCACCCCAGCACGTGCCGATGCCACCGTTGAACGCGCTGCGCTGTGGGTGTTCCAACGCGCCCAGCCACGCATCCAGACGTGGCCAGAAATGGCCAGCCGGTGATCGCCATTGTGTTGGATTAGTACCGCTGATTAGTCGCCGGTTAATCCCACCTTTAGCACTAGCTAACCCCCCCAACAGACGCTGACAGCGGGCCCCGCCATGGGTCAAATCCCAGTCAACACGGGATTAACTTCCAGTTAACTCTGAGCCTATGCCATGTGGTCCCAGCCGTCACGGTTGACCCTATTGACCCTGCTGACGTCAGGCTGACGCCTTGCTGACGCATTAATACACTTTCTGGAAATAGTTTAATTTTAAATAGCCAGGAAAATCCAAAAAATGCTACAAACTTCTAAAAATCATAGCAATTAAACTGTAACTCCAAATGAAATAATTCAAGGAATCTGTTTATGGCATTTTCATGCATGTTAGAACAACTTATGACTACTGTTTAGGGCAAATCAAATGATTGGCATTTGAATATCCACATATGGAGTTTGAATTTGAATCTTGTGTTCAAACCAACTCCATTTAAATTGCTGCTAGTTGCATTAGCTCAAATCACATCATGTTGCCATGTCATGATCATGCATCATATTGCCGCATTGCATTGATTGTGTTCCTTCTCTATTTGCTGGTGTTGTTCCCCCTCAGTAGATGTCGTTCTGGCCATGAGTTCGATGACACCGACGAAGAGCTATACTATCTTCTGAAGTGCCAGGCAAGCAAAACCCCATTGTTCATTCTGATACAATCCCACTCTCTCGCTTCTGCACTCTTTTACCGCATTAGGACAACAACGATTCCACTATTACATGCTGCGGTAGTTGAACCCCTTTCCTCTACATGACCTATCATTGCCATAGTAAATAGAGGAAACCCACTAGCATGAGTAGGAGTTGTTTGATCCCTGATGTGCCTACTCATTCATGCTTGTTGTCATGCCTGCGACTACTTAGAGTTGAGTCAGGTCTTGATAGAGGCAAAGGTGTCCCGTCTTTCGATGAGATGGTGGCTATCGTTTTAGAGGAAGTCGACTTTGACGATCCGACTACGAACGTGCGAGGACGTCGCGCCTTAGCAATCGCTAAACCAACTCCAATGGGTTATTGACCACACCGGAGCACGATCAACCTGACCATGAGGGCCTGTTTCCTGCGAGCAAACGAAGAACAAGCAAGAAACTGAGATTGTAATCTGGATATTGCGAATATAAGATGAAAGCTTTATTGATCAAGGTGGGGTTCTGTGACGTCTGTACTCTTATTTTATTTTAATATCTGATGAAGTACACATTTATTCGAGAGAAGGGCGGAAAACGGAAGCCCAATAGTATAGTATTAAAAAACATCGAACATGTAATGATGATATCGATCAACCATGCCCGAATATATCTTGGCCTCCGTGTGAGCCCGTCTTTGCGTTCTCGCTCCTCATCTCTCTCAAGGAATGGCGGGTTGGCCATTTTGCCGTCAATTGAGATCGGTTTGCTCACACTCCGGTCCCACATGTTAGTGATATGCCAAGTGGAGGCGTGTTGACTGACTGGCCATACACGTACTTGGTTTTGCACCTTCATACTACTCCTCCCTCCGTCGCAGTTTACAGGGCGCGCTTCATTCTAATGCATTTATTCAATGCATTTCCACCACCAGAGAGACTTTAGACGCGTTTAGTTTAATGCTCAATTAATTAGGGCGTGGTAACCGCAATCAAGTCCACAATTTTCTCTTGATGTACTACAAAGTGGAGGAAGTGCAGGCATGTGTGTACCTGGGGTGGAAGCACTACATGTGTGTATGCATTATTTCCTCTACTAATAGATGCCGTGCTATAACTACCAATGCTATTTTTTAGGCCGATCGCTAGTCACCTTGGTCCCAGAGATTTTTTATTTTTTTTGAAGCGCGCTCTATAAACAGTGATGGATGGATTAGCATGAGCAGATTCAAAGAAGAGCATATTGATGGTTGCTTCTTCCGAGCAACTTACAATGGGAAAGGTGGGGCTTATGATTTGCCTACTCATTACTCACTATTAATGCGGCGCAACGACCGGGCTAAGTCTCCCATGCGGTTGTGCACTACTCCCTCGGTTCTTAAGTATACTCTGGAGTATTTGTCTTTCTAGAGATTTCAACGAGTGACTACATACAAGCAAAATGAGTGAATCTACACTCTAAAATATGCCCATTTGAAATTTGTAAAAAGACAAATATTTAGGAATGGAGGAGTATAATTTTGTGCATGGCACATGGACCCCGATGCTGAAGAGGCTTCTGGCAATGCTATCAAGCTTCCAGCATTTTGTTTACATAATTGACGTAATATACAAATAATTTTCCAGTGACATGAAATTGTACAATGCTCTGAGCTTTTAGCTTTTCTTTCGTGTGTCTTGCCATTGATGCTCTTTCGAAAACAATAAAAAACTAACTTCCGTGCTAATGCATCTCAATGATTAGCAGATCAGTGCTAATATTTACATCACAACTGAAGACCAAGTTGTGAGAAGGTGTTAAATGAAAATTGATCCATGCTTTCATTGGCAGCAACGTCCCCAGCTTTGTCTAAATCAATCAGGCATGTTGGGAAAAAAGTAGCTGTCTGGAGCATGCAACATTCCGATCATTTTGTGCAGTTCCACCAAAATAGAGCTGAGCATCCCCGTTCCAAAGATATTAAGTGTGATTATGAAACAATAAACACACAAATAGAAGCCGGTCACCTTTGCAGTCTCTCTTAAGACTAACTAGTTGGAGAAGATTAAGCAAATCCTTGGAGAAGATTAGGCTCGGAGTTGGATGAGGAGGATAAAGCAAAACCAATCTCCCTTTGTGCAGTCGCACTAAAATGTAGAGACGTTGCCCGTGTGACATTTTAGTACAAGTACACAGAACACTCTTAAGAAAAAAGTGATTTGTGCAGTACACCAAAAGGTCGCAATAGCAACAAGGTGAAATGGATAGCCCTTTTTGCAAAAAAGAGGTAGAAAGGAAACAATTACTGGCCAATAACAGTTGATGACACATACAATGACAAAAAGAAGCATATTCCTTGTCCTAAGGGAAGATAGCAACACGGTTGTGTTTGTCTAAACGGTGTTGGGGAACGTAGTAATTACAAAAAATTTCCTACGCACACGTAAGATCATGGTGATGCATAGCAACGAGAGGGGAGAGTGTCATCTACGTACCCTCGTAGACCGTAAGCGGAAGCGTTATGAGAACGCGGTTGATGTAGTTGTACGTCTTCACGATCCGACCGATCCAAGTACCGAACGTATGGTACCTCCGAGTTCATCACACGTTCAGCTCGATGGCGTCCCACGAACTCCGATCCAGCAGAGCTTCACAGGAGAGTTCCATCAGCACGACGGTGTGATGACGGTGATGATGTTGCTACCGACGCAGGGCTTCGCTAAGCACCGCTATGATATGATCGAGGTGAATTATGGTGGAGGGGGGCACCGCACATGGCTTGGAATAATCAACTTGCATGTTGTAGGGTGCCCCTGCCCCCATATATAAAGGACCAAGGGGGCAGGCCGGCCGGCCTTGTAGGGCATGCCAGGAGAAGGAGTCCTCCTCCTAGTAGGACTAGGACTCACCTTTCCTACTCCTACTAGGAGGAGGAAAGGAAGGGGAAGGGGAGAAGGAAGGAGAGGGAGGAAAGGAGGAAAGGGGGCCCGGCCCCCTAGTCCAATTAGGTTTGGGCTAGGGGGGCCGCGCGCCCTGCCTCGTCTCTTCCACCACTTGGCCCATGAGGCCCAATACTTCTTCCCCGTATTCCCGTAACTCTCCGGTACTCCGAAAAATACCCAAATCACTCGGAACCTTTCCGATGTCCGAATATAGTCGTCCAATATATCGATCTTTACGTATCAAACATTTAGAGACTCCTCGTCATGTCCCCGATCTCACCCGAGACTCCGAACTACCTTCGGTACATGAAATCGCATAAACTCATAATACCAATCGTCACCGAACTTTAAGTGTGCGGACCCTACGGGTTCGAGAACTATGTAGACATGACTGAGACACGTGTCCAGTCAATAACCAATAGCAGAACCTGGATGCTCATATTGGTTCCTACATATTCTACGAAGAGCTTTTATCGGTCAAACCGCATAACAACATACGTTATTCCTTTTGTCATCGGTATGTTACTTGCCTGAGATTCGATCGTCGGTATCTCAATATCTAGTTCAATCTTGTTACCGTCAAGTCTCTTTACTCGTCCCGTAATACATCATGTCGCAACTAACTCATTAGTTACAATGCTTGCAAGGCTTTTAGTGATGTGTATTACGGAGAGGGCCCAGAGATACCTCTCCAGCAATCGGAGTGACAAATCCTAATCTCGATCTATGCCAACTCAACAAGTACCATCGGAGACACCTGTAGAGCACCTTTGTAATCACCCAGTTACGTTGTGACGTTTGGTAGCACACAATGTGTTCCTCCGGTATTCGGGAGTTGCATAATCTCCTAGTTATAGGAACATGTATAAGTCATGAATAAAGCAATTGCAACATACTAAACGATCAAATGCTAAGCTACCGAAATGGGTCAAGTTAATCACATCATTCTCTAATGATGTGATCCCGTTAATCAAATGACAACTCATTTGTATGGCTAGGAAACTTAACCATCTTTGATTCAACGAGCTAGTCAAGTAGAGGCATACTAGTGACACTCTGTTTGTCTATGTATTACCGAAAAAGGCTTTCGCCCCGCTTTATATATAAAGAAAACCGCCAAGAGCACACATACACGGACTAGTTCAGAACACACACACCCAAGTCACAAAATGAGAAGTACAAGGTTTTGCTGAGGGCATAGCTCAACAAGCCCAAAATAAACAAAAAGAGGATGCGGTCAAGGCACGACATCTAATATGGCTCCGAGGGTGGTGGAGGGGGCGGTGGCGATAGATGGACGGCCATTGAGCGAAGGTCGGCGATGAAGGTGGTGATGGCGTCGCGGTCCTGAGGGCGGCTAAGCGCCCGCCAAAGCTGCAAGTAACCAGACAGTTTGAAGAGAGCGTCAGTAGCCCGTCGAAGAGGAATATGCTGAATCACAAGCTTATTGCGAATCGTCCAAAGAGTCCATGCTAGAACCCCGATCTTGAGCCACCTAATATGGCGAGAGGGAGGAGGGGAGTTTTGGAGTTCGGCGAAGAGGTCGGGGAAGTTGGTGTGACACCAATCGCCTCCCACAGCCTCCCTAAAGCAGCTCCACATGAATTGAGCTGAGACACAAGAGAAGAAGATGTGATTAGAATCTTCGGGGGTACCACACAGAGGGCAGAGGCCGGACCCAGGGCCATTGCGTTTGCGGACATCCACCCTAGACAGAATCCTACCGCGGATCCATTGCCACATGAATATCGAATTTTCAATGGCAATTGGATGGACCAAACCGCTGGGAGGGGGGAGCAGAGGAGGGGGCAATGGCCGAGTAGAGGGACTTGGTGGAGAATTGGCCCGAAGGCTCAAGACGCCACTGAACCTCGTCCGGGCCCGCATCTACCACCGGCTCGTGGAGAGCGACGCAATCAAGCATCTCAAGCCACGCGGCGGCTTCCGGGGGCCCAAATGGCCTTCGGAAGGTGAGGCGCCCTAAGTCAATAAGGGCCCTCTCAATGGAGATTAAGGGGGCGACGACAATGGAGAAGAGGTCGGGGAAACAGGCCGCAAAGGGGGAGTCTCCCGCCCACTGGTCAAACCAGAACATCGTCGCTATTCCCGGTCCAACCAAGATGGAGGTTCCAATGCGTAGGACGGGTAGCAGTTGGATAACCGACTGCCAAAACTAGGAGCCGCCGAATCTTTGACAAAAGGTGAGGGGCTGTCCGCGCAGGTATTTGTTCCAGATAATGTCGAGCCAGAGACCACCGCGCCCTTGCGAAATGTGCCAAAGCCAGCGGGTGAGGAGGGTGATGTTCATGTGTTTAGAGCACATGATACTGAGGCCACCCTATTCTCGGGGCTAGCAGATGTCCGACCAGCTAACCATGTGGTATTTCTGCTTATTGTTGTCGCCCGTCCAGTAGAAGCGAGATTGGATTTTTGGCGATCTCATGGTGAAGGGTCTCATGGAGGCTATAGAAGCTCATAAGAAACATGAGGAGGCTAGTGAGGGAGGAGTTAATGAGGATCGTCCGAGCCGCCTTTGACAGCCATCGGCCTTGCTAGGGCTCCATGTGCATTTGCAACTTGGCAACCGTGGGGCGCAAGTCCGCGATAGTGAGCCGAGAGTCACTGATGGGGGTTCCCAAGTAAGTCATGGGGAAGGAGCCGAGGCGGCAGTTGAGGCGGTTGGCGATGTCAAGGGCTTCAGCCGGAGAATAGCCCATAACCATCATATCACTCTTGTCGAAGTTGATCTTGAGGCCAGACATTTGTAGGAAGCAAAGAAGAAGAAACTTGAGGTTAGCGATGTCCGTGTCCGAGCCCTCGACCATGATGATGGTGTTGTCGGTGTACTGGAGCATGGTGATCCCGGAGCCGCCCGCCAGATGAGGGTAATCCCACGAATGTGGCCAGCGGCTCTGGCCTTATCTAGGATGGTGGAAAGCGCGTCCACCACCATGTTGAACAAGAACGGAGAGAAAGGATCTCCTTGTCTAACCCCACAGAAGGTGGGTAAGTAAGGACTAATCTCCCCATTGATGTTCACGGCAGTGCGCCCTTAGGACACCATCTGCATCACCTGGGTGATCCAACGATCATCGAAGCCCTTCCAGAGCAAAACTTCCCGAAGCAAGGACCAACTAACAGTGTCGTAGGCCTTGTCAAAGTCGATTTTCAGGAAGACCGCCTTCAGGTGTTTAGACCGAACCTCATGGAGGACTTCATGGAGAACTAATAACCCATCCAGGATATACCGCCCTTTCACGAAGGCTGACTGGTTGGGGTGGGTAATGAGGTCCGCTAGTAGGGTCACCCTATTGGTGTACCCCTTTGCCAGAATCCGGAAGATCACATTGATCACCATGATCAGGCGGAACTGGCGAATGTCGGAGGCGCCCGACACTTTGGGAATGAGCGAGATGATCCCAAAGTTGAGGCGACCGAGGTCGATGGTCCCAACGTAGAACTCATCAAAGATGGCCATGATTTCCGGCTTAATCACATTCCAGAAGGTCTGGAATAATTTAACCAGAAGTCCGTCCGGACCCGGGGCCGAGGAGGGGTTCATGCCTCTAATGGCCATCCAGACATCATCCTCATAGGATGGGGCCGTGAGAGCGGCATTCTCCATAGCGGAGACAAGCTGGCGGCTGGACCAGCAATCGAGGGCCAGAGAAAGGCTGCTCCTAGGAGAGGCGGAGAAAAGGGATCGGTAGAACCCGTCGACATGGGTCCTAATGTCGCTCGGGGACTGCAGAAGGGACAAACTTTCCCATAGGAGGGGGATGGTGTTGCGTCTACGGCGGCCGTTCACTATGGCCTGAAAGTAGGCAGTGTTCGCGTCGCCCTTCAGGACCCATTTCTAGGAACCCCGCAAGTGCTAGTAAGCCTCCTCGTCCGTGTAGATGATGGAGAGTTGGTCTTCCAGGTTATACCGAGAGAGCCACTCATCAGGGGAGAGGCCAACCGTGTCAGCACGGAGGTCAAGAGCCTGAATGGCGGTCAACAAGGCCTTTTTTCACTCGCGGAGGTCGCGACCCAGGTTGATGATGACCCACAAGTATAGGGGATCTATCGAAGTCCATTCGATAAGTAAGAGTGTCGAACCCAACGAGGAGCAGAAGGAAATGATAAGCGGTTTCCAGCAAGGTATTCTCTGCAAGTACTGAAATAAGTGGTAACAAATAGTTTTGTGATAGGATAAATTGTAATGAGCAACATGTAACGAAAGTAAATAAAGTGCAGAAAGGTGGCCCAATCCTTTTTGTAGCAAAGGACAAGCCTGGACAAACTCTTATATAGAGAAAAGCACTCCCGAGGACACATGGGAATATCGTCAAGCTAGTTTTAATCACGCTCATATGATCCGCGTTCGGTACTTTGATAATTTGGTATGTGGGTGGACCGGTGCTTGGGTACTACCCTTACTTGGACAAGAATCCCACTTATGATTAACCTCTATTGCAAGCATCCGCAACTACAACAAAAGTATTAAGGTAAACCTAACCATAGCATGAAACATATGGATCCAAATCAGCCCCTTACGAAGCAACACATAAACTAGGGTTTAAGCTTCTATAACTCTAGCAACCCATCATCTACTTATTACTCCCCAATGCCTTCCTCTTGGCCCAAACAATGGTGAAGTGTGATGTAGTCGACGTTCACATAACACCACTAGAGGAGAGACAACATACATCTCATCAAAATATCGAACGAATACCAAATTCACATGACTACTATGCTTCGTTGCACCGCCATCTGCGTAGTTTACTCATGATATATGTGAAGACGACATGCCCATCCATTATCAACACCTATTACATTTGTCATCATAACATGTTTTTCCATTCAAATGATGTTCTTGTGTTTCAGACATCCAAAAGGAAGAGGGTGATTGCAGAACCTGAAGGAGTACATGCAAAGTCCTTGAAAAAGGTGTTGCTACCGGAGAAATCACATAGCACCCGACATATATTGGCGATAGAACTAGCGCCGCAAAACCTAGGATATCGCAGCTATGATGGTCGCTGCTTTGCTCTTGTGAGTACCTATTGTCCTGTCGCTGTCCTTACATTCATACCTCTGGTAGATTATGTGACATCATTGTGCATTATAGCTTGCTTATCCACTGTTCGCTCCAAATTATCAGTTCTATATTAATGCTTAAATTAATGTAGAATAAACCCAATGCTTATGAAGAAATTTAGTTCTGCATTGTTCTTGTAAGTATCTGTCATCCTTCATCACTGTACTTATATTTGTCAGCTAGTTCTTCATGTACAATCTACAACTTATTTTCCATTGTCCTCCATTTTTCTACACATCAGATCTACATTTACTCTTGCCAAAATATTGAATAAAATCAATGTTACTGAAGAAGTTTAGCTCTGCATTGCTCTTATCAATGCCTTCTGCCTGTATGTTGTATTTACATTTGTACTCTGCATCTTAAGTTACATAATCACCATTTGTTCCTATATTTTCACATCTATATTTACTCTTAACAAAATGTAGAATAAAGGCAATGCTCTTGAAGAAGAATGTGCAGTAAACTTCTTGAATTCTCGCCCCCCCCCATCAATACAGACAAGGGCTTTATAGAGCATGTCTTCACTACCAATGTAAGTTAATCTTCACTACTTTATAGAGACTGAGGGCACAATGCCATTTCCTGCCGTCTTAACTATGAACAATGCCTATTGTGTTAATGCTATTTTAAACTGTGTCTCTTTATTTCTGACAAAGAAATGAGATGAATTGACAGCACTAATGCTTATATGTACAAAACCTGTTATCTACCTACTTGTTTCTCTTTCAGGGTGATAGCACTGCTGCTAGGAAGAACTGCCAAAATTATAATGAGACGAACCCATTGTTTGTCCCTCTAAGATATATTCCAGAGAAGAAGGCAACACATCTTGAGGTTAGGGATACAACCACAAAGTCATATCTTGATGTAGTGTCGAACTTACTCAGTGACACAATCTCGGCGAAGTCACCGCCTGAATCTATTTGACTTCTTCAGTCTGAAATTCAAGTAGAAAGACATGCTTCCGCTCAAATCTGACTAGAACTCCAATCTCTATGCAAGATTAACCGTAAATATAGGACGTCTATTGATGTTATGCAACTTAAGTTGGTGGATATAAGCGTCGAAGAAGCGTAGTCTCATCACGTTGCTAGCTGCTTGTGCTGCAGCTCCTAGGCTGGGCTAACCTTTCTTGAACTATGTTGAAGTGCTGTCGGTTCTATCTATTATTTTGTCGGCCTGCTAACTTCCACCGATGGCGACTTGTTAACTTCCACCGGTGGCGACCTGCCCAGTTTATGGAATCTGTTGTCTGGTTGCCCTTTATTATTATCACTGGCGGCAAACTTTAATGCCCATGGGATGTAATATTCTGTAATTTCTTTGTTGTACAGTCTAGGTTTATTCTTCATCACGATGCTGTAATTTATTTGTTGTTTCTGCTGCCGTCACTCTAAGAAAAGGTCATAATCTTCGATCGGTGCACAATGAGCCAATATGTTAGGTTTATAAAATAATAATTTTTGTACTAAAACTAGACGGTCGCCAATCGCTAGTACGGGCCGAACCATGGGCCTACAATCATCTTGGGCCATTAGTTAGGTCTAGTTTTAATCTGGCCCACTATTAGATTCAGCCCCTTAAAAAGGCCGAGTAAACCACTTGCCTTAATTGGGCTGGAAAATTAAATAAGCTTTTAACAGATTAAAAACTAGATTCAACCTTAATTCTCGCAAACAAATCATGGGCTGACAGCGCGCTGTAATATAAATTGGCCCATTATTGGCCCATTCGGGTGTCAGGCCATTAACAGGCGAAATGTTTTTGGGCTTGGCTGACCTAATTACATGACAGGCGGTGTCGGTGTCAAAACCGGCAGATCTCGAGTAGGGGGTCCTGAACTATCCGTATGAGGATCGAGGGTAACAAGGGACAAGTGGGACACAATGTTTATCCAGGTTTGAGCCCTCTTAATGGAGTTAAACCCTACGTCCTGCTTGATTGTATTCAATGAGTATAGGGGTTACAAGAGTTGGTCTACGTCAAGATCATTAATGACTAAACCCTAGCTCTCTAGCTTATGGGAATTCTGATAGCCTCTACGGACTAAGCCCTCCGGTTTATATACACGCCAGAGGGGCCTAGGGTTATAAAGAGTCGGTTTGTGGGGGAAGGAAATAACATACCCGGACACCAATCTTGCCATCCACACATATAGGAGTCCTACTCAGACACGGCGGAAAGTCCTTTGCTTTTATCTTCACGGCGCATTAGGCCGGCCCATATCAAGTAGTCCAGACACCTAAGGACCCCCTAGTCCAGGACTCCCTCAGTAGCCCCTGAACCAGTCTTCGATGATGATGTGTTGGGCATGCAGATTATCTTCGACATTGCAAGGCGGGTTCCTTCTCCTAGACACTTTAAGCCAATTCCCTGCACAAAGTAACTGTATCCAGCTTTGTATAATTGACACAACCCTTAGCCACGAAGGCAAGATATCCAAATAAATAGTGTCTTTCACTGACAACTTTTTTCGGCGAAGCGTCACATCTGGCAATTTAGCATTTTGAACTATTTTCACGCCTCCCGCTTCACGTTTCGAGACATAGCCTCCATTGGCTCGTCTTGTCAAAACAGAGATTGTGCCCGCCCATTGCGGGATCCTCATCACTACAGTTCTGGGTAACCCAACCGTGCCATTCGCACGATCTCTTTGGGAACAGGCGGGTTTTATGTCTTGAGAGGGGGGAGGCATTTGGTATTTCACCGCCTATAAGAGGGTAAAGATTCCTCATTTTTCCCCTATGCCTTTCTCCTATAACTCCTGCCTTGCCTTCCTCTGAGCTCCAGCGCCAAAAATCTCAATCTCTCCCACTGCCTTGCCTTGCCTTTCTCCTATAACTCCTGTCTGGATCTCGTTCCAAGGGTAAGTGGGAGGCCTCCTCCACCACCGAGAAAGACGTCAAGGAGCTCCGTGGTGCGGGGTATTTGTCCACGGACATCGCGCATAGGCTCCCCAGCAAGGGTTAGGTAACGCCTATCCCGGAGCCCGGTGAGAGAGCAGTGTTCATTCCTCACTTCCTCCATGGGCTAGGGTTTCCCCTTCACCCCTTCGTCTGTGGCCTCATGTTCTATTACGGACTAGATTTCCATGATCTAGCTGCAAACTCCTTCCTCCACATATCGGTGTTCATCGTCGTGTGCGAGGCTCTCCTCCGCATCCCACCACACTCCAGCCTATGGCTCAACATTTTCAATCTAAAGCCGAAGGTGGTCAACGGACAGCATGCGGACTGCGGCGGAGCCATGGTGAGCAAGCTACCCAACACCATTTGGCCCAAAGGGGCATTCGTGGAGACGGTCAAGGTGTGCCAGTAGGAGTGGTTCTACATCACCAAACTCCGCAATGCCAACTGGGCAGCCGCACCTGACTTCAGATCTAGAGCCCCCCACCAGGCTCGCTTCCTGGACCGCTAAGAACCTTGATTGGGGGTCCATGGAGGATGTGCAGATGCTGCAAAAGAGCATCACCAACATGACAGGCAAAAACATTGGTCTCACAGACATGATTCAGGTGATGCTCTTCCGCTGGACTCTCCCTTGCCAACTCCGGGCCTCTCACATGTGGGAGTTTAGTCCGGAGGAGACACATACCTTGAAGCACTTCTTCGGCACGACGCACGAAGACATTTGGAAGTTTCTCTTCAAGGACCAAAAAACATGGCCAAAGAAGACCGAAGACATCGGTCTCGACATCGAGAATCCGGCCTCACCGGTAAGCATGATTTTCCCGAGTACCTATTCAATAAATAAGTTTAGATATAAGATATCATATATTCTTCGTGTAGGGCTGGACGACAAAGGCGGAGCAGATCAAGTGTCCGGCATCACCGCCCGAAGACCCAGCCACAACCTAGCTAACAGATATGCTGGTCCTGGCGCCGTATCAGGCGCCGGAGAAGAAGGACAAGAAGAAGAAGGGTAAGGAGGCCAAGAATGCCCCCCGCCACAAGGGTCATTCGGATGCTATGTCTAGAGAGACCGAAGCCCCCTCCTCCCATGAGGGAGACGAGGAAGAGGAAGAGGAGGAGGAGGTGGAAAGTGACTCCCCCTGTAAGCGGAGGACGAAGAAGAGGGCAGCCTCCAAAGACCTGAAGGGGGAGGCGCCCAAGAGGGGGAAGATGACCCTCAAAGATAGTTCAGACTCAGATGCCGAGCTGGTCCCCAAAAGGCCTCCCAGGGCGAAGCCCCTGGCCAAATTGTAAGTATTTTAGATACTCACTATTTATCTCCAGTTTTCCTATTTTCATTATATAAGTCATCATGTCTTGTGCCATTCAGCCCTCCGCGCGATCTCCCAAACACTTCTCTATCAGAGGTGTCGGCGTTCTGGGAACGGGGGTCCCCAGACTTGCCTGCCTGCGGCCCACGGCGTGGCTGGGCTGGTAGGTTCGTACGGCCCATCTTCATCGAGAAAGCATTCAATACCCTCGCGAGGGGCCAAGCCTCGCGGGGGGGTGGGGGGGACGACGCAAGACCTCCTCAAGAGCAGCCTCGCCAGGCAGGCTCATGAGGGGTAGAGAGATCAAGGCAAGGCAAACATCACGAGGCCCCTCGTGACGTGAGCCATGACGATCGAGGCCAGGCGGGCGCTAGCGTGCGTAGCATCCTTGTTTCCTCTTTGGTGCTAAGGGGGCAAGCACAGGCGCAGAGTACCGAGGCATGAAGCAAAAGTTTCCATATTGGTGCAATGAGACCAGGACCAGAAAGGACGGCAAGACGGAGGTCACCATGGAGCCCAAGACGACGTCATCAGCAGAGCCTTTTGCAGGAGAAGACCACCTTTTATCGGGATAGCTTGTAGTAGTTGTCCCCTTTCGAATTGGCCGTTGTGGCATCCCTTCCCGTTCAATATTTGGGGAGAGGACAATATTTGGGGAGAGGACCAGGGCCTATATAAGTAGAACTAGCCACCACCATGAGGGGGATCGGATCGACACCATCACCAGTCGGCAGCTGATTCCGATCATCACCAACACAAGCTGACCAAACACAAGAACACCTCGACCTCAGGAGGATGTTCTTCCTCTTGTATTATTCATCATTAGCCCAAGCGGCAATCCACCACCACCACATTGGAGTAGGTATTACACCACAACGGTGTCCTGAACTAGTATAAATCTTGTCTCTTTCTGTGTTGAGAGTTTGTCGTGTTCGTCTGCGAGATCTTAGACAGCTAGGGCGTGGATCGATAGGGAGAAAACCTTCGCACGCACCCCAGTGTTCGAACCTCAAGGGTCTGCCGGAACCCCAGATCCGACATTTGGCGTGCCAGGTAGGGGTGCGCCGTAGCTTCTCGTCTGTCGATCTACGCTCCGTCGCCACCATGCTATGCCCACATGGCAGGCGCCCCACCGCCGACTCCGATGACTAGCGTAGACAACGAGGCCAGGGGGCTTCGAGCCCTAGCCCCCGCCCTATGACTGGTGCAGTGGCCTCCCAAGTTCAAGCCGGAGATGCCGCCGTGCTACGATGGCACGGCGGACCCCTCGGCCTTCCTGCTGGAGTACGAGGGGGGCGTCCTCGAAGCCAGGGGTGATGACAAGGTCATGGCCAACTGGCTTCCCATGGCCCTCGTCGGCGAGCCGCGCACCTAGCTGCTCAACCTTCCCGGATCCATGGTGGCGTCTTGGGAGGAGCTACGCGGCCTCTTCACTGCGTGCTACGCTGCACCGACGCACCTCGCGGTCGCGGCCCTGTTAGATGGCTCACAGGCGCCCCCCTCAGAGTGCCACATCAAGCCGTTCCTCCGCCAAATCAGTGCCGCTTCCACGCGCTCGGTGCCTCCGTCGGGCTGGGCCGTGCCTGAGGCTGATCTCACCTTCAGCTCGGAAGACCACCCCGTCACCACCACCGGCTCGGGCATGCTTCCGATGCTCTGCACGCCCACCATCTACGACGTGGCCGTCACCAAGACCCTCATTGACGGCGGCGTCGGCCTCAACTTGCTCTCCATAGAGGCTTTCAGCCTTCTTCACGTGCCACTCGAGCGGCTCAGCCTTAGCAAGCCTTTCTCGGGAGTCGGTGGTGGCGCCGCCCGGTCCCTGGGGCAGATCCGCCTCCCCATCACCTTCGGCACGCGCGACAACTAGCGCATCGAGCTGGTCTACTTCGACATCGCCCGCATCAGCCTCCCTTATAATGCCATCCTAGGGTACCCGGCTCTGGCCCAGTTCATGGCGGCGACTCATCCAGCCTACAACCTCATGAAGATGCCTGGAAGCAAAGGTGCCCTCACCGTCAAGGGGGCGCCAATAAGGCCGTGATGGTACTCAAACTTGCTTTCAGGACCGCCACAGCGGCGAAGCCCGTTGGCGCCGGTACCCTCGAGGCCAAGGAGGCCGCGCCGACCAAGAAGAAGCAGCTGTTCACCCAAGACATGGCAGAAACCAAACAGGTGCCGGTCGACGAGGACAACCCCTCAGGAGCCACCTTCACCATAGGCGCCAGCCTCAACCCCAGCCAGGAGGAAACATTGGTGAAGTTCTTGCACGCGAACAAGGAAATATTCGCATGGGAGCCCAATCAGCTGGTGGGGGTCTCGAGAGAGGTGATTCAGCACCACTTGAGGGTATGCCCCAATCTACGCCCCGTGAAGCAGCGAGCGAGGCGGTAGTCCATGGAGAAGCAGGCCTTCATCATCCAAGAGACCCGCAAGCTGGAGGCGGCAGGTGCCATTCGTGAGGTTAGGTACCCCGAATGGCTGGCGAACCTAGTCGTGGTGCTGAAGAAGGGCGGGAAGGAGAGAATGTGCGTTGACTTCACCAACCTCAACAAGGCGTGCCCACAAGATCCGTTCCCTCTCCCGCGCATTAACCAGATTGTCGACTCCACTTCCGAGTGCTACCTACTGTGCTTCCTGGATGCGTTCTTAGGGTATCATCAAATCAAGATGGCGGTGGAAAGATGTAGATAAGATTGCCTTCCTGACCCCCTGTGGGGTATACTGTTACACTTGCATGCCCTTCGGGCTGTGCAACGCGAGAGCGGCCTTTCAGTGGCTGATGCACATCGCTTTAGGGCGGCAGCTCGGGATAAACACGGAGGCCTACGTCGATGACATTGTGGTGAAGTCTCGGGAGGCGAGAACCTTGATCCAAGACCTGGAGGAGACCTTCGAGAGCCTGCGCCAGGTGAACTTGCGGCTTAACCTGGAAAAGTGCGTGTTCGGCGTCCCTTCCGGCAAGCTGCTGGGATTCCTCGTATCACATAGAGGGAGCGAGGCAAACCCAGAGAAGATCAAGGCCATCGAGGGCATGAGCCCGCCGCAAACCCTCAAGGAAATGCAGAAGCTGGCTGGTCGAGTGACTGCATTGGGGCGCTTCATCTCCAAGATGGGAGAGCATGCTTTACCCTTCTTCAAGCTGATGAAGAAGAAGGGCCCGTTCGAGTGGGCTCCGGAGGCCGACCGAGCCTTCCAAGACCTGAAGAGATATCTGACCAGCCCGCCGGTACTGGTGGCGCCACGACCTCTCGAGCCTCTAGTACTCTACCTTGCCACCACCCCATACTCTGCCAGCGCCGCGCTGGTGGCGATTCGGGAAGAGAACCAGGCCAAGAGAGCGCCGCGCCCAGCAACGTCGCCAGCCGAGACGACGCAAGATCGGGAAGGCGCGGCAAGAGCTGCAGTGGCAGCAACAGAAGACCTAGCTCGGCAAGATGATCCCGCAGAGATTCCCGCAAGCGACCGGGCGCCAGGGGTCACGTCACCTCAGGAATCACCCTAGCTCACACAAGACGCGAGCCTCACCAACACACTGGTCCTCGTTGAGCACCTAGTGTACTTCATCAGCACAGTGCTGCAGGACGCGAGGGTACGATATCCCATGCCTCAGAAGCTCCTGCTCGCACTCATGGTGGCCTCACGCAAGTTGCAACACTATTTCCAGGGCCACCCCATTAAAGTCGTCTCGGCCTATCCGTTGCAGAGGGTGCTCAGGAGCCCCAACTCTGCCAGAAGAGTTGCTGAATGGAACATCGAGCTGCAGGCGTTCCAGTTGGAGTTCAGCACCACCAGGGTCATCAAGGGGGCCGCGCTCGCGGATTTTGTGGCGAAATGGATGGACGCCCCGGTACTGGAAGTGGGCGAGGACCGGTCTACCTCTCTAGGGAGTGAGGCGCCCGATGGATGGGTCATGTACTTTGACGGGGCCTTCGCACATTAGGGCGCGGGGGCTGGAGCAGTACTCATCTCGCCCACGCAGGACAAGCTCTACTACGTTGTGCAGCTATGCTTTCATCAAGGCAAGAAGGTCTCCAACAACACCGCAGAATACGAAGGTCTCATAGCTGGCTTAAAGGCTACTCACAGCTCCTCATCAACTTTATGGGCGACTCACAGCTCCTCGTCAACTTCTCCAGCAAAGTGTACGAGCCAAAGGACGAGCACATGGAGGCATACCTCGGAGAAGTGCGTAAGATAGAAAAATAGTTCCTAGGCCTGGAGGTGCAGCATGTGCCCCGCGGCACCAATGAGGAAGCTGACGACATCACCAGGAGGGCATCCAAGCGGCAGCCCCAAGAACCCGACGTCTTCGAGGAGTGGCTCTTCAAGCTGTCGGCAACACCGCCACTTTCAAGCACGGCGTAGCTTTGGGAAGAACTCCCACAACCGCCAGTCACGGGAGCCCTAGCTTGTGGACCAACCTTAGGAGCCCGCTTGCTCTTGGCGCTTGAGCCTCAGGAGGGATGTTGGACCAAGGAGTTCAAGGAATATCTGATGCAAGGGGCACTACAGGAGAAGGAAGAGGACGCAGAGCGCGTGGCCCGTCAAGCCACGGCATACTGCATCAGGGACGGTGAGTTGTACATGAAGCGACCGAATGATGTTTCATTGTGTTGCATTTCCAGGGACCAGGGGAAGGAGTTGCTGATGGACATACACGGCGGCGACTGCAGACATCATTAGCCCAAGAGGCAATCCACCACCACCACACTAGAGTAGGGTATTACACCACATCGGTGGCCCGAACCAGTATAAATCTTGTGTCTTTATGTGTTGAGAGTTCGTCGTGTTCATCTGCGAGATCTTAGACAGCTAGGGCGTGGATCGATAGGGAGAAAACCTTCGTGCGCACCCCAGTGTTCGAACCTCAAGGGTCGGCCGGAACCCCAGATCCGACAAGAGGGGAGTTCTCTGCCACTTCAGATGGCAGAGAGCGAGACACCGCCATAAGCCCCCTCGCCTATCATCATGGATGACATAGAGGTGTTATCCTGAAGGACCTCTCCTAGCCGCGGCGGTGCGGGCGAGGCAGTCAAGAAAGCGGTCGAGGTTAATACCTCGGTCGCCGAAGACATAGGGGAGGCAACCCCTATGACAACCAACGGTGGGGACCCCCAACAGTCCAGGCCCTAGCCGAACACTGTTCCAGAGACCAATGTGGCTCCGGGATCGGGTGAGCCGCCCCCTTCGAAGGAGGAGGGAGCATCAGCTCCATCAGCGACCTCCACTAATCCGGAGGCGCCGAACACTCTAGTGGAAGCACTGCAACCTGCTTCCATCGTGGAGAAGCACTGCACCTTGAAGGGTGCGGTGGTGGAAAAGGTTCAGTCTGCAAAAAGCGGACTGAACGAAGCCTTTACCAGCCTACTGACAGGCTTTGAGATATGCGACGTAATGTCCTAAACATCTTTGTTTTATTTAGAGGAGTATACCTATATTTAGACAGTAGCCCCTGAGGCTCTGTCCGGTTTAAAATAAAACAAACAGAAGATCCACATATAATTCGGGAGAGTTAATCATACTACTCTGTTGTTGCAATAGGCTTCCCTGTTGGCGGCAACCGCCTAGGCCGCAGAAGTTTCCGAACTCAATCGGAAGCTTAAGTTGGCCGATGAAGGAATCGACCGCATTAACAAGCGGTTCGATGAGATGCAAGCTATGCGTATAGTTTTAAAAGTTTAGTTGTATATCATAATTGATAGTTATATTCGAGATTAACTCATGTAATGCCTTGATTATGAGCATAGTTGGGGCAGCTGAGGTCGAGACCCTCAAAGGCGCCCTTGTCGAGGCCCAACGAGAGGCGAAGGCAAACAAGGTAACCAGCTGACAAAGCGGCTGTAGAACTGAAGAACGAGCAGGCCGCCCGCCGCCAACACGAATCTCGAGTGGCCGAAGTCGAGCATGAGCTTAAGGACGCCATCCTCAATTGTGAGGATTTGGAGAAGATGACTTTGGCCCAATTGTCCGAACTTGCCAAAGCCCTCCAGGAGGCTAAAGAGACGCGGGTCGAGTCCCAGAGTGCTTGTGAAGACATCTGGCAGGCGAAGCAGATAGCGACTGGTAAGGCCTTTCTTTTGCAGAGTATATTTGGAGGTCAAAGATATGCTTTGCTAACTCGAGTGTGGAGTTCTCCATATGTGTTTGCGGATCTTCCGAGGAGTGATGCCGATGCCGCACAGTTCTTCCGAGCCTAGGAGGGGAACTAGACCGAGAAGCTGTTCTGGTTGCAGTTTCTTGCGCTGGAGCACCCGACGCCCCTGAACGACCAGCTGAAGCAGCTGATGGAGATGCATAGGGTGGCTGGCCATGCCATGAAGGATCTAATAGTCCGGCTTTGGCCAGCCTAAGCAATTCCCAGTAGCTACATGAGTTTGGTGAGGCGGCTCATCAACGCTCCCTCGAGTTGATGCTATGAAGCGCTCTGCGTGCATAGAGGGTGCCCGGATGGCCTTCGCCCTGGTCAAGATGCACTGGGCAAAGATGAAGGCCACCGGTGTGGCGACCGCAGGCACGCCCGAAGGGAAGGACCACAGCAAGCCGGAGAGGTACTTCAAAGACGTCCTAGCCGGGGCCCGAATAGTCGAGGGCCAATTCTCAAAGGACGTTATATTTGAGTAGATGTATTCGGGTTGTAAAAACTATGTTTGTGAACCCAGGCTTGTAATATATTTGTGCCTTTTATCTTAAGGGAGTTTCCTCTTGTGCGGTCGTTTAATTCTGAAAGTTGCCAGTCATCGGTTTTAGCCCCCACGTAGATGCTACGGGGGTGTTCGGCATAGCGCGTGACCACACTTTATCCAATGTCTTGGTCCAAGAAGGAGGTGTCCGCGAGGTGAACCAGGCAATCAGTCTATGCGGCTTTATGACTTTCACTTAGCCATAGGAGTTTAATGCTGGGGCTAAGTACTAGCCCCTTGTGCATGTGCGACGATCCAAACTAAGGTGCCTTTTCCACGGGGCTGGACGAAGACCAGCCCCTGGTATAACACAGAGTAAATCGCTAACGATTTGTAGTAAGTCACTGAATCGCCGACCAGCTCTCGCTTTACCATGACAGTCAATTTTCTGCTTTCTCTACTGAGCTATTTGATTGGACGAACCAGAAATACAATCGCAGTAGTTCTCCCTTTACTACCTTAGCGGAACGAGCGGAACCTAAGGTGGTAAGCATAGGAGCTGGGCAACCCAACTATAGACCAAACACATGATTCAGAGCCGATGCATATAGTGCGATATTCGTGACGCCCAAGAGTACCCTATAGGTGTTTGAACTTGAAAACGCGCGAGGGCCGAATACAGCCCCCGATGTTGAGGCCGGACTAAAGCACGTGTGGCAATCTAGAGTAGGTAGGGAATACAGATGACAAAATAAAGTAGTACCAAATGAAAGTGGTGATCAACTGTTTCCTTTATATATTGGTTAACACGTCGAGACGTGCTAATACAGATAATGCCATGAATACCAAGGCTATTTTACATGTTGAGAGTTTACACAAGGGAAAGTTTTACATAGGGCCTAAAAGCAGTGGTTTTGCATATTCCAATTGTGCCCTGCGGCATATCTGCATCGTTTTCTCCTTGGTGAAAAAATCCTTTGAGAGGAAAAGTCGATGGTTGTCTATAAGAAAGGGGAATCTGGAAAGGAGCCCCTGTAGAACCTTAGAGTAGGTAGGTTTTTAATGAACCTGTAGAAAGGAAGAGAAAAAAGAGAGAAAAGGTTAAGGTCCGAATAGGGTCAAGCCATACTATAGACCTTGTATGCAGTATGTCTCTGGCGCTGCCCAAGGTAGTTTAAGTGTGTAATTATGCATGCGCAGTATGTATGCCGCAATCTTATGGGGCGATTGGCAGAGGCTGAACTGTTATTCAAGCTCTGGATTCGTCGGGATGCCTTGCTGTAATGTGGATCGGATTCGCTTGGCAGTGTCATGGGTCTTAATGACCGATTTGTTCGGCTTGGCAAGTCTGTTATGTACCTCAGCTGCTAAGGTCGCGGTGTGCTTCTCAGTATGGAGGGAGCGCTCCATATTTCCATTGACTGTGATGACGCCTCTCGGTCCGGGCATTTTGAGCTTTAAATAAGCATAATGTTGGACTGCATTGAAGCGGGCGAAAGCGGTTCATCTGAGCAGTGCATGATAACCACTGCGTAAAGGGACGATATCGAAGATCAAGTCTTCGCTTACGAAGTTGTCCGGAGAGCTGAAGACTACTTCCAATGTTAAGGAGCCCGTACAACGGGCCTCCACGCCGAGTATCACTCCTTTAAAGGTAGTGTTGCTAGGTTTGATTCTTGACGGGTCAATACCCATCTTACGGATAGTGTCTTCATAAATCAGGTTCAGACTGCTGCCGCCGTCCATAAGGACTCTAGTGAGGTTGTATCCGTCGATGATGGGATCGAGTACCAGGGCCGCCGAACCTCCATGACGGATACTGGTTGGGTGGTCCCTATGATCGAAGGTGATTAGACAAGCCGACCATGGGTTGAGTTTTTGGGTGACATGCTCTACGGCGTAAACGTCCCTTAGTGCATGCTTGCGCTCCCTCTTTGGGATGTGTGTGACATATATCATGTTCATAGTTTTCACTTCGGGGGGAAACTTCTTCTGCCCCCCCCCCCCGTGTTCGGAGGGCGGGGCTCATCATCGTCCTTGCTTTGAGGTCCTTTCCCCTTATGTTCGGTATTTAATTTACCAGCCTATATAAAAACCCAGCAGTTTCTATTGGTGTGGTTGGCAGGCTTGTCAGGGGTGCCATGAATCTAGCAAGGCATATCTAGTATTTTGTCCAAATTGGATGGACCGTCTCTATTTCCTTTGAACGACTTATTCCCCTAACCGGGTTTGGAGCCGCTAAATCCAGCGTTTACCGTCGTATCCTCAGTTTCTTCGTTGTTGTTCTGACATTTAGTTTTGTTATGTCGTGGCCTTCCATTGCCATCCCTGGCCTCAGAGGTGCCAGGGTCACTGGTGTTGTTGCTTCTACGAGCCAGCCAGCTATCTTCGCCCACGCATAAGCGGGTCATAAGTGCTGTAAGAGCTGCCATAGTTTTTGGCTTTTCCTAACTGAGGTGTCAGCAAGCCATTCGTCACGGACGCTATGCTTAAAGCCCGCTATGGCTTCAGTGTCTGGGCAGTTGAAGATTTGGTTCTTTTTGATTAAGAACCGAGTCCATAGTTTGCGGGCTGACTCTCCGGGTTGCTGGAATATGTGACTAAGGTCATCAGTGTCCGGTGGCCGGACATAAGTGCCTTGGAAGTTGTCTCGAAAAGCATCCTCCAAGTCCTCCCAACTGCCAATGGAGTTCTCTAGGAAGCTATTCAACCATTGCCGTGCTGGTCCTTTTAACTTTAGGGGGAGGTATTTGATGGCGTGGAGATCATCACCGCGACACATGTGAATGTGGAGAAGAAAGTCTTCAATCCATACAGCAGGATCTGTCGTTCCGTCATATGCCTCAATGTTTACGGGTCTAAACCCTTCCAAAAACTGGTGCTGCATTACCTCATCAATAAAGCACATGGGGTGTGCGGCGCCTCTATATCGGGCAACATCACGACGGAGTTTGGATGACATCCGTGTTTGGTTCTCGGCTCGAACTTAGTTATGTTTGTCGTGCCAGGCTTGATGGTTGTCATCTCGTGTTGGAGCACGTCCCTTTGATCCGTAGATTGATCTGGTCTGACTGGCTCTATTGTCCAGGTCCTGATGTAAGTCGTACGTGTAGCCCGGAGCCGCTGCCTCTTTGCCTCTATGGCGAGGTGCCACGGGCTGGTGTTCGGCATAATTGGCCGCTTTGTCCCGTCCACGCGATGGTCAGTCCGGTTCATCAGCATGACTGTATCTGGACAGTATTGGCTCAAGGGCCTCGTCGTCAAATTGTGGTAGTAGCATGCTCTTAGGTTAGCTCTTTGTTGGTCGCTCGAGGCCCGCAGCCAGGACCTTGGTCCATCTGTCATTGAGCGTATCCTGTTCATCTTGAAGATGTTGTTGTTTCTTTTTCAGGCTCCTTGTAGTGGCGATGAGTTGTCGCTTGAAGCGTTGTTGCTCGAGGGGTTCCTCTGGTACGATGAAATCTTTGTTACCGAGGCTAACATCCTCCTCGGAGGCCGATAGATAGTTACTATCTTCCGAATCCTCATGCTCAACAAGTTCGTCTGGGTTGACTTGCCCCTCGTCCCACTCATCCTACTCAAATGCAGGCTCGACGCGGTGGTCGGAGTCTTCGGCATTGTCCGAAGTGTCATTGTCTCTGGTGCCAGTATTTCTTTCCTTCTCTCGACGCGATCGTGAGCGGCGCCGCCGACGTCGACGCTATAGTGGTGCCTCGACGGGCTTGTCCTCAATCAGACCTTGAGTTTCATCATCATCCTTCTTCCCGGGCTATCCACCATCTACACATCGTAAGTAGAAGTGGTCGTCCAACGCCGAGTAATTGGCGGGTTTTGGCCTGGTTCTGCTCCGTCATTGTCGTCCATACCATCGATGTCTTCGTAGGCATAGTCTAGCATGTTGGTTAGGTCCTCGATAGTGGCTATTAAGTGGATGGTGGGTGGGACATAAAATTCCCTGCTCAGGCTGGGCATAGTTCAGAAGTGACACTTCTATGATGGCGAGAGATCACATCAGGTCCAGAGCTTCGTTTAGTTGTGTAAGCTGGACATGTGACTTTGAGAGTTCGGAGTTGACATCCAGAGGTGAGTCCAGCTTTCCGATGACCGAAAGAGTCCTATTTGACTCCGGGCCCACTGACAACATGGTCACCTCTGGGTCTCTGACAGGAAGCTCCGCAATGGAAGAGAGTCCGGCGGGGTTTGTCCTCCCGTCTTCTGACAAAGTGGTCTCCTCTGGATCTAAGACCAGGGCAGGCACGAGAGTTGATCCTTGAACGGAATCTGATGGTGGATCCGACGGGCTTCCTTCATGTAGATGAGGAGCGGCAGCCGAGGCCGAGAACCTTTTGAAGATCAAGTCTCCTCGGATATCAGCGATGTAATTCAAGCTTCCAAATCTGAACTAGTGACCAGGGGCATAGCTGTTGATCTGCTCGAGGTGACCAATTGAATTGGCCCGCAAAGCGAAGCCCCCAAACACAAAGAGTTGACCAGAGAGAAAAGTCTCCTGCACTACAAGAAATATGGTCAATTATGACTTCCCATTTTGGTCGTTGATTCGTCATTGCTATCATTTATTGACCTTTTCTGACCAAATTCACATGGTCAACAGTTGGCCGTCAAGAATGAACAAACATGACCTTTTTGGAATTTTTGTCGTAGATAGACTAATGATCAAAATTTCAGAAAGGGCATTACCCATTTGCCTGAGCCACATAGGATCTGATGTGGCTGAGCTGATGTGGCATTGTTAGTGACCAAATGGAATCATCATATATTTCATAGCCCAGTCCACCAGCCTACATGGGCCTAGCCCAATTATCATAAATTTCACAGCCCAATCTACCAATCTAGCCGACATGGGCCCAACCCAATACCTATTTTCTTAGTTGAATTGGTTTGATTTATTTGGGATGCCACATTATTTTGTCAAAAGCATGCACATTTCAGGATAGGCCCATTAGAAAACAAATACAGTATAATACTATATTTCAGTATATCTCATTTAAGTAACACATCACATGAAATACAATAAAGCATCGATCAACTCCTCTACATAGCAGGGTTCAAGGCCCAACAAGTGCACAACAAAATAGTTCTACAAGTGCAAGTGCACAGCAAAAAAGCCCAACAAGTGCACGAGCGAACATCAACATAGATTGGACGAGAAGCACAAATTTAGCTATTCACACATAACATCAATGAGAAGCACAAATATCGTGTTACTGGTACATGTAGTTTATCCCATCACCCAGGCACCAATGTTGTGTCCATCTACTGGACTTGCCACATGGTGATGTTACTGCATTAGGGCCATCCCAGCTTCTCCTTGCCCAAATGACAGGGTGATCTGCTGATCGATGTACTGCTCCAGCATCACTCCCCTACCACTGGTGGAAGAAGATCAGCTCATCAATCACCTGCACGAGAACAAACCAAGAAGATTAACCTATTTAGCTATTGTAATTTGTTTCTAAACATGGGCA
Organism: Triticum aestivum; assembly: GCF_018294505.1. Classification (NCBI taxonomy): domain Eukaryota; kingdom Viridiplantae; phylum Streptophyta; class Magnoliopsida; order Poales; family Poaceae; genus Triticum; species Triticum aestivum. The sequence continues at coordinate 319,605,132 of NC_057809.1, read as the reverse complement.
TCAAATCAACACCAACACTAAATTAACTTGGAAATGCATGTGTACAATTGGCGCATCACATCCCTAGTATCTAACTATCAACAGTGGTTAGCATGTAAAAGCCAACTAGTAGTAATTGATGATTAGTAGACACATACAGGAAACAAATTCAGTAGTAATGTGCGTGCTCTTATCCATGGTATCATCAATCTTAACCAAACCAGAGCAAGTAAAGGAGCTAATCTCTATGAGTGAAACAAATTCAATCACAATGGCAACTCATAACATTCGGTAACAACAATAAGAAGGCCCATAAACGAAGAACATGTTGAATCCTGCATCGATCAAAGTGTATGTTCTTAGTTTCACTTGGTTAGAAGACAGACAGATCAAAAACCGGAGAGACACTGAACATGTAGATATATGTATGGATTGTCAAAACTTGCATTATCCTACTATTACTAGTACAACAAAGCTGCAGGTTGGCATAGTTCACGAACCATGTACATCATGACGAATACAATATCATCCAATGCTCGACTATGAACAAAGTTGAACAATTACACCTCACAAAGGAAGATCATAGAACAAACAAGCAAGTAGGAGGGGTATAAGAGGCCGTGAGGAGATCACCGGAGTGGCTTGTAGCCTAGGCCGAGCTTCATCACCATGGTTGATACAGTCATTCAGGATAATAAATCAACATGACCATAATTTCAATTGTATCCTGAATAATTATTAATCAAAAATCATATACATTCATACTCATGCAGGCAAGGTAACCTTGGTAAAGACAACATGCATATAGCTCATTATGCAAGGGAAACTATAAAAACAACAAACTGAGTGACATGTCCGGTTAGCAATCTCATACCTTGAAATTGATATAAACTATAAAAACAACGTGCATACAAGGAGCGTACTATGCATTAAGAGAGAAAAATCTTTGGCCAGCACCAAACAGGCTCTTAGGATATAATTTTTCGCTACATCCACTAACTAATCAAATACTGTTCTTAATAACAAAACATTAATTATGTTTGTTGATAACCAATGATTAATAGTTCACGGCCTGGATTGTTTTTTCACATATGAGGTTTTGGTGAAACTTTTGTGAAAATTTCTCACACCCTAAAGTAAATGTCATCATACAGACATAAGTCATAACCTACTCATAATATGGATGTTGCTCATGTCAGGATCTCAATGAACTGAAAATACCACACTTATTATGGAACGGGTGAATATGTACTTGTTAAAATCATATAGGAGGAAATTGTTACATCAGAGAGTTAAAGTGAATAAAATTGTTTGAAGAAAGTCGTATGTTGAACAAAAATAAGTTATTGGACTGGCACTCTTAATTAAACAAAACAAAGAGTGCTACTATGGCTGGTGCTTGTCGATCTTCATCGCCGCCTCCATGTCCAGCTCGCGCCGGACGGTCTCCTGGGGAAGGGGCTCCATGGCATCCATCGCACCATACTCGGCAAGCATCTCACCATTCGCATCTGCCATCTCTTTGGAAAAGGCCGTCACAAATTGGGCGTGGGTGGCCGCGATCTGGGCTTGGACGGGCTCCGTAGTCGCAAGGTGTGCGGCGGAGGAACGGACGGCTGCTCGAACACTCTCGATGATTGCCAACTCTTCGGCTGTTGGTTGCCGACCGTTGTCGAAGAAGCTTCATTCAATTTGTGCGGTGACTGCCACAAGCTAGGCATGGGTGGCCTCCATCAGGGCTAAGGCCGCCGCTGTAGAACAGACAACTGTTGTGCCGCTCTCGCCAGTTGCTATCCCCGAGGCAGATGTTGCTGCTGCCACCTGAGAAGCAACAGCGGCCGTTTGGGCTGCCTTGGCCACCTGGTCGCAGATTGTGGCCGCGCTCATCCACCTTGTTAGCACGTGCATGGCGGCTGGGGCCGCGCTCTCGCCGGAGTGGGCCGCCGAAGTTGCCCTCACGACGCGGGTCCACGTCCCCATCTTTCACCAGCGACAATTGAACAGTGAAATGATATTTGGGGAGCGAGCTATAGTGCTTGACACACCAGCTATGGACTGTAGCCGACGCACCTTATCGCGTAAGCCATAGGCGTACTATACACCGACGGTGCTCCAGGATATTTTGTGCTACATCTCACATGGTTGGTGACAATAAATTGTGTGGGATCTACTTGATTTTTCATCTTGATTTGAATTACATAATGGGTTCAGATCGGCAATGGACGGTGTTTGAATTGCTGGACCTGATAATAAATTGTGTTGGATTAACTTGATTTTTCATCTTGATTTGAATTACATAGTGGGGTCAGATCGGAAATGGACGGTGTTTGAATTGCTAGACCTTTTGTATGAAGTGAACATGCAACTATATGTGTGTCGTAAAAGAATTGGAATTATTCAGGGTTTGTTTGGACATTTTATACATTAAATTGGTTTTCTAGCCATTTCAGATGTACAATTCAAAATTATACTACATGCACATTTTCTGGTGCACCAACATGGATTGTAAAATCATATATTTGTCCATGAGTTTATGCTTATGTCCCATGCAAGAAATGGGGATGAATTTCGAGCACCACGGCACCTAAATACTACTACTACGGAGGGGCTTTGTACTACTTCCGGCTGCCTCTCCTCTGTCGAGCGCACTCAATAAGAGGCAGAGGAGGAGGAGCCTACCGACGAGCTGGACAACTACAATATTGTGCCTGTCACTGCTGCAGCTTCAGCGACGCTCACCTAGAACGTCCTTTGCCGCCCCACACGACCCCACTCGAAGCGGTGGTTCTCCTCGTAGATCTCCTGATTCCTCACCTCTGAGGCGGCGTGTGCCGCGGCCATGGCGGTGGTAAGGCTCTTTGCATGCTCAACGAGGCGATCCTCCTCATCCCGTAGGAACTGGGTGTAGCGCGCAAGGTCGTTGATGCACATGCGGGCATCCACCTCTGCCTCCCGCTTTCGGGCGGCGGTGGCGGAGCAGGTGATGAGCCCAACGGTCGACGGTGGGCTGGCGGCCACAGCGGCAGACGATGGGGTGGCGGCCGCGACCACCACCTCCCGCCTTCGGGCCGCGAGTGGCGGAGCGGGTGATGGCCACCGTGGCCGACAGTGGGGTGGCGGACACAACGGCCACCTCCCGCCTTTGGGCCATGGCGATGGAGCGGGCAATGGTCCTGGCTTTCGACGGTGGTGTGGCGGCCGGCAACAGCTACCAATGAGTAGCGGCGGCGGAGCGTGTGGTCGGTGTTCCGCGCACACCCAACATGAACGCCATGCACACTACACAAGATGCAGAATGAGCCACCGCCGCGGTGTAGCCTCCCAGCTGGAGCTGTCCTCGGATGGGCGGAGCGGCTGAGCGACGATGATGGACCGGTGCCATTGACGATTCTGGGAGAAGAAAACGAGATAAGCTACAGGTAGTGAGGGGGAAATCTGATGCAGGACTTGCCAGCCATGAGGGTTTATATAGTAGGCCGGTAAGCATTGGGATTTTGGGGGATTTCACCGAGTCGGGCAGGAACCTACGAGGTTGCGCGGGAATGGGCTCATCGACGATTCATTGGTACCATTGTTTGGCCAAAAGAATGCCCCTGCGCATTGCGCAAGCTTGCGCTGTAAGCCGTCTGTGGCAGCGGGGTGACAAGATGTGCGAGAGGAGGACGAAAGGCCACCTACACATACGGTTAATAGAAAACGTTTGTGATTTAATTACCTACCATACCCCCGTCCTGGATTATAAGTATGATTTAACTAATAAAATACGAATGCATGTCGCCAAAGATTATATAGTTGGATTCATATTTGAACATAGTTTCCAATTATATAATTTTTATAACATGCATTAACATTTTGTGGGTTAATTTGAGGGCAAAGTATGGCATAGAATATAAAGGGGACTATAGACCTATACCGAGGTAGTAGCACACGGCCGCTCACTATGCAGCGACGCAACTATCGGTCGGCTTGTAGGCGACCATTTCCTACGTGTTCAACTGCTCTCTATGTGTGTGGTTGCTTGCGGTTCAGGCAGACGCATCGAGCTCTGCTCACGTCCCGCCGGCGCACAATCACGCATGTTCGTGTCCATGTGGCTGCACCGGGTGCGACAGAACAATGCAGTTACCTGCTGCAAAAACTGCCATGCGGGCGCACCGAGAATCCAGGCCGCCCGGCCGCTATTTATTCCTGCGGCCATTTACCTTCATCTCTCGCGTCACATGACACAATGAGCACACCCATGACGAAACATATAGAGAGGATATCCAGCGGTTCCAATGGCGATCCCCGTGGCTCCGATGGGGCTCCGAGCGGCCGACGACGACAACGGCGGGCAGTTCACCACGCATCACGTAGTGGACATCCACGTGAGGGGGAAGGCCCTCTCAGTGGTGTACACGAACGATGCGGTCTCGATGGAGAGCTCCATCCAAACTATGGAGTTGTTCCTTGCCGAGGATAAGTACCATGTGGTCGTCTTCGACCTCGAGTATACCATCGGTCATGCTGGGCATGATCAGAAGGTTGTCATTGCCTAGTTATGCATGCGACATGACGTCCTCTTCTACCACTACCAGCTTGTCACTAGGCCTTGCGAGTGTTTCTCCAGGTTTATCAACAGCTCCGTCTATAGTCTCGCTATGGTCGACAACACCAACGATCTAAAAGCTCTCAACGTTTCAGGCTTGAAATGCCTGAATCTTGTCAACATCCAACACCACTACAAGGTCTGGGGCAGCGACAAAAACAAAATAAACTCCCTGGTTGACCTCGCCTCAGCCATCATCGACCACTACTACATGAAGATGAAGAATGAGAGAAAGAAGGACAAGAACGCCTGGCACAGTATGTGGCACGAGAGACTGGATGGAAAACATGTCAAGTACGTGGTTAAGGACGCGTACACAAGCTACGAGATGTACAGGTGGATCGTTCACATGAGGAAGTGTCTTCTTCCTGCCCCAGACGAGGGATCGAGCCACAGAGCAGTGGCAGGAGCGTCACAAGAAGTAGATGACTAGACGATCGTTTCTCCTACTTTAGAATGCATGAAATTATTTATTGAGTTGTGTGCGAATGATCTGTATAGTCACTTATGTAATTGGTTTTTTATTTTAGTTATATATATACACATCTTATTATTGTAGACAGAGCAAATCACACGGCTTATTAGCAAGAATCGTCTATGTTATTATCGGTCTTCGCACACATTTCTAATTACGGACCTGTTTGCCGCATATCACACACATCTTGTTCAGTTGAACCGTTTCCATTGTGTTGCCTAATCACACACAGTTCATCCTAGTGAACCGTATACTATATATCACACACACCTTCATCTAGCTTCCCGTTTCTTTTGTTCCTCCTCATCGCAAACAGTTAATTGAACTGAACTGTATGCCTTGCATCGCACACCCAACTAAAATATAAACCTTGTTTGATGCATCCGTTAGCACAAACGTTTTGCACCCTTTTGATGGGTTTTTTACACCACCGTTTGCAATTATGGCATCGCAAACAGTTTCGTCGAAGGGTCTCTGATCATAGTGTCGCGTTTGGACCATCCTGCAATAGTGCCTTATCTATACCATCTATAAGACTGTCTAAACTACAGTCTTCTTCCAAGTACTTCGTAGCTATCATCACTTGGTCATATACCAAGTTCCCGGGAATCTCCTTTCCGTCGGGCCCTGGAGGTCCAACTCGAGCCATATGATTTGGATCGAGTCCGGTGTAGCGTGTTTTTACCATCGCCCATGCTTCTCGTGCACCTTACCGACATGCGGACGCCTTCCATAGCTCGAAACAGCGTCGGGCACCTTTGGACAGGTTCGCCAACCCCTCCATACTTTTTGGAGGGGCATCAGATGGCCATAAAGCCTTCGCCATACTTCTCATAGCTTTCCGGGCTTGTTCATGCATAACGAACAGTTCCTTAAGCACGTCGCCTCGAAATCCAGATACTTCCTCCTCAGGTCGACTGGTTAACAGACCTACAATAACAAAGTTATGACAATCCAGACTATGGGATGATCTACATCCTTTAGATGTTTCAAAAGGTCATACGGAATATGCTTCCTTTCAACTTCTTATTTTCTCGCTATGCTGTCGATAACTGCGCCTTTAAGCTTTTATCTCTCCGACTTGTTTATCCTTTTTCTCCTCAAGCTTGTTCTTCTGATCAATGGTCATTGTGGCCTTCTTCATCTTTGCAAGCTCTATGGTGGCGGCATTCAGCTTAATCTAGTTTGTCTTCAGCTCCTGGGACAATGCGTTATTCTTCTCCCTGAGAACTTGTAGGTTGTAACGATCCTTAAATCTTTTGGCCTAACCGCTTCAAGTCTCGGGGTCTACTGGCATATATATATATATATATTAAAATTGCACAAACTATTACCTGCATATCCTTTGAAAACAGTTGAGTAACTCTCGCAAGTCCATCCCGGGTGGCTCGGATATATGCATCCGCAGAACTGAGTGCGGTAAATTCATGCTCAGAGAAAACTGGAGCACGCATGGCCTCTTTCAGTCAACGATGATTCATTATGCTCTCTACCTCAGAATTTGTGATGGTTACGTCATCCAAATCCTCTTGAAGAGGCAGAGCAGGCATTGTATCAGCCCTCGTTCTAGTTGATGAGTCCGGTGCCGGATTAGCTGGCATTCGGCTAGCAGGGCATTTTCCCACAGTTTGCCGCATACTCCTCTTGAAATGGAGGTACAGGAGGAAAGATCTCATGCTTAGGCATATATCAAAGGACATACCTCTTCGAAGGACGAGAAGGCTCGACAGCGCTCCCAGATTCCTTTCGTTTCGAATGATCGCCCCGCGTAGAGGCCGTCCTCGAGGTAGTACGGCTTGTCGAGCACCGGTCCTATGAAGTACGGTTTATTACAAAGGATAAGGTGCAAGTAAGGGGTCCTTTTTGAAGAAAGATTTTTGAATACTTATGATGGAGAAGGAATAGGGGAGGGGGTAGTCGACCATAATAGCCACTTCCGAGCCATCAAGGCTCGCCTGATAAAATAATCCATCATCGAACTTTATGTATATATCCGGATCCTCGCAGAAGCCAGGGTCTTCGTTGCGATTATAATCCTCTGGCTGTGGGGCAGGATAGTGAATGTCCTTGATCATTTTCCTCCATGAATGTTTTAGGACAACAAAGAACAATTTGATTAGCGTGCCTCGTTTGTAGTAAAGCAGCATTGATAATCAAAATCTTACCCATTCAATGGGGTTGTACATGGAATAACCTTCTCGGCAGTTTAAGCAAAGGAAGTCTTCTTTTTCCCCTTTATACAGATCGACCAGTATCATGGCCAGTTTGGCCGGGGTGTCCGGAACCTTCCGTCTGTAAAGAGATGCATCGTCTTCACCGTTGTAGCACCATAAAGGAGTTACTCTAGACTGAAGGGGTTAGATACATCATTTTATTGCAATGGCCATCACTTCGATTATAGAGAGCTCGGTATGAGCCAGTAATCTGACCTTGCTGACCAGCCTTTTTACTTCTGCACTGTCTTCCTCCTTGGGACTCCGGGGATGCCAATTAAGGTGTTTCTTCATAGGAGCACTGGAAAATTCAGGGAGTCCACGTTGAACTGGGTCCGGAAGTGGGACATCATCAATATAAAACCACTCTAAAGACCATTCTAGGATACCTCTTTGGGAGTTCCAATAGGGTTGCCTGATCCGGCTATGCGCCATATTTCGACGCCACCCACTTCAAATATGGAGCCCCCTCAATGGCGATGGACGAGGCAAAATAACTTTCTCCATAGTTCGAAATGGGCCTCGCAGCCCAGAAATAGTTCGTAGAGAGCAACAAAGCCTGGGATGTGCAAAATCGAACCAGGGGTGAGGTTGTGCAGTTGGGTGCCATAAAACACCAATAGACCTCTGAGAAAGGGATTGATCGGAAATACTAAGCCCTTCAAGAGAAACGAAACGAATCAAACCCTCTCCTCCTTATTGGGGTAGGAGAAATTTTTGGCTAGTACATCATTGCCAATCAAAGCCAATCCCGCTCGTACAGAGACTAGATCTGTGAGGGGGAGATATCCCTGCATCTAGAGTTGACTCAACTGAAGATGAGTCACTGAACAGCTTTGCCAATCACCCTCTTGAGGGCCATGGGGGCGCGAAGAAGAGCCTGGGGCACTAGCCATGTGTTTGAAGTTTTTCGTGGCTAGTCCTAGTATTCTCTGCATGATGTGGATGGCACTTGGGGATCTAACCTCTTTATATAGGTGTCGTCCCTATGTGGACAGGGGTTTTCTTTTTGGTAAAAAATATTATGGACTGTTCGCATTCGCTCAATGCATGGAAATCGAGGCGATGACAGGGAAGGAGTCATAAAGGTTGAACGTGGAAGTCAGGGCCGGACTGTTATCCGTCCAAGGTATGATGAAGAAGCAACCTTGCAAAAGATGAAGACATAAGCCTGATACTGCATCGTCATTTGAAGGCCAGTTTGGGGGCTACTGAGGGAGTCCTGGGTTAGGGGGTCCTCGGGTGTCTGGGCTATTCAATTTGGGCCGGACTGATGGGCCGTGAAGATAAAAGCAGAAGACCCCCCCCCCATGTCTGGGGTAGGACTCCTGTATGCGTGGACGGCAACATTGGTGTCCGGATATGTTATTTTGATCCCCCACAAACTGACTCTGTACAACCTAGGCCCCTCCGGTGTGTATATAAACCAAAGGGTTTATTCTGTAGAGGCTATCAAAATTCTCATAAGCTAGAGATTTAGGGTTTAGCCATTATGATCTCGAGGTAGATCAACTCTTGTAACCCCTATACTCATCAAATACAGTCAAGCAGGACATAGGGTCTTACCTCCATTAAGAGGGACCGAACCTGGGTAAACATCATGTCCCACTTGTCCCTTGTTACCTTCCATCCTCAGACGCACACTTCGGGACCCCCTACTTGAGATCTGCCGATCTTGACACCGAAACCTATCGGGGCCGAAGCCTGCCCGGGCGCAGCGCGGCCAGGGGGCGCGACGAGCCAGAGCAGACGCAGCGGGGCCGGGACATAGGACGGAGCAGAGCCGGAGGGGTCAGGTGTGGCGGCAGCGGCAGGGTTGCATGGGTAGCGGTAGCGCGAGTTGAGCAGAGCCACGTCATCGTGAGTGAGCTGCGGGCAGTGCAGGGTGCAACGGCGACGAGCGGGAGGTCGCGGGGCGAGCGGAGCGGCTAGCCAGGGCTGGGCCAGAGGGGAAGCGCGGCGCGCGTGGGGTGGAGGCGAACCACGTGGTGGCAAGGAGTAGTGGGGCGGCGCGGCGCATAGCAGCACGCGAGGCATGGGGTAGGAGTGTCGCGAGGGAGAGTAGCACGGCGCGACGCGGCAGCCGGAGCTCGGTTCGATGGAATCGAGCGCAGGGGAGTCGGTCTTGATGATCTAGCGGGTCAGGCGGCAGCGTAGGTGTGCCATGAGCACATCCAAGTGCCCAGCTGCCCTCGGGACGATGGGTAGCCATGGCGAGCAGCCCCACCACGGTGGAACGCAGTGGGGAAGTAGAGGTAGCAGTAGCGATGCAGTAGAAGCAACAAGCAAAGCAGCATCGGCTGGTCGCAGGCGTACGATGACGATTGGGTGACGATGGAGCTATGGTCGTGGCGGAGAAGACGGCTAGAGGCTCGGGATCGAGCCTCGCATAGAGGGAGAAAGTGTGGTGGCTCACCGACGAGCACACGAGTGGCCCGTTGTCAGTTTAGGAGCGCAGTATCCGGCGGATCGATGGTGTTGGCGGTGGTTACCGTAGATGAGGAAGACTGGTATCTGACTAAAGCAGTGGGGCTAGACTCGATCTACTGCTCGGAGTCGACGAAGGCGAGGCTGTGGAAGCTCTTGGCGCGAGCTTAGACGAAGGGAATGATGATGACCGCAGTGACGAGGGAACCCATGGTTATGGCAGCGTCTCGCGCATCCAAATCCATGAGGGGAGGCGAGAGGGGAAGAGGAGTGGCTGAAGGGGGGAGTGTAGCTTGGGTTCTCGTTGGGGGAGGGCGATATAGGTGAGGGGGAGGCTGTGGATGGCCTCCACGGCGTTGGTCGACTGGTGGATGGCCTCCATGCCCCCTGCCTTCACTGTAGCAACATAACAGGAGGGGTGGAGGTGGGCTGCTGGGCCAGCAGGCCAACTGGGCCAAGTGGCCCTGGGGGAGGAGAGGGGTTTTTCTCCATTCTTCTAGTTTTTTTTCTTTATTTTACTTTTATTTATTTCTATGTATTGTTTCTATTTGATTTTCACATTATTCTATTTTAAATAAAATACAAAACTAGTTTCCAAAGTAGTATTATTAAATATACCTCTGTCGCAAAAAGTGTGGGACTCAGATAAATTAGTTTGATATTTTAGCAATTATTAAAGGGATTTATATAATTTTTTAAGACACAATTTTATTATTTTCTAGCACTCAATTTTTTTATAAAAAACTGGTCTCTCCACAAATAATATTATGAATTATTTGCCACTGTTTGCACATTTTAGTTTTGACATTTGAAAACTATTACTTTTGACTTTAACTTAAATTTGAATTCGAACCGGTTTTGAATCAACGCGAGTTTCACAATGGTAATCATTGTGATGGGGCATCATTAGTAGAGGGTTATTGTAGCTTAATTATCCGGGCGTTACACAACAATACCAAAAAGTGGCGACTTATTTTCGTATACTAACGGATCTCATGAGTTTTCTTGTTGAGTTTTATGTTGTGAAGTTTTCAAGTTTTGGGTAAAGATTTGATGGACTACAGAATAAGGAGTGGAAAGAGACTAAGCTTGGGGATGACCAAGGCACCTCAAGGTAATATTCAAGGAAAACCAAGCATCTAAGCTTGGGGATGCCCCGAATGGCATCCCCTCTTTCATCTTCGTCTATCGGTAAATTTACTTGAGGCTATATTTTTATTCACCACGTGATATGTGTTTTGCTTGGAGCGTCTTGTATGATATGAGTCTTTGCTTTTTAGTTTGCCACAATCATCCTTGCTGTACACACCTTTTGAGAGAGACGCGCATGAATTAAGAAATTATTAGAATACTCTATGTGCTTCACTTATATCTTTTGAGCTAGTCAATTTTGCTCTAGTACTTCACTTATATCTTTTTAGAGCACGGCGGTGGATTAATTTTATAGAAATTGTTGAACTCTCTTGCTTCATTTATATTATTTTGAGAGTATCTCTAAACAACATGGTAATTTGCTTTGGTTACAAATTTAGTCCAAATATGATCGACATCCAAGAGGAATATAATAAAAACTTTCATATAAAGAGCGTTGAATGCTATGTGAAGTTTGATTCCTTATTATTGTTTTGAGATATGAAGATGGTGATATTAGAGTCATGCTAGTGAGTAATTGTGGATTGTAGAAATACTTGTGTTAAAGTTGGTGATTCCTGTAGCATGCACGTATGGTGAACCGTTATGTGATGAAGTCGGATCATGATTTATTTATTGATTGTCTTCCTTATGAGTGGCGGTCGGGGACGAGTGACGGTCTTTTCCTACCAATCTATCCCCCTATGAGCATGCTTGTAGTACTTCGTTTCGATGACTAATAGATTTTTGCAATAAGTATGTGAGTTCTTTATGACTAATGTTGAATCCATGGATTATACGCACTCTCACCCTTCCACCATTGCTAGCCTCTCTAGTATTGCGCAACTTTCGCCAGTGCATTAAACCCACCATATACCCTTCCTCAAAACAACCACCATACCCACCTATTATGGCATTTCCATAGCCATTCCGAGATATATTGCCATGCAACTTCCACCATTCAGTTTTATTATGACACGCACCATCAATGTCTTATTGCTTTGCATGATCGTAAGATAGCTAGCATGATGTTTTCATGGATTGTCCTTTTTTGATGTCATTTGATATGCGAGATCATTGCACATCCTGGTACACCACCGGAGGCATTCATATAGAGTCATCTTTTGTTCTATGTATCGAGTTGTAATTCTTGAGTTGTAAGTAAATAAAAGTGTGATGATCATCATTATTAGAGCATTGTCCCATGTGAGGAAAGGATGATTGAAGCTATAATTCCCTCACAAGTTGGGATGAGCTTCCAGACATTATAAAAAATAAAAGAGGCCAAAGAAGCCCACAAAAAAAGAGGCCAGAGAAGCACCATGATCTTCATGATAGAGAGTCAACTATGCTGTCACTTTCGTATACTATTGGGAATTTTCGTTATATAACTGGGCTTGTATATTCCAATGATGGGCTTCCTCAAATTGCCCTAGGTCTTCGTGAGCAAGCGATTTGGATGCACACCCACTTAGTTTCTTTTTTGAGCTTTCATAAACTTATAGCTCTAGTGCATCTGTTGGATGGCAATCCCTACTCACTCACATTGATATCTATTGATGGGCATCTCCATCGCCCGTTGATACGCCTAGTTGATGTGAGACTATCTCCTTATTTTCGTCTTCTCGACAACCACCATATTCTATTCCACCTATAGTACTATATCCATGGCTCACACTCATGTATTGCATGAAAGTTGAAAAAGTTTGAGAACATCAAAAGTATGAAACAATTGCTTGGCTTGTCATCGGGGTTGTGCATGATTTAATACTTGGTGAGATGAAGATGGAGCATAGCCAGACTATATGGTTTTTTAGGGATAACTTTCTTTGGCCATGTTATTTTGAGAAGACATGATTGCTTTATTGGTATGCTTGAAGTATTATTGTTTTATGTCAATATTAAACTTTTGTTTTGAATCTTATGGATCTGAACATTCATGCCACAATAAATAAATTACATGGATAAATATGTTAGGTAGCATTCCACATAAAAAAATTATGTTTTTTGCACTTACCTACTCGAGGATGAGCATGAATTCAGCTTGGGGATGCTGGATACGTCTCCAACGTATCTATAATTTTTGATTGTTCCATGCTATTATGTTATTTTTTTTGGATGTTTTATATGCATTAATGTGCTATTTTATATTATGTTTGGGACTAACTTATTAACCTAGATCCTAGTGCCAGTTTCTAGTTTTTCCCTTGTTTTTGAGTTTTACAGAAAAGATATATCAAACAAAGTCCAAACGGAATAAAACTTTCGCGATGATTTTACTTGGACCAGAAGATACACATTGGACTTGGAGATGAGGTCAGAGGAGTCCCGAGGAGGCCGCAAGCCTCCAGGGCACGCCCTAAGGGGGGCGCCCCCTGGCTTATGGGCCCCTCGGTCTTCTAACCCTAATTCTTGGCCTGTAAATTCCCAAATATTCTGTCACATCCCTAGTTTTGGTATGACCTAGGCTAGCTAGTCATGTGTGCATCACGTTTAAATTTCATTTAAATTTGAAATGGGGATTTGTAAATCCCTCAGAAATCATTTCTGGAAATGACCCAGAAAAAAATTGCTCCAAAAGTGTCCAAGAAAATGTTCATGTCTCTCTCTGAAAATATTGGGCAGAGGTAAAATTCAAACCAATATTTTCAGGAGCTCATAAATATTTATTTTGGTCATTTGGAATTAATCCAGTAATTATTTGCGTTGGATAAATATATATATATATATATATATAATATTGTCCAATAATTCTGAATTTTGGTGAGGGGCTTTGGAATAATCCTTTAGGCCCCTGCAAAAATTTTCAGAAGAAAATAACGTGATTTAGTATTTTTATTAAATCAAAACAAAGGTCAGAAAATAGAAAAGAAAACAAAAATGGAGAAAAGCTCACCTGGCCTTACCTGCCTGGCAGCCCAGCTGGCGGCCCAGCTCCTCTAGCCGGCCCAGCCGACTGGCGATGCCAGTCGTCCTCCACCTCCCGCCAGGAGGACGCGCGTGCGTGGCCGCCACGCGCGAGCACACGCCGGCCACCTCCTGCTTCCCGGCTCGCCGCTGGAGTCACCCGACGACGCCAAGCACCCCCCCTGAACACCGCTCACTCCCCCCAGCCCTCCCCTCTCCTCTCCCTCGCTTTCTCACTCACGGCCAAGCGCTGCCGTCGCCACCGGCCACCGTTGCCGGAGCCACCGCCTCCCCCTCGCCCTCTCTCCGTGTCTGCGAGCTCCGCCACCTCGCCCTGAAGCTCTCCGTCGGTCCACGCGCCTCGGGAGGCCCTGGAGCGCCTCCATTGCCGCCGTCTTCATCTCCGGCCACCGTGGATCCCCATCACCGCCCCGCCGCCTTCAGTGCATCCCCGAGCTCGCCGTCAAGCCCACCGAGACCGCTGTGAGCTGTTGCTCCTCCTCTCCCTCTCCGTTTGCTCGCTTGCATGCCGTAGCCGCTGCCTCGCCGATGACCGTGACCGTCGCCGCCTGAGCTCGTCGCCGACGCAGCTCCGGTGACCAAATGGTGGCCCCAGCAAGTCCAAACCTCTCCCCGCACCATGCATAGGCCGTAGGTGCTACGTCCGCATCACCACGCCCACTGCAGCTTCGAACCCGAGCTCGACCGAACTCCGGCCGCCGCGGACTTGCTCGCCGTCGTTGGCTCCGGCCACCATAGGCCCGGCCTCCACCACCACTAGACGCGCGCCTTCAAGAGCTCTCCAACGAGCCCAAGAACAGCCTCGCTCGTGCCTTGTGGCCGTTTTCCGAGCCGCGCCGCCGTCTCGGGCCTCGCCGGCGTCGAGTCGCCGGCGGGTTTGACCCGCTGACCGGGGTTGACCCTCCCCCTTGTGTCACTGACGCGTGGGCCACCCCCCTGACATCTTTAGTTAGTATTAGATTAACACTAATTAATCTAGGTTAGTTACCTAGTTAGTCACTGACCAGTGGGCCCGGTGCCCACTAATCCTAATTAGACTAAATAAACCCCCCGGTTAACTAACTGAGTCACTGACGTGTGGGCCCCACACGTCAGGTTTGACTTGGCCAGCGCCTTTGACCTACTGACGCAATGCTGCTGTCATGCTGACGCAATATATCATTGTCTGGTATTAAATTAAATTAGGAAATTCCAGAAAATGATATAAACTTCTAAAAATCATAGAAAATAATCTATAACTCAGAATGAAATAATTTATATATGAAAAATTATCAGAAAAATTCAAGGAATCTATTTATGGCATTTTAATGCATGTTTGAACAATGTTTGTCCTCTGTTTTGTACAAAACAAATAAATGGCATTTAACTAATCATATATGGAGTTTGAATTTGAATCTTGTATTCAAACCAACTTCATTTAATTGTGGTGCTAGTTGCATTAGCTCATACAACATCACATACTCATGCCATGTTCATGCATCATAATGTTGCATATGCTTGTGTTTGATTTTCGACACCGTTCCTTCTCGATAGGTCCTGCTCCGGAAAGTGTTCGAGAGTACCTATCAGTGGAGCAGTGCCCCCCTATTGATCTACCAGGCAAGCAAACCCCCTTGTTCATTCCGACATGATCCCACTCTCTCGCTCCTGCTCTCTTTTATTGCATTAGGACAACAGCGAATCAACTGCTACTTTATGCTGCGGTAGTTGAACCCATTCCTCTGCATGACCTATCATTGCCACAGTAAATAGTTGAAACCCACCAGCATGTGTAGGATTTGATCGAGCCATGTTGTGTTCCTACCATGCCATGCCTGCTATTGCTTAGAGTTGTGTCACGTCTTATTCATTGGGAATGAATTGGAGTGTTAGATGTGTTCTGATGCTGAGAGTTAAATGTGTGAACACGATTTGGTAAAGGTAGCGGTGAGAGGCCATGTAGGAGTACATGGTGGGTTGTCTCACTGGAACCGTCCTTAAGCACTGAGTTCTGTGTATGTTGTCCAATGACTAGATACTACCACACATTGGGTTCTGGTAACTCGACCCCTCTCGACTTATTAACCGACTTGGTCTCTGTCCAGGAGTTGCAAATAGTTTCTGGTGTTTGTAGGTAGTGTTAGCAGTCTACCAAGTGGCACCCGGCCAGGTGGGCTTGGGAAAGACTAGGCACAAGTGGCACGGTGTACCAAGCGTAGATCCATCCGGCGAGGTGGGCTTGGGAATCCTGCACACATCGTTTGGGGCCGTGAGAGACACCCCGGCCGGATATCCTTGCGGATGGAACCCGAATAGGCGATAAACCTGGACTAGAGTCTTGTGTGGTTAGTCAGGTCATGGCCGGCACCCTCGCCAGGCTTCCGCTTGAAGGTTGCCGAGGTACATGACGTGTACATGGTGATAAGTGGTGAGAGCGTGTGTGAAGAAGTACACCCCTGCAGGGTTATCATGATCTATTCGAATAGCCGTGTCCTCGGTTATGGACTTCTTGGATGCTTACGTGGTACATAGACAACTTGAAGTGGATACTCTAAAATGCTCAAGACAAGTGTGAGTGCTATGGATGGCCTTATCGTAGGAAGACGGGAATGAATCCATAGTAGTGTATTGATGTGGTGATTAGTGGACTCGTGTGCGCCACCTCAAAAGAGTTACCAGCAGTCGTAGTACAGGATAGCCACTGAGTCAAAGTTGGCTTGCTGCAACTAAACTCCACATTAACTTCTTGATACAAATGCATGTATGATAGGATCTGATGTAAGTCTTGCTGAGTACCTTTGTACTCAGGTTTGCTTTATTTATGTTTTGCAGATGAGACATCTGTCTCACTAGTAGTACCACTTGGACTTCGACGAGTAGCTTGTACCTCAGCTACGATCTTGATCGGACGTTGTAGATAGTCAGGCTCACAGCCTTTTCTTTTGTAGTTGTCTGTACTCAGACATGTAATGCTTCCGCTTGTTGTTTGTATATGCTCTGAATGATGGGTCATGAGACCCCTGTTGGTATTTAATGCTATGTGGCTCTTTTGGGCCTTTATCTATATGAGTTTGCGTTATGTTGTGATGCCATGTTATACATCACATACTTGCATGTTATGCGTACATGTAACGTGTATTGCTATGTGTGGGATCCGACAATCTAGTTGTTTATCCTTGGCAGCCTATCATATGGGGAAATGTAGTCTAGTGCTTTCCGAGCAATAGTAGTCCGCTACAGCCCGGTTCACCGGAGTCCTGCTAGCCCAGCACTACTGCCCGGAACACTTGACTGGCCGGCATGTGTTTCACTTCGTTCCTGTGTCTGTCCCTTCGGGCAAATGTCACGCGGTGACATCCGGAGTCCTTCCTAGCCTGCTACAGCCCGGGTTACCGGAGTCCTGTTAGCCCAGTGCTACAGCCCGGATTCATGTATGCCTGTCCTCATGGGTTAGTGCCGCATTGGGTTCACGACTAGCCATGTCGACCCGGGTTCTTTGTCTTATGGATGCTAGCGACACTATCATATACGTGAGCCAAAAGGCGCAAACGGTCCCGGGCCAGGTAAGGTGGCACCCGTGGGAATACCGTGCGTGAAGCCGCAAAGTGATATGATGTGTTACATGCTAGATAGGTGTGACTTAGGATCGGGGTCCCAACAGCTTTGTCATCAGAGCCTGACTGCCTGTAGGATTTCCAAGCCAACCTGGCCGAAGTTGAGTCTAGAAATTCTTTAGTTATGTAAGGGAATTGATTGTGGAAGCGAACGTAAGGCTCCTTTTACTCCTTATATCTCATGCCCTTCTGATCTGAGTCATCCTATCTTTCCTACGGGGTTAAGGAACTAGGCTTTCTTTTCTGTCTATCAGGATCACGTGTTACTACTCCGTAGTCCCTTAGGATTGGTTGATCAGAGTCTTATCCCAGTTTGAGTACCTCCGGTGTAACCTATTTAGCAATATCTCAGAACCTTGAGTGATGATGTTGAGTATGGTGCTACTCCGTCTTTTGCAGAATGTCTCATTTCGAGCATTTTACTGCCGTTATGCTGCCGGAATTGTCCTAGGAGTTCAAGAGATAGTATTTTTCCTCGTACTATATACTACATCCTTATGATGATGCTGAATCCATCCTTGTTTCCTTGGTTGGTTCTTCAGGATGTTGCGGTTAACCGAAGTTCTGTTGCTCATATCCGGAACCATGGAGATGGTAGGGAACACTCGTGACCCGCTTCTATGCGGGCGAGGATAGCTGGCTGGCTCGCAGCAACAACACATCGAGGAATCCGGACACTTCAGATACCAAAGATGTTAACGGTAGGCAACGTCATAACAGACCAAAGCGTCGCAATAACGGCGATAACACCGAAGATACGGCAGTCATTGCCGGATTCAAAGGCTCTAGATCCGGTCAGCGAAAAAAGCAATTAAAAGAAATACTTCGGCTCCGTCCAGTTTGGATCGCATACTGGATCGCTCGAGTCAAATCCACGGCACCCCGACAAGCCAGCCAATCACACTAACAGAGAGTGCTGTGTGTTCAAGCAGGCTGGCAAATTAAATGCCGAAAAGAAGGAGAAGGGGCTGCATAGTGATGACGAGGAAGAGCCCCGGCCGCCGAACACTGGATGACAGAAGGGGTTTCCCCCACAAGTGAAGACGGTGAACATGATATACGCAACCCACATTCCCAAGAGGGAGAGGAAGCGTGCACTAAGGGACGTCTATGCGATGGAGCCCGTCGCCCCAAAGTTCAACCCATGGTCTGCTTGCCCGATCACCTTCAATCACAGGGACCACCCCACTAGCATCCGTCATGGCGGATCCGCCGCACTGGTCCTAGACCCCATCATTGACGGATGTCACCTCACTCGTGTCCTTATGGACGGCGGCAGCAGCCTAAACCTGCTCTATCAGGATACAATGCGAAAAATGGATATTAATCCCTCGAGGAGCTAACCCAGCAAAACCACCTTTAAAGGCATCATCCCAGGTGTAGAGGCCCATTACATGGGCTCAATCACACTGGAAGTGGTCTTCAGATCACCGGGCAACTTCCGAAGCGTAGAGTTAATCTTCGATATCGTCCCGTTTCGTAGTGGCTATCATGCACTGCTTGGACGGACAACATTCGCAAAATTTAATGCGGTTCCGCATTACACATACCTCAAGCTCAAGATGCTAGGACCTAGGGGGTCATAATAGTAAATGGAAATACAGAACGCTCACTCCGCACGGAAGAGCACACTGCGGCCCTTGCGACAGAAGCACAAAGAAGCCTTTTAAGGCAGACCACTGATTCGGCGTCACAGCCCCCGGACACCTTCAAATGAGTTCGGAACAAGCTGCAATAGGATAGCCTGGCACGATCAGAGCTCGCCTAGCAATTCGACCCCCGTCCCAGTCCCAGTCAAGTGACGAAATCCGTGCCGCGCGTACATAACTACGGACTGAAAATACCAAGCATATAGGTGGGGCCACGATCAAGACACGCCCCGCAATGTGGCTTAACCGCCCTAGGCGCTGTATACCTTTATAATTCCTTTTCTCTTTCAGGGCCTAACTCTCTGGAAGCCCTTTCCGGCAGCATGATTGCCGGACACATTTCGGAAGCAACAACCAAGGCGGCAAGGAGCTAAGATGAACACGGGAACCCCCAGGTGGTCTCTAATAATAATTGATATACCAGTTTTTTACTAATCTATGCGCAGCTCGCCCTGGGATAGGACATTTCAAATTGTCCTGCTTTCTACTTATTGCACTACTTGTACCATTACGCTTCGACGTATTATTTAAACAACAATGCATATCGATAGTCTATCACTACATTATTTAAGTTTTTCTTCTTTTCTCTCTTATATGTCCATTTACGACAATCCACACCCGTACGTTAGGGTACGGTAAGTATGCCAAGGGCTCTTTTTTACCCCATAATACGGCGACAGAAGTTCGAACACTTTCGACAGTGCGGCACCCCGAACTTATAGCATCATATGCATCTGCTCTGAATCATGTCTTTGGTCACATGTTGGGTTTGCCCGGCTCCCATGCTTTGTTACCTTACGTTCTGTTATATCGGCTATGGTAGCGGTGGGAGAACTACTGCGCCTGTATCCCGGTTCTTTTGGACGAGCACCTCAGTAGAGAAAGCCGAAAACTTACTGTCATGATAAGGCGAGAGACTTGTCGCTGTTCGAGAGGTCTCAAATCCTTAAAGACTTTTTCCGCTTTGGGCGAGGAGTTGGCCTTGTCCGGCTTAGGCATATATAGCGTGCCAAGTTCGGCCCTCCAAATACTAGGGGCTTCGCCAAAATTTAAAATTGTAGACTTCTATGGCTAAGTGAGAGTGATAAAGCATTATAGTCTGATTGCCTAGTTCGTTGCGCTGAACACCTCCCTCGAAGGACCCAAAATTGGGGTAAAGAGTGCTCATTTTTATCCCGAACACCCCAGTACTAGTTACATGGGGGCAAAAGCCGATGACTGGCCAACTCTCAGATTTTATAAATGGCCGCACAGAAGGTAATATTTTAAATTAAGAAAGCGTCCCATGGCGCAAATAAACTCGTTTCATGTTACAGGATCACATGAGCATGTTCATTCAAAAATTACATCCTTGGCACACTCATCCGCCACTAGGCGGGAGCCCTTCAGGACACTCTCATAATAGTTCTCATGGCAGTGATGCTCTTTGCCCTCCGGCGGCCCCTCCTTCACCAGCTTCACGGCGTCCAGCTTCGCCCAGTGCATCTTCGCCCGGGCAAAGCCCTGCGTGCACCTTCGATGCAGAAGGACCGCTTTATGACTTCAAGCCGTGGGCAGGCTTCCACAAGCCGCCTCACCAGACTGAAGTAGTTGCCGGACAGGGGCTCGCCAGGCCACATCCGGACTATAAGGCTCCTCATGGCCTGTTCGGCCGCCTTGTGAAGCTCGACCAACTGCTTCATCTGGTCGCTCATGGGCACGGGGTGTTCGGTCACAGTATACTGAGACCAGAACAACTTCTCCGCCGAACTCCCCTCCTTAGCTCCGTAAAACTCTGCGGCATGCAGAACACTGTAGGGAAGATCTGCAAACGCTCCTGGAGAGCTCCGAACTCGGGTAAGAAAAAGGAAAGTCTCCTTCACATGCTTGCTTTGCATAATGAATGCCTTACCCGCTGCTATCTTCTTCACCGCGTCAATCTCCTGAAGGGCCTTGTGGGCTTCAGCCTTGACGCTCCGGAAGATTTCAAGCGCCTGGGTGAGCTCAGACTCTCGCCTTTTAGAGTCCAGCTCCAAGGACTCGTGCTTTTTGTCAAGAGCCTCGAGCTCTTGCCGCACCTCGCCTACTCGGGCTTCTTGCTTCTCCCGTTCAATGCGCTCATTGGCCGCTTTGTCTTCGGCCTTAGCCAACATCTCCCTCAGGGTCGCCACTTTGGTCGTGGCCCCTGACAAATCCATGATGATCCTATTACCTTACACCCGAACTCCTTTTCGATATATAGACAAAGGTATTGCTTACCTTTGTTCTCCTCGAGCTGCCTCGTGGTAAGGATGAGCTCGGTCTCGGACTGCTTTAGGTCCTGCTTCAGTGCAGAGACCTCCGCAGTACGTGCGGCAGCGGCCAGCAGCGAAGCCTGCACATACACATAGATACATTATGGTTAAACTCCTGAGTCATCATTTGGTCCTCTAATTGGCTTTTCTTCTTGAATGCTGAATAGGGCATTAGGGGCTACGATCTATGTGGTACCATTTTCTTTTATTTTGATCGCTTAACTCAAAGCCTGTTAGTAGGCTGGCGCAAGCTTCGGTCAGTCTGTTTTTGGTAGAGTGAACCTTTTCGACACTGCGCTCATGATAGTGCGGTGCTCTTCGTCGATGGAAGCGCTGCGAAGCGCTTCCAGCAAGTTGTCCGGTGCCTCTGGATGAACAGAGGAAACCGGCACGGATGGTTGGCCCCCTTAACAGGGGACCGCCTGCCGGAGTCCGAAACCATTGGAGGTTCCCGCGCAGTGTCCGGCTGGGGCCCAAACTCGGAGCCCGTAGGAGCCTCGCTCCCTTGGTACCCAGGGTCCGGGAAGTCGCCGCGAGGCGCCCCCAGGACCACCTCCCCTTGGCTCGGTGCCTTTTGAGACAACACCTCGGCGTTGTCCGTAGGGCGAGGGGTGGAAGCGGTCCGAGGAGAACCGCTATTCATATCTGACGAGTCCAAAGAGCCGCTCGACGAGGGTACGTCGAGATGAGCTCGGGACGGACTGCATAATCATGTTTGGCATGAGGAGAGGCAGTGCAATATAACATACCATGAAGTACTATGGTGTCCGGACACTTACGACTTCGCCAGGGGCTTGTCCCTGGGTAGCCACTCGTCGCCGCTGTCGGCGGCCGTCGTGGCGCAGTCCGGAGGGAGGGTCCTTCCCTTCTTGGCCCCTTCGGCTTGCCCGAATGGGTCGGCCTTCCTTTTCTTGTCTCCCCCGGCTGTGGGGGAGAACTTTTTTCCTCCTCCTCCTCGTTTCCATGGGAGGAGTGCGTGTTGGAGTCCTCGGACGATGAGTCTGATACAACCTTGCACCGGAGACCCTTGCGGGTCCCTGTGGCCTTCTTCTTGGCCTTCTTTGTCGGCACCTCATAAGGTGCCAGAGTCAGCGTCTTCGTTAGAAGAGCGTCTGCAGGATCCTCAGGCAGGGGGGCTGGGCAATCAAGCCGCTCCGCTGTCTCTATCCAGTCCTGTTAATGACATGGAAGCTTAGATCCTACATATAACTAAACCAGGGCAAATAAATACCCTGAGAAATATAAAAAGCCTACCGGATGGGCGCGGTGCTTTGCGCTGAGTCCGTGGTCCTTGGTGAGTGAGGGAGGAATCTCGGCGCTCTTGAACAGCACCCTCCAGACGTCCTCGTGCATCGTGTCGTAAAGCTCTCGCAGCGTCTGGTGCTTGGCCGAGTCAAACTCCCATAAATCAAATGCCCGTCGTTGACACGGAAGGATCCGGGGGAAGAGCATAACCTGGACCACGTTGACCAGCTTGATTTTCTTGTTCATCATGTTCTGGATGCAGGTCTGGAGTCCGGTCAGCTCTACCAAAGAACCCTAGGACAGGCCCTTCTCTTTCCAGGAGATGAGCCGCGTGGGGACTCCGGATCGAAATTTGGGGGCCGCCACCCAGTTGGAGTCACGCGACTCAGTGATGTAGAACCACCCTGATTGCCACCCCTTTATGGACTCCACATAGGAGCCCTCGAGCCAGGTGACGTTAGGCATCTTGCCCACCATGGCGCCTCCGCACTCTGCCTGCTGGCCGATCACCACCTTCGGTTTGACATTAAAAGTCTTCAGCCACAGGTCGAAATGGGGCTTGATGCGGAGGAAGGCCTCGCACACGATGATAAACGCCGAGATGTTGAGGATGAAATTGGGGGCCAGATCATGAAAATCCGGCCTGTAGTAGAACATGAGTCCGCTGACGAAAGGGTGGAGAGGAAATCCCAGTCCGCGGACGAAGTGGGTAAGAAAAACTACCCTCTCATGGGCTTCAGGCGTAGGGATGATCAGCCCTACATCTGGCAGCCGGTGCACGATGTTCGCGGCCAGATATCTGGCTTCCCGTAACTTTTTGATGTTCTCCTCCGTGATGGAGTAGACCATCCACTTGCCTCCTGCTCCGGACATGCTTGGAGTGGTTTGAGAGGAAGAACACGAGCTCGGGCGCTAGAGCTCGAGTGTGCGGGAATGGGTCCGGGCGTGGCCACAGTGCCCCGTATAGGCTACCTGAGGGAGTCCTGGATTATGGGGTCTCCGGACAGCCGGACTATATCCTTTGGCCGGACTATTGGACTATGAAGATACAAGATTGAAGACTTCGTCCCGTGTCCGGATGGGACTCTACTTGGCGTGGAAGGCAAGCTAGGCAATACGGATATGTATATCTCCTCCCTTGTAACCGACCTTGTGTGACCGTAGCCCCCTCCGGTGTCTATATAAACCGGAGGGTTTTAGTCCGTAGGACAACATACACTCATACCATAGGCTAGCTTCCAGGGATTAGCCTCTCTGATCTCGTGGTAGATCAACTCTTGTAATACTCATATCATCAAGAACAATCAAGCAGGAGGTAGGGTATTACCTCCATCAAGAGGGCCCGAACCTGGGTATACATCGTGTGCCCTGCCTCCTGTTACCATCTACCTTAGACGCACAGTTCGGGACCCCCTACCCAAGATCCGCCGGTTTTGACACCGACACTACCCGTGGCCCATTACTCC
This sequence comes from Triticum aestivum, assembly GCF_018294505.1. Classification (NCBI taxonomy): domain Eukaryota; kingdom Viridiplantae; phylum Streptophyta; class Magnoliopsida; order Poales; family Poaceae; genus Triticum; species Triticum aestivum. The sequence continues at coordinate 319,581,165 of NC_057809.1, read as the reverse complement.
GACAGTAGTCCCCGAAGCTGGTGTGGGGCCACGGTTCGAGGAGCCGAGGAGCCTCAACAGTTTCCTCCTCCGGGTGTGCTGAAGGAAGCTCCATCCGACTTCTGGGGAGCAGGTTGCCAGGAGTCGGATAGGTCCAGTCGGACCCCTCTGGGATTTCGAATGCATCGGCGAGAACGAGGTGGCGTGCTTGCTAAGCTTCTCTGCCTGCCGTCCGTCGTGAGCGTGCCACATGGCGCCGGCCAGCCAGGTTGGCCTACCATCCCACGCGCGTGACGGGACGCGACCGCAGGCCGTGCCCGCCACCACCGGGCCCCGGGCCGTGAGCGGATCCGCTGCGGCCAAGGCGGGGCGGTTGGGTTTCCCCATGGAGTTACTGCGCGTAGTACCCGCGCAGTAAAGGCGGGACCGTGGGGTCGTGGGCACAGTTAATCCCACGATCCAACACCCACCCCTCGGCTTCTTAGCCCGTAGGCTATAAGTAGGGGGAGGACAGGGAGCGGCGAAGCACACGCGCCCCTCCACCCCACTCTCCCTCACTTCTTCTCGCCACAGCACCCCGAGCCCCGCCGAAGCGCTGCCGCAGTTTGTCTCCGTCGAGTTCGTCCGTCAACCTCTCGTCCCCATGGCGCGCGCCGGAGCCTGGGACGACTCCATAGTTCATGAAGATCACATTGACTTTCTCCGCCAGACGCAGCGACTGCCCAGCCAGGACTACGTGAGGGTTCGCCTCGCGCCAGAGGGGGAGTTCTCGCCGGCGCCGGAGGAGGACAAGCGGGTCATCTTCTGCTCGCACTACCTGCGTGGCCTCAGCCTGCTGGTGAGCGGCTTCTTCCGGGCCTTGCTCAAATTCTACAACCTCCAGCGGCACCACCTCACCCCGAACACGATGGTGCTGCTGTCCGCCTTCGTCACTCTGTGCGAAGGCTTCCTCGGCGTCCTTCCCATTATCGAGCTTTGGGGGGAGTTTTTCTACACCAAGCTCGGCACCGTCGTCGTGGGCGTGCCGGCTCAATGCGGCGCCATCATCGCGGTGCGGAGGCCAGGAGGCGACAATCCATTTCCTCCCATCACGCTAATCCAGTCGGTGAAGATGTGGCAGCAGTCGTACTTCTACATGAAGAGCATCTTCGTGGAAGGTGCTGGGTAAACCTGCCAGCTTACGCTGCCAGCCCGCCTGCCTGGAGGCGGCCCAACTGGTCGTACGGGCCAAGACATTATCACCATTTGGAGCCGCCTCCATCGCGCGGCTCTAGGTGCTGGTGCAGTCGGAGGGCCTAACCGAGCCCGACTTGCTGTCCTCCTTCGTGTCGTGCCGGGTGCTCCCGCTCTAGGGCCGCCCTCACATGATCTGTCAGATGAGCGGGCATCGGGACCCAAGCCGGCTGTGCACCAAGGAGATGCCTCACGCAGAGGTAGCTCATATGGTGAACTACCTTGCGAACTGCAAGCTCACGGAAGAGTGGCGGTTCGGCAACGAGCCGTAATCTCGCGCCAACCCCGCGCCTATGGTAAATTTCCTTTCCTTCCCTCATTCTTTCTTTTTGCCGAGTTCGGTTTGTCTAACCTGACCAACCGGCTCTTCAAATAGAGCGCCCTCCTCCAGCTGGCAGCTCGCGCCGCAGGGCCGGAGCATCATTTTCTCCCCGACCGAGCGGAGAGCGACATGGATGACCCCGACTTGGGGGTGGCGGACTTGGAGGACAACGCCGAGGGAGGGGGTAGCACAGTGGGCAGCTCAGGGCTCGGAGCCAGCCTCAAGGACTGGCCAGATGATGACGCGGGGGAAGTCGTCACATGCCGCCAGCCGGGGACCGACCGGCAGGGCGCGAGCTCGTCTACTGTGTCGGCAGCCCGAGGTGGTGCGCATAAGCGTAGGGCTGCGCCGAGCCTGTTTGGCAGCCGGCCGAAGAAGCCTAGGGGCTCGGCCGCGGCGACCAAGTGGGATGAAGCGGCCACGAAAGCCATCCGCTTCCGCAAGTCTGTGAAGTAGCCGCAGCTAGTTTCCGCGTAAGTACTGCCTTCCTCTTGTCTGAGTTTCTTCGCCTTGTTTCCCTTGATCTAGGGCTCCGCTCTCTCTTGAGAAGTCGGTCGCCGCCTGCATCGTGGGATCGGCGGAGACTTCCACCAGAACCCGGCAGATCGATCCGGCCGCCGACTTCCGTAAGGAGACGGAGCGGAACACGCGGGAGGCGTGCGAGGAGCAGGAAGCCGCATGCATGGAGAAGGCGGAGGCAGACAGGGAGGAGGCCGCCGCATTGAAGAAGCTGGCAGAGGCCGAGGCCGCTACCATGGCGAAGAACCAGGCCGAGGAAGCCGCACACCGTCAGTCGACGATGTTTGTTATCCCCCTGAACTCTGTGCCGCCACCATCGGAGTTCGTGGCGCAGACTGGGGAAACCAGCGGCGAGCACCCTATCATGGAGAGGTACAACGACGACATGGCCATGCCGGACGTAATCGTGCCCCCGCCACCACCTTCTGAGGAGGCGCGAGACAAGTAGCCAACCGACCTACCGGCGCCACCAGCCGGAAACGAGATGGTGACGGGCCCGAGTCCTGGGGTCTGCACACCCTTACGCCGCCGGCTCGCGAAAGCGGCCTCGACGCCACGCCCGCTGGAGACCGGTAGCACAAGCTCCTCGATTCCGGACACCGAGGCGACTAGTGCCGCGCCCATTGGGTGGGTGCGGGGAGGCAGGACGGGCCCTCTAAACAAGGCAATCCTAGACGTTCAAGCCAAACTCCGCGCCGAGGCCGGCGCTCTCAAGCTCTACAACAAGGCGTTCCTGGACTCGCGAGAGGCCATCCGGGTATGCTTCTTGCTTCTTTGTTTTAATTCTTGAATTGCTTCGTGGGGGCGCGCCAGCGCACCCACTAGGTGTAGTCCCAGAGTTTCGGGCCGGCTGCTGAGCAGGCAGCCCAGAACTTTAATTAGCAAGCTCTGAGTTACTAATATCTTTGCTACAGGACTATCATAACCTCCGTGCAGCCACCTTCAACTCCAGAGTCTAGGAGTTGGATCAACGTGCCGTCGACTTGTCGGAGAGCCGAAGTAAGTCTCCTTCTTTCTCTGTGGGGGCACGCTGGCACACCCGCGGGTTGTAGTCCCTGAGATTCGGGCCGACTGCTGAGCAGTCGGGCCGGATCTTCCTGGCAACTTCATCTTTCTTCGCTGATTGTTGACGTCCTTTCTTTTTCTTCTTTTGCATAAGCCAACGCCACCCTTCAACGGCAGCTGGGCGAAGCCAACACCGCGCTGCGTGGCAAGGAGGTGGACTGCAGCAAGCTGGCCGAAGAGGGCGACCGGCTGGTCGTGCAACTAGCGGAGCAGGCGGAGCTTCTCAAGAAGGCTCAGAAGGAGGCGGAGGACAAGGGGGCGGGTCTCCTTGCTGAGTTCGAGATCGAGCGCTCCGCCTGGACTGAAAAGGAGGCGATGCTGACGGCCGGCTTTGGCGAGATCGAGGACATGGTCGATGGTAAGCCTCCTTCTTTACTCTTTCTTCAAACCGCCGGCTTTTGATCAACCCGACTTCTCATTTCTGTTCTGACTCTTTGCTTTTTTGTCCGGGCAGACTTCTTCCCAGGTCACTCTGGTGCTGCCAACCAGGCTATTGAGGCCGACTGCGAAGGACGAAGGGCAGAAGGCGAGGAGATCGCTGCCAATGCCCCTCGCACTCTTCGCAAGCAGCTTCTCAGCATCGAGGCTCGTCTTCGGCCAAATCATCGGATGTTGCGCCGCCTTCAGCGTGTCGGCGCCCAAGAGATCGCCGCCCTGTGGCCTGACTTGCCGGCTCCATGCACCCCCAGCCGGACTGCCGACTGGCTGGAGGTGGCGGCCGGCCACCTTGAGGCGTGGAAGGGCTCCTTCGCCCGGGCCAGAGCACGCCGGGCCTTGGAATTCGTCAAGGCGTGGTACCCTGGGCTAGATCTAGCCCAATTGACCACGTTTCACCAGGAAGCCCAGGAGGAGCTGGCGGCGGTGGAGGCTGAGCTTGTGTGGCGGACGGTAGCAATCGCCGAGTACACCGACACCGGCGTCTTCATCTCGGAGCTGGCCAAGAATGGTGCCGAGGCGCCACCAGAATGGTTAGGGCTGAACCCAGAGGATGGCGAGGACTCGACCGAGGTGATCGACTCCAGTGATGAAGGAGAAGACAACGAGGAGGAGAAAAACGAAGAGTAGGCGCTAGAGGGCGGAGCGAACGACCAGCCTCAACTCGACCGCGCCTCCAGCAACGAGCCACACCCAAGCGAGCCGGCTGCTGCTGAAGGTGACCGAGCGGAGACCGACGAGTCGGCCGCTCAACCAGACGGCACCACCCACTCCACCATTCCGCCGAACCCGCCTGCTGCTTCCTAGGCTTCCTTTTTACCTTATTTCTTCCTGCTTATTAGTCTCAACAAACTTTGTTAACTTTGCACAATTCCACCCGCGAGGTGTATTTCAAACTCATGTTGGATATCGGCCAAGGTCCTTTTGATGTGGAAATATCTTATCCGAGTTCTATCTTTCCTTGCTTTCTGCTCTTTTGGCTTTTTTCCTTTGCCGCCTTCCCTTGGTTTGCCGTCTTGTGAGCCAAACAGCCGCTCTGCGGACTGTTGCTGGGTCAAGTACTTAGCCACTTTCGGGAAGGCAAGTACTTAGCCGGCTATATTTTTCTGGCAAGTTAAGTAGAGGCCGCCCGGCCGGCTGCTTGGCAGCCGGTCGGTGAGGCGAGAAGCCGGCTTGGACTATGTGTATGCTTTAGGTCCTTAGCCATTTTTCATGGAGACGCCCTTTTCGCCTTAGCTCCTGCCGACCGAACAGTCGCTCTGCGAGCTGTGGCCTTTGGCAGGAGAAAGCTAAGGTGCCAACACACTACTTGTCCGGCTGCAGGAAGCATTTCATAGTACAAAGCGGCAAGTCCCCGGGTCAACTAGTCGAACCCGGTGCCAGACTGTCTAATGGGATAACATGAATGACAGGCGTAATACTTATCATATAGATAAAAGAGGGCAGTCCCCGAGCTCTTCTCGGGGGACCCGGAGTCTTCGTTCTTAATACAATAGTTGTCGTGATACATACTGCTTTTAATTGTAAAACCTTCGAAGGAGATTCACATTCCATGGTCGCTCCGTCTCCTTGTCGGAGTCATTTCTTTTGCGTGCTCGTGGCTTTCGAGCATCGATGAGGTAGTAGGAGTCGTTGCCCAACACCTTGCTGATGATGAAGGGGTCTTCCCAAGGTGCGGAGAGCTTGTGTTGGATGGCTGTTCGCTGGATCAGTTGGAGCACAAGGTCTCCTTCTTGGAAGGATCTTGGCTTGACCTTTTGGTTGTAGTATCGGCGAAGACTCTACTGGTAGATGGTGGACCGGCTGAGTGCCAACAGCCTGCCCTCTTCCAGCATATTGACGTCATCTTGTCGTGCTTCTTCTGCCTTCTCTTTGGTGTACATGGTGACTCGAGGGGAGTCGAATTCTATATTCGTCGGGATGACGGCTTCGGCACCGTAGACGAGGAAGAAAGGAGTGAAGCCGGTTGATTTGTTCGGGGTTGTGCGTAGACTCCAGAGGACGGCCGGCAGCTCGTCGAGCCAGCAGCCGGCCGAACGCTCCAGAGGCTCGACCAGTCGGGGCTTGATGCCGGACAAAATAAGGCCGTTTGCTCGCTCCACTTGGTCGTTTGACTGCGGATGGGCTACAGACGCTAAGTCCAGTCAGATGCCCTGCGTCGCGCAGAAATGGGCCAAGGCGCCTTTGGCGAAGTTCGTGCCGTTTGTCGGTAATGATACTGTGTGGTATGCCATACTGGATGGTGATGTTGCAGATGAAGGTCACACCGGTCGGACCATTCAATTTTTTGATTGGTTTTGCTTCTATCCACATGGCGAACTTGTTCACCGCGACAAGCAGATGAGTCATGCCACCTCGTGCTGTTTTGAATGGTCCGACCATGTGCAGGCCCCAGACAGCAAAGGGCCAGGCAATGGGGATAGTCTTGAGTGCAGAAGCCGGCTGATGAGGCTTGGAGTGGAACTTCTGGCACCCTTTGCATTTCTAGACCAGGTCTTCGGCGTCTTCTAGAGCAGTCGGCCAGAAAAAACCATGGCGAAAAGCTTTGGCAACAAGTGCTCTAGAAGCCGCGTGGTGACCACACTCACCTTGATGGATATCTTTGAGGATTTCTTGGCCTTGCTCTAGCTCCAAGCAGCGCTGGTAAACACCAGTGACGCTGCGCCTCACAAGTTCTCTGTTGACGATTTGTGTACGCTGCTGCCCGGCGTTGCACCTGCCGGGCCGAGATCTCATCAGTCGGCAGTTTTTTGTTCATCAGGAAGTTGAGGATGTGGTGGGCCTATGAAGGTGTTGCAATTTCTTTGATTGCCAGGACCGCTACTTGCACGAGGGCGGTTGGGCTGGGAGGCGGTGGGTTGGAGTCGGCCGCTGCTTGTTGAATTGACGAAGTCGCCGGGCCGACTGTTGCGTCCCCGGGTCGGGCCCTGAGGTCCCAGGGCCAGGTGCGACTACTGCAGTCCCCGGACCGCCTGCCGAAGTTCCCGTGCCGGCTGCTAGGGCTCTTAAGTCGGATCCGACTGCTTCAGGAGGAGCCGGCACAAAGATGGAATTCGACTCTGGCGATGGTTTAACAGAGGGCTTGAGGAGCCGTTGCAGGGCGACACCGGCTGGTATTGATTGCCGGGTGGAGCCAATTCGTGCCAAGGCGTCGGCTTGCTCATTTTCATTTCTTGTCACGTGGAGGAACTCGCACCCTTCGAAGTATCCACTGAGTTGCTGTACGAGGAAGCGGTAGCTGGACATATTTGCATCCTTGGCGCCCCAGTCGCCCGATAACTACTGGACCACCAAGTCGGAGTCTCCATAGGACAGGATCCGACGAATGCCGAGTTCCTTGGCAAGCCAGAGCCCGTGTATGAGCGCTTCGTATTCAGCAATGTTTTTGGAGGCGGCAAAGTGAATTTGCAGCACATATCTGAGCTTGTTGCCTTTGGGAGAGGTGAGGACGACGCCGGCTCCCAAACCGGTGTGCATCTTGGAACCATCAAAGTGCATTCGACAATGAGTGGAGTCTGGTGCCGGCGGTAGGTACTGAGTCTCGACCTAGTCAACGAGGAAGTCGGCCAGCGCTTGGGACTTGATGGTAGTGCGAGGTTGGTAGTAGATGGTGTAGGAGGCCAAGTCTATGGCCCATTTGTCCACTCGGCCTGAGGCATCTCGGCTTCTAATGATCTCGGCAAGTGGGGCTGTGCAGACCACAGTGATGGGGTGCTCTTGGAAATATGGCTTCAATTTCTTGGAAGCAAAATGCACGCCATAGCACATCTTCTGGTAGTGGGGGTAGTTCTGCTTGGAGGTGGATAGTAGTTCACTCAGGTAATACACCGGTCTCTGTACCGGTAGAGCTCTGCCTTCTTCCTTGCGCTCTACCACTATGACTATGCTGACCACCCAGCTGGTAGCGGTGATGTATAGGAGCATGGGCTCCTTGGGAGTCGGGGCCGCCAGGACAGGCGGAGTGGTCAACATTTTCTTGAGCTGGATAAAAGCTTCATCCGCCTTGTCGTTCCACTCGAAAAAGTGGTCTTCTTCATGAGCTGATACAGGGGAAGAGTGTAACACCCCGGATGTAATTTACCTTATCTGTACTCCAACTCTTGCCGTTTCCGGCCTAAGTTATTTTATTTTCTTCTCTATCGGGTTTTTGTCTCCGTGTGTTGTGGCCTTTGTCATGCATCTCATATCATGTCATCATGTGCATTGCATTTGCATACATGTTCGTCTCATGCATCTGAGCATTTTTCCCGTTGTCCGTTTTGCATTCCGGCGCTCCTATCTCATCCGGTGCCCTTTTCTACCTCTTTTCGTGTGCGGGGGTTAAACATTTTCGGATTGGACCGAGACTTGCCATGCGGTCTTGGTTCACTACCGGTAGACCGCCTGTCAAGTTTCATGCCATTTGGACTTCGTTTGATACTCCAACGGTTAATCGAGGGACCGAGAAGGCCTCGTTTGTGTTGCAGCCCAACACCCTTCCAATTTGGCCCAAAACCCACCAAAAACCCTTCCATCATCTAGAGCGTTCGATCACGATCGCGTGGCCGAAAACCGTGCTCAATTTGGAGCCTCCTAGCTCCTCCTACCTATAAAAAGGTCTCTCCCTCAAAAAATCCCAGATCCCCTCCTTCCAAAACCCTAAAAATCGCTCCGCCGCGCCGGACATTGTCCGAACCCCGCTGGACAAAGCAGCACCGCCGCCCGCGACCAGTGGCACGCTGACACGTGGCCGCCGGCCGCCTCCCGCCGCCGCGGGCCTGCAGGCCCATCCGCGGCACTCCTCGCCGCACCATCGGGCCGCGCCCCCGCGGCCGATCCGCCGCCTTATTCCTCCTCCGCGGCGCCCAGTCGCCATCCGCCTCCGCCTCGACACTGGCGAGCCACCGTGCCGCCTCGACGCCGGCGCCCGCCGCCCTAGTTCGCCGCTATCGCGCGCCGCCCCTCGCCGACCTCGCCGCCGCGCCGCCGTGCCGTCTTCGGCGACCTCCATCGCCAGGGCGGCCTCTCCTTCCTCCTCCCCGTCCACTCCGGTGAGCCCCATCGACAACTCCGGCGAACTGCTGCCACAACGCTCCAGCGTGCCTCGAACCGCGCGCTGGATCTGGATCTCAGAAAACTCTCGGTTGACTTTTTCATCCCCGAACCCTAATTTTTTGCAAACTTTGGCATGCCATAACTCCGCATCCGTAACTCCGATTTGCGTATGTAGCATATCAAAATGTTCGTCTCGACGAGTACATCATTTCATCTCATTGCATCATTTTCATTTGAGCTCATCTTGATGCCCGAAATGCTGTTGGAAGAGGGCTATGTGATGAATTTGTCAGATCTGTTTCAGCAAAAAGCTATTTGTCATTTTTTCCATGATTAATATGTGCATGCTATGATCCTGAGCTCTACATGTGTTTTGTTATACGCCATGCCATCTTTACAGAGGTGGTTGCCATGTATTTTTGAGATTTTTGTGGTGACTAGCACAAGCTTGCAAAATAGCGTAATCGGTAATGCTGATTTCAGGGACTTAGAATTTCACCAAGTCCTTGTCCTGATTTTGTCGTTATGCCATATGTTCATGTTGTTTCCTAGTGATCCGTGTCTATTTTGAGGATGATCAGTAAGGACGATTTGTTAACATTGTGGTGCTCTATCCATCCATGTCTTTGTTTGCATTTATGGATAACCCTAGCTCGAGTCAATCGAGCTCTACTTTTGCTATATCGTGAATCCTGGCAGATTGTTGACATGTTTAGCGATTTTGCCGAGGATGTTGCTATTGATCCGTGCATGCTATGTTTTTGTTCTTGCCATGTATACGTCCTATGCTATGTATTCTTGATGGGTGTATGCTTAGTTTGTCATGCCATGCTCTGTAGTGAGTGCATCGAGCTCGTAAACATGCCTACTCGCTAACTGATTTGCATGCTCCAGTTTTCCACCAAGTCTGGAATCTGTTTATGTTTTTGCCATGTTCGCATGCTTAAAATTGTATTTTCTGATCCCTTTTGGCTCAAGGTCACTAAGGGACTTTTGTTAAGTTCTTTGAGTATCTTCATGACATACCTTGCTATGCCTTGTTTAGTTCCTGTAGCATGTAGGTTTCATGCTCTAAAGTGTGCTTCCTGATGATAAATTCCAGACTTGTGTTAATTTCATAAAGTCTGAAACCTGTTATCATATGCACTTTTGCCATGGTTGTTTGAACCTGTTAATGGACGAATTAGCCGTAGCTTAGTGTTCGTCTTTTTGTCAAGCATCATGAGTGGATCCCTGCCATATATTTTTTTGCCATGTTTGAGTGATGTAGCATATATATCTTGATGCATTTAGATGGCTACTTGCTGATCATCGCAGACCGGTGCCATATTTGTTTTGCTTGCCATTTCCAAACCGTGCATCCGATTCCTGTGATCTTTATATCGATTTCAACCGGAATCACCTCACCTTTCCAGTGGCACTGTTGGATTTCCAAGTTGTGGCCAGGTTCTATCATTCATTGTCAAATCTTGCATATGCATCGCATACCGCATCCCGCATATCATACCATGTTTGCATAATGTTGTTTGAGCATTGCATGTGGTTGATTGTGTTACGTTTGCTTGCTGTTCTTGTTTGGGTAGACTGGGAGACGAGTTCGTGAACGAGGAGCCCGTTGAGTTCGCTTACGAGGATCAAGTCAACTCTGAGAACTTTGCAGGCAAGATGATCATACCCTCGAAATCACGTCTATCTTTGCTTGCTAGATGCTCGCTCTTTTGCTATGCCTATGCTACGATTCCTACCACTTTCTTATCATGCCTCCCAAATTGGCATGTCAAACCTCTAACCAACCATGTCCTAGCAAACCGTTGTTTGGCTATGTTACCACTTTGCTCAGCCCCTCTTATAGCGTTGCTAGTTGCAGGTGAAGATTGGAGATTGTTCCTTGTTGGAACATTGTTTATTGTTGGGATATCACCATATTATCTTGTTTATCTTAATGCATCTATATACTTGGTAAAGGGTGGAAGGCTCAGCCTTTTTCCTAGTGTTTTGTTCCACTCTTGCCGCCCTAGTTTCCGTCATATCGGTGTTATGTTCCCAGATTTTGCGTTCCTTAGGTGGTTGGGTTATAATGGGAACCCCTTGACTATTCTCCTTGAATAAAACTCCTCCAGCAATGCCCAACCTTGGTTTTACCATTTGCCACCTAGCCTCTTTTTCCCATGGGTTTCCGGAGCCCGAGGGTCATCTTTATTTAAACCCCCCTGGGCCAGTGCTCCTCTGAGTGTTGGTCCAAACTAGGCAGCCTGGGGGGCCACCTCGGGGAAACTCGAGGGTTGGATTTACTCGTAGCTTGACCTATCTGAGTGTGCCCTGAGAACGAGATATGTGCAGCTCCTATCAGGATTTGTCGGCACATTTGGGCAGTGTTGCTGGAATGTTTTACCATTGTCGAGGATGTCTTGTAACCGGGATGCTGAGTCTGATCGGAATGTCTCGGGAGAAGGAATATCCTTCGTTGACCGTGAGAGCTTGTGATGGGCTAAGTTGGGACTCCCCTGCAGGGATTTGAACTTTCGAAAGTCGTGCCCGCAGTTATGGGCAGATGGGAATTTGTTAATGTCCGGTTGTAGATAACATGAAACTTAACTTAATTAAAATGAATTAACCGCGTGTGTAACCATGATGGTCTCTTCTCGGCGGAGTCCGGGAAGTGAACACGGTGTTGGAGTAATGCTTGACGTAGGTTGTTCTAGGATCACTTCTTGATCATAGTTGTTCATCCGTGCTTTTGCCTTCTCTTCTCGCTCTCTTTGCGTATGTTAGCCACCATATATGCTAGTCGCTTGCTGCAGCTCCACATCATACCTTGCCTTACCTAAAAGCTTAAATAGTCTTGATCGCGAGGGTGTGAGATTGCTGAGTCCCCATGACTCACAGATTACTTCCAAACCAGATGCAGGGACCGATGATACTATTCCAGGCGATGCGCTTGAGCTCAAGTGGGAGTTCGATGAAGACTCTCGTCGTTACTATGTGTCTTTCCCAGATGATCAGTAGTCGAACCATGAGTGTATTGGATGATTTTAATGTTATTCATGTATTTGTATGATGTGGCGAGTGTAAGCCAACTATGTACCTTTTCCCCTTTTATCTATTTACATGGGTTGTTGTGAAGATTACCTTACTTGCGACATTGCTTTCAATGCGGTTAAGCCTCTAAGTCGTGCTTCGACACGTAGGAGATATAGCCGCATCGAGGGCGTTACAAGTTGGTAATCAGAGCCTTCCTCGACCTTAGGAGCCCCCTACTTGATCGAATCGTTGGCGTTGTTGAGTCTAGAAAAATGTTTTGAGTTAATTAGGAATTATATATCGGAGAGTTTAGGAATTCTTTCTACTCCCCAGTCCCGTCATCGCTCTGGTAAGGCATCCTGACATAGAGTTTTGGCTCTTCTCTTCTAAAATTTCACTAAATTTTTTTTAGGATCACGCGGGCATCTTGGAATCGTTCCGATCGATTTGTGACGAGAACATTGTTCTTGGTGCCTCCTGTCATTTAGGGGTTGTGGAAGTGTCCCGAGGAGTTGAGCTCCGAGGTGTTGTCGTCACAATTTTATAGTTGAGATTCTGGAATACCTGAGTTTCGCCGACATCGAAAATCTCTTTTATGCAGTTGTTGGTGAGATAACCTCGACGCCACCCAGTACTGGGGCGGGAGTTCAGGAGTATTGCCATAACTTGTATAACGGATGCTTTTCGAAGGTTGAGGTAGATGATTTCCGAAGTTTTTCTCGGTTATGTGTTGAAGGATGGATACAGCTGGATGTAGGATTTGCTAGATTTGGGTGAGATATTATGCTTCCCCTGTATCCCCAACACCTGATTGCATAACCCGAAAGGTTCGGGAGATTCATAGGTGGGAATTCTTGTAGCCCTAGTTCTTCTTCCGCGGATATTTGGTTTGGGATTGGGTAATCCTCACCAAGTATTTGTTCTTGTCCGTACCTTGTTTTTATTTTTCTACCTCAATTCTAAGTGGCTTCTCAATTTATGGATATGTGACCATTTCGATTGGAATGCATTCGTTCATTTGGTTTAGATGTGAAGACTATATGTTGCAATTTCAACCCGCTTGATTGAGCTTCAATATTTGTCTGTCAATGTGCTAATGGATGTCAAACTCTTTAGGATGGCTCCTCCAACGCGCACGACTCCGAATCCTGATCAACCACCACCACCTCCACCTCCGGAGGCATGGCAAGCTGTGATGGCCGCTACCAATGCAAACACGCAGCTGATCATGCAACTTCTTCAAGAGCGCAACCAAGGGAACCAGTGCCAGGGCAACAATCACAATCAGTTTTCTACACTCAACCAGTTCCTTGCTAATCAGCCAAATACCTTCAGCAATTGTGTTGAGGCAACAGACGCTGATGATTGGCTCGTGGACATATGCAAGCATTTCGAGTGCAGTAACGTCAGGCCTAAGGACTTTGTCAAGTTCGCCTCCTTCCAACTCAAAGACCAAGCTGCAGAATGGTTTCAGCAGTGCAAAGATTCCAGAGGAGGCCGTGTGATTACCTGGGATGAATTCCGTCAAGACTTCAAAGCTCATAATATTCCTCAGAGTGTGGTTGAAAGCAAGCGTGAGGAATTCCGCAACATGAAGCAAGGCTCTATGTCTGTTTACGAGTACAACAAAATGTTTCAGAAGCTTGCCCGTTTTGCTAAGCAAGACGTCCCTAATGAGAAGAGCATGATATACCAGTTCAGGGGTGGTCTCAGGGAAGAAATCCAGCTAGCTCTTGTCCTCTTTGAGCCCAAGATGTACGATGAGTTTTACAACATGGCAATGAAGCAAGAGACTGCTCAACTGAAGTGCGATGCTTCCAAGAAGCGAGTCAGAGATGCTACTCCTTCTTCCTCAACTCAAGTGGCTAAGCAGCAGAAGTATTGGCTTCCTCCTCCTTCGTTCCGTCAGCCTTATCAGCAGAAGAGCAAAGGTGGCAGTGGATCTTCCCACCCCCCCCCAACCCTGGTTTTCAGCACAATACTTCGTCTCAAGCTCCAAGATCAAGTGCTCCGTATCACCGTCCGCTTTCAGAGGTCATGTGCAACAAGTGCCAACAGAAGGGTCACTATGCCAACAAATGCTTCAATCAGAGGCATCTCCCTCCTCCTCCTCCTGTGAGATCGGCAAGTACAACTGTGGTCAAGCATAACCCCAAGCACGCCAAGGTCAACTTGATGAATGTAGCTCAGGCAGAGGACTCATCAGATGTCATCATGGGTAACCTTCCTATTAACGATGTTCCTGCAAAAGTACTTTTTGACACTGGTGCATCGCATTGTTTCATGTCAAAGCCATTTTTTGGCAAGAATGAATTCGTTTCTCCTCATTTGGGCAAACAAATGGATATCGTTTCTCCTGGCAAACGTTTGAGTGCAAGTTTGGAGGTTCCAGATGTTACTATCACGTTGGGCGATTACAAGTTTCTTTCTTCTCCAATGGTCCTTGGTAACTCGGATATTGATCTTATTCTCGGAATGGACTGGCTTTCTAAGCACAAGGCTCAGCTTGATTGTGCTGCCAGGCAGATTCAATTGACTCATTCGTCTAAGGATGTAATTGTCTTTGCCGCTCGTGATGATACCATCCATCTGTTTTCTCTCAATGAGAAGGATGAACTGGATGCCATCTCTCAAATTCCAGTCGTTTGCGATTATCAAGACGTCTTTCCAGAAGAACTTCCAGGAATGCCTCCGCACTGGCAAGTTGAATTTGTCATCGATCTTAAGCCTGGCACTGAACCTGTTTGCAAACGTCCTTACAAGCTCGGACCTGAAGAGTTCAAGGAGCTGAAGAAGCAACTCGATGTTCAAGAGCGTATGGGTCTCATCCGACCTAGTTCTTCTCCGTGGGGTTGTGGAGTTCTTTTTGTGAAGAAGAAGGATGGAACGGATTGACTTTTTGACTACCGTCCATTGAATAAGAAGACTATAAAGAACAAGTACCCACTTCCCAACATCAATGAGCTGTTTGAACAACTCAAAGGTGCTCAAGTATTCTCCAAGCTTGATCTCCGTATGGGCTATCACCAGACCCGAATTCATGAGCAAGATAATCCCAAGACGGCTTTCAGAGCAAGCTATGGTTCATATGAATACACTGTCATGTCTTTTGGCCTCATCAACGCTCCTCCGACTTTCTCTCGCATGATGAACTTCATCATCAACGCCTACACAAATGACTTCGTCTTGGTCTACCTCGATGACATTTTGGTCTTTTCCAAGAACAAGGAAGATCATGCCAAGCACTTGCGTTTGGTGCTCGATAAGCTCAGAGAACATCAGTTCTACGCCAAATTTTCAAAGTGCGAGTTTTGGTTCGATGAGGTACTCTATCTTGGGCATATCATCTCTGCCAAGGGCATAGCGGTGAATCCTGAGAAGGTGTCTGCAATTGTGAATTGGGAACCACCTCAGAACGTGAAGCAACTCCGCAACTTCTTTGGTCTCGCAAGCTACTATCGAAGGTTCGTTGAGAACTTCTCAAAGATCGCAAAGCCTCTTTCCAACCTTCTCCAGAAGCACGTGAAGTACGTTTGGTCTCGGGAATGTGACATCGCTTTCAACACCCTGAAAGAGAAATTAGTCATTGCTCCAGTTCTGACTCCTCCTGATGAATCCAAACCGTTCGAGGTCTTCTATGATGCCTCTCTCCAAGGTCTTGGTGCAGTGTTGATGCAAGAGAAGAAAGTTGTGGCTTATATCTCTCCCAGTTGAAGCCCAACGAAAAGAACTACCCCACTCACGACCTCGAGTTGGCGGCAGTTGTGCATGCTCTTTTGACTCGGACACATCTCTTATTGGGAAGGAAAGTGGATATAGTCACTGACCACAAGAGTCTCAAGTACATCTTCACTCAGCCTAATCTCAACCTCAGGCAAACTCATTGGGTCGAAATGATTCAAGAGTATAATCTGAGCATTGAATATACTCCAGGCAAGGCCAATGTAATTGCTGATGCATTGAGCAGGAAGGCTTACTGCAACAGTTTGATTCTCAAGCCTTACCAACCCGAGCTTTGTGAAGCTTTCCGCAAACTGAATCTGCAAGTTGTTCCTCAAGGTTTCCTCGCCAACCTCCAAGTCTCTCCTACTTTGGAAGATCAGATTCGCGAGGCTCAACTTCTTGATGCTATGGTGAAGAAGGTGAAGATTGGGATTGCCAAGAGTCAACCCAAGTACAAGTGCTATCGTCTTGATGACAAAGATACTCTCTTCTTCGAGGATCGCATTATTGTGCCTAAAGGTGACCTTCGTAAAGTCATTATGAACGAGGCTCAAAATTCACTCCTCTCTATCCACCCTGGAAGTACAAAGATGTACCAGGACCTCAAGCATGCGTATTGGTGGACTCGAATGAAGCATGAGATTGCTTAGTTCGTGAATGAATGTGATGTCTGCAGAAGAGTGAAGGCAGAACACCAACGACCAGCTGGTCTCCTCCAACCTCTTGCCATTCCAGAATGGAAGTTTGACCACATTGAGATGGACTTCGTGACAGGATTTCCAAAGTCCAAGCGTGGCAATGATGCTATCTTCGTTGTCATCGACAAACTCACTAAAGTGGCTCACTTTCTGCCTATTAAAGAGTCTATCACAGCAGCTCAATTGGCAGAGCTTTATACCTCTCTGATTGTGTCTCTGCATGGCATTCCGCAGTTGATTTCTTCAGATCGTGGCATCATCTTTACCTCCAAGTTTTGGGATTCTTTTCAGAAGGCCATGGGCACCAACGTCCGTTTCAGCACAGCTTTTCAACCTCAAACTAGCGGCCAAGTCGAGCGTGTCAATCAGATTCTTGAAGATATGCTCAGGGCTTGCGTTATCTCTTTCAGTATGAAGTGGGAAGATTGTCTTCCATATGCCGAGTTCTCCTACAACAACAGCTTCCAAGCGAGTTCGGGCAAGGCCCCATTTGAAATACTCTATGGCAAGAAGTGCCGTGCTCCTCTTAACTGGTCAAAGATCGGTGAACATCAACTTCTTGGAAATGACTTGATCACAGAGGCAGAGGAGATGTGCAAAGTCATTCATGATAACCTCAAAGCAGCGCAATCACGCTAGAAGAGATACTATGATAGTAAGCATCGTGATTTGGCTTTCGAGATCGGAGAACATGTTTACCTCTGCGTCTCTCCAATGAAAGGTACTCGTCGCTTCGGTATCAAACGGAAGCTTGCCCCTAGATACGTGGGTCCTTTCAAGATCGTCAGCAAGAGAGGCGATCTCGCCTATCAACTCGAGCTTCCCTCCAACTTTGCAAATGTGCACGACGTGTTCCATGTCTCTCAGCTCCGCAAGTGCTTCAAGACCCCTGACCGCACCATCAACTTTGAAGACATTGATCTCCAAGAAGACCTTTCTTATCATGAGCACCCAGTTGCTATTCTTGAAGAAACTGAGCGCAAGACTCGCAATAAGTCAATCAAATTCCTCAAAGTGAAGTGATCACACCATTCTGACCGTGAAGCCACCTGGGAACGTGAGGATCACCTCCGTTCTGAGTACCCGGCGTTTTTCCAGTCCTAGATCTCGGGATGAGATCCTTTCGTAGTGGTGGAGTGTTGTAACACCCCGGATGTAATTTACCTTATCTGTACTCCAACTCTTGCCGTTCCGGCCTAAGTTATTTTATTTTCTTCGCTATCGGGTTTTTGTCTCCGTGTGTTGTTGCCTTTCTCATGCATCTCATATCATGTCATCATGTGCATTGCATTTGCATACGTGTTCGTCTCATGCATCCGAGCATTTTTCCCGTTGTCCGTTTTGCATTCCGGTGCTCCTATCTCATCCGGTGCCCTTTTCTACCTCTTTTCGTGTGTGGGGGTTAAACATTTCCGGATTGGACCGATACTTTCCATGCGGCCTTGGTTCACTACCGGTAAACCGCCTGTCAAGTTTCGTGCCATTTGGACTTCGTTTGATACTCCAACGGTTAACCGAGGGACCGAGAAGGCCTCATTTGTGTTGCAGCCCAACACCCTTCCAATTTGGCCCAAAACCCACCTCGGGGAAACTCGAGGGTTGGTTTTACTCATAGCTTGACCTATCTGAGTGTGCCCTGAGAACGAGATATGTGCAGCTCCTATCGGGATTTGTCGGCACATTCGGGCGGTGTTGCTGGACTTGTTTTACCATTGTTGAGGATGTCCTGTAACCGGGATGCCGAGTCTGATCGGAATGTTTGACCGTGAGAGCTTGTGATGGGCTAAGTTGGGACTTCCCTGTAGGGAATTTGTTAATGTCCAGTTGTAGTTAACATGAAACTTAACTTAATTAAAATGAATCAACCGTGTGTGTAACCGTGATGGTCTCTTCTCGGCGGAGTCCGGGAAGTGAACACGGTGTTGGAGTAATGCTTGACGTAGGTTGTTCTAGGATCACTTCTTGATCATAGTTGTTCGTCCGTGCTTTTGCCTTCTCTTCTCGATCTGTTTGCGTATGTTAGCCACCATATATGCTAGTCGCTTGCTGCAGCTCCACATCATACCTTGCCTTACCTAAAAGCTTAAATAGTCTGCATCGCGAGGGTGTGAGATTGCTGAGTCCCCGTGACTCACAGATTACTTCCAAACCAGATGCAGGGACCGATGATACTATTCCAGATGATGCTCTTGAGCTCAAGTGGGAGTTCGATGAAGACTCTCGTCGTTACTATGTGTCTTTACCAGATGATCAGTAGTGGTGCCCAGTTGGGGCGATCGGGGACTTTGTCGCATGTGGGGGTTGATCTTTATTTTGGTACCGTAGTCGGACCATGAGTGTATTGGATGATTGTAATGTTATTCATGTATTTGTGTGACGTGGCGAGTGTAAGCCAACTATGTACCTTTCCCCTTTTATCTATTTACATGGGTTGTTGTGAAGATTACCTTACTTGCGACATTGCTTTCAATGCGGTTATGCCTGGAAGTCGTGCTTCGACACGTAGGAGATATAGCCGCATCAAGGGCGTTCCAAAGAGCCTTCTCGCCCAGCCGACTGATGAAACGGCTGATGGATGCCAAGCAACCGGTGAATTTTTGCATGTCCAGCAGTTGGGTGGGAACCTCCATCCTCTCGATGGCCTTGATCTTCATAGGGTTGAACTCTATGTCGCGCTCTAAGGCCAAGAATCCAAGAAGCTGGCCGGGTGGTACTCCAAAGATGCATTTCTCCGGGTTGAGCTTGATCTGAAATCGGTGCAGATTCTCAAAGGTCTCCTTGAGATCCTCTAATAGCATCCCACACTTCTCCGCCTTCACCACCACATTGTCCACATAGACATGAGCGTTTTTGCCGAGTTGCTTGAGGAGACACTTCTGCATGCATCATTGAAACATAGTGCCGTCGTTTCTCAAGCCGAACATCATGGTTAGGTAACAGAAAGCTCCAAATGGCGTGATGAAGGTGGTCTTTAGCCTGCCAGCTGGGTACAGCTTGATCTGCCGATACCCGGAGTATGCATCCAAAAAAACTCAATAGCTCGCATCCGGCTGTAGAGTCAATTACTTGGTCGATTCTTGGCAGAGAAAAATGGGTCTTTGGGGCATGCTTTGTTGAGGCTGGTATAATCAATACACACGCGCCACTGCTTGTTCTTCTCAACACTAGGACCGGTTGGCTAACCAGTCTGGAAAGAACACCTCCATGATGAAGCCGGCTGCTAGAAGCCGGGCTATCTCTTCTCCAACAACTCTTCTTTTCTCTACTAACAGGCGGCACAAGGGCTGCCGGACTAGCTTGGCATCAGGTCGGACGTGTAGCTTGTGCTCGGCGAAATCCGTCGGAACACCCGGCATATCCTTGGGGGACCATGCGAAGATGTCCCGATTCTCACAGAGGAAATCGACAAGCTTGCCTTCCTATTTACTATCAAGGTTTGCACCTATGAAAACGTGCCTCTTCGGGTGCTCCAGGTCCAAGGGTATCTTCTTTGTTTCTTTGGCCGGCTTGAACGAAGCCCTCGGCTTCCGACTCCTTGGGGTTGGGTGACATTTCCGGCTGCTTGCCTACCATTGCCACAACCCGGTCAAGGAGCCTCTTCTTCGCTGCGATCACGAGGGACTCGGCCAACCGACTGCTCTCTGTAGCGCAGCCAGACGACTTCTTGTAGTCTCCTGCTGTAACGCCCCGTGACCGATGTGCCAGGTGTCCTCCGCTTATTTGCTGTTGTTGTCTTGTCATTGCATTCCATATCATGTCATCATGTGCATTTCATTTGCATACATGTCCGTCTCATGCATTCGAGCATTTTCCCCGTTGTCCATTTTGCAATCCGGCGCTCCTATGTCACCCGGTGTCCCTTTCTACCTCTTTTCGCGTGCAGGTGTTAAACGTTCTAGGATTGGAACGAGACTTGTCATGCGGCCTTGGTTTACTACCGGTAGACCGCCTGTCAAGTTTCATGTCATTTGGACTTCGTTTGATACTCCAACGGTTAACCGAGGGACCGAAAAGGCCTCGTGTGTGTTGCAGCCCAACAACCCTCCAAAGTGGCACAAAACCCACCTAAACCTCCTCCATCATCTCGGTCGTTCGATCACGATCGCGTGGCCGAAAACCGCACATCATTTGGAGCCTCCTAGCTCCCTCTACCTCTATAAATAGACCCCTTCATTTTCGTTTTCGGATCTTTTCCCCGAAACCCTAGCCATCTCCCTCCTCGTACCGCCGGACACGTCCATCCCGCACCGGACTTGTCCGCCAGACGCGTCACCCCGACGAATCAGGGCGTGCCACATTGTCTCCGCCGCCGCTCTCCTCCAACGACGGCGCGCCACCTGGCCTCCTGCTCCTCCCCGTCGCCGCGGCCCATGGAGCCCGTAGTGGGCCCGCGCGGGCCCAGATCCGCGCCGCCGCTTGGACTGTTCGCCGCCCCGCACCTGGTCCTCCCCGTCGCCCGATCGGCCGCCGCACTTCGCGCCCGACGACGGCGCGCAGCTCCGCCGCCGCCTGCACCGCTTCGCCGGCCGCCACCTCGTCGGACATCGCCATAACGCCGCCGCCTTGCCTCGGCTTCCGCATCGCTCGTCGCACGCCCGCACCTCGTCACCACCCTCGCAGCCGAGCTCTGGTGCTAGATCTCGTCGCGGCTCCGGCAGGCGCTCGCCGGAGTCCGAGCCGCCCCTCGCCGGAGTTCATGCAGCTCACCGGAGATCCTCCTTCGTCACCGGATCCGGAGAAGAAGCGTGTGGGGACCCCGACTCATAAGTCGTGATCACCGAATGCATGTGTACAGTGATCCCAGAGATCAATGCTCACTGAACACACAGAAGCTGAATAACAAGAGTCTTACATCCATACATACCGTATTACACAAGTAGGACCATTATGGTCAAGTCTTGAGTATAACATCGCAGCGGAAATCTTCGTCGATAACTTGGACCCATGCCATCTGCCTTAACCCAACAGGCATTCTGACTGGGAAGCGTCCTAGCTCGCATGTTCTTCATCGAGGTACTCTTCTTCATATCATGTTCTTTCATGCCTGGCCAATAAAATAACCAGTGGCAAGCCAATGAGTACTTTGAATGTTCTCGCAAGCAACCCATGTTTTGGTTCAAGATACAACAATGCATGATATAGGTAATTTTTTTTTGCGGAAAGCTAGTTTTTGAGTGCAATGACATGTTCAACAACTCGTAATACATGCATTAGGAGAATTCAAGTAACCAAGATGACAGGTTACAGATATCCACACAAAGGGAGTGGGCTCCAACCCAACTCATCCATGTCAAGTCCTTTGACTTGACCCAAGTAGTTCTTCCCACACATACTGCTTTGTAAACAAGTGGACATAGCCCAAGAGCGGTTACCCAACTGTCCTTGACCGTGGACACGGCTATTCGAATAGTTTTACACTATGCAGAGGTTGCACACTTTACCGACAAGATCCTGGGAACTTCCATGTCATCCATGACCGCGGTACCTCAAGTACCCGGGGTAAGCACCCGATCACTATCTTTCCCTAGACGACACTAACATGGAGTCCACTCTATTGGTAGTAACCCCCGTTCCCAACATTTCACAACTTAAAATTGTGGAGCCTCTCTCCCATATTCATCACATACCACTAGCACGGGGTACCAACGGTGTGTCCGGTGCCCCATAAAAATGTTCTTGGCCGCCCTACCTGGCACGACCCCGTCCCGAGAGAGAGCACCAACTCTCCCCCGTCACTAGTAATGCGGGCTCCAAGCTAGTATCGGCCTAGGTAATCAATAATGCCCTTTCCCATACAAGGGTAGAGTGGTTGCGCATGTAAGGTTGGAATAACGGTCGCAACTTAAACCAATCCGTTTTGAAAAATAACACACACACTTGCCTCGGTACACCACTTCGTCATCAAGTGGTTACCCAACTCATCATCTCCCCCGGGCATAAGTGGCACCCGGTGGGGTTTTTTGAAAAGTATTTTGAAAATACTTTGTCTCCATCACCATGCATATACCTGTCCCTTTTGCGTAGCACTACTTAGCATCCTATCTACTCCCACCGGCATAACCCTCATAAGGAGGTAGGGCCATGCACAATGCAAGTATCAAAGAGGAAGTAACAGAGGCAACCCATCAAAGTGGTTACCATCTCATCATGATTCTGATGCAACACTAATAAAGTGCTATAAGACATGCATAAAAAGGGTTTCATAAATATGGTCAAAGGGCTGCTTGCCTATTTTAACAAAGTCTTTCGAGGTCTTCAAATATCTCTAGTCCAACTCCAAGCATTTCGTCTACTTCGTCAACTATAGTCGAAAGCAACCATAATAAGCAACACAACAAGGCAGGAAATGAAAGTGCTCTAAAAATATTGATTTGACTTTTCTAGGACATCTCTGGTTATATGAAAATTAACCAGAGTGGTTTCATTGCAATTGGGTCAGTGGATATTTCTAAACATTTGGATATGATGGATTCAAGGGGTTTATGGATTTGCAAGAGGTGTACAGAAATATTATTTTGAAAAATGAGCAAGGATACCCATTTAACAAGGCATGATTTTAGAAGCATCTAGGAGTTGGTTTCACTGGATTTGGAGTTCAAATGATTTCTCTATGAATTGCAAAGTTGGCTATATATGAAGGAATAGACCACTATTTGAGGTGATACCGAAAGTATTAGTAAAAATGTTCAAAAACTAAGTTTTGAACTTATAGACATCTAGGATTTTGAATCATGGAATTTGGATAAAAAATGGGCTCTCTATGATTTTCTAAAGTTTATCACAGAAATGGAAAAATAGGATTTGTGAATTATTTGTGAAAGAAATATTTCTGTAAAAACGTGCAAGTAGCACCATGCGATAGGGAATGAATTTAGAAACTACTAGAAATTTGAATCATCAAATTGGACACTGTTTGACTTGTTTAGAGATTTTTGAAGTTCACTGGATAAAGAAAATGAGAAAAAGGGTTTTATACCTAATCTCACGCGCTGAGCGTAATTTAGCTGGGCAGCGCACTGGGCCTGGCCCAGCTCCTCGCGGACACCCGATGGGAGGCCACGCCGAAGGTGTATTCCCCGGTGACGCTTTCGCCGAAGGGAAGCGTAGAACGGCTGGCCCGTCTCCACTTAAATGACGTGGCCGGCCGGCGGGGTCACTGACTTGCGGGGCCCACCCGCAGGGTCTTCTTCCTCCTCCCGCACTCGCGACAGGAGGGGATCGAGCCCCGTCTGCGCGCCGGCCGGCGCCTTCCGTCGGCGACAGAGGCCACCCCTGGCCAAGCCGCGGCCACCGGAGGGGTCGCTAGGGAGCGGCGCATCAGGGGCTCCCCGGGGATGGCAGGGAGGGTGGCCGAGGCGCGGCGGGCACTGGCCAAGGAGGGCAGACACCCAGGCGATGATGGGCAGGGGCACAATGCCCCGGCGGTCAGGGAGATGGGGGGAAAAGGGTCGCCGGACCCTAGATGCTTTCCTGGTGAGGACAGGAGGAGGGGAGAAGCCCGCTCTTGCCCGAATCGGAGTGGAGGCCGGCGGCGGCACTCCGACCATGGAAGGTGCTGGAGGGCACGAGGGGGGAGAAGGAGGATGTCTGGGAGGTGCACGGGAGAGAGGGGGACCCAACCGAGGCGAGAGAGACCTCGGGGGTAGCTTAAAATGGGCGAGGCCGCGGTGCACCATGGGCAGCGTCCATGGACGTGCTCGGGTGAGCTCCTGGAGGGATAAGAAGGGCGAGGGACGAGGGGCCCGACAGTGTTGCGTGTCGTGGACGCCGAGGCGGCCTTGGGGGACACGATTCCGGGGCCCAAGGTCGACGGGAGGCCTTGGAATGGGCGTGCTACAGCGCCGGAGAGCACTGTAGCATGCTCCAAAGCGCGAGCTCTTCACGCCATGGAATTGTTTATGTGCCAGAGGCATGTCCACTAGTGTCTGGGGCTTTGTGGGGTGAGTAAACAAAGGGGGGTGGCCTTGGATGCCCTGGTGAACCACTAGGAGAGGAGAGAGGTAGAAGAAGAGGGAGAGAGGGGCTGTCCAGGGAGGTAAATGGGGGTATTTTACCCCTCAACCATTGAGCAATGGCCAGGGGAGAGTTACTGAAGGTAGGAGAAGACTAGGAGGGGCTCTGGTAAAAAGATAGGGTCATGGAGATTAGTGTAAGTGTTCAAAAAGGTGGTTTTGGAAATTTTGCAGAAGGTGTTTGTTGTATGTTTGGGCAAGTAAATTAACTCCACTTGACATGAGAATTAACAGGATCAATTGTCACACATAATTGAGGTTGACCACCAAGTTTGAGTCCATTTTAAGAAAGTTGCCAATGCAACTTTTGTAAACCCTAGAAATCAGCAGAAATGGCTTTACCAAGATTTAGACATGCAAATCTATTCTCCTTGCTGCACCACTTGGTGTAGTGTCATCATTTGAGGATTTGAACATGTGCACAAAAATTCAGATCAAAAGGACACACTTGGCAATGTAGAGTTGTTCAAATTTGGTTCTGGACAGAAAGGGTTTTGGGGTACTTTGATCAAGATAACATTCTCTCCAACTTGTGCCATTTGGTATAGGGCAGATTATTACACCATTTGAGCATGTGCACCAAGTTTGAGAGCATTTGGACATGTTTGACAGTGCAAAAATGTTCAAACTTGAAAAAGGACAGAAGTGGTTTTGAGAGGGTTTCATGGGGTTATACTATTCTCCATGACATGGTACTTGGCAAGATCATCAAAAATGTCATATGTGACATGTTAGAATTTTCTTGGATTTTTATGAAAATATTTCCTGTAGAAATATTTCAAATCCTTGAAATGAGCACAAATGGTTTTGGGAGGTTTTGTTCAATATTTTGATCATGACCATGTGTTGAAACTCATATATATGGAGAATATATGTCCATTGAGTCTCCCTAATTTTTCTCAAATTTTTTTAAAGCTTTAAAATAATTTTAACTTATTAAAGACCATTTCTGGCCTTAAGAAAAAGCCTTTAAATCAAATAGGAAAATAACTTTTAAAATTATATTTTTGTGGTTTCTGGGTATCCTATATCTAATAGGAGTCAAACATATTTTTGGAAAGATTTTTACTGCCCTGAATTAAGTACTTGCAGTACAAATCTTAATTCAGGGGTTTTTGGAAAACTAATTTTTGAAATTACTTTTTGGCCAAATTATTTTTGTAAGAAAATTTATTGCTCTATACACATGGCATGATCATTGGTTCAAGAGTTTGGAGCAAGGAGATGAAGTATAGGAGTTGGAGGATTTATTTGATTTTTAGAGCACTTGCAAACAACAGACAAAATCCAAACAAGGCAAGGTCCAAAACACTCAAAAGTTTTTGTCAAACCACATTTTATCATGATTTATTAGCTTAAGTGTTGTGGCATGAAAATCAGGGTGTGACAAAGCGGGACCAGATCCACCGGTTCCTCCAACCAAACGGCTCCTTCCCCACGTCCCAGATATCCTCATCCCGCGTTGACTTTTCGCGGAGGTAAAATATCTACTAAGTCCCCGAAGTTTCCAGATTCATATGCCCATATTCATCGCATCGTAACTTCCTCACCGTGACTCCGATTTGTGCTTGTAGCATATCAAAATGTTCGCCTCGACGAGTACATCATTGCATCTCACTGCATCATTTTCATTTGAGCTCATCTTGATGCCCGAAATGTTGTTGGAAGAGGACTATGTGATGAATTGGGCAGATCTGTTTCAGCAAATGGCATTTTGTTATATGACATGCCATCTTTATAGGGGTGCTTGCCATGTATCTTTGTGACATTTTTGGTGACTAGCACAAGCTTGCAAAGTAGCATAATCGGTAATGCTGATTTCAGGGACTTAGAATTTCACAAAGTCCTTGTCCTGTTTTTGTCGTTATGCCATATGTTCATGTTGTTTCCTAGTGATCCGTGCCTCTTTTGAGGATGATCAGTAAGGATATTTTGTTAACATTGTCATGCTCTATCCATCCATGTCTTTGTTTGCATTTATGGAGCAACCTAGCTTGAGTAAATCGAGCTCTACTTTTGCTATAAAGTGAATCCTGGCAGATCGTTGACATGTTTAGCAATTTTGCCGAGGTTGTTGCTATTGATCCCTGCATGCTATGTTGTTGTTCTTGCCATGTCTAGCTTGTATGCCATGTCTTCTTGATGGGTGTATGCTTAGTTTGTCATGCCATGCTCTGTAGTGAGTGTATCGAGCTCGTAAACGTGCCTACTAGTTAACTGTTTTGCCATGCTCCAGTTTTTCACTAAGTCTGAATCTGTTCATGTTTTTGCTATGTTCACATGCTTGCAATTGTATTTTCTGATCCCTTTTGGCTCAAGGTCACTAAGGGACTTTTGTTGACTGATTTGAGTAACTTCATGCCATGCCTTGCTTTGCCATGTTAAATTCCTGTAGCATGTAGTTTTCATGCTCTAAAGTGTGCTTTGAGTGATTTGAGTAATTTCACTAAGTCTGAAACCTGTTATCATTTCCACTTTTGCCATGCTTGTTTGAACATGTTAATAGATGAATTAGCTGTAGCTCAGTGTTCATCTTTTGTCAAGCTTCATGAGTGGATCCCTGCCATGTATTTTGTTGACATGTTTGAGTGCCGTAGCATATTTATCTTGTTGCATTTAGTTGGTCACTTGCTGATTATCGCAGACCGGTGCCATATTTGTTTTGCTTGCCATTTCCAAACCATGCATCCGAATCCGGTGATCTTTATATCGATTTCAACCGAAATCACCTCACCTTCCCAGTGGCACTCTTGGTTTTCCAAGTTGAGGCCAGGTTCAATCATTCCTTTCCAAATCATGCATATGCATCACATACCGCATCCCGCATACCATACCATGTTTGTGTGTTGGTTGTTTACTATGTTGTGTGCTTCTTTCCGGTGTTGCTTCTTTGGGTTGGTTCCGGTAATGTCGCGTTTGTGAGGACCCGTTCGACTACGTCCGTTTGTCTTCTTCATGGACTCATTCTTATTCCTTGCGGGATCTCAGGCAAGATGACCATACCCTCGAAATCACTTCTATCTGTGCTTGCTAGTTGCTCGCTCTTTTGCTTTGCCTATGCTGCGATACCTACCACTAGCTTATCATGCCTCCCATATTATTAAACCAAGCCTCTAACCCACCTTGTCCTAGCAAACCATTGTTTGCCTATGTTACCGCTTTGCTCAGCCCCTCTTATAGCGTTGTTAGTTGCAGGTGAAGATTGGAGCTTGTTCCATGTTTGGAACATGGATATTTTATTGGGATATCACAATATCTCTTATTTAATTAATGCATCTATATACTTGGTAAAGGGTGGAAGGCTCAGCTTTATGCCTGGTGTTTTGTTCTACTCTTGCCGCCCTAGTTTTCGTCATATCGGTGTTATGTTCCTGGATTTTGCGTTCCTTACGCGGTTGGGTTATAATAGGAACCCCTTGACAGTTCGCCTTGAATAAAACTCCTCCAGCAATGCCAACCTTGGTTTTACCATTTGTGACCTAGCCTCTTTTGCCCTTGGGAGTCACGCTCCCGAGGGTCATCATTATTTTAACCCCCCCGGGCCAGTGCTCCTCTGAGTGTTGGTCCGACCGAGTAGACTGCGGGGCCACCTCGGGGCAACTTGAGGGTTGGTTTTACTCGTACGATGTCTCATCTAAGTGTTCCCTGAGAACGAGATATGTGCATCTCCTATCGGGATTTGTCGGCACATTCGGGCAGTGTTGCTGGACTTGTTTTACCAGTGTCGAGGATGTCTTGTAACCTGGATGCCGAGCCTGATCAGATTGTCTTGGGAGAAGGAATATCCTTCGTTGACCGTGAGAGCTTGTGATGGGCTAAGTTGGGACACCCCTGCAGGGTTTTCCACTTTCGAAAGCCGTGCCCGCGGTTATGGGCAGATGGGAATTTGATAATGTCCGGTTGTAGAAAACCTGAAGTTAACCTTAATTAAAATACATCAACCGCGGGTATTACCATGATGGTCTCTTCTCGGCGGGGTCCGGGAAGTGAACACGGTGTTGGAGTTATGCTTGACGTAGGTTGTTCTAGGATCACTTCTTGATCATAGTTGTTCGACTGTGCTTTTGCCTTCTCTTCTCGCTCTCATTTGCCTATGTTAGCCACCATATATGCTAGTTGCTTGCTGCAGCTCCACCGCATACCTTTTACCCTTCCTATAAGCTTAAATAGTCTTGATCGCGAGGGTGTGAGATTGCTGAGTCCCTGTGACTCACAGATACTTCCAAAACCAGTTCGCAGGTGCCGATGTTACCATGCAGATGATGCAACCAAGCTCAAGGAGGAGCTCGTTGAAGATCTTTTCCTTTGTGTCATTTCATTCTAGTTGATCAGTAGTGGAGCCCAGTTGGGGTCGATCGGGGATCTGTGTAGCATTTGGGGTAGTCTTCTTTTATTTTGGGTTCCGTAGTTGGACCTTGATTGTATCTGGATGATGTAATGCTTTACTATTGTAATTGTGTGAAGTGGTGATTGTAAGCCAGCTATGTATCTCTTTCCCTTATGTATTACATGGGTTGTGTGAAGATTACCTCACTTGCGACATTGCTTTCAATGCGGATATGCCTCTAAGTCGAGCTTCGACACGTGGGAGTTATAGCCGTATCGAGGGCGTGACACCTGCTATGGTTAGGATCCCCTTGGAGCTTGGCATCTTCATCTTTAGGTAAGCATAGTGGGGAACTGCCATGAACTTGGCCAGGGCAGGCCGGCCAAGTAATGCATAATAAGGGATCTCAAGGTCCACCACTTCAAACCAGACCGGCTCTCGGTGGAAATGACTTTTGTCCCCGAAGAGGAAATCTATCTGAGTCTTGCCGATTGGTGAGAAGGAAAGGCCGAGAACTATGCCATGAAAAACAGTCCGGCTGGGTTGAAGATGTCTCTACTTGATCCCCAACTTCTCCATGGTATCTTTGTACAGAATGTTGATGCTGCTGCCCCCATCTATCAGGACTCTGGAGAAGCGAGCAGCTCGCCTCTCTGTGGCAAACATGGCATCCAACACCAAGGACATAATAGCTGGGGTTTGGCATCACCTCCGGGAGGTCAACTATGCTCCAACTGATGGGCTTCTCCGACCAATGCATGAACTCAGGGGTCTCTGATGCTACTGCATTCACTTCTACCTGTTGCTGCCGTCTGCTGCACCTGTCGTCGGCCACGATGGTGAACACGATGTAGGCCCCATGCTTATCGGGATACTCATCTTGTATGACACCGACTGGTCGGGCCACCGGCTGCTGAGGAGGAGGAGGCGGCGGGCCGGCTGGCGGAGGAGGCTGGAGTCCGTCGCCCTTGGCGATCCTGGTGAGCCAGTGGCACTTCCGAGTAGTGTGATTCGACGGCTTCGCACCGCTATGGAACTTGCAAGGTGCATCAAGAGTCTGCTCGTACGAGAAAGCTGGTAGCCAGTTGGGCTTGCCGCCCTTCTGGAGCTTGGGAGGAGGCAGCCCTTCTGGCTGCTGACCTTCAACTATCACCACCTACCGGCTCGTGGGAACAAGCTGCATGGCCTTGCGCTTGTTATCGTTCGGTTGCTATCGCCGACTGGAGTCACCAGTCGGGGTCCGAGGAGCTTGAGGGGCCACCTTGCCTGATACGTTGACTTGAATCTCCGCCTTCATGGAGGAGTCGGCCGTGGTGTACTTGTCTGCTATGATCAGCAGTTCGTCGAGGGTCGTCGGCTCATCGTAGAGAAGCTTGTGCTTGAGGAGGGTGCCCTCTCGGCACTCGACAGTGAAGTACTCGATGGCCTACACCTTGTGCACCCTCTCACGAGTTGCGCAACTCGGCCCAACGCGTAAGACAGTCGTGAGTCGACTCTTTGGGGCCTTGGACGCAAAAGGAGAGTTGGCGGGGCTTGGGGGGGGCGTTTGTACGTGCTGGTGAAGTTGTGGATGAATGCTTCAGTGAAATCAACCCAGCTGTTGATACTGCGGGGCTTTAGGTTGTTCAACCACATCCGGGCCATGCCCAGGAGCATGAGGAGGACGTACTTCACGACAACGCACTTGTTTCCGTTGGCGATGCTGACGGCTGTGGAGTAGTTGACGAGCCAGTCCTCCGGCTTTGTGGAGCCGGTGTACTTGGGGGGGTTTCTTGGGAGAGTGAATCTTTGCGGAAGGGCTCATCTCAGATGCGGGGGCCAAAAGAAGGCGGACCTAGTTCATCTTCCTCTTCTAGCGCTAGGGATCGGTTGAGGCGATCGATCCGGTGGCGATCACTGTTTTCTCCGATTCCTTCTCGGCGGACAAGGCGGTCGCCGAGTGATCAGTGATCAACAGGTGGCGGGGAAATGCGCCTCTCCCTGTGGGGAGGAGGTGGCGGACAGTCGTATCGCCGCCTTACTGCTCTTGGGTGACCGTCTTGGTCGCGCTCGACGGTGATGTGAGTCCGGCTGCGGCTGGCAGCCGGCTCCTTATCTCTTTTGTCGTGGATGCCACTAGTCGGCGTCCAGGATGTCGTGCCTTGGTCTCATCGAGGAGGCGGATCATCGTTTCGCCGGTTGGGCGCCTTAGTCCAGCACCCGGCATCTTACTGCTCTGTAGCTACGTCAAGGAGGTGCTGGACTAGCTCCGACATGTGGCGACACTCGTCGCCCTTGAGCTTGTCTAACTCGTCTGTCGCCGCCTAGGCAGCTCGTATGTCATGCGTAGGCATGGCGTAGATGGGACAATATGTCTCGAACATGCGGGCGAAGGTCGCGCCACGCTGCCGGACCAAGCCAATGCGGCTAGGCCCACCAGGAGCCGGCGTGCCGCCAACGGCACAGTCCATTTCCCGCTGGTGGGCCTCCGAAAGGAGTCTCGTGCTGGCCAACCGGTTGGCGCTCTCGACGAGCTGGACGTGGCATGCTTCCAGCATCTCGGCATCGGCGTCAGCCGGGATAGGCGCAGCCAGGTCTTGCATTGCCATTTGCAATGGGTCCTGGCCACCTCCGCCAGAGTGCTCGCCATGGCTGATGACGAGCACCTCCGTGACAGTGCTGCCGCTGCTGTCCGCGCAAGGAAGCAGCTCATCATAGACCACCACGATGGAGGGGAACGCATGGGCGACCCCGTGTCAGAGTCGACCAGCATCGGGTCGGTGGAGCCAACCGACTCCAAGTCGGCAGCAGGCTCGCTGGTGACATGGAGCTGATCGAGGAGGCTCACGAGGCGGCTCTCAGGGCCATCGGTGCCCGCATCAGACGCGGGATTGTCGGAGAGGCGAATCTCGCCAACAATATCGGC
Organism: Triticum aestivum; assembly: GCF_018294505.1. Lineage (NCBI taxonomy): Eukaryota > Viridiplantae > Streptophyta > Magnoliopsida > Poales > Poaceae > Triticum > Triticum aestivum. The sequence continues at coordinate 319,549,892 of NC_057809.1, read as the reverse complement.
GAGGCAGCTCGCCGCGTAGGCGACCTCCGCGTCACGCAGCGCGTCAGTGCAGACGCCGGCTGGCGTGCCGGGCTGGTTGCACTCACCAGGAAGGAACAAGGTTCCCGTCCAGAACAGGTCTCTGGGAGACGGTGCACCTGGCCCCATGGTGGGCGCCAAATGTCGGGGTTTGGGTCCGACATATGCCAAAGGATGTCTTATCATGGTGGGAGCGAGTAGAACATCGCCGATGCCTAGAAGCGGGATGAGGCGTAGACACGAACGTCGACGTACTTTACCCAGGTTCGGGGCTGTCCTAGGAGATAACACCCCTAGTCCTGCTCAGTGGGGTCTCCGCATGGTCACTAAGGCACTAGTGGTACAATGGTGCTCCTTGAGATGTTTGCTAGAGGTGGAAGAAGGCATGCACGATCTCTCCTCCTCTAGGTGTGAGTCTAGTTCTAACAGGTTCGAACCCTTTGCATGGGTGGCCTGGGGGGTTTATATAGGCCTACCCCTCCCAGGGGTACATTGGTAATCTGCTGGGTGTAGGACCCGGCTGTCAGTGTCTCCCGTCGCCGGCTGTTGGGGCCCGCCGCCGGGTGGGCCCCGCCGACTGGTCTGGTACGGAGCCGACAGACCGCTCCCGCCGCTTGCGGGTCTTGCCGACTGCTGATCACTGTAGCCGTGATGCTAATGATGTAGGCTTTGTCGGGGGAGCGTGGCTACAGTCCCGCCGCCTGGTGGGCGATTACTATAGCCACACCGCGTCCTACTTGGTTGATGGCGCACAGGGCCCGAGGGAGGGATAAGTCGCCTGCTGGAAGCCGGCTTCCCTTATGTCCGGATGCCCTGGCTTCTTCCGTCTTCAGGGATCTCACTGCCTCGTAGGGCCCTCCGCCTGCAAGCCGTACCAACAGGCCATCGTGGGAACAGGGCTCCGCCTGTCAGGGGTGACGTTTGGGGGGGAGAGGCAACAGTGCCGCGTCGTGCAAAGATCTCTTCCTGTACGGGTCACTGTGGCCACGCCCGGTCCTGGATTCGGGGGGATGGGCTACGATGTAGCCATACCCTGTCTTCTCTCTTTGATGAGGGCGTAGACTATGAGGGCGTCGCGGGCCGACTGCTAGGGGCCGGCCTCTCTGGAGGCCGCCCACTTGGAGTCGGCCTATTGCGATGCCGTCTTCTGGGACTCGGCCGCTTGGCCAGCCGGCCGCCAGAAGGCGGAGATCTATCTTGAAATCTCAAGGGGCACAGTCAGCCCCGTTGTCTTGAAAGGATTAGGGGCTCGGGTTAGGCTACCCATGGCGCATTACTCCAACAGAGTTCCCTCGGTACACCTGGCATGTCTGAAGGCTTCCATGCAAAGATGTCCCGGTTCTGACGGATGAACTCGATGAGCGCACTTTCCTATTTTGGATCCAGATTAGCACTAATGCTAAACTGCTTGGACGAATCACCAGGAACAAATCAACCAATTTAGTGTCATCCGCCAACTTAAACTTCAACAGAGGATAATGCTATGTAGTTGGCTTCTTCAAACGTGTCATGTCTGTCGGATCAACATTATCTTTATAAAACATTAACTCCTCAGTGGCACAAACCGACTCTGCATAAGCAACATCGCCTTCTTCACATTCCAAGGCTATCTTCCTGTTGCCATGCACAGTGATAGTGCCCTTGTAACCCGGCATCTTGAGCTGCAGATAAACATAACAAGGCGTCGCCATAAACATGGCATAAGCCGGCCGCCCAAATAAAGCATGATAACAGCTCTTAATCTTAACCACCTCAAAGGTCAACGTCTCAACTCTGGAATCATGATCATCACCAAAGGCCACTTCCAAAGCTATCTTTCCTACTAGATACATCGACCTGCCATGCACCACACCATGAAAAACAGTGTTAGACGGCTTAAGATCCTTTGTCAGTCAAACTCATACGACAAAAAGTTTCATAGTAAAGGATATTGATGTTGTTGCCTCCTTCCATGAGCACCTTAGTGAACCTATACCCTCCAACTTGAGGTGCAACCAGCAAAGCCAACTGACCCGGATTGTCAACCCGGGGTGGGTGATCCTCACTGCTCCAAATAATAGGATGTTCAGACCATCTCAAGAAATGGGGAACCACCGGCTCAACCGCGTTCACCGCCCTTTTATGAAGCTTCTGATCTCGTTTGCATAACCTCATACTGAACACATGATACTGCCCACTATTCAATTGCTTCAGATTACACTGACAACCAGATTGCTACTGCTGATTCTCTTGAGCAGACTACTTTTTAAAACCACGTTGGTAACCTTGGCCTTTGTAAGCAGGGTTTGATCCGCCACCAGCAAAGCCGGGCCCGTGAGAGCTGGAACCTGAACTGCCGTTCCGGCCATGATTATTCTGGAAAATAATTGGAATTCCTATACTCCCTCATGATGAAGCAATCCTTCCACAGATGATTGGCTGGCCTCTCATGTGTACCATGCTTTGGTCAAGGCTGGTTCATCATGGCTTCAAGGTTGAATTTTGGCCCTCCAAAATGGGGCGGCTTTCCCTTTCGATGTTGATTATGATTCTGCGTATTGGCGCTCGCCACAATGTCTAAACAGTTCTCCGCCTTACGCTTGCCATTGCCACCATGACCAGCCATGTTATGATGTTGTTCCTTCACACTACCACTCTTCTTGCCCTTACCCGCTTTTTCTTCATCAGAGTCGGGGTCCTTGGTACTATCAGAATCAGTATATTTGATGATAGCCACCATGAGCTCCCCCATGTCATTGCAGTGGCGCTTAAGCCTCCCAAATTTCTGCTTAAGGGGGAGAAAACAGCAGTTCTTATCCAATATCAGGACTGCAGAACTGGCATTGATACTATCTAATGAATATATAACAGATGAGATCCGGCGTACCCAATTGGTTGTTGACTCGCCCTCACCTTGGACGCAGGAATCCAAATCCAAGATCGAAAAAGGCTGCTCGGGTCAGGGTTCTAGGAACAGGGGTGCCTAGACTTGCTTGCCTGCGGCCCGTGGCGGGGCTCCATGAGCGGCCTGGTACGGCCTAGATCGGCAGCAACAACTCAGGACCCTCACGAGGGGCCGAGCCTCACGAGGCGGATGACACCAAGACCTCCCTGGGGGCGGCCTCACTAGACTGGCTCCCGAGGAGCGGAGATATCAAGGCAAGGTGCACCTCGCGAGGTTCGCATGATGTGAGCCACGACGTCCAAGGCTAGGCGGGCGTCAGCGGGCGCCGTGTACCAATTTCCTCTATGGTGCTAAGGAGGCAAGCACTGGTGCTGTGTCTCGAGGAATCAGGCAAAAGTTTCCATATCGGTGCAACAAGACCAAGACCGCCAAGACGGCAGGATGGAGGTCATCGCGGAGCCTACGACAGCGTCACCACTAGATCCTTTTGCAGGTGAAGATTACTTTTGTCAGGATAACTTGTACTTGTTGTCTCCCTTCGAAATTGGCAGTTGTGGGATCCCTTCCAGCCTAACATTTTGGAAGAGGACCAAGCTGACTATAAAATAGGACCTGGACACCACCACAGATTGGGGGATCAATTCGGACCACCTTCACACTCACCAGCTCAAGAACACCACGATCAAGCTCAAGAACACCTCACCTCCTGAGGATGTTCATCGACTTTACTAGTTAATCCTGAGCCCCTCGAGGCAATCCACCACAAAGCTGGAGTAGGGTATTACACCACAAGGTGGCCCGAACCTGGCTAAATCTCTGTGTTCGTCGAGCTAGGACGTGGAATCTTTGGGTTCGTCGAGCTAGGACATGGAATCTTTGGGTCGGCAGGTCGGGGAGTAGGAGTTCTTTGTATGCACCCCAGTCTTAGAACCTCTCAAGCGTCCGCGGAGCCCTGAATCTGACATTTGGCGTGCCAGATAGGGGTGACTCAAGACCTTTCTTCTGCCTGCCAGCCGACGGCCCAGATGGCTGACAATCAAAGGGCTCACGCCGAGCACTTGGCTGCTTGCCCTGCCCGGGCGATGCCAACTATCCCAGAAGACCTCCACTCTGTGCTTCAGGCAACGCGTACACAAACCAACTCTGCCGGGCACGGCCGCGCGGTCGTTAGGCTACGCCGTGACGACGGCACCGCATACTCGTCGGGAGCAGGCGAACATGCGGGCGCGATCATCGTGGCGCGGGAGCTACTGCATTGCAGGCTAGTGGAGAGCGGCCGCGATGCCCTGCTGGAGCGGGTTGCCGAATTGCTCGACGCCGTCTGCAGGGGTACCGCTCCTTTCTACTCCTTGTCCACTCCTCAGGTGGCGGAGGCACGTGCTAGGCCAAAACGCACCCGCGCGCACCACGGAGCGCCTGAAGGTCTCGACCATGATAGCACGACCCTCTCCGCAGCTCGTCCCGGCGCAATCACAGCGCCAACGACCGGGGCAGGCCTTAACGGTCCTCGAAGGGGCCGCGCTAGGGTGTTCCCTCATGACCGCCTAGATCATGGACATGCCCTGGGAACCCAAGGCGTGGGGCACCTAGGTGAGGGCTCCGGAGCAGCCGCCCCTCATGCCTACGTGCCCCGCATGATGGACCTGGAATACACACCCAAGGAAGACCCCACATGATGGACCTAGAATACCCACCCGAGGAAGACCCCAACTGGTCAAGAGATCTGTTGGAGGTCGGGGCTTTCCATGAGCTGCCTGGAGACTTTGTCAAACCCTTCGATGACGATAACCATACGGTACAACCGGTGCCCCAGGGACGTGCTTTCACTAAACATGGCCCGCAGGTGAACCAGGCCGCAGCAGCGATCGGAGACCCTGGCGCGGCGCCCCCGCGCCGGCAGGACTAACACGCTGGGGGCTGCACATGCGAGGCCCAAACGAGGGGCCCCCTCGCGCCTCATAGAGAAAGGCGTCGCACGGAGGTAGGTCCTCTGCCGGGGGAAGCGCCGGTGAGCCCTTCACCCCCGGTAGAGGGACCGTGGTCGCCGAGGGCGTCTCTAGTGTCCCCCTTGCCCCTTGGTTCTGTCCTGGTTTCCGGACGTCCCAAGGATGGTTGGGGGAGGCACAAGGCGGGACCCTCGTCAAGCGATATGAAGTAAGGCTCACGCTTGTGAAGGTCTCCGCTCGTGAGACTCTCACGTAATAATGTGTGGGGTTGTACACGCCCCGGAGTCTCCAGTGTGTCGCACCTCGGCCTAGGGGGGCTCCTGCAGATGTCCAAGTGGAAGAACCATGCTCCGCGCTAGCCGTCGACAGCGTCCCCCAATGACTATGCTCACATCCAGTGAAAGCACTTAGCTCCGCGCTGCTGAGAAGACAAGAAGACTAGCTAGGTGCCTGACGCGGCCGTTTGCCTTTGCCCCTTTTTCTGTAACTCGTTCACCTTCTTCCCTTCAGATTGAGAATTGAAGTTCTTCTATGATATTTAAAGTTGGGGGAGTTTTGCTATGGTTTTCTGCCGGCTTCATTACATTCTGGTCGCATGCTTTGTTTTTAAGGCTCGCACCCCGACCCACCTCTTGCATGTGCCCCATGGCTCGGGGGCTGGTCGGCAGACTGCGGTTGGACTCGTTTAGACGTCCTGGATAGGATCCCCTCGGGGAAAGAGTGCACGCGCCACAACATTGCTGCGTGCGCATCCCATCATGGTCCGCTGAATGCTCCTTGTGTGCCCCTCTCAGACAATCCGCAGGATCCTCGGGAGGCTCTCCCGAAGGACTCGCCTCAGGAGAAAGGCACACCAACAACCTCAGAGCCCACTCAAGGCCTTCTAGGATCGAGGTAAAATCACACCAACAACCCTGCTCAAGGACTCACAAGCTCGCAAAAGCGTGTTTCAGTTCCGTCTTAAAAATAAAACAGAACATTAATTTACATACACAAGGGGATCCCCCTCCCAAATACTCTCACTCCCTACAGGGCCGTGTCCAAGTCTTTGTGTGTAGGTTCTACCATCGGAATGCAGGCTTAACTAGACGTGCTGCTCGCAGCATCGCCCTAGTCGCTCTTGTATGTGCTGCTAGCATTGTCGCTAGCATCGTCTCCACCATCGTCGACCGCACCCTCTTCATCCGCCGCGTCTTCCTCGGTGGCGAACACCCTAACCAAGGCGTCCACGTGATTGTCTACCCAGTGCGATAGGTTGTCCCGGATAGCCCCGGGCACTAGGGCTATGGCAACATCAAAGTCGATGTGGGGGTCGAGGTTCTGAAGATGACTGAAAATGCGTGAGAACGCGCACCCAAGGAGGCCCCGACTGCTCTCCTCGACAAGCTCGCGGTCCCTCATGGCCCGGTCCTCCAGGCACGTCATGACTTCGGTGAAGAAGCAGAGGTGGGTGGCGTAATCTTCCACATGAGAATGAGGAACGCTCTCCTCGCAGATGGCGCCTAGTGCAAAGTTGGCCCTCACCCTGAGGGCCTAGAGCATGGGGGCGTGCTCGTGCTGCAGTGTCTGCCGATGACACGCCTCCTCCCTGTTCTGCTTCGCGAGGATGCAAGTCAGCATGCGCGGTGGCCAGGTCAGCCTGGGCGGAGGGCTGGGCAGCCGCAGGGGCCCTCTCGCGTTGCTCAGCCTCGTCCAGTCATGTCCTGAGGCGGTGGTCCTGCCCTCAGCTTCGGCCTCCAGGAACTTCAACATTAGGTCAAACTCGTTGGCAAGATCTGCACGAGCCATCGCCGCCCTCCAAACAACCTCCTCCTGGACCATGGCTTGACGTACGGTGATGGCATCCTCAGCCATGGTCACATGGCGCTCCCTTGTCTCCAGCCACTCAAGCTCGAGGCTGCGCTCTATGGCCTCCAACATTAGCGCCTCCTCGCGCTTCTGGATCACTTTCTCTTCAGAAGGCGCCCCCCTCATTGACGCTGAGACGGCCCCGCACGCCTCGATCTGCTGCTCCAGGGTAGCATTCAAGGCTTGGAGGTCCCGTTTGCGCTCCTCGATGATCATGCGGCGGCGATCAGCCTCCCAGGCCTCCTCCAAGGCCCGGGCGCTAGCATCGCGTGAGGTAAGGGATGCCTCGGCCTTCGCACTAGCATGCTCATGCCGAAGGCGCCCGAGGTTGATGGCCACCTTCAACTAATGCCACTCGTCTGCCAGCCGAAGGCCCTCTGTCTCAAGGCGGGCATCAACATCAACTAGCTCTTCCCCAAGCCGGCTCAACGCACCCATCGCCTCCCGGAAGAGCTCGTGGCAGACAGCGCCACGCCCACACGCAAGCTCAAGCGCAGCTGGGTCCCTCCCCCGTGTTGGGAATTGTCGGGGAAGCTTGAGGCAGCTTGCCTACTCCTAGCAGGGGGCTGGAAACCGGCGCCTTCCCTGCCGCCTCTCAGGCCTCGGTAGAGGCGCTGTAGGGCGAGGCCTCACAGATTGAAGATGAAGCCAGGGCCGAGGTCGCCCAGGTGTAGGCGATGAACAATGGAGGAGCCCTCGGCACACCTTCAGCACCCTAGACAGGACCGTGAAGGAGGGACGACAAGAAGGCGGGATCAAGATCTCCAGTCGGCGCATCCTCATAAAGAATGGGCCCCGAGCCGCGTGCAGTGGTCGGGCAAGGAGGGCTCAGGATCAGTGGCGAGCCGATGACTGGCGGAGGCCGCTCCTCAGGAGATCTCGCTGTTCCAACCGAAGGGATCCTGAGGGGCCATGGTCAGAAAAGGATGCACCACTCAAGGAATTGCAAAGAAGAGGTACTTACTCGTCTACGACTATGTACTTCCTCTACTTCAATGGCCGGTAGGTATTACCACTGTAGCTTGGAGTGCGACCTTTGCACACCAGGCATTTGTTGTGGCCTCAGGGATGGTGACCTCGGGAGCATCAGACTATAGCAGTTCCTCAGCCCCTGCCTCAGGACTGCCAGCTCGAGCCTCGGAGGCTTCCGCCTCAGGAGCCTCGGACCGCGCCAGCCTCCCGACTGTCACAGCAGGGCGGCTCACCCGTGCATCGGGAGTGGGCACCTCGGGAGCCTTGTCCAACACCGCTCCTTCGACAATCACCTCGTAGACATCCTACGGCAATCGCCGCCTGGATCCACCTCCGGGGTGCGTGCCACGGTGGTAGCAGGCAGAGGAACCACAAGGACAGGGTTCTCAAGTGACTATTCAAGGCCTACCGGGCGTAGCCCCCATTCGTCGAAAGGGGGCATCTGCCTCGGGAACTCCACCTTGGTCGAGCAGCAGTACAAGAGGCAACCCTCCTCCGGCAAATTGGCCAGCGCCACATCGCCTGTCAGGAGCTCGTATACTGTCCGCAACGCTTCGGAGGGAAGTGCTGGCACATGAAGCCTCATGGGGTCCCTACAGCTAGAGAAGGTCCACATCGGCTGAGAGTGACGCTGGAGCGGAGCAATGTGGCACTAGACGAACTCCTTCACCACCATGGGCAATGCCCCCCCCCCACCGAGATCCTTTAGCCTGGCCAGCCGGCGCCAGACATGGGCGAGCCGCTGGTCGACAAGCGTCGCATGCCCCAAGCCAGAGCTAGGAGAGGCCGGTGCCCGTGGGAGCAAGAGAAAGGGCAGAGCACACCAACATCCACAAACACCCATCGGTTCCGAAACCCGCCCACGACTGGCAAGAGCTCAAAGTCGATCCCCGAGTCGGCCTTTGCCGCTATAGCTTGGAAGGTCACACATCCGGAGAACTAGCGGCCATCAGTCAGGTGAAGAGAGAAGAAATGGCAAAACAAGGCCACGGAAGGGGTAATGCCCACCATGGACTCACAGACAAAGGCGAAGACAGAGAGGAGAATGATGGATTGGGGATTAAGATGCAGCTCATGGATTTGTTAATGCGAGAGCACGGCGTTGAAGAAAGCAGAGAAAGGGGAATTAAGCCGGTCCAGAGGGCATGAAGATGGATGGGGATCTCAGTGGCTGTCATATCAACCATGGCACAAGAAGAAGGCTAGGCCACCGTCGCCCCCCATTCGTTGGAATTGGAAGCGAGCACTAGTCGAACCTTGTCCATCCCTTCCTGATTGACCACAATCGACCGCTCGACGGCGGGCTCGAAGGTCGGCGGCGATTCCGCCTCAGCGCAGATTTCCCCTTTGCCTTCTTCTTCGGGCGTGGCACGATAGCGACAAGGAGGACCGGTGCTGAGGTCGGACCAGGGAAGGAAGCCTCTATCTCTCTGAAAGGTGGTGAAGCCAGGGGGACACACTACAAGACCATGAGAGCGGGGATGTGTTGGCAACGGCGACTGCAGGTCGGCGAATATCAAGGCCGTGTGGGAAAGTGGGGGAGCCCACGTCTCATGAATCTCCATGCATCGACCGAGGCCACAGGCGGTTGGGGCCCGCGGTGCTCTGCACTTGCCCTTTGGCTTTGCCTCGAAGACAACTTCGAGCGCTCCTTGGGCCGGGGGCTACTGTCGGTGTTCTAGGACCGGGTGTAACACCCATGATGCGACTATATCTCCCACGTGTCGGAGCACGACTTAGAGGCATAACCGCATAGTAGGCATGTCGCAAGAGGGGTAATCTTTACACATCCCATGTACTGAATAAGAATGTGATAAAGAGTTGGCTTATAATCGCCACTTCACAGAATACAAAAATATAGCATTACATCATCCAGAATACAATCAAAGTCCGACTACGGAACCAAAATAAAGGAAGACAACCCCAAATGCTAGATCCCCGATCGCCCCAACTGGGCTCCTCTACTGATCGTCTGGAAAGGAAACATAGTAACATCCTGAATCCTCGTCGAACTCCCACTTGAGTTCGGTCGCGTCCCCTGCGCTGGCATCGTCGGCACCTGCATCTGGGTTTTGGAAGTAATCTGTGAGTCACGGGGACTCAGCAATCTCAAATCCTTGCTCAAGATATCTCGAGATATGTGATAGCCTGGCTTATTAGAGATGATAGACTACTCATATCAATAAGGAATTCCTTCTTTTCCGGGAGCCCATTCAGACAGAACTGCAAAGTTAAGCGTGCTCAACTTGGAGTAGTTTCAGGATGGGTGACCGACTGGGAAGTTGCTCCTGGGTGTGCACGAGTGAGGACAAAGTGCGCAGAAAAGGCTAGTATTGATCTGTGGGGCCAGTCTAGATCTCCCCAGTAGTAACGACCACCGGCGGGTGTGTCTGGGGCGTTACAAGTTGGTATCAGAGCCGACCCTCGCGGTTACACTGATGTTTGCGGACAGGTGCACATTCATGTTTTTCATGACGTTTGTGACCCATCGTGGCACACGACATGTCACATGTACCGGACTGGATGCACAGACGTATGTGCCAAGAGGGAACATTCCTGTGGCACGACGAGGACGTCGGTTCCTCTAAGTGGGGTGTATGTGATAGCCTGGCTTATTAGGGATGATAGACTACTCAAATGAATAAGGAATTCCATCTTTTTCGGGAGCCCATTCAGACAGAACTCCAAAGTTAAGCGTGCTCACCTTGGAGTAGTTTCAGGATGGGTGACCGACCTGGAAGTTGCTCCTGGGTGCGCACGAGTGAGGACAAAGTGCGCAGAAAAGGCTAGTAACGACCACCGGCGGGTGTGTCTGGGGCATTACACCGGGGGTCCCCAGACTTGCCTGCCTGCGTCTCGTGGCATGGCTCCATCAGCGGCCTGGTATTGCCCAGATCGGCAGCAACAACTAAGGACCCTCGCGATGGGCCGAGCCTTGCGAGGCGTACGACACCAAGACCTCCCTCGGGGGCGGCCTCACTAGGCTGGCTCCCGATGAGCGGAGATATCAAGGCAAGGTGCACCTTGCGAGGTTCGCATGACGTGAGCCATGACGACCAAGGCCAGGCGGGCGCCATCGGGCGCAGTGTACTAGTTTCCTCATTGGTGGTAAGGATCCAAGTGCAAGCACGAAGTCCCGAGGAATCAGGCAAAGGTTTCCATATAGGTGCAACAAGGCCAAGACCGCTAGGACGGCAGGATGGAGATCATTGCGGAGCCCACGGAAGCATCACCACTAGAGCCTTTTGTAGACGAAGACTACTTTTGTCAGGATAACTTGTACTAGTTGCCCCCCTTCGAAATTGGCCGTTGTGGGATCCCTTCCCACCTAAAATTTGGTAAGAGGACCAAGGCCACTATAAATAGGACCTAGCCACCACCATAGATGGGGGGATCGATTCAGACCACCTTCACACTCACCAGCTCATGAAGGTCAAGAACACCTCACCTCATGAGGCTGTTCATCCACTGTACTAGTTAATCCTCAACCCCTCGAGGCAATCCACCACAAAGCTGGAGTAGTGTATTACACCGCAAGGTGGCCCGAACCAGGATAAATCTCTGTGTCTCTTGTTCTTTGGGTTCGTCGAGCTAGGCCATGAAATCTTTGGGCCGATAGGTTGGGGAGTAGGAGTTCTTCGTATGCACCCCAGTGTTCGAACCTCTCAAGGGTCTGCGGAGCCTTGAATCCAACAGCTTGCATATATCTTTAAAATTTTGGATGAAACTGGCTTTCAACTTTGCCCATGACCTGATGGTGTTAACGGGCAACTCTTTCTGCCAAGTACGTGTCACAGCCCTCGAAGACTTGTCTGTAAATAATTATATTAGTTGCATTTGAGAGCATCATGCATCATGTCTAAATTCTGAAAGTTGAATTGAGGTTAGTTGGAACCCTCATAAATCACTTTAGAAATAATCAACGTTAAAATCTTTTCAAAGAAGTCCAAGAAAATGTTCCTCTTAGTCTCTGAAACTATTGGCAAGAGGTAAAACTCAAAACAATATTTTTGGAATCTCAAAGATATTTATTTTGGGCCATTGAATTAAATCAATAACTATTTGTATTGGATATATATTTGTTAATTAATTAATATACGTCAACTAATTTTGAGCTTTGGTGAAGGGCTTTGGAATAATCCAACTAGTCCCTACAAGAATTATCAGAAGCAACAAAAATGATTTAGTGTCTAAAACTAAATCAAAACAAACTGTAGAAAATGCAAAACAACACAAAGAGAGAGAGAGAGAGAGAGAGAGAGAGAGAGAACTACCTGGCCATACCTGTGTAGCCCACTTGGCCCAGTCGAAGCAGCCCGGCCCACCAGGCCCTCTTGCCAGTCATCTCCCTCCTCTCGCTAGAAGGACGAGAGGCATGTGCCTGACGCGCGCGCACGCATAGCGCGCCATGCGAGCTGCCTACCTGTATCGTCGGGACAGTGCGACACCGCGGATCCTCTCCTCGGTGCCGTCCCGATCGATCTGGCTCTCTCTTTCCTCCCCTGCTTTCTCCATCGCTCTCCCCCGCAATTGCCGAAGCCGCCATGGCCGCTCCGCTGTGAACCACCGCACCTACCGTGCTCCCCTTGCCCACTCCTGTCTTGCCATGTTCTCCGCCGTCATCTGCCACTTCGCCTCGACCGACCCCCGAGCGCTCATTCTCCCTGCATCGCCGCCTCGTCGACTTCTTCCCTGCTCGGTCGCCAAGATCGCCGGTGACCTCATGACGTCTCCAGCCTGTCCCCGAGCTCGCCGTTCGCTTCCCTGCACTCGTCGTGAGCCACTGACCCTTCTTCCCCTCTCCGTTCTTGCTCTCGTGCGTCGTAGCCACCGCACCTTGCTCGCCCACACGCGCTACCGCCTGTGCTCGCTGCCTACATGTCTCCGGCCACCTAACGGTCCAGCTGTCACGCTTAGCTTCCTCCCCGCGCCGAGTAGAGCATGTAGGTGCCCCGGACGAGCTGCCCCGGCCGTTGTAGTGTCGACCCCGAGCTCACCCAACCTCCCGCGATGGCCAAGGTCGATGCCGGCGCCGGCTCCGGTCACCCCAGGCCCAACCACCGCCACGACTCGACGCGGACGAGTGCCCACGTCACGTAGATGCCCTCCGCCGGCCATTTGGTTGCCGAAGGAGGAATCCCGCACCTCGCCGCCGCATCTGGCTTCGCTTGTGTCGAGCCGCCAGCCATTTAGCCTCGGTTGACTAGGGGTTTGACCTCCCCTGGGTCAATGACAGGTGGGGCCTCCCTGCTAATGAAGTTACGTTAGTGCTAACTATATTAGGTTAGTTTAGTTAGAATCTGACACGGGGGACCCATTGGCCAGTTTGACCTGGACCGCCCCGTTGACCTGCTGACATCACAGTGACATCAATATGGCACAGTAAATATTCTTTGGGATTTAAAATAAATTATAAATGATTTATTTATTTCAGAAAATATCCAAAACTTCTAAAAATCATAGATAATAATCTATAACTCCAAATGAAATAATTTATATATGAAAAATGATCAGAACAATCCAAAGAATCTATTTATAGCATTTTCATGCATGTTTGAACAACGTAAAGTTGTTGTTTAAGACAATTTGAATTAATGGCATTTGAAATGCCTTATGTGGGGTTTGAATTTTAATCTAGTGTCCAAACTAACTCCATTTAAATCGTTGCTAGCGCATTAGCTCAAATCACAACATTTTGCCATGTCACATCCATGCATCATATTGTGGCATTGCATTGATTGTGTTCTTCCTTTGCTTGCCGGTATTTGTCCCCTCTCAGTAGACGTGGTTCCGACGATGAGTTCGATGACACCGATTAAGAGTTATACTATCTTTAGAAGTTCCGGGCAAGCAAAACCCCCTTGTTCATCCCGATACAATCCCACTCTCTCGGTCCTGCCCTCTTTTATTGCATTAGGACAACAATGATTCAACTGTTACATGTTGCGGTAGTTGTACCCCTTTCCTCTGCATGACCTATCATTGCCATAGTAAATATATGAAACCCACTAGCATGAGTACGAGTTGTTTGAGCCCTGATGTGCCTACTCATTAATTCTTGTTTGTCATGCCTTCTACTGCTTAGAGTTGAGTCAGGTCCAATTCATCGGGGATGAATTGGAATGGTGATGATCATTTCCTACTATGTGTGAGCTAAGTGTGTGAACATGATTTGGTAAAGGTAGCAGTAAGAGGCCATTTAGGTGTACATGGTTGGTTGTCTCATTGAAAGTGTCCTCAAGAATTGAGTCCTATGTTTGTGATCCATGAATAGCTACTACCACACGTTGGGCCCTGAAATATGACCCCGCTCGACTTATTAACCACCCCTGTTCTCTATCTAGGAGTTGCAAGTAGTTTCTGGTGTTTGTAGTATGCTAGAGGATGTGCGCAGTGCTGACCCGAGGGGTGGGCTGTGATGCGGTAGGCACGTGGCTCGGTGTACCGAGTCACCCGTTTGGTGCCTCGGGAATCCTTTACACATCGTTCGGGGTCATAGTGGAAACCTCGGTCGGACTCCCTGCGGATGGAACCTGAATAGGTGATAAGCCTGGACTTGGGACTTGTGTGGTTAGTCAGGTCGTGGTCTACACCCACACCGGCTTTCGCTTGAAGTCTGCCAATCACATGTCGTGTGCAGACGCTAAGTGGTGGAAACATGTCTAAAGAAGTACACCCCTGCAGGGTTATAAATGATCTATTCGAATAGCTGCGCCCATGGTGAAGGACCTCTGGGTTGCCTATACAGTTCATACACAAGTGAAAGTCGATACTCCAAAATGCGCAAGATAAGCATGAGTGTTGTGGATGGCCTTCTCGTAGGGAGATGGGAGCGGATCCATAGTGGTGTATTGATATGGTAAATTGTTGGGGAACACAGTAATTTCAAAAAAAATCCTACACACATGCAAGATCTTGGTGATGCATAGAAACCAGAGGGGAGAGTGTCGTCCACGTACCCTCGTAGGCCGTAAGCGGAAGCGTTATGACAACGCGGTTGATGTAGTCGTACGTCTTCACGATCGACCGACCCTATTATCGAACGTACGACACCTCCATGATCTGGACACATTCAGCTCGGTGACATACCACAAACTCAAGATCCAGTAGAGCTTCGAGGGAGAGTTCCATCAGCACGATGACGTGATGACGGTGTTGATGAAACTATCGACGCAGGGCTTTGCCTAAGCACCGCTACAATTTGACCAAGGTGGATTATGGTGGAGGCGGGCACCGCACACGACTAAAATATCAATGATCAACTTGTGTGTCCATGGGGTGCCCCTGCCCTCGTATACAAAGGAGCGAGGGGGGAGGCCGGCCGGCCCTAGGAGGGCGCGCCAAGAGGAGGAGTCCTTCTAATGGGAGTAGAACTCCCCTTTCCTAGTCCCACTAGGAGGGGGAAGGAAGGAGTGGGAGAGGGGAAAGGCAAGGGGGTGCCCCCCTTCCTTATCCTATTCGGACTGAAGGGGAGGGGGCACGTGGCCTGCCCTGGCCGGCCCCTCTCTCTCTCCACTAGGGCCCATCAAGGCCCATTAGTCCCTGGGGGGTTCCGGTAACCCCTCCGGCACTCCGGTTTTCTCCGAGATCACCCGAAACCCTTTTGCATCCAAATGTAGCCGTCCAATATATCAATCTTTATGTCTCGACCATTTCGAGACTCCTCGTCATGTCCGTGATCACATCTGGGACTCCGAACTACCTTCGGTACATCATAACACATAAACTCATAATACCAATCGTCATCGAACGTTAAGCATGCGGACCCTACGGGTTCGAGAACTATGTAGACATGACCGAGACTCATATCCGGTCAATAACCAATAGCATAACCTGGATGCTCACATTGGTTCTTACATATTCTACGAAGATCTTTATCGATCAAACCGCATAACAACATACGTTGTTCCCTTTGTCATCGGTATGTTACTTGCCCGAGATTCGGTCGTCGGTATCTCAATACCTAGTTCAATCTCGTTACCGGCAAGTCTCTTTACTCATTCCGTAATACATCATCCTGCAACTAACTCATTAGTTGCATTGCTTGCAAGGCTTATAGTGATGTGCATTACCGAGAGGGCCCAGAGATACCTCTCCAACAATCGGAGTGACAAATCCTAATCTTGATCTATTCCAACTCAACAAGTACCATCAAAGACACCTGTAGAGCACCTTTATAATCACCCAGTTATGTAGTGACATTTGGTAGAACACAAAGTGTTCCTCCGGTATTCGGGAGTTGCATAATCTCATAGTCATAGAACATGTATAAGTCATGAATAAAGCAATAGCAATATACTAAACGATCAAATGCTAAGCTAACGGAATGGGTCAAGTCAATGACATCATTCTCTAATGATGTGATCCCGTTAATCAAATGAAAACTCATGTCTATGGTTAGGAAACTCAACCATCTTTGATTCAACGCGCTAGTCAAGTAGAGGCATACTAGTGACACTTTGTTTGTCTATGTATTCACACATGTACTAAGTTTTCGGTTAATACAATTCTAGCATGAATAATAAACATTTATGATGATTTAAGGAAATAAAAATAACAACTTTATTTTTTCCTCTAGGGTATATTTCCTTCAGTCTCCCACTTGCACTAGAGTCAATAATCTAGATTACAGAGTAATGATTCTAACACCCATGGAGTCTTGGTGCTGATCATGTTTTGCTCGTGAGAGAGGCTTAGTCAACGGGTATGCAACAGTCAGATCCGTATGTATCTTGCAAATCTCTATGTCTCCGTCCTTGACTTGACGTGGATGGAATTGAAGGGTCTCTTGATGTGCTTGGTTCTCTTGTGAAATCTGGATTCCTTTGCCAAGGCAATTGCACGAGTATTGTCACAAAAGATTTTCATTGGACCTGATGCACTAGGTATGAGACCTAGACCGGATATGAACTCCTTCATCCAGACTCATTCATTTGCTGCTTCCGAAGGAGCTATGTACTTCCCTTCACACGTAGATCCCGCCATGACTCTTTGCTTAGAACTGCACCAACTGACAGCTCCACTGTTCAATATAAACACGTATCCAGTTTGTGACATATAGTCATCCGGATCAGTGTCAAACCATGCATCGACGTACCCATTTACGACGAGCTCTTTGTCACCTCCATAAATGAGAAACATATTGTAACGCCCTGGATGCGGCTATATCTCCCACGTGTCGAAGCACAACTTAGAGGCATAACCGCATTGAAAGCAATGTCGCAAGTGAGGTAATCTTCGCAAACAACCCATGTAATATAATAAGGGAAAGAGATACATAGTTGGCTTACAATCGCCACTTCACACAATTACATGAATAAAGCATTACATCATCCAAATACACTCAAGGTCCAACTACGGAACCAAAATAAAAGAAGAACCCCAAATGCGACAAAGGTCCCCGATCGACCCCAACTGGGCTCCACTACTGATCAACTAGAATGAAACAACACAAAGGAAAAGATCTTCATCAAGCTCCTCCTTGAGCTTGGTTGCGTCATCTGCACGGTCTCATCGGCACCTGCAAGCTGGTTTTGGAAGTATCTGTGAGCCACAGGGACTCAGCAATCTCGCACCCTCGCGATCAAGACTATTTAAGCTTATGGGTAAGGTAAAGGTATGAGGTGGAGCTGCAGCAAGCGACTAGCATATATGGTGGCTAACATACGCAAATGAGAGCGAGAAGAGAAAGCAAAGCACGGTCGATAAAAGTATGATCAAGAAGTGATCCTAAAACAACCTACGTCAAGCATAACTCCAACACCATGTTCACTTCCCGGACTCCGCCGGAAAGAGACCATCACGGTTACACATGCGGTTGATGTATTTTAATTAAGGTCAACTTCAGGTTTTCTACAACCGGACATTAACGAATTCCCATCTGCCCATAACCGCGGGCACGGCTTTCGAAAGTTCAAATCCCTGCCGGGGTGTCCCAACTTAGCCCACGACAAGCTCTAATGGTCAACGAAGGAATAGACCTCCTCCCGAGATATTCTGATCAGACTCGGTATCCCGGTACAACAAGACATTTCGACAGGGTAAAACTAAACCAGCAACACCGCCCGAATGTGCCGACAAATCCCGATAGGAGCTGCACATATCTCTTTCTCAGGGCACACTCAGATTGTCTTAGGTACGGGTAGGCCAGCCCAGAGTTGCCCCTGGTGGCCACCGGCAGCTGACAGGTGGACCAACACTCAGAGGAGCACTGGCCCAGGGGGGGTAAAATAATGATGACCCTCAGGAGCGCGACTCCCAAGGGAAAAGAAAAGGCTAGGTGGCAAATGGTAAAACCAATGTTGGGCATTGCTGGAAGAGCTTTACTTAAGGCGAACTGTCAAGGGGTTCCCATTATTACCCAACCGCGTAAGGAACGCAAAATCCGGGAACATAACACCGATATGACGGAAACTAGGGCGGCAAGAGTGGAACAAAACACCTGGCATAAGGCCGAGCCTTCCACCCTTTACCAAGTATATAGATGCATTAATTAAATAAGATATATTGTGATATCCCAACAAGTAAACATGTTCCAACAAGGAACAACATCTCCATGTTCCAACAAGGAACAAAACTTCAATCTTCACCTGCAACTAACAACGCTATAAGAGGGGCTGAGCAAAGCGGTAACATAGCCGCACAACGGTTTGCTAGGACAAGGTGGGTTAGAGGCTTGGTTCAACAATATAGGAGGCATGAAAATCAAGCGGTAGGTATCGCAGCATAGGCATAGCAAAAGAGCGAGCATCTAGCAAGCAAAGATACAAGTGATTTCGAGGGTATGATCATCTTGCCTGAGATCCCGCAAGGAAGAAGAACGAGTCCATGAAGAAGAGAAACGGACGTAGACGAACGGTTCCTCACAATCATGACGTAATCGGAACCAACCCGAAGAAGCAACAACGGAAAGAAAGCAAACAATATAGTAAACAACCACGACATGAACATGGCATGATGCACAATCAAGTATGATGCATGTCCGGTTTAATGAAGCATGGCATGGCAAAGTGCACAAACAATCCTACAAATTAAGTGGAGCCCAAATATGCAACGAGTTGCATATTGACGGAACACCACATCAATCGTTTAGTTCGATCTCTTTTATGTACCCAACAATATTAAATGTTGCTAAACATGGCAATAGGGTGGAACAAATGAAAACTATGTATCTAGGCAAGGTTAAATGAGGCCGGAAGCAACGAACAACAATTCCGGAAATGCCTCATATGCATATATTAGGTTTGGTACTGTTCCGCCCTAAACCAAATTTTATAGTTGTTAAACATGCGAAGTGATGCCACCATGTTAAACTAGGCAAAATTCTACCCCATTTACATATAAAGTTTGTTAGATTTGGAGCTACGGTTATTAAGTTATGGAATAAATCATTTTAGTATGTTTTTTAAGCAAATTAAAGCAAACAGCAAGTTAAACATTTTAAACATGCATGAAAGTTGGATATTATGAAACAGATGAAATTCTAGTCATTTTTCATATATAATTTGTTTAAATATGATGCATTGTTTGAGAGATATGATATGCATGAACAACCGGGGGTTTTCTGTAAAACAGTAAACTGCGGATAAATGGTCAAAACGTAGAACGGAAAAAAAAACATGACCTGGGCCGAATCTGGCTGGCCTGAGTGTACAGGAGAGGGGGTGCTCATATTGAGCCTGGCCCGGTCGGAAGCAGAGGAGGCCTGGCGCTTGCTGCGGTTGCTGGGCTGGCCCGCTTGACGTGGTTGCTGGGTCCGCGGAGGAGCAGGCTGGGCCTCGGGTGGGTCGCAGCCCACCTGGACGCAGACGCAGAGGAGCGGGATCGGGGCTCCTCCCGATCCGCACGACGCACGGCGGTGCTCGCCGGTGAGGGCGACGGGGACGACAAGGTCAGAGGTGGATCCGACGAGGAGGAAGCAGACGAGGCGGCGGACGGCGCGAAGAGGCCAGATCTGGGTCAAGGAGCTCGCCGGGGCTCCATTCCCGGCGACGGCGAGGGGTCCCACGAAAGCTCGTCAGAGCTCCATGTCAGCGGCGGCGCGGGGCGGGATACTACATGGAGGAGAGAGACTCGGGGCGGAGGCGAGCAAGCGACATCGGACGGCGGAGCTGGAGGCGCATGAGGGCGGCGGTCACCGGCGCTGGGCGAGTTCGCTGGAGACCGGCACGGGAGCAGCAAGGCGATGCAGATCGGGTGGAGCGGCGCGGTGTGGGCCTCAGAGCCCAGATCGGGGCCCGGGCGGGCCTGGAGCGGGCCTGGTGGCGCGGGGCGATGTGGGGCGCGGGGAGGCGACGTGGCAGCTTCCCGTTGGCTGCGGGCGCTGCTGGAGCGGCGGCTGGCCACTGGCAGCGCGCCAAGTGGCAAGGACGAGGTGGCCGGCGGTAGAATTTGACGAGAGGAGGTGGGAGACGGCTGTCTGATGATTGGGGGCGTGGATTTCGAGGAGGAGGAGGAAGGAGAAGGCCCAAAATGGCATGGAGGGGGGTCTATATAAGGTAAGGAGGCTAGGGTTAGGGGGTTTGAGGCCGTTTCGGAGTCGTTCGATCTCGATCGGACGACCCGGAGCGGAGGGGGTTAGCTAGGTGGACTAGTGGGGTGTGAAGAGAGGTTGGGCTGAGATGAGAGGAGAGGAGTGCAGCCCGGCAACTGTTTCCGGAGACCGAAAACGTCCGACGTTTGCCCGGCTATAATGCCACTACAGTTTAACGGTTGGGCTATCAAACGAACTCCGAATGCGATGAAACTTGACAGGCGGTCTATCTACACTATAATAAGACCACACGTCAACTCTCATCCCATACCGAGAACATTTTCCGACCACTTATAAAATACTATTTCGGACATGCTACGGGCGCGTGCGAGTGTGATTGGTCTCAGAACGGACAACAGACGGAACTGGGGAAACCCAAACGGATGCAAGTTTTGAAAACATGATGATGCAATGCACATGATGACATGATGAAATGCAACACGCAAGCAAATGACATGGCAACGACAACGAATAACTGGAGAACACCTGGCACATCGATCTCGGGGCGTTACAACACTCCACCACTACGAGAGGATCTCGTCCCGAGATCTAGAATGGCACCGGAGGGAAAAATGGAAGGAAAAGAGAAGAGGTAAAACTAAGTTGCTTCTTTGACAAACGAGTGAAACCAAAGAACCTTGAGAGGTTAAGCAAATATGAGAAAAGAATACAACGGAGATGAAAAAAATTGAAACACACCGATAGAAAGGAGGAACAAAAACATTGCGAAAACCTTGAGGTTGAAGGGAAGATATATATAGAAAACACTCCGGTTAAGGAAGGGGATGAAGGAAGACCAAATTCGGGCAGCACTCCGGTTGAAAAGAGAGGAATTGAATAAGAACTTGATAAGGTGATATAACTTGAAAAGAGGGCACGACACTCCGGTTAAATGGACAATCATGAAAAGAACATGATCTTGACAAAACAAGAAGATGGGTTGAAGAGAACAACAACACAATGCCTCCGGAATGAAAGAATAGAAGTTGTATCGACGGAACAAAAGAACGGAGAAGAAAACAACATCCTCTACCTCCAATGAGCTTGAAAAGCATCTTAAAGAGAAGGGTCACACGGATTTGTTGGAACAATCCACAACGAAAAAAAAATTGATATGGTCTTATGGAACACATCTCAAAATTATGAGGTGACAACCTGCCACTCATGGGAAAAAGAATTGGATTGGTATGAACAAGGAGACGAGAAAGTATTTCACTGGGAGGATAAAGAAGAACTTGGGTCCTTTATGAGCATCATAAATAGCACGATCCTTCGGGAAGAGCTTTTAGGTGAAATATAACCCAAGATAGCTCCAATGACGAGATTGATGGATTTAAAATATCTCAATCTTGACAACATGTGAATCATAAAAACATGAACTCAAATTATCAAGAATGACATAATACCACCTCCAAAGATACAGTAGACAGAAATGCACTCTAGATTACAATATGAAGAAAACTTGAGCTCCACTAAAAAAGAAAGTTGATGAACGTTTCGAAAAGGAAATATAAATCCTTGAAGAACCCTTATGTATAACTTTCATGAAGAACTCCGGTAAACAAAAGATAACGAAAAGAGAGAGAAGTTGAAAACACAAGGTGAAACCTTGTAATGATTTAGATGGATCTCTGTGATGATATAATTGAGAGAACTTGGAACTCCGGGAAAGAAAGATGCGCACTGGAAATCAAGAATAAGTATGATGAACCACTCCAGAAAACATGAATTAATCACTTGGATGGAACAAGAATAAGAATTATGTTATGCTTATCCTTCACCAATTTAAATTGATGACAATCCACGGATTTGGCATACTACTTATTCTCGTAGCAAGGATGAAGATAGATATAGCTCAACTTGAGAAGGTCTTCAACGATCCACCGGTAGAATTTGGAAAGCACGAATGCATTGATATGATAAATGAAGGAAGAAGAATCTTGGAAGAACCACCGTAAGAATTAAAATGAACGAAGAAAAGATAAAGGAACACCGGGAAGAATTTAGCAAATGAACGAAGATGCTTGAGAGAATTTATATACATGAGAACGAAGAGATCATGAGCTGATAAAAGAATACTTGAATGATGCACTGGTATGATTTGGAGAACAAGAGTTGAAAGCTGGAATGAATAATATTTGAAAGATGTCCTTCGGAGGAAATAAATGGAAAACAACTCATGAAATGCTCCGGGTGGGTGAAAAGAATTCTGACAATCAAAACAATTATGAGAGGATGGCAACAAGCTAGAATCACGAGTCTTGAAGAGAATGGAGCAAGATTAAAGAGAAACTCTTCTTCGGTCTTCCAAAATCTGAGAATGACGATGAGAAACATCACCAAGAATTATTTAGACACTCCGGAAGAATCTAAATGAAGACGTTGAGCCAACGATGAAAAGAATTGTGAAAGATCTAGGAGATGGCATTTGACTAATGATAATTCATTCTTACGTCAAACTTCGAAAAGAATTTTATGGATATCTCCGGGAGAATTTGAAGAGTCAGGTAAGATCCTGGGAAAAGACCTGTGGGTTAGGGCCCACTGAAAAGAAGCACCATTGAAATGATTTGAAGGAGATATTGCACCGGTTGAATAAAAAGTCTAGAATGAGAGAACGTCCTCGAAGATATGTTTGAACGGGTCTTGAATGAAAAGACGAGCCTTCAGAGATATGTTGCGCACTCCGGGACAATAGGATATCGAGAGGTGAACGATTAAGAATTGCGCCAGCATGAGAAAGCCTTGAAATGAGGAAAGGAATATGATCAATAAAGCATGAATTGAATCCACCGGAGAAGAAAAAGAATGAATAATGATGAACTTGAAGCTCCATTAGAATCTTCATGAGAATCACCGGATAAGAATATTGAAAGAAAAGAATGAAGAGACTTCCATAATAAAATGGATACTTGATAAAGAAATCCGAGTCCTTGAAGAAAATGGGGTGGGTGGGCAGGAAAAAACAAAGGCAACTTGGAGACGGATGGAACAAACACCATTGAGAAGAACTGATAATTGATCTTGCTGATGTTGAAAAGGATCGGATCCACTTGACGAGAAACATGCCGGTTGAGAAGAAATTGAAATGACAAACTCAATGATCGAGAAGGATTAGTATTCACATCAGAGTATAAGAACACCTTTTAGGAAAGGTATGGAATCAACATTTGACTTCGAAGCAACTCGAATACCACAACTCAAAAGCAAAACAAAGGATTGGCTTGCGGAATAAGCCGGAACAAACATATGATAGAGATTTCTTCCGAAGTTTTCGTGGTGGGGCCTACACGGGCTCGATCGTACAGCACCATCATGTACAAGGCAGTGCACATGACATATGAAGCGTCCCCGAGTCGGCATAGCCAAGGACTCTTTAAGACACAACGAGACCACTGTAAAACCGACCGTGAATAGGCGGGCCACTAGACGTGGAACCCCAATTTCATATCATACATCTGTCGGAAAGATATCCTAAGAGCTACTTGATTCCCACCTACGAAACTCCCGAACCTTTCCGGTTATGCAATCAGGTGTTGGGGATACAGGGGAAACATAATATCTCACCCAAACTAACAAATCCTACATCCAGTTGTATCCATCCTTCAACACATAACCAAGAAACCTTCGGAAATCATCTACCTCAACCTTTGAAAAGCATCCGATATACAAGTTATGGCGATACTCCCGAACTCCCGCCCCAGTACTGGGTGGCATCGAGGTTATCTCACCAACGAACTGCATAAAAGAGATTTTCGATGTCGGCGTACTAAACTCAGGTATTCCAGAACTACAATGATAAAATTATGACGACAACACCTCAAAGCTCAACTCCCCGGGACACTTCCACAAAACCCCTGACAGGAGGCACCAAGACAATGTTCTCGTCACAAAACCATCAGAACGATTCCAAGATACCCGCGTGATCCTAAAAAAATTATTGAAATTTGAGAAGAGAAGAGTCAAAACTCTACGCCAGGATGCCTTACCAGAGCGATGAAGGGACTGGGGATTAAAAAGAATTCCTAAACTCTCTGATATATAATTCCTAAATGACTCAAAACATTTTTCTAGACACAACTCGGCCGCTAATAACGATCAAGCAATGGTGTTCCTAAGGTCAGGGAAGGCTCTGATACCAACTTGTAACGCCCTCGATGCGGCTATATCTCCCACGTGTCGAAGCACGACTTAGAGGCATAACCGCATTGAAAGCAATGTCGCAAGTGAGGTAATCTTTGCAAACAACCCATGTAATATAATAAGGGAAAGAGATACATAGTTGGCTTACAATCGCCACTTCACACAATTACATGAATAAAGCATTACATCATCCAAATACACTCAAGGTCCGACTACGGAACCAAAATAAAAGAAGAACCCCAAATGCGACAAAGGTCCCCGATCAACCCCAACTGGGATCCACTACTGATCAACTAGAACGAAACAACACAAAGGAAAAGATCTTAATCGAGCTCCTCCTTGAGCTTGGTTGCGTCATCTGCACGGTCTCATCGGCACCTGCAAGCTGGTTTTGGAAGTATCTGTGAGCCACGGGGACTCAGAAATCTCGCACCCTCGCGATCAAGACTATTTAAGCTTATGGGTAAGGTAAAGGTATGAGGTGGAGCTGCAGCAAGCGACTAGCATATATGGTGGCTAACATACGCAAATGAGAGCCAGAAGAGAAAGCAAAGCACGGTCGATAAAAGTATGATCAAGAAGTGATCCTAAAACAACCTACGTCAAGCATAACTCCAACACCTTGTTCACTTCCCGGACTTCGCTGGAAAGACACCATCATGGTTACACACGCGGTTGATGTCTTTTAATTAAGGTCAACTTCAGGTTTTCTACAACCGGACATTAACAAATTCCCATCTGCCCATAAACGCGGGCACGGCTTTCGAAAGTTCAAATCCCTCCAGGTGTGTCCCAACTTAGCCCACGACAAGCTCTCACGGTCAACGAAGGAATAGACTTCCTCCCGAGATATTCCGATCAGACTCGGTATCCCGGTACAACAAGACATTTCGACAGGGTAAAACTAAACCAGCAGCACCGCCCGAATGTGTCGACAAATCCCGATAGGAGCTGCACATATCTCTTTCTCAGGGCACACTCAGATTGTCTTAGGTACGGGTAGGCCAGCCCAGAGTTGCCCCTGGTGGCCACCGGCAGCTCACAGGTGGACCAACACTCAGAGGAGCACTGGCCCGGGGGGTAAAATAATGATGACCCTCAGGAGCACGACTCCCAAGGGAAAAGGAAAGGCTAGGTGGCAAATGGTAAAACCAATGTTGGGCATTGCTGGAAGAGCTTTACTTAAGGTGAACTGTCAAGGGGTTCCCATTATTACCCACCGCGTAAGGAACGCAAAATCCAGGAACATAACACCGATATGACGGAATCTAGGGCGGCAAGAGTGGAACAAAACACCAGGCATAAGGCCGAGCCTTCCACCCTTTACCAAGTATATAGATCCATTAATTAAATAAGATATATTGTGATATCCCAACAAGTAAACATGTTCCAACAAGGAACAACATATCCATGTTCCAACAAGGAACAAAACTTCAATCTTCACTTGCAACTAACAACGCTATAAGAGGGGCTGAGCAAAGCGGTAACATTGTCGAACAACGGTTTGCTAGGACAAGGTGGGTTAGAGGCTTGGTTCAACAATATAGGAGGCATGAAAATCAAGCGGTAGGTATCGCAGCATAGGCATAGCAAAAGAGCGAGCATCTAGCAAGAAAAGATAGAAGTTATTTCGAGGGTATGATCATCTTGCCTGAGATCCCGCAAGGAAGAAGAACGAGTCCATGAAGAAGACAAACGGACGTAGACGAACGGTTCCTCACAATCACGACGTAATCAGAACCAACCCGAAGAAGCAACACTGGAAAGAAATCAAACAATATAGTAAACAACCACGACATGAACATGGCATGATGCACAATCAAGTATGATGCATGTTCGGTTTAATGAAGCATGGCATGGCAAAGTGCACAAACAATCCTACAAATTAAGTGGAGCTCAAATATGCAATGAGTTGCATATTGACGGAACACCACATCAATCGTTTAGTTCGATCTCGTTTATGTACCCAACAATATTAAATGTTGTTAAACATGGCAATAGGGTGAAACAAATGAAAACTACGTATCTAGGCAAGGTTAAATGAGGCCGGAAGCAACGAACAACAATTCCGGAAACGCCTCATATGCATATATTAGGTTTGGTACTGTTCCGCCCTAAACCAAATTTTATAGTTGTTAAACATGCGAAGTGATGCCACCATGTTAAACTAGGCAAACTTCTACCCCATTTACATATAAAGTTTGTTAGATTTGGAGCTACGGTTATTAAGTTATGGAATAAATCATTTTAGTATGTTTTTTAAGCAAATTAAAGCAAACAGCAAGTTAAACATTTTAAACATGCATGAAAGTTGGATATTATGAAACTAGATGAAATTCTAGTCATTTTACATATATAATTTGTTTAAATATGATGCATCGTTTGAGAGATATGATATGCATGAGCAACAGGGTTTTTTTTTGTAAAACAGTAAACTGCGGATAAATGGTCAAAACGTAGAACGGAAAAAAAACATGACCTGGGCCGAATCTGGCTGGCCCGAGTGTACAGGAGAGGGGGTGCTCACATTGAGCCTGGCCCGGTCGGAAGCAGAGGAGGCCTGGCGCTGGCTGCGGTTGCTGGGCCGGCCCGCTGGACGTGGTTGCTGGGTCCGCGGAGGAGCAGGATGGGCCTCGGGCGGGTCGCAGCCCACCTGGACGCAGGCGCAGAGGAGCGGGATCGGGGCTCCTCCTAATCCGAACGACGCATGACGGCACTTGCCAGTGAGGGCGACGGGGACGACAAGGTCAGAGGCGGATCCGACGAGGAGGAAGCAGACGAGGCGGCGGACGACGCGAAGAGGCCGGATCTGGGTCAAGGAGCTCACCGGGGCTCCATTCCCGGCGACGGCGAGGGGTACCACGAAAGCTCATCAGAGCTCCATGTCAGTGGCAGCGCGGGGCGGGATACGACATGGAGGAGAGAGACTCGGGGTGGAGGCGAGCAGGCGGCGTCGGACGGCGGAGCTGGAGGCGCACGAGGGCGGCGGTCACCGGCGCTGGGCGAGGTCGCTGGAGACCGGCACGGGAGCAGCAAGGCGATGCAGATCGGGTGGAGTGGCACGGTGCGGGCCTCAGAGCCCAGATCGGGGCCCGGGTGGGCCTGGAGCGGGCCTGGCGGCACGGGGCGATGTGGGGCGCGGGGAGGCGACGTGGCAGCTTCCCGTTGGTTGCAGGCGCTGCTGGAGCGGCGGCTGGCCACTGGCAGCACGCCAAGTGGCAGGGACGAGGTGGCCGGCGGCAGAACTTGAGGAGAGGAGGTGGGAGGCGGCTGTCTGATGATTGGGGGCGTGGATTTCGAGGAGGAGGAAGGAGAAGGCCCAAAATGGCATGGAGGGGGGTCTATATAAGGTAAGGGGGCTAGGGTTAAGGGGTTTGAGGCCGTTTCGGAGCCGTTCGATCTCGATCGGACGACCCGGAGCGGAGGGGGTTAGCTAGGTGGACTAGTCGGCTGTGAAGAGAGGTTGGGCTGAGATGAGAGGAGAGGAGTGCAGCCCGGCAACTATTTCCGGAGACCGAAAACGTCCGATGTTTGCCTGGCTATAATGCCGCTATAGTTTAACGGTTGGGCTATCAAACGAACTCCGAATGTGATGAAACTTGACAGTCGGTCTATCTACACTATAATAAGACCACACGTCAACTCTCATCCCATACCGAGAACATTTTCTGACCACTTATAAAATACTATTTCGGACATGCCGCGGGCGCGTGCGAGTGTGGTTGGTCTCAGAACGGACAACAGACGGAACTGGGGAAACCCGGACGGGTGCATGTTTTGAAAACATGATGATGCAATGCACATGATGACATAATGAAATGCAACACGCAAGCAAATGACATGGCAACGACAATGAATAACTGGAGAATACCTGGCACATCGGTCTCGGGGCGTTACACATATCCTTAGTCCTTTTCAGGTATTTTAGGATGTTCTTGACCGCTGTCTACTGATCCACTCCTGGATTACTTTGGTACCTCCCTGCTAAACTAATAGCAAGGCACACATCAGGTCTGGTACACAGCATTGCATACATGATAGAGCCTATGGCTGAAGCATAGGGAACACCTTTCATTTTCTCTCTATCTTCTGTAGTGGTCAGGCATTGAGTCTGACTCAACTTCACACCTTGTAACACAGGCAAGAACCCTTTCTTTGCTTGATCCATTTTGAACTTATTCAAAACTTTATCAAGGTATGTGCTTTGTGAAAGTCCAATTAAGCGTCTTGATCTATCTCTATAGATCTTGATGCCCAATATATAAGTAGCTTCACCGAGGTCTTTCATTGAAAAACTCTTATTCGAATATCCTTTTATGCCATCCAAAAATTCTATATCATTTCCAATCAACAATATGTCATCCACATATAATATTAAAAATGCTACAGATCTCCCACTCACTTTGTTGTAAACACAGGCTTCTCCAAAAGTCTGTGTAAAACCATATGCTTTGATAACACTATCAAAACGCTTATTCCAACTCCGAGATGCTTTGCACCGGTCCATAGATGAATCACTGGATCTTACACACTTTGTTAGCATCCTTTGGATCGATAAAACCTTCAGGTTGCATCATATACAACTCCTCTTCCAGAAATCCATTCAGGAATGCAATCTTTACATCCATTTGCCAAATTTCATAAGCATAAAATGCAGCAATTGCTAACATGATTCGGACGGACTTAAGCATCGATATGGGTGAGAAAGTCTTATCGTAGTCAACTCCTTGAACTTGTCGAAAACCTTTCGCGACAAGTCAATCTTTGTAGATAGTAACATTACCGTCAGCGTTAGTCTTCTTCTCGAAGATCCATTTATTCTTGATGGCTTGCCGATCATCGGGCATGTCAACCAAAGTCCACACTTTGTTCTCATACATGGATCCCATATCAGATTTGATGGCCTCAAGCCATTTTGCGGAATCTAGGCTCATCATCGCTTCCTCGTAGTTCGTAGGTTCGTCATGGTTAAGTAACATGACCTCCAGAACAGGATTACTGTACCACTCTAGTCCGGATCTTACTCTGGTTGACCTATGAGGTTCGGTAGTAACTTGATCTGAAGTTACATGATCATCATCATTAGCTTCCTCACTAATTGGTGTAGGAGTCACAGGAACAGATTTCTGTGATGAACTACTTTCCAATAAGGGAGCAGGTTGTAACGCCCCGAGACCGACGCTCCAGAGGCCTTCCATGTTTCTCCTTGTCGCCGTATGTTTTTATTGATTGTTGCATCATCTTGCTCATGTTATCTTTTCTTTTCTCATGTGCATTTCTTCTTGTTGTATGTTGTTGTGTGTATTGCAGTCATCATAAGGTGTTGTGCTTCATGTGTGTTCAATCCTACATTGTCTCTCTCTCTCTCAACTTCATCTTCTTCTCCACCCATGACCCTTTGCATGACCATCTTCTTCCCATTATTCTTTTCCATTTATTTGGGACATTTATTTCCCTTTTTCCTTTAATGCTCATTCTTTCCCTATATCTAATTCACCATGCCTACTTATTCTCTATCAAATTTCTTCCCTTTTGAAGTTGTTTTGGTTGGCTTCAAAATTGCATCAAGTTTGAAGTTAATTCAAACTTGGTTTAATTTTCTACCTTTAAAAATGCCCTAAGCAATTTATTCAAATATTACATAAATCCTGGACCCCATAGCATTTTTCCTCTTTGTCAGAAACCTCCCTTAGATCCCTGCACATTTCTTTTTTATTTGCCGTCTGAGGAAATTAAATAAAGAAGAGAAGAGGGAGGGAGAAGGGAGCCCAGCCAGGCCTCTGGCCACTTGGGCTTCCTAGCAGACCGTCCAACCTAAACTCTTTCTAACCCTAGGCCGATCCTTTGCTCTCCTCATCTCTCCCTCCCGGATCTCACCTTCTCCCTTCCATCCTCCTCGCGCGCCACCACAGGAGAGCCTCACTCTCTCCCGATCCCATCTCCCTCTCATTCCCTGCGACGCCACTCCACCACCGCCCGTTTACCTAGCTCCTAGATTCTGCATCGCCGTTCCACCGCTGAAGCTCCATCCCGCTGCCATGCCATCTCCGTTCTCGCCGCCGCCCCTTAACGCCACCTCGCCCGTCCTGAGTCGCCGCATCACCATGGTGCGCTCCCAGCCTCCGCGCCACTCTTGCCACCACAACCCCGACTCGCCGTCGTCGCCAACTTCTCCGCCACCTCTGTCGCGCTCTACTCCTCCCCCCGCGTCTCTGTCTCGCCGGAGCGCACCACCACCATCGCTGCCTCCTTGATCGGGAGAGCAAAGGCTTGATCCCGAGCATCACTAGCGCTCTGCTTCTCCACCGGAGCTCTTCTCTCATGCTCCGTCGCCGTCCTAGACCAGCAGAAAACCGCAGCGCCATTTTGTCTCCTCATCCTCGTTCTACTCGTCCTGGATCTCCCCTGCAATATCTTTTCGCCGCGGCGAGTCCATGCTCGCCTCCTCTGCTGCGCTTCTGCACGTGCATGAGCCCCTACTTCTGCCTCCCGCCGAGTTCGGGTGGCCCCTGTTCATGCCGCCTATGACCCGTGCTTCTCCGTGGCTTCGTGTTGGACTGTCAAGACCGGCAAGACCGCATGCGCCCGAATGACTACAAAGTTTTGCGTCAAGTACCTCTACCACCGTCTTCGGAATCCCATGAACGCCAAGTACCTTGACGCCCGATGCCAAGAACAACTACCGACGCTGAAGACCCATGAACCAAAAATGTCAAGTTCGACAACCATTGACATGCACTTCACCAAGTACCACGCCATCTTTGGAAGACTCGTGAACATCAAGTTCTCTGCCACGAACGGTTACAGTGTTGTGGATCCAGCAAGTACCCTCTCCGGATCGCCAAGTTCGACTACCGATGACATATATCACAACCGTCGCCTCTAGAAACCTCGGATGTGTCAAGTACCTCTCTAAAACGAACGTGTTACACTACTCCCATGACTACCGTGAACGACTACTTCCACTGCATCGCGAGAACGTCTACTTCCAATATGAACACGAACCGCCTCGAAAACGCATGCTTCGAAGGTATAACCGTCGGGACGACCGTTCGAGAACGAATGCTTGTGTTGCATGAGATGCACCCTTTGTCTGCACCGTGTCCGAATTGTCACTCGTTTCCATGCCACTAACTCGTGGGAACCCGGTAGTCGGGAGCACCTCACCATCTTGCTCAACTCGCTTATGCCCTATCTTTTTCACAGGCATCTCAATCGAGTTACCGGAATCGGAACGTTGCCGTGGCACCGTTTTCATTATCGTCGCCGTGGCACCTTTCTTTCCACCACGGTGAAAAATGGTTCATAATGCTCATGTCAACTTTTTCATAAAATTGCATAGACCTTGCACATGTCATCCACATCATGATAATAACATTTAAAATGTTTAAAATTGTTGTTTGCATTAAATTGCTAAATGCATATGGGGATTTACCAGAATTATTGTTAGTTAGTTTACTTATGC
Source organism: Triticum aestivum (assembly GCF_018294505.1). NCBI lineage: Eukaryota > Viridiplantae > Streptophyta > Magnoliopsida > Poales > Poaceae > Triticum > Triticum aestivum. The sequence goes on along the minus strand of NC_057809.1, from coordinate 319,518,084 downwards.
TTCACCCCCTTGCAATGTTTGACAACATTTAATATTGTTGAGTAGCCTAACCAAGAAAGAACTAAATAATCGAAGGAGATGTTTCGTCAATATGCAACTCGTTGCATATTGAGCTCCACTTAACTTGTAGTATTGGTTGTGCATTTTGCCATGCCATTCCATGCCTCTTTAAACCGGACATGCATCATACTTGATTGTGCATCATGCCATGTTTATGTGATGGTTGTCTACTTTGTTGCTTGCTTCTTTCCGGGTTGCTTCTCTCATTAGCTTCGGTTTCGTTCTGGAGTTGTGAGGATCTGTTCGACTACGCCCGCTTGTCTTCTTCATGGACTCGTTCTTCTTCCTTGCGGGATCTCAGGCAACATGACCATACCCTCAAAATCACATCTATATTTGCTTTCTAGATGTTTGCTCTATCGCTATGCCGCACTACCTACCACTTGTTATATTATGCCTCCCATATTGCCGTAAAGCCACTAACCCACCTTCCTAGCAAACCGTTGTTTGGCTATGTTACCGCTTTTGCTCAGCCCCTCTTATAGCGTTGCTAGTTGCAGGTGAAGTTGAAGTTTGTTCCATGTTGGAACATGGATATGTTGGGATATCACAATATCTCTTATTTAATTTAATGCATCTATATACTTGGTAAAGGGTGGAAGGCTCGGCCTTTTGCCTGGTGTTTTGTTCCACTCTTTCCGCGTAGTTTCCGTCATACCGGTGTTATGTTCCTTGATTTTGTGTTCCTTCCGCGGTTGGGTGTTATGGGAACCCCTTGACAGTTCCCCTTGAATAAAACTCCTCCAGCAAGGCCCAACCTTGGTTTTCACATTTGCCACCTAAGCCTTTTCCCTTGGGTTCTGCAGACTCAAGAGTCATCTTTATTTTAACCCTCGGGCCAATGCTCCTCTGAGTGTTGGTCCAAAACAGAGCCACTTGCGGTGCCTCCCCTAGGCAACTTGGGGTTTCGTCGGTTGCCGTATGTAGTGTTCATTCGGTTTGCCCTGAGAACAAGATACGTGCGACTCCTATCGGGATTTGTCGGCACATCGGGCGGCTTTGCTGGTCTTGTTTTACCATTGCCGAAATGTCTTGTAACCGGGATTCCGAGACTGATCAGGTCTTGTCGGCAGAAAGAATATCCTTCGTTGACCATGAGAGCTTGTGATGGGCTAAGTTGGGACACCCCTGCAGGGTATAAACTTTTGAGAGTTGTGCCTGCGGTTATGTGGCAGACGGGAATTTGTTAATGTCCGGTTGTAGAGAACTTGACACTTGACTTAATTAAAATGCATCAACCGCCTGTGTAACCGTGATGGTCTCTTTCCGGCGGAATCCGGGAAGTGAACACGGTCTTGTCTTATGCTTGAACGTAAGTAGTTTCAGGATCACATCTTGATCACTTCTAGGTTCTCGACCGTTGTGTTGCTTCTCTTCTCACTCGTATTTGCATATGTTAGCCACCATATATAATTAGTTCTTGTCGCAGCTCCACCTCACTACCTTTCACCTACCCATAAGCATAAATAGTTTTGATCTCACAGGTGTGAGAGTGCTAAGTCCTCGTGACTCACAGATACTTCCAAATAGTTGCAGGTGCCGAGGATACCTGTGCATGTGACGTAACCCAGCTCAAGTGGGAGCTCGATGAAGATCTTGATTGTTGTTTTGTTTTGTTTCCTGTTGATCAGTAGTGGAGCCCAGTTCGGACGGTCGGGGATCTAGCATTTGGGGTTGTCTTCTTTTATTTTGGTTCCGTAGCCAGACCTTTGATTGTACTTTGGATGATGTATGAATTATTTATGTATTGTGTGAAGTGGAGATTGTAAGCCAACTCTTTATCCCTTTCCATTTAGTACATGGGATTGTGTGAAGATTACCCCTCTTGCGACAAACCTACCATGCGGCTATGCCTCTAAGTCGTGCCCCGACCCGTGGGGGATATAGCTGCATTGTGGGTGTTACATAGGTACAGTTACCTCATCAAGTTCTACTTTCCTCCCACTCACTTATTTCGAGAGAAACTCCTTCTCTAGAAAGGATCCATTCTTAGCAACGAATATCTTTCCTTAGGATCTGTGATAGAAGGTGTACCCAACAGTCTCCTATGGGTATCCTATGAAGACACATTTCTCCGATTTGGGTTCGAGCTTATCAGGTTGAAGCTTTTTCACATAAGCATCGTAGCCCCGAACTTTAAGACATGACAACTTTGGTTTCTTGCCAAACCGCAGTTTATAAGGTGTCGTCTCATCGGATTTAGATGGTGCCCTATTTAACGTGAATGCAGCCGTCTCTAAAGCATAACACCAAAACGATAGCGGTAAATCAGTAAGCGACATCATAGATCGCACCATATCTAGTAAAGTATGATTACAACATTCGGACAAAACATTATGTTGTGGTGTTCCGGGTGGCGTGAGTTGCGAAACTATTCCGCATTGTTTTAAATGAAGACCAAACTCGTAACTCAAATATTCCCCTCCACGACCAGATCGTAGAAACTTTATTTTCTTGTTACGATGATTTTCCACTTCACTCTGATATTCTTTGAACTTTTCAAATGTTTCAGACTTGTGTTTCATCAGGTAGATATACCCATATTTGCTTAAAACATCTGTGAGGGTGAGAAAATAACAATACCCGCCGCGACTCTATATTCATCAGACTACATACATCAGTATGTATGATTTCCAACAAATCTGTTGCTCGCTCCATTGTTCCGGAGAATGGCATTTTAGTCATCTTGCCCATGAGGCATGGTTCGCAAGTACCAAGTGATTCATAATCAAGTGATTCCAAAAGTCCATCAGAATGGAGTTTCTTCATGCGCTTTACACCAATATGACCTAAACGGCAGTGCCACAAATAAGTTGCACTATCATTCTCAACTCTGCATCTTTTGGCTTCAATATTATGAATATATGTATCACTACTATCGAGATTCATCAAAAATAGACCACTCTTCAAGGGTGCATGACCATAAAAGATATTACTCATATAAATAGAACAACCATTATTCTCATATTTAAAAGAATAACCGTCTCGCATCAAACAAGATCCAGATATAATGTTCATGCTCAACACAGGCACCAAATAACAATTATTCAGGTCTAAAACTAATCCGAAAGGTAGATGTAGAGGTAGCATACCGCCCGTGATTACATCGACTTTGGAACCATTTCCCACACGCATCATCACCTCGTCCTTAGCCAATCTTCGCTTAATCCGTAGTCCCTGTTTCGAGTTGCAGATATTAGCAATAGAACTAGTATCAAATACCCAAGTGCTATTGCGAGCATTAGTAAGGTACACATCAATAACATGTATATCACATATACCTTTGTTCACCTTGCCATCTTTCTTGTCGGCCAAATATTTGGGGCAGTTCCGCTTCCAGTGACTAGTTCCTTTGTATTAGAAGCACTCACTCTCAGGCTTAGGTCCAGACTTGGGCTTCTTCACTTGAGCAGCAACTTGCTTGCCATTCTTCTTGAAGTTCCCCTTCTTCCCTTTACCCTTTTTCTTTAAACTGGTGGTCTTGTTGACCATCAACACTTGATGCTCCTTCTTGATTTCTACCTCCGCATCCTTTAGGATCGTGAAGATCTCGGGAATAGTCTTATACATCCCTTTCATATTATAGTTCATCATGAAGCTCTTGTAGCTTGGCGGCAGTGATTGAAGAATTCTATCAATGACACTATCATCCGGAAGATTAACTCCCAGTTGAATCAAGTGATTATTATACACAGACATTTTGAGTATATGTTCACTGGCAGAACTATTCTCCTCCATCTTGCAGCTGTAGAACTTATTGAAGACTTCATATCTCTCAATCCGGGCATTTTCTTGAAATATTAACTTCAACTCCTGGAAGATCTCATATGCTCCATGATGTTCAAAACGTTGTTGAAATCCTAGTTCTAAACCGTAAAGCATGGCACACTGAACTATCGAGTAGTCATCAGATTTGCTCTGCCAGACGTTCATAACATCTGGCGTTGGTCCTGCAGCGGGTTTGGCACCTAGCGGTGCTTCCAGGACGTTATTTTTCTATGCAGCAATGAGGATAATCCTCAAGTTATGGACCCTGTCCGTGTAATAGCTACCATTATCTTTCAACTTTGCTTTCTCAAGGAACGCATTAAAATTCAATGGAACAATAGCACGGGCCATCTATCTACAACAACATAGACATGCAAAATACTATCAGGTACTAAGTTCATGATAAAATAAAGTTCAATTAATCAAATTACTTAAGAACTCCCACTTAGACAGACATCCCTCTAATCATCTAAGTGATCAGGTGATCTATATCAACTAAACCATGTCCGATCATCACGTGAGATGGAGTAGTTTTCAGTGGTGAACATCACCTATGTTGATCATATCTACTATATGATTCATGCTCGACCTTTCGGTCTCAGTGTTTGATGACCCACAAGTGTAGGGGGTCTATCGTAGCCTTTTCGATAAGTAAGACTGCCGAGCCCAATGAGGAGCAGAAGGAAATGATAAGCGGTTTTGAGCAAGGTATTTTCTGCAAGCACTGAAATTATCGCTAACAGATAGTTTTGTGATAAAGTAATTTGTAATGGGTATCAAGTAATAAAAGTAAATAAGGTGAAGAAATATGGCCCAATCCTTTTTTAGCAAAGGACAAGCCTGGACAAACTCTAATATAAAGGAAAGCACTCCCGAGGACACATGGGAATTATCGTCAAGCTAGTTTTCATCACGTTCATATGATTCACGTTAGGTACTTTCATAATTTGATATGTGTTGGGGAACGTAGCATAAATTCAAAATTTTCCTACGTGTCACCAAGATCTATCTATGGAGTCATCTAGCAACGAGGGAGGAGTGGATCTACATACCCTTGTAGATCGTGCGCGGAAGCGTTCAAGAGAACGGGGTTGATGGAGTCGTACTCGTCGTGATCCAAATCACCGATGATCCTAGCGCCGAAAGGACGGCACCTCCGCGTTCAACACACGTACGGAGCAGCGACGTCTCCTCCTTCTTGATCCAGCAAGGGGGGAGGAGAGGTTGATGGAGATCCAGCAGCACGACAGCGTGGTGGTGGAAGTAGCGGGATTCCAACAGGGCTTCGCCAAGCGCTGCGGGAGGAGGGAGATGTGTCATGGGAGGGAGAGGGAGGCGCCAGGGCTCAGGTGTTGTTCCCTCCCTCCCCCCACTATATATAGGGCCAAGAGAGGGGGGGCGCAGCCTTGGCCCTTCCTCCAAGGAAGGGTGCGGCCAGGGAGGAGTCCATCCTCCACAAGGCACCTAGGAGGTGCCTTCCCCTTTTAGGACTCTTCCTTTCCCTTAACTTTGGCGCATGGGCCTCTTGGGGCTGGTGCCCTTGGCCCATATAGACCAAGGCGCACACCCCTACAGCCCATGTGGCCCCCCGGGGTAGGTGGACCCCCTTGGTGGACCACCGGACCCCTTTCGACACTCCCGGTACAATACCGATAATGCGCGAAACTTTTCCGGCGACCAAAACAAGACTTCCCATATATAAATCTTTACCTCCGGACCATTCCGGAACTCCTCGTGACGTCCGGGATCTCATTCGGGACTCCGAACAACTTTCGGGTTACCGCATACTAATATCTCTATAACCCTAGCATCACCGAACCTTAAGTGTGTAGACCCTACGGGTTCGGGAGACATGCAGACATGACCGAGATGACTCTCTGGTCAATAACCAACAGCGGGATCTAGATACCCATGTTGGCTCCCACATGTTCCACGATGATCTCATCGGATGAACCACGATGTCAAGGACTTAATCAATCCCGTATACAATTCCCTTTGTCTATCGGTACGATACTTGCCCGAGATTCGATCGTCGGTATCCCGATACCTTGTTCAATCTCGTTACCGGCAAGTCTCTTTACTCATTTCATAACACATCATCCCGTGATAAACTCCTTGATCACATTGTGCAAATTATGATGATGTCCTACCGTGTGGGCCTAGAGATACCTCTCCGTTTACACGGAGTGACAAATCCCAGTCTCGATTCGTGCCAACCCAACAGACACTTTCGGAGATACCTGTAGTGTACCTTTATAGCCACCCAGTTACGTTGTGACGTTTGGCACACCCAAAGCACTCCTACGGTATCCGGGAGTTGCACAATCTCATGGTCTAAGGAAATGATAATTGACATTAGAAAAGCTTTAGCATACAAACTTAGGGTTGGGTCTTGTCCATCACATCATTCTCCTAATGATGTGATCCCATTATCAACGACATCCAATGTCCGTGGTCAGGAAACCGTAACCATCTATTCATATACGAGCTAGTGAACTAGAGGCTTACTAGGGACATGGTGTTGTCTATGTATCCACACATGTATCTGAGCTTCCTATCAATACAATTCTAGCATGGATAATAAACGATTATCATGAACAAGGAAATATAATAATAACTATTTATTATTGCCTCTAGGGCATATTTCTGACAATATGTGGGTGGACCGGTGCTTGGTTACTGCCCTTACTTGGACAAGCATCCAACTTATGATTAACCCCTATTGCAAGCATCCGCAACTACAATAGAAGTATTAAGGTAAACCTAACCATAGCATGAAACATATGGATCCAAATCAGCCCCTTATGAAGCAACGCATAAACTAGGGTTTAAGCATCGGTAACTCCAGCAACCCATCATCTACTTATTACTTCCCAATGCCTCCCTCTAGACCCAAACAATGGTGAAGTGTCATGTAGTCGATGTTCACATGACACCACTAGAGGGATGACAACATACATCTCATCAAAATATCCAACAAATACCAAATTCACCTGACTACTTATAGCAAGACTTCTCCCATGTCCTCAGGAACAAACGTAACTACTCAAAAAGCATATTCATGTTCATGATCAGTGGGGTATAAATATGCATAATGGATCTGAAATATGATCTTCCACCAAGTAAACCAACTAGCATCAACTACAAGGAGTAATCAACACTACTAGCAACCCACAGGTACCAATCTAAGGTTTGGATACAAAGATTGGATACAAGAGATGAACTAGGGTTTGAGATGAGATGGTGCTGGTGAGTATGTTGATGGAAATTTACCCCCTCCTGATGAGAGGATCGTTGCTGATGACGATGGTGATGATTTCCCCATCTTGGAGGGAAGTTTCCCCGGCAGAACAGCTCTGTCGGAGCCTTAGATTGGTTCCGCCAAGGTTCCGCCTCGTGGCAGCGGAGTTTTGTCTCATAAGCTAGCTTATGCTTTTTTCCTCCACGAAAGACTCCATATAGCCAAAGATGAGCATCAGAGGGCCACCAGGGGGCCCACAAGGCAGGGGCGCACCCAAGGGAGTAGGCGCCCCCACCCTTGTGGACGGTGGGTGGCCCCCCTCTGGTACTTCTTTCGACCAATATTTTTTATATATTCTGAAAATAATTCCCGTGGAGTTTCAGGACTTTTGGAGATGTGTAGAATAGGTCTCTAATATTTGCTCCTTTTCCAGCCTAGAATTCCAGCTACCAGCATTTCCCCTCTTCATGTAAACCTTGTAAAATAAGAGAGAAATGCCATAAGTATTGTGACATAATGTGTAATGACATCCCATAAATGCAATGAATATCGATATAAAAGCATGATGCAAAATGAACATATCAACTCCCCCAAGCTTAGACCTCGCTTGTTCTCAAGTGAAAGCCGAAATCGAAAAATATGTCCACATGTTTAGAGATAGAGGTGTCGATAAAAATAAAATACAGACATGAGGGCATCATGATCATTCTTAGAGCAGCAACATATATATATATATATTGTCATATTATCTCCTATGCTAAAGTAACAATTCATTCACATACTCAAGTATGAATCAGAAACTTCATTGAAAACCAACAAACTATAATCTCAGTCATTGAAGCAATTGCAATTTATCATAACATAGGAAAGAGTCAATATAAGAGCTTCTCAGCAAATCCACATACTCAACCATCATTTAGTCTTTCACAATTGCTAACACTCACGCGATATTTATGGTTATGAAGTTTAAATCGACACAGAGAAAGATAGGGGCTTATAGTTTTGCCTCCCAACTTTTTACCTCAAGGGTAATGTCAACAATAATAGTTCATGAAAACCCACATCCAATTAGCCATATATATCAGGATATTTCCAACACATTGCTCTTGCCAAAGGATAAAATGTAAAAAGGGAAGGTGAAGATCACCGTGACTCTTGCATGAAGTATAAGACAAGAATAAAAGATAAGCCCTTCGTAGAGGGAAGCAGAGGTTGTCATGTGCTTTTATGGTTGGATGCACAAAATCTTAATGCGAAAGAACATCACTTTATATTGGCACTTGTGATATGGACCTTTATTATGTAGTCCATCGCCTTTATTTCTTCCACATCACAAGATCATATAAAGCTTATTTTCTCCACACAAATAAATCATACATATTTAGAGAGCAATTTTTATTGCTTGCAATGATGACAACTTACTTGAAGGATCTTACTCAATCCATAGGTAGATATGGTGGACTCTCATGGCAAAACTAAGTTTAAGGATATTTGGAAGCACAAGTAGTATCTCTACTTGGTGCAAAGAATTTGGATAGCATGAGAGGGAATGGCAAGCTCAACATGTTGGATGATCCATGACAATATAATTCATCTTAGATGTAAGAAAACATAACCCATTACGTTGTCTTCCTTGTCCAACATCAACTCTTTAGCATATCATACTTTAATGAGTGATCACAATCATAAAAGATGTCCAAGATAGTATATTTATATGTGAAAACCTCTCTTTCTTTATTACTTCCTATTAATTGCAACGATGACCAAAACTATGTTTGTCCTCTCTCAACAACTTTTATTCATCATACTCTTTATATGTGAAGTCATTACTCTCCACAAGATCCATATTATATCTTTATTTCTTTTTATTTCTTTTTCTTTTATTCTATTCCCTCGAGATCATAGCAAAATAATCAAGCCCTTGACTCAACACTAATCTTTATTATATATAGCTCACCGACTTGATTACATAGGAGGATCATAAAGCAAAAGTAAAAACTAGATCATATCAAAACTTTATTCTACTAGATCAAGATATTACGAAAAGGATCAAACTAAGAAAAATGGTAAAGATAAATGTATGATGGTGATACGACACCGGGACACTCCCCCAAGCTTGGAAGTTGCCAAGGGGGAGTGCCCATACTCATGTGTTTATGTCTCCTTCTTCGGGGGTGGTGATGTGATATTCTTAGCGATGATGCCCTTCAGGATACGATTCTCTTCCTCGAGCTTATTGACTTGCTGCTTGAGGTCCATTATTTCCTTACGGAGCTTGCCTGTGACGGCTAAAGCTCCTTTCACCCAAGGATGTTGCATAGCTGCTGGAGAACAAGTAACACTCTTTTTCATATTTTCATAAGAAAGAAATATAACATTGGAAGGGATGACCGAGTTTGGAATAGCCGAGCTCTGTAGTTCCCCCATAGTGAATCCCGCTCGGAAACGAGAAGTAACTTCTTCATCCTCCTCCATGGCATCTATCCTTTTCAAATCAGCCTCCATCTCTTCCTTAGTTGATGGCCCAAAGTGGTCAACATTGCTGTTTGCTCTTGGCCCCGGTGTCGGATGAGACACCCGACTCTCCCCAACTGACTCTTGAGAAGACATCTTGCTCTAAATCTGCAGTAGAAACATCTCGAAACAAAGACAGAAGATATTGCGTGATTCGGTGGTCAAAACCTTCGGGAGATTATATAATGAATTTTTACCGACCAAAAGAAGTATCGTGCAAGAAAACGGAGTCCAGAGAGCACACGAGGTGCCCATGAGGCAGGGGGCGCGCCCAGGGGGTAGGATGCGCCCTCCACCCTCGTGGAAGCCTCGTGTCCTTCCCGGACTACTTCTTATTTTCCTATTTTCTTAAATATTACAAAACGGAGAAAAATTGCTATTAAAATTGTTTTGGAGTCGGTTTACTTACCGTACCTCATACCTATTCCTTCTCGGAGTCTGAAACGTTTTTGAAAGTGTCCCTTATGTAATCCTTTAGGGTTACGGTTTCAATAACATTAGTTTCAACATTTATAGGATTATCTGAGTTATGATGTTTGATTCTTTGACCGTTCACCACCCTCGAAGTTGTTGATTTGTGCCTTCGAAGTTGTTGATTTTTATGGCGTCGGAACGATAGAACTCCTCGATGACGTAAGGACCTTCCCATTTAGAGAGGAGTTTTCCTGCAAAAAATCTTAAACGAGAGTTGTATAACAATACATAATCACCGACATTAGACTCATGTTTTTGTATCCTTTTGTCATGCCATCTTTTAACCTTTTCTTTAAACAATTTGGCATTCTCATAAGCCTGGGTTCTCCATTCATCAAGTGAGGTGATGTCAAAAAGCCTCTTCTCACCAGTAAGTTTGAAGTCATAGTTGATCTCTTTAATGGCACAATATGCCTTATGTTCTAGTTCAAGAGGTAAGTGACATGCTTTACCATAAACCATTTTATACAGAGACATACCCATAGGATTTTTGTATGGAGTTCTACAAGCCCATAATGCATCATCAAGTTTATTGGACCAATTATTTCTAGATCTATTAACAGTCTTTTGCAAAATTAATTTATGCTCTCTATTACTCAACTCTACTTGACCACTAGACTGTGGATGATGTGGAGATGCAATTCTATGATTAACATCATACTTAGCAAGCATTTAGGAAAAGCACCATGGAAAAATGTGAACCACCATCAGTCATTAGATATCTAGGGACACCAAACCTTGGAAAAATGACTTCTTTAAGCATCTTAATAGAGGTGTCATGATCAGCACTACTAGTTGGAATAGCTTCTACCCACTTAGTAACGTAATCAACAACAACTAAAATATGTGTATACCCATTAGAGGAAGGAAACGGTCCCATATAATCAAAACCCCGAACATCAAATGGTTCAATAACAAGAAAATAATTCATAGGCATTTCTTGATGTCTACTAATATTACCACTTCTTTGACATTCATCACAAGACAAGACAAACTTACGGGCATCCTTGAAGAGAGTATGCCAATAAAAACCGGATTGCAATACCTTATGTGAAGTTCTGTCTCCAGCATGGTGTCCTCCATAAGCCTCGGAGTGGCACTTGCATAGGATCTGTTCCTGTTCATGCTCAGCTACACAACGTCTAATAACACCATCTACTCCTTCTTTATAAAGATGTGGGTCATCCCAGAAGTAATGTCTTAAATCATAGAAGAACTTTTTCTTTTGCTGGTATGTGAAACTAGGTGGTATAAATTTAGCAACAATGTTATTAGCATAATCAACATACCATGGAGCAGTACGAGAAGCATTTATGACAGCTAATTGTTCATCAGGAAAGCTATCATCAATAGGTAGTTGGTCATCAAGAACATTTTCGAACCTAGACAAGTTATCTGCAACGGGGTTCTCAGCTCCCTTTCTATCAATAATATGCAAATCAATTTCGTGAAGCAAGAGAACCCATCTAATAAGTCTAGGTTTAACATATTCTTTTCCATAAGATATTTAATAGCAGCATGATCAATGTGAACAGTTACTTTAGAATCAACAATATAAGATCTGAACTTATCACAAGCAAATACAACTGCTAAAAATTCTTTTTCAGTAGTAGCATAATTTCTTTGGGCATTGTCTAGAGTTTTACTAGCATATTGAATAACATTTAGTTTCTTATCAACTCTTTGTCCTAGAACAGCCCCTACAGCATAGTCACTAGCATCACACATATTTTCAAATGGTAAATTCCAATCAGGAGGCTGAACAATAGGTGCAGAAATCAAAGCTTTCTTAAGTATTTCAAATGCTTCTACACACTCATCATCAAAGACAAAAGGGACATCTTTTTGTAAGAGATTAGTTAGAGGCTGAGAAATTTTAGAAAAGTCCTTAATGAACCTCCTATAAAAACCGGCATGACCAAGGCAACTTCGTATACCTTTAATTTCCTTAGGACACGACATCTTTTCAATAGCATCAACTTCAGCTTTATCAACTTCAATACCTCTTTCAGAAATTTTATGCCCCAAGACAATACCTTCATTAACTATAAAGTGGCATTTCTCCCAATTCAAGACAAGATTAGTTTCTTCACATCTCTGCAAAACTCGATCAAGGTTGCTTAAGCAATCATCAAAATAGGTCCCATAAACGGAGAAATCATCCATGAATACCTCAACAATCTTTTCACAAAAGTCATAGAATATAGCAGTTATACATCTTTGAAAAGTACCATGTGCATTACATAAACCAAAAGGCATACGTCTATAAGCAAAGGTACCGAAAGGGCAAGTAAAAGTTGTCTTTTCTTGATCCTCTTTTGACACAGGTATTCGAGAGAAACCAAAATAACCATCTAGGAAGCAAAAAATGTGTATGTTTGGATAATCTTTCTAGCAATCATTGTTGAGGAAATCGTGAACTGGTAACTGCTCGGTTGGCTGGTGAGTAGGGGATTAATAGGCTAATCGGCAAGTTAATCGGCCATTTAATCAATTAATCGGATGATTTATCAGTTTATCGGCTACTCGGTGACCCTACGAGTAGGGATTAATCGGCAAGTTAACTGGTTAATTGGATGAATTCTTGAACAGGGCTAGCAATTGATTAATAAAAGGTAACGGGTAATGATCCTTTTTAGTAGCTTTATTTAATTTGCGGAAATGAATTGCCATTCTATAACTTGTAACAATTCTTTGTGGAATCAATTCATCTTTATCATTGGGAACAATAGTAATACCTCCCTTCTTAGGGACACAATGGATAGGACTTACCCACTAACTATCAGCAACGGGAGAAATTATACCTACCTCCAGAAGCTTTAGTATTTCTTTTCTTACCACTTCTTTCATCTTAGGATTTAACAGTCGTTGGTGATCAACAACTCGTTTAGCATCTTTCTCCAGCTTTATTTTTTGCTGGCATAGACTGGGACTAATGCGCTTAAGATCATCAAGAGTATATCTAATAGCAGCACGGTGCTTCTTCAGAGTTTTCAATAATTTCTTTTCTTCATGCTCTGAAAGGTTAGCACTAATAATAACAAGATATATCTATTTCTCATCATGATAAGCCTATTTGAGAGTATTTGGTAAAGGTTTAAGCTCAAACACAGGATCACCCTTAGGTGGAGGAGGATCCCCTAGGATTTCAACAGGCAAGTTATATTTCAAAATAGGACCCTCTTTAAAGAATACTTCATCTATTTCCCTTCTTTCATTCATAAACATATCATTTTCATGGTCCAACAAATATTGTTCTAAAGGATCACTAGGAGGCACGGCAATAGAAGCAAGAACAATAATTTCATATTTACTAGGCAATTCTTTATCATGGGGTTGTCTATGAAATTTAGCAAAATTAAACTCATGAGACATATCCTCTAAACAAACAGAAACAATATCCTTATTGCAGTCTATCTTAGCATTAACAGTATTCAAGAAGGGTCTACCAAATATAATGGGACAAAAGTCATCTTGTGGGGAACCGAGGACAATAAAATCAGCAAGGTATTTAAATTTCCCACACAAGACTTAAACATCTCTAACAATCCCAACTGGTGAAATAGTATCTCTATTGGCAAGCTTAATTGTAACATCCATTTCCTCTATCTCAGCAGGTGTAATATCATGCATAATTTCTTTGCATAAGGAATGAGGTATTGCACTTGCACTAGCACCCATATCACATAAGCCATGATAGCAATGATCTCCTATTTTAACAGAAATAGCAGGCATGCCTACAACAGGTCTATGTTTATTTTTAGTATTAGGTATAGCAGTTCTAGCAGATTCATTGCAGAAGTAAATAACATGCCCGTCAATATTATCTGCCAAGAGATCTTTAACCATAGCAACACTAGGTTCAACTTTAATTTGCTAAGGGGGTTTAGGTGTCTTAGTATTACTTTTGTTAACCATAGTTGAAGCTTTAGCATGATCCTTTATTCTAACAGGGAAAGGTGGTTTCTCAATATAAGCAGTATGAACAACATGATCATTATAAGTGATAGTCTGTTCTACAACTTTAATAGGTGCAACTAATTTTACCTCAACGGGAGGATTATATTTAAACCACTTCTCCTTAGGGAGATCAACATGAGTAGCAAAGGATTCACAGAAAGAAGCTACTATCTCAGAGTCAAGTCCATATTTAGTGCTAAATTCACGGAAAGCATCGGTATCCATAAAAGATTTAACACAATCAAACTTAGGTGTTATACCTGAATCCTTACCTACGTCGAGGTCCCAATCTTCAGAGTTGCGTTTAATTCTTTCCAATAAATCCCATTTGAATTCTCTAGTCTTCATCATAAAAGATCCAGTACAAGAAGTATCGAGCATGGAGCGATTACTGAGAGAAAGCGGACGATAAATTTTTTGAATAATCATTTCTTTTGAGAGCTCATGATTGGGGCATGAATATAACATGAGCTTAAGCCTCCCCCAAGCTTGAGCGATGCTTTCTCCTTCGGGAGGCCAAAAATTATATATATAATTAGGATCATGATGAACATGATGCATATGATAAAACTTCTGATGAAATTCCAATTTCAATCGTTGGTAATCCCATCATCCAATATCATCACATAGCCTAAACCATGTCAATGCATCTCCCTTCAAAGATAAAGGGAAGACCTTCTTCTTGATAACATCCTCGGGCATACCTGCAAGCTTAAATAATCCACAAACTTCATCCACATAGATTAGGTGCAAATCGGGATGTAATGTTCCGTCACCTGTGAAAGGATTAGCTAGCCATTTCTCTATCATACCTGAAGGAATTTCAAAGTAAACATTTTCAGTAGGTTCAGTAGGTTGAGAGGTAACTCTTTGCTCTACTGGTCGGGGTGAAGATACCCCGAACAAGCCCCTCAAAGGATTATGTTCCATAGTAACACGTGACAGTAAATTTCAGCACACTATATAAATTTCTCCTTACCAAATTCCACCTATCAAAGGTGCTTCACTCCCCGCCAACGGCACCAGAAAAGAGTCTTGATGACCCAGAAGTGTAGGGTATCTATCGTAGCCTTTTATATAAGTAAGAGTGTCAAACCCAATGAGGAGCAGAAGGGAATGATAAGCGGTTTTCAGCAAGGTATTTTCTGCAAGCACTAAAATTATCGGTAACATATAGTTTTTTGATAAAGTAATTTGTAATGGGTATCAAGTAATAAAAGTAAATAAGGTGCAGCAATATGGGCCAATCCTATTTGTAGCAATTGACAAGCCTGGACAAACTCTTATATAAAGGAAAGCGCTCCCGAGGACACATGGGAATTATCGTCAAGCTAGTTTTCATCACGTTCATATGATTCACGTTCGGTACTTTGAGAATTTGATATGTGGGTGGACCGGTGCTTGGGTACTGCCCTTACTTGGACAAGCATCCCACTTATGATTAACCCCTATTGCGAGCATCCGCAACTACAACAGAAAGATTAAGGTAAACCTAACCATAGCATGGAACATATGGATCCAAATCAGCCCCTTACCAAGCAAATTAAACTAGGGTTTAAGCTTCTGTCACTCTAGCAACCCACCATCTACTTATTACTTCCCAATGCCTCCCTCTAGGCCCAAATAATGGTGAAGTGTCATGTTGTGGACGGTCACATGATACAACTAGTGGGATGACAACATACATCTCATCAAAATACTGAACGAATACCAAATTCACCTGACTACTTATAGCAAGACTTCTCCCATATCCTCAGGAACAAACTTAACTACGCACAAAGCATATTCATGTTCATAATCAGAGAGGTATTAATATGCATACTGGATCTGAACATATGATCTTCCATCAAGTAAACCAACTAGCATCAAATACAAGGAGTAACCAACACTACTAGCAACCCACAGGTACCAATCTGAGGTTTGGATACAAAGATTGGATACAAGAGATGAACTAGGGTTTGAGATGAGATGGTGCTGGTGAAGATGTTGAAGGAGATTGACCCCCTCCCGATGAGAGGATTGTTTGTGATGACGATGGTGCTGATTTCCCCCTCCCGGAGGGAAGTTTCCCAGGCAGAACAGCTCTGCCGGAGCCCTAGATTGGTTGCGCCAAGGTTCCGCCTCGTGGCGGCGGAGTTTCGTCCAGTGAGCTAGCTTATGATTTTTTCCTCGACGAAAGACTCCATATAGGCAAATATGGGCATCAGAGGGCCACCAGGGGGCCCACGAGGCAGGGGCGCGGCTAAGGGGGTAGGGTGCGCCGCCCACCCTCGTGGACGGTGTGTGTCCCCCCTCTGGTACTTCTTTCGCCCAATATTTTTTATATATTCTAAAAATAATTCCCGTGGAGTTTCAGGACTTTTGGAGATGTGCAGAATAGGTCTCTAATATTTGCTCCTTTTCCAGCCTAGAATTCCAACTGCCGGCATTCCCCCTCTTCATGTAAACCTTGTAAAATAAGAGAGAAAAGGCATAAGTATTGTGACATAATGTGTAATAACAGTCCATAATGGAACAAATATCGATATAAAAGCATGATGCAAAATGGACGTATCTGTGTTCCGAGGCCATATCTGCATATGCTAGGCTCGTCAAGTTTAACACTAGTATTCTGCGTGTGCAAAACTGGGTTGCACCCGTTGTATGTGAACATAGAGCTTATCACACCCGATCATCACGTGGTGTCTCGGCACGATGAACTTTCGCAACGGTGCATACTCAGGGAGAACACTTATATCTTGGAATTTAGTGAGAGATCATATTATAATGGTCCCGTCGATCTAAGAAAAATAAGATGCATAAAAGCTAAACATCACATGCAATCAATATAAGTGATATGATATGGCCATCATCATCCTGTGCCTTTGATCTCCATCTCCAAAGCACAGTCATGATCACCATCGTCACTGGCTTGACACCTTGATCTCCATCGAAGCATCGTTGTCGGCTCGCCAACTATTGCTTCTACAACTATCGCTACCGTTTAGTGATAAAGTAAAGCAATTACATGGCGATTGCATTTCATACAATAAAGTGACGACCATATGGCTCCTGCTAGTTGCCAATAACTGTGTTATAAAACATGATCATCTCATACAATAAAATTTAGCATCATGTCTTGACCATATCACATCACAACATGCCCTGCAAAAACAAGTTATACGTCCTCTACTTTGTTGTTGCAAGTTTTATATGGCTGCTATGGGCTGAGCAAGAATCGTTCTTACCTACGCATTAAAAACCACAACACGGTATAGTTATTGCTTTTTGATCTTTTGAAAGAAACATGTTCATTGAATCCAATTCAACTAACGCTGGAGAAACAGACACCCACTAGCCACCTATGTGCGAAGCACGTCGATAGAACCAGTCTCGCATAAGCGTACGCGTAATGTCGGTCTGGGCCACTTCATCCAACAATGCCGCTGAATCAAGAAAGAACTAGTGATGGCAAGCAATATGTATATACCCACGTCCACAACTCCTTTGTGTTCTACTCGTGCATATAACATCTACGCATAAACCTGGCTTTGATACCACTATTGGAGAACGCACTAATTTCAAAAAAATTCCTACGCACACGCAAGATCATGGTTATGCGTAGCAACGAGACGGGAGAGTGTCGTCCATGTACCCTCGTAGACCGTAAGCGGAAGCGTTATGACAACGTGGTTGATGTAGTCGTACGTCTTCACGATCGACCGATCCTAGTACCGAACGTACGACACCTCCGTGATCTACACACGTTCAGCTGGGTGACGTCCCACGAACTCACGATCAAGTAGAGCCTCGAGGGAGAGTTCCATCAGCACGACGGTGTAATGATGGTGTTGATGAAACAATCGACGCAGGCCTTCGCCTAAGCACCGCTACAATATGACCGAGGTGGATTATGGTGGAGGGGGGCACCACACACGACTAAAGGATCAATGATCAACTTGTGTGTCCATGGGGTGCCCCCCTGCCCCCGTATATAAAGGAGCAAGGGGGGAGGCTGCCAGGCCCTACGAGGGCACGCCAAGAGGAGGAGTCCTCCTCCTAGTGGGAGTCGGACTCCCCTTTCCTAGTCCCACTAGGAGGTGGAAGGAAGGAGTGGGAGAGGGGAAAGGCAAGGGGGGCGCCGCCCCCCCTTCCTTGTCCTATTCAGACTCAAGGGGAGGGGCGCGCGGCCTGCCCTGGCCGGCCCCTCTCTCTCTCCACTAGGGCCCATCAAGGCCCATTAGTTCCTGGGGAGTTCCGGTAATTTCTCCAAGATCACCTGAAACCCTTCCGGTGTCCAAATGTACATGAACTCATAATACCGATCGTCACCGAACGTTAAGAGTGCGGACCATACAAGTTTGAGAACTATGTAGACATGACCGAGACTCATCTCCGGTCAATAACCAATAGCTGAACCTGGATGCTCATATTGGTTCCTACATATTCTACGAAGATCTTTATCAGTCAAACTGCATAACAACATACGTTGTTCCCTTTGTCATCGGTATGTTACTTGCCCGAGATTCGATCGTCGGTATCTCAATACCTAGTTCAATCTTGTTACCGGCTAGTCTCTTTACTCGTTCCATAATACATCATCCCGCAACTAACTCATTAGTTGCATTGCTTGCAAGGCTTATAGTGATGTCCATTACCGAGAGGGCCTAGAGATTCCTCTCTGATAATCAGAGTGACAAATCCTAATCTTGATCTATGCCAACTCAAAGTACCATTGGAGACACCTATAGAGCACCTTTATAATCACCCAGTTACGTTGTGATGTTTCGTAGCACACAAAGTGTTCCTCCGGTATTCAGTACTTGCATAATCTCACAGTCATAGGAACATGTATAATCATGAAGAATGCAATAGCAATATACTAAATGATCAAATGCTTAGCGAACAAAATGGGTCAAGTCAATCACATCATTCTCTAATGATGTGATCCCATTAATCAAATGACAACTCATGTCTATGGTTAGGAAACTCAACCATCTTTGATTCAACGAGCTAGTCAAGTAGAACCATACTAGTGACACTTTGCTTGTCTATGTATTCACACATGTACTAAGTTTCCGGTTAATACAATTCTAGCATGAATAATAAAAATTTATCATGATATAAGGAAATATAAATAACAACTTTATTATTGCCTCTAGCGCATATTCCTTCATGAATATGTGGACTCGTGTGCGCCACCTCAAAAGAGTTGCTTGCAGACGTAGTTTAGGATAGCCACTGATTCAAAGCTGGATGCTGCTGTTAAACCCCACCATTCCTTTATTAATACTGATGCATATGTAGCTAGTTCTGATGTAAGTCTTGCTGGGTACATTTGTAGTCACGTTTGCTTAATTTATGTTTTTGCAGAGAGACTTCAGTCTCACTAGTAGCTCCGCGTGGACTTCGACGTTTAGCTTGTTACCTCAGCTACGATCCTGTGCCCTCGATAGAGTCTTGTAGATAGTCAGGCTTCTCAGCCTTTTTCATTTGTAGTTATCTGTACTCAGACAAGTTAAGCTTCTGCAAGTGCTTGTTGCTTGTATGAGTTGAATGCTGGGTCATTAGACCAATGTTTGTAATATTTGGCTCTTCGGAGCCTAATGAATAAATACTTTGAGTTGTAGAGTTTTGTTGTCGTGCCATGTTGTATTTGCACATATCGAGCATATTGTGTGTATGATTTGAAATTCTTGGTATGTGTGGGATTCGACAACCTAGTTGTTTATCCTTGGTACCCTCTCTTATAGGGATATGTCTCTTAGTGCTTCCAATAAGTCATGGTAGCTTGCTACTGCTCCGGAACACTAAGGCTGGCCGGCATGTGTCCTTCTTTGTTCTTGTGTCTGTCCCTATGGGGAAATGTCACACGGTGTCTACCAGAGTCCTGTTAGCTTGCTACGGCCCAGATTCACTCGCTGATGACGGACACATTCGTTTCTTGGTCATGGATGCCTCTCCCTGTAAGTTAGTGCCACTTTGGGTTCACGACTAGTCATGTCGGCCCGGGTTTTCTATCATATGGATGCTAGTGACACTATCATATACATGAGCCAAAAGGCGCAAACGGTCCCGGGCCAGGTAAGGTGGCACCTGTGGGGATACCGTGCGTGAGGCCACAAAGGGATATGATGTGTTACATGCTAGATCGGTGTGACTTAGGATTGGGTCCTGATAGCTTTGGTATCAGAGCCTGATTGCCTGTAGGATTACCAAGCCAAACTAGTCGAAGTTGAGTCTAAAAATGCTTTAGTTATATAAGGGAATTGACTGTGGAAGGGAACGTAAGGCTCTTTTCACTCCTTTACCTTATGCCCTTGTGGTCTGAGTCATCCTCTTCTCTTCTACGGGGATTAAGAACTAGGCTTCTCTTCTTTCTATCAGGAACACGTGTTACTAATCCGTAGACTTATAGGATTGATAGTTTCAAGCCCTAGTTTAGTTCCTACTACTTCTGTGTGTTGAGAATTGATCTCAGAACCTTGATATTGTGATGTTAAGTGGTTATGCCACCATTTTTGTTGGATGTCTCAAATCCTTGAGCATTTACTGCCGTTATGCTGATGGAGTCATCCCAGGTTACTAAATAGTCTGATGCATTTGCAAATCCCTTTTTTCCGTTCTCGATGTTCCTTTGGGCTAGTTTAACCACACTAATCAGTGCGTTGACGTACTCTATTGCCTCGACATATATATTGGAGATATTATTATGACTCTAGGTGTCTTACAGGACCACCTAGTAATCTAGCCATGTTCTATGTTCCCAATGTGATGATTCTAGCCATCATACTCGAAAGCATCGCGTGATGCCCTTAGTTAGTAGGCATTATATTCCTGGGTTCTTGAACCCGAGATTCACCCTACTTACTTCATTTTCATAGTGTTTGCTACTTCCCTTAGGATATTAGTAACCTTTGAGATAGTCCTAGAGGTCTGTGGTATTTCTTTCTTCCAAATATCATGAACCGCACATGGCAGAAGTTCCTTTGAACCAAAATACCGCAACCAAAGTGCTCTTGGTGAGTTCTCTATTATATTGTGAATCTGCCAGTTCTACCGTTCTGCATGAGTTATCCGGAAGAGATGTTGAGCTTTGCTCGACATACTAATCTATGCATCAACAACTCAGAAAGATATACGTTCCTTTGAGTTGTCCCTCTTTAGTTGTTATTTGACCTTTGTCTGTCAATTGTTGGTCAAGAGTAGTGGTGCATTCATGTTATCGATGCCTATTATTCGTGTGGTTCGTCAAGTCATTCTATTCCAGAATGTCTAGGAGAATCAAACTCCAGTACCTCGTCCATATCTAGGATTAGGTAAAAGTAGTTGTATTCCGCAGTTTAAGAATGCCAACCCAGCCTCTAGTCTGCTCTACCCTGGAGTATTACCCCCGTTATGTCGAGAATATCATAGGTATTGCACCACCACTTATGAATTCTTGCGTAGTGATACTTCTCGCAATCCTTGTTCATTCCTCGGTCCCCGTGTTGTTGCAACCGGAATACCGACAAATGAAACGTGATGTGTGAAATTAATACCCCTGGCAACCCTGTTGCTTGGTATTTAATGGACGATAACTCCATTCCTAGCGTGAAGGTTATTGAATTATCATCATAAGATAGATTGTGCTACCTAGACCATCTTTCCTGGTGCACTCTTCGATCAATGAGTTAGGATTGTTTTAATCCCTCGCTCCCTTGATCATATCGTCTTGCCCTGAAAAGTTAGATTGTTCTCGACCTTAGTAGTATATCGGTGGTTCATGATTTTCTAATTATCTTCTCGGAAGTATCACCAGGTTGTCCCCTGATTATTATGATGAGCTCGTGATCAAGTTGGTTTCTTGTAAAGCACCCCTTCTCCAAGAATCTGTGTTGGATACCCTTGAGCTAGTTGGTTATGTTAAACAACAACTTGGACAGTTGGAAGATAAATTCTTGCCTAACTTATTTCATCTCTAAGGGATATCTTCTATGTATGTGTGTTGAAGAAAGATGATATCTTCATCAACTGGTCCTCGTGATCAGTTGTTGGACCTATTGTCTTACCCAATCTTTGATTTGAGTATGGGCTATCGTCAAATCAAATCAGAACCAACGATGTTTGTAATGTTGTCTTACTCGTGGTTGATTCCTCGAGCATACACCGTTATATCTTTTGGGTCTGACCACTGCAATCATAGTGTTCAATTAATTGTGGAATTCCATTTATATGGAAGCCTGGATGGATTGTTGTTGAGCCCATAAGCAGCATATTTATCATCTCCATGATTATATTGAACATTAATGCTAGTGTTGGAAACTTTTGTAAGCATTATCTTCATGTCCCGTTCATGAAGTATATGCTTAGTGTAAGAAGAGAATTTCTCCAAGTTCACGTCCATTAGGTGCAAGTTGCCGCCATGAATTCAAGAAAGCTTGTTTTGTTTTGCTTCCTCTAGAATCATCCCATGTCAGTCATGCATATGTGTGAAGTATTCTATGGTTTGGAGACTTGCAACCTTCATTCTACAAGTATCCTTAGCACACCAAGCCACTGATTCACTTGTTCAAGGAAAAGAAGTCTAGCGCGCGTAGAGACTTCAAAATCCTTGATGATGTATCCTAACCTGAACTCAATAGTTATTTATAATAAGACTACTATGTGGTCATTCTTGTCCTGGACAACATGCTCACATGTATGTAGCAGAACCAGCTCGTGTTTTGGAGCTTGCTATCGTAGTTCATTTCCCGAGAATCTCGTAATGTCATCTCGTCGATTTGTGTTGCAAACTTTATTTTTAGACATGCTGAGTCTGAAGTATCCTATCACCAATCGGATCTAAATCTCAGGCAGATATGATGGTTGGAACATTACCAACAATTGCATTTTGTTCCCAGCTTGCACCGCCATGTGCCAATTTCCCATGGGATGCCCTTCTCAGCAGTTGTTGTCCAAGATCATCTTCAAAAGTGGACTTACCATGGGTCCCATCCATTTCCAATGATAAGAAAAATCATCCATTGCGTTGTCTTCAACAAGGTCGTCCACATCATCCATTCTAGTCCGAGTATGTCATTCTTTTGAGCTCCTTCAAATGATCGATATTGATTGCCTTAGGCTTGTATAAAGAGTCTCAATGATCTCTATGTCAAAAGTAATTCTATTTGCCACTTAAGGGAATAATTCTACGAGTCACCTTCCCTAAGGTGCCCCGTTATGGAATCATGGCAATTATTCCCTCACTATCTTGAAACCATGCACCATCATCTTAAGCATGGTATTTTTGCCTACCCAATCAAACCGTTCTCATATACCTCTTGCCATTGCTCTCGACGTGTGTTTTGTGTCTTAGCTCAAGAGATGTTTCAACGTCTCACTCCATGAGTTGATCCTGAGTGCTCGACCTTCGAGGAGATCGATTCCTGTAGAGTTTCTTTTTGTCGTCGTCGTGTTGGATGGAGTTCTCGAAAGAAAAGACATCAAGATCAATTTGAAGCAATGAATCAACATCTTCGAGAAATGCAATGGATCGTGAAGACTGTGTCAAATCCGTGTCCCCTCTGTCTTCTTACCTCACGTCTTGAATCTCGGGACGAGATTCATGTTTAGTGGGGGTGAGTTGTCACAACCATAGAATACTTGTCTGTAAATAATTATATTAGTTTTATTTGAGAGCATCTTGCATCATGTCTAAATTTTGAAAGTTGAATTGAGGTTAGTTGGAACCCTCAGAAATCACTTAATAAATAATCAACATTGAAATCTTTTCAAAGAAGTCCAAGAAAATGTTCCTCTTAGTCTCTCAAAATATGGGCAAGAGGTAAAATTCAAAACAATATTTTTGGAATCCCAGAGATATTTATTTTGGGCCTTTGAATTAAATCAATAACTATTTGCATTGGATATAACTATTTGTTAATTAATTAATATATGTCCAATAATTCTGATCTTTGGTGAAGGGCTTTGGAATAATCCATCTAGTCCCTACAAGAATTATCAGAAGCAACAAAAATGATTTAGTGTCTAAAACTAAATCAAAACAAACTGCAGAAAATGCAAAACAACAGAAAAAGAGGGAGAGAGAGAACTACCTGGCCATACTTGTGTAGCCCACTTGGCCAAGCCGAAGCAGCCCAGCCCACCAGGCCGTCTTGCCAGTCATCCCCCTCCTCTCGCCAGAAGGATGAGAGGTGTGTGCCTGACGCGCACGCACGCACAGCGCACCACGCGAGCTTCCTGCCCGCGACCCGGGATAGCGCGACGCCACAGATCATCTCCTCGGTACCACCGCGCCTACCGTGCTCCCCTCGCCCCCCACCGTGCTGCCATGATCTCCACCGTCATCTGCCACTTCGCCTCGACCGAGCCCCGAGCGCTCATTCGCCCTGCATCGCCGCCCTATCAACTTCTTCCCCGCTTAGTCGGCGAGATTGCCGGCGACCTCACGACGTCTCCAGCCCGACCCCGATCTCGTCGTTCGCTTCCCTACACTCGCCGTTAGCCACTGACCCTTCTCCCCCTCTCCGTTCTTGCTCTCGTGCACCGTAGCCACCGCACCTTACTCGCTCGCACGCGTCGCCGCCTGTGCTCGCCGCCGCCGTGTCTCCGGCCACCTAATGGTCCGGCCGTCGCGCTCAGATTCCTCCCCACGCCGCGTAGAGCACGTAGGTTCTCCGCACGAGCTTCCTCGGTCGCCGGAGCATCGACCCTGAGCTCGCCCGAGCTCCAGCGACCACCAAGGTCGACGCAAGCGATGGATCCGGCCACCCCAGTCCCAACCACCGCCACCGCTCGACATGGATGAGTGCCCGCGTCACATAGATGCCCTCCGCCGGCCATTTGGTCGCCGGAGGAGGAATCCCGCACCTCGCCGCCATGTCTGGCTTCGCCAGCGTCGAGCCGCCGGACATTTAGCCTCGGTTCACCAGGGGTTTGACCTCCCCTGGGTCAATGACAGGTGGGGCCGCCTTAGTTTAGTTAGTGTAACACCCACGATGCGGCTATATCTCCCACGTGTCAGAGCATGACTTAGAGGTATAACCGCATAGTAGGCATGTGGCAAGAGGGGTAATCTTTACACATCACATGTACTGAATATGAAAGGGATAAAGAGTTGGCTTACAATCACCACTTCGCACAATACATGAATATCATACATCATCCAGAATACAATCAAGGTCCAACTACGGAATCAAAATAAAGAAACACCACCCCTAATGCTAGATCCCTGATCGTCCCAACTGGGCTCCACTATTGATCAAAAGGAAACAAAACAAAACAACGACCAAGATCTTCATGGAGCTCCCACTTGAGCTCAGTTGCGTCATCTGCACTGGTATCGTCTGCACCTGCAACTGTTTGGAAGTATCTGTGAGCCACGAGGACTCAGGAATCTCACACCCGTGAGATCAAGACTATTTAATCTTAAGGGGTATGAAGAGGTAGTGAGGTGGAGCTGCATCAAGCACTAGCATATATGGTGGCTAACTTACGCAAATGAGAGCGAGAAGAGAAGCAAAGCACAATTGTAAACTAGAAGTTATCCTGAAACTACTTACGTCCAAGCATAACCCAGGAACCGTGTTCACTTCTCGGACTCTGCCGAGAAGAGACCATCACGGCTACACACGCGGTTGATACATTTTAATTAAGTTAAGTTTCGAGTTCTCTACAAGCGAAGATTAACAAATTCCCATCTGCCCATAACCGCGGGCATGGCTTTCGAAAGTTCAAACCCTGCAGGGGTGTCCTAACTTAGCCCATCACAAGCTCTCACAGTCAACGAAGGATATTCCTTCTCCCAGGAAGACCCGATCAGACTCAGAATCCTGGTTACAAGACATTTCAACAACGGTAAAACAAGACCAGCAAGACCGCCCAATGCGCCGACATCCCGATAGGAGCTACACATATCTCATTCTTAGGGCAACACCGGATTGTCCAACATTCCGGTAGGCCAGCCCAGAGTTGCCCCTGGTGGCCACCGGCGGCTGACAGGTTCGGACCAACACTTAGACAAGCACTGGCCCGGGGGGTTTAAAATAAAGATGACCCTCAAGAGCGTGACTCCCAAGGGAAAAGTAGGTGGTGGTGAGGCAAATAGTAAAACCAAGGTTGGGCCTTGCTGGAGGAGTTTTATTCAAAGCGAACTGTCAAGGGGTTCCAATAACACCCAACCGTGTAAGGAACGCAAAATCAAGGAACATAACACCGGTATGACGGAAACTAGGGCGGCTAGAGTGGAACAAAATACCAGGCATAAGGTCGAGCCTTCCACCCTTTACCAAGTATATAGATGCATTAATTAAATAAGAGATATTGTGATATCCGAACATATCCATGTTCCAACATGGAACAAACTTCATCTTCACCTGCAACTAACAACGCTATAAGAGGGCTGAGCAAAAGCGGTAACATAGCCAAACAATGGTGTGCTAGGAAAGGTGGGTTAGAGGCCTGACATGGCAATATGGGAGGCATGATATAGCAAGTGGTAGGTATCGCGGCATAGCAATAGAGCGAGCAACCAGCAAGCAAAGATAGAAGTGATTTCGAGGGTATGGTCATCTTGCCTGAGATCCCCCAAGGAAGAAGAATGAGTCCATGAAGAAGACAAACGTACGTACACGTACGGATCCTCACAACTCCGCAACAAAACCGAATCTATCGAGAGAAGCAACCCGGAAAGAAGCAAACAACATGGTAAACAACCATCACATCAACATGGCATGATGCACAACCAAGTATGATGCATGTCCGGTTTAATGAGGCATGGCATGGCAAAATGCATAAACAATCCTACAAATTAAGTGGATCTCAATATGCAACTCCGTTGCATATTGACGAAACACCACGTCAATTATTTAGTTCCTCTCATTTATGTACCCAACAATGTTAAATGTTATTAAACATGGCAAGAGGTGAAGCATAATAAAACTACCTAACTAGGCAAGTTTAAATTAGGCCAGAACAACAAGCAACAATTGCGGTAAAACCTCATATGCATTTAGCAATTCAAGCAAGCAACAATTTAAACATTCTTGAAGTTGTTATCATGATGCGGATGACATATGCAAGTTTATGCAATTTTAAAGAAAATGTTGATAAGAGCATTATGAAGCATTTTTCACCGTGGTGGAAAGAAAGGGTGCCATGGTGACGAATCCAAAAATGATGCCATGGGAACATATCGGTTCCGGTAGCTCATGGAGATACTGATGCAAAAGAAAAAGTGACATAAGCGTATCAAAAGATGGTGGGGTGATCCCGGTGACCGGGTGTCCCACGAGACGACGGTATGGCAATGGGGAACATGCAAGAAACACGTCGGGCACGGTGCAAATGCGAGCATTTCATGCAACACATAACATTCCTTCACGGGCATCGTCTCGGAGGTTATACCTTTGAAGCGTGCATTTTCGGAACGGATCAAGTTGGCGTATAGGAAGTAGTGGAAGTAGATGTTCTCGCGACGATAGTGGGAGTAGTGGTACACATCTCAGTGAGGAAGTAGTCATTTTTGTTCGCGAAGCAGTAGTGGTACATGGTCATCGAGAACTTGACGAATCCACGTTCAACGGTAGTCATCATGATGCTTGTGAACCACGGTTCTTCGGGCAACGGTAGTCATACACGTCCGTAGGCGTTCAGGTCTTCCGCAGAGGTACTTGACGCATGCGTTACACGGGTCTTCGACGATGGTCGTCGTTCGCTCTCCAAGGTCATCGGTAGAGGTTCTCGCAATCCCGGCGATGGTAGTGGAACATGTTTTCGTAGGGGTTCAAGTCATCGGTAGCGGTACTTGATGAATCCGGAAACGGTCTTGGCGTCTTCGCGTGTAGGGGTACTTGACAACGGTGATACACATTTTCAGATGAGCTTGACTGATCCGAGGGATCTGGGTGTCGCGGTACTTGGTGAAAAACACGTCGAGGGTACTTGTACTCGCATCATCGTGCAAGTAGTCGTTCGGGCTCTCGTGTGGAGTTGCCGGTCTTGGTCTCCGCGGCATAGTTGTATAAAAGCATCGTCGGAACTTGGACGAATCTAGAGGCATGCACGGCTAGAAGAGGAACTTGACGCATCCAAATGAAGAAACACAATAGGCCTCGGTTCTTGGTGGTCAACGAAGGGAGGCGGCCGACGAAGCAACAACAAGATGTGTACAACCACAACGGACACCATGGCCACGAGGAGGAGGGTCCTAGCACGAGACTAGCAGCGGGCACCCGCGTGCAGGAAGGCGGCTGGATGCAGGGCGGAGACGGGACTTGGCATGGGCGTGACGATGCAAAGGAAGCGTGCGGCGGACGCTGTTGTTCATCTGCTCGAGCAGAGGCGACGCCATGGTGGATGCAGACGACGATGCAGCAGCAAACTTGACACAGGGGAGCAGCAGAGGGACTCCGGTGAGCGGCATGATGCAGGTTGGGCGGCGGAGCTTGACGGGTCCAGGCGAGGTCGCCGGCAGCTGGGGCTGCGACGTGGCCGGGCTTCGGCTGTCAGCGACTCCGGTGGCCGGCGCGGTCGGTAGAGGAGGCAAGGACGAGGCGCGATGGTGGAGGAACCAGAGGCAGGGATGGGGTCCTGTCGAAGAGGTTCGGCCAGGAACGGACAGGGCGGTGGAGCTGGCCTGAACTGGTGGTGGAGGAGGCAGCAGGAGGTCGCCGGCACGGAGGAGAAGGAGGCGCGAGGGCGATGGATGGTGCCAGAGGAGGGCGAAGCAGCGCTCGGGGCTCGGGCGCGGGGCTCCTGCGTGCGAGGCGGCAGAGGGGAGGCATGGCCTCGCTGGAGTCAGCAAGGCTTGGCGATAGGGGCCTCGCGAGGAAAAAGGAGGCATCAAGGGAGAGGGACGAAGGCTCGACGGCGCTCCAGGGGAAAAGATGGGGATCGGGAGAGGAAGGTTGCAGCGTTGGAGGAAAAAGGTCAAGGGAGGAGAAGGCTCGCTAGGGTTAAAAGGGGCGCGATTGGGCCTTGGGCCACTGGAGGCTGGGCCTGGGAGGTCCAAGAGGCCGAACTAGCTGCTGCTGGGCCTAAGGTTAAAAGGGCTGGTCTCTCTCTTCTCTTAATTCTTTTCCCATTTTAAAACAAAACAGAGAAAGAGAAAGAAAAGAAAGAGAAGGTAGGGGTGGAATCTGAGCATGGGGATAATTTCCCCGTACTCACAAAAATGTGGACGGTCAACGAAAAATAGGAGTGGACATGATTACAAGAATTAAATTCAAGGTCATTTGAATTTAATTAAAAAGGTTTGAACAAGGACTAGGAACTAGAAGTGTCTGAAATGTTAAGATTTTTGGAGGAGCCTCAAAAAATGGAGAAGGAATTGTCGGCAAGGTTTCGGGATCAACTCGAAGATGAAAAGGCATGGGATTATTTTGCAAGTGTGTTGTGATAAATTCCAAATTAAAGGAATATTTGATATAGCTCCCTAATATTGGGAGGATATGTTATAAAGAGAATCACCATGTGAATTCCCTCAGTTTAAATGGACCAAAGATCGATGCAATTTATTTAGTTGAGTTTTAAAACGGGTTGCATGATGATAACACATTTTGCATCATGCTTTTATATCAATATTTATTGCATTGTGGGCTGTTATGACACATTATGTCACAATACTTATGCCTATTCTCTCTTATTTTACAAGGTTTACGTAAAGAGGGAGAATGCCGGCAACTGGGATTCTGGGTTGGAAAAGGAGCAAATATTAGAGACCTATTCTGCACAGCTCCAAAAGTCCTGAAACTTCACGGAAGATGTTAAAATAAATAAAGAAAATTCCACGCCAAAGATGAAGGCCAGGGGCCCACACCCTGCTCACGAGGGTGGGGGCACCCCCCTAGGGCGCGCCCCTACCTCGTGGGCCCCTGGTGGCTCTCTGACGTCCATCTTCTCCTATATGAACTCTTTCGATGAGAAAAAAATAAGAAGGAACTTTTCAGGACGAGACTCCGCCGCCATGAGGCGGAACCAATCTAGAGCTCCGGCAGAGCTGTTCTGCCGGGGATACTTCCCTCCGGGAGGGGGAAATCATCACCGTCATCATCACCAACACTCCTCTCATCGGGAGAGGGCAATCTCCATCAACATCTTCACCAGCACCATCTCATCTCCAAACCCTAGTTCATCTCTTGTATCCAATTCTTGTCTCAAAGTCCGGGATTGGTGCTAGTAGGTTGCTAGTAGTGTTGATTAGTCCTTGTAGTTGATGCTAGTTGGTTTATTTGGTGGAAGATCATATGTTCATATCCTATATGCATATTATACCCCTCTGATTATGAACATGAATATGCTTTGTGAGTAGTTACGTTTGTTCCTGAGGACATGGGAGAAGTCTTGCTATTAGTAGTCATGTGAATTTGGTATTCATTCGATATTTTGATGAGATGTATGTTGTCTCTCCTCTAGTGGTGTTATGTGAACGTCGACTACATGACACTTCACCATTATTTGGGCCTAGAGGAAGGCATTGGGAAGTAATAAGTAGATGATGGGTTGCTAGAGTGACAGAAGCTTAAACCCTAGTTTATGCGTTGCTTCGTAAGGGGCTGATTTGGATCCATATGTTTCATGCTATGGTTAGGTTTACCTTAATACTTTTGTTGTAGTTGCGGATGCTTGCAATAGAGGTTAATCATAAGTGGGATGCTTGTCCAAGTAAGGGCAGCACCCAAGCACCGGTCCACCCACATATCAAATTATCAAAGTACCGAACGCGAATCATATGAACGTGATGAAAACTAGCTTGACGATATTCCCATGTGTCCTCGGGAGCGCTTTTCCTATTATAAGAGTTTGTTCCGGCTTGTCCTTTGCTACAAAAAGGATTGGGCCACCTTGCTGCACTTTATTTACTTTTGTTACTTGTTGCTTGTTACGATTTATCTTATCACAAAAACTATCTGTTACCACTTATTTTAGTACTTGCAGAGAATACCTTGCTGAAAACCGCTTATCATTTCCTTCTGCTCCTCGTTGGGTTTGACACTCTTACTTATCGAAAGGACTAGATAGATCCCCTATACTTGTGGGTCATCAAGACTCTTTTCTGGCGCCATTGCCGGGACTGTAGCTCCTTTGGTAGGTGGAATTTGGTAAGGAAAAATTTATATAGTGTGTTGAAATTTACTGTCACTTGCTACTATGGAAAGTAATTCTCTGAGGGGCTTGTTCGGGGTATCTTCACCCCGTCCAGTAGAGCAAAGAGTTGCTCCTCAACCTACTAAACCTATTGAAAATGAAACTCCTTTTAATTTCCTTCGGGTATGATGGAAAACTGCTAGCTAACCCTTTTACAGGAGATGGAACGAAGCATCCTGATGAGCACTTAATATATGTGGATGAAGTTTGTGGATTATTTAAGCTTGCAGGTATACCCGATGATGTTGCTAAGAAGAAGGTATTCCCTTTATCTTTGAAGGGAGATGCATTGATATGGTATAGGCTATGTGATGATATGAGATCATGGGACTATAAAGATTGAAGTTGGAATTTCATCAAAAGTATTACCCTATGCATCTTGTTCATCGTGATCGCAATTATATATATAATTTCTGGCCTCGCAAAGGAGAAAGCATCGCTCAAGCTTGGGGGAGGCTTAAATCAATGTTATATTCATGCCCCAATCATGAGCTCTCAAGAGAAATAATTATGCAAAGTTTTATGATCGCCTTTCTCATAATAATCAAACCATGCTCGATACTTCTTGTGCTGGCTCTTTTATGATGAAGACTATTGAATTCAGATGGAATTTATTGGATAGAATTAAACGCAACTCTGAAGATTGGGACCTCGACGAAGGTAAGGAGTCAGGTATGACACCTAAGTTTGATTGTGTTAAATCTTTTATGGACACCGATATTTTTCCGTAAGTTTAGCACTAAATATGGACTTGACTCTGAGATAGTAGCTTCTTTCTGTGAATCTTTTGTTACTTATGTTGATCGCCCTAAGGAGAAGTGGTTTAAATATCATCCTCCCATAGAAGTAAAAGTAGCTGCACCTATTAAAGTTAAAGAAAATACTGTCACTTATAATGATCCTATTGTTCCTACTTCTTATGTTGAGAAACCACCTTTCCCTGTTAGAGTAAAGGATCATGCTAAAGCTTCAACTGTTGTTCGTAAAAGCAATATTAGAACTTATACACCTCCTAAGCAAGTTAAAGTATAACCTAATATTGCTATTGTTAAAGATCTCTTGTCTGATAATATAGATGGGCATGTTATTCAGTTCGAGGTGAAACTGCTAGAATTGCTAAACCTTGTGATAAAGATAAACATAGACCTGTGGTAGGCATGCCTGTTATTTCTGTTAAAATAGGAGATCATTGTTATCATGGCTTATATGATATGGGTGCTAGTGCTAGTGCAATACCTATTGACTTATACAAAGAAATTATGCATGACATTGCACCTGTTGAGTTAGAAGAAATTGATGTCACTATTAAACTTGCTAATAGAGATACTATTTCACCAATGGGAATTGTTAGAGATGTTGAAGTCTTGTGTGGGAAAACTAAATATCCTGCTGATTTTTTTGTTCTTGGTTCCCCACAGGATAGTTTTTGTCCCATCATATTTGGTAGACCCTTCTTAAACACTGTTAATGCGAGGATAGATTGCAAAAAGAATGTTGTTACTATTGGCTTGGATGATATGGTTCATGAGTTTAATTTCTCTAAATTTAGTAAACAACATCGTGAGGAAGAATTACCTAGTAAGGGTGAAATTATTGGTCTTGCTTCTATTGTCGTACCTCCTAGTGATCCTTTAGAACACTATTTGCTAGACCATGAGAATGATATGTTCATGAATGAAAGAAGGGAATAGATAAGTATTCTTTAAACAGGAACCTATTCTGCAACACAACTTGCCTGTTGAAATTTTAGGGGATCCTCCTCCACCCAAGGGTGATCCCGTGTTTGAGCTTAAACCTTTGCCTGATAATCATAAATATGCTTATCTTGATGAAAAGAAGATATATCCTGTTATTATTAGTGCTAACCTTTCAGAGCATGAAGAAGAAAGATTATTGAAAACTCTGAAGAAGCATCGTGCTGCTATTGGATATACTCTTGATGATCTTAAGGGCATTAGTCCCACTCTATGTCAACATAAAATAAATTTGGAAGCAGATGCCAAACCAGTTCGTGATCCTCAACGACGTCTGAATCCTAAAATGAAAGAAGTGGTAAGAAAGAAATACTCAAGCTTCTTGAGGCAGGTATATTTATCCCGTTGCTGATAGTGAGTGGGTAAGTCCTGTCCATTGTGTCCCTAAGAAGGGAGGTATTACTGTTGTTCCTAATGATAAAGATGAATTGATTCCTCAAAGAATTATTACAGGTTATAGGATGGTAATTGATTTCCGCAAATTAAATAAGGCTACTAAAAAGGATCATTACCCCTTACCTTTTATTGATCAAATGCTAGAAAGATTATCCAAACATACACATTTTTGCTTTCTAGATGGTTATTCTGGTTTCTCTCAAATACCTGTGTCAGCCAAAGATCAGTCAAAGACTACTTTTACATGCCCTTTCGGTACTTTTGCTTATAGACGTATGCCTTTTGGTTTATGTAATGCACCTGCTACCTTTCAAAGATGCATGATGGCTATATTCTCTGACTTTTGTGAAAAGATTTGTGAGGTTTTCATGGACGATTTTCCGTCTATGGATCTTCTTTTGATGATTGCTTGAGCAACCTTGATCGAGTTTTGCAGAGATGTGAAGAAACTAATCTTGTCTTGAATTGGGAAAAGTGCCACTTTCTGGTTAATGAAGGTATTGTCTTGGGGCATAAAGTTTCTGAAAGAGGTATTGAAGTTGATTAAGCCAAGGTTCATGCTATTGAAAAGATGCCATGTCCCAAGGACATCAAAGGTATAAGAAGTTTCCTTGGTCATGCCAGTTTTTATAGGAGGTTCATTAAGGACTTCTCAAAAATTCTCGGCCTCTGACTAATTTATTACAAAAAGATATACCATTTGTCTTTGATGATGATTGTGTAGAAGCATTTGAAATACTTAAGAAAGCATTGATTTCTGCACCTATTGTTCAGCCACCTGATTGGAATTTACCCTTTGAAATTATGTGTGATGCTAGTGATTATGCTGTAGGTGTTGTTCTAGGACAAAGAGTTGATAAGAAACTAAATGTTATTCAATATGCTAGTAAAACTCTAGACAATGCTCAAAGAAATTATGCTACTACTGAAAAGAATTCTTAGTAGTTGTATTTGCTTGTGATAAGTTTAGACCTTATATTGTTGATTCTAAAGTAACTATTCACACTGATCATGCTGCTATTAAATATCTTATGGAAAAGAAAGATGCTAAACCTAGACTTATTAGATGGGTTCTCTTGCTACAAGAATTTGATTTGCATATTGTTGATAGAAAGGGAGCTGAGAACCCCGTTGCAGACAACTTGTCTAGGTTAGAAAATGTGCTTGATGACCCACTACCTATTGATGATAGCTTTCCTGATGAGCAATTAAATGTCATAAATGCTTCTCATACTGCTCCATGGTATGCTGATTATGCTAATTACATTGTTGCTAAGTTTATACCACCTAGTTTCACATACCAACAAAACAAAAAGTTCTTCTATGATTTGAGGCATTACTTTTGGGATGACCCACATCTTTATAAAGAAGGAGTGGATGGTGTTATTAGACATTGTGTACCTGAGCATGAACAGGAACAGATGCTATGCAAGTGTCACTCCGAAGCTTATGGAGGACACCATGCTGGAGATAGAACTGCACATAAGGTACTGCAATCTGGTTTTTATTGGCCCACTCTCTTCAAGGATGCCCGTAAGTTTGTCTTATCTTGCGATGAATGTCAAAGAATTGGCAATATTAGTAGACGTCAAGAAATGCCTATGAACTATTCACGTGTTATTGAACCATTTGATGTTTGGGGCTTTGACTATATGGGACCTTTTCCTTCCTCTAATGGTTATACACATATTTTAGTTGCTATTGATTACATTACTAAGTGGGTAGAAGCTATTCCAACTAGTAGTGCTGTTCATAACACTTCTATTAAAATGCTTAAAGAAGTTATTTTTCCGAGGTTTGGAGTCCCTAGATATTTAATGACTGATGGTGGTTCACATTTTATTCATGGTCCTTTCCGTAAAATGCTTGCTAAATATGATGTTAATCATAGAATTGCATCTCCTTATCACCCTCAGTCTAGTGGTCAAGCAGAATTGAGTAATAGAGAACTCAAATTAATTTTGCAAAATACTGTTAATAGGTCTAGAAAGGATTGGTCCAAGAAACTAGATGATGCATTATGGGCCTATAGAACTGCATATAAAAATCCTATGGGTATGTCTCCGTATAAAATGGTCTATGGAAAAGCATGTCACTTACCTCTCGAACTAGAACACAAGGCTTATTGGGCTATTAAAGAACTTAATTATGATTTTAAACTTGCCGG
This sequence comes from Triticum aestivum, assembly GCF_018294505.1. Classification (NCBI taxonomy): domain Eukaryota; kingdom Viridiplantae; phylum Streptophyta; class Magnoliopsida; order Poales; family Poaceae; genus Triticum; species Triticum aestivum. The sequence goes on along the minus strand of NC_057809.1, from coordinate 319,482,644 downwards.
TGAGAAGAGGTTATTTGATATTAGCTGGAGAACCCAAGCCTACAAAAATGCCAAGTTGTTTAAAGAAAAGGTTAAAAGATGGCATGACAAAAGAATACAAAAGTGTGAGTTTAATGTAGGTGATTATGTATTGCTATACAACTCTCGTTTAAGATTTTTTGCAGGAAAACTTCTCTCTAAATGGGAAGGTCCTTACGTTATCGAGGAGGTCTACTATTCCGGTGCCATCAAAATCAACAACTTCGAAGGCACAAATCTGAAGGTGGTGAACGGTCAAAGAATCAAACACTATATCTCAGGTAATCCATAAATATTGAAACCAATGTTATTGAAACTGTAACCCCGGAGGAATACATAAGGGACACTTTCCGGAATGTTTCAGACTCCGAAAAGGAATAGGTATGTGGTACGGTAAGTAAAGCGACTCCAAAACAGTTTTTAAGGCAATATTTCTCCGTTTTGGAATATTTAGATAAATAGAAAAATAAGAAGCAGTCCAGGAAGGACACGAGGCCTCCACGAGGGTGGAGGGCGTGGCCTACCCTACTGGGCGTGCCCCCCTACCTCGTGGGCACCTCGTGTGCTCTCCGAACTCCGTTTTCGTACACGACACGTATTTTGGTCGGTAAAAATTTATTATATAATCTTCCAGAGGTTTTGACTCCCGTATCATGCAAAAATCCCTGTTTTTGTTTCGAGCTGTTTTTCTGACAGATCCAGGTCGTCATGTCGTCTTCAGGTGCCCCCAAGGACCAGTTCTTCGAGAAGGTCATCAATCCCTACCTCACAGAAGTGCTGCAACACCCTCAAACCATTGAGATGCGTGAGGGGTTGTTGCACATCCGCGATGCTGAGGGACCAAGGAAGAACGGAAGCACGGAGGCAAGGCTCGAGGTATTGGAGCAAGAAGTTTTCAAGTATCAGGAGATGGTGGAGCGTGGACTCGATTCCAATCACATTATGATCACAGAGTTCACCAACAACAACAAGCTGGACGTCAAGGACATTGGGGAGGCCATCGTCAAGCTTCATGAGAAAAACGAGCACCTCCAAGCCCAGATCTATGACCTGCAAAACCAAAACTATGATATGAAAAGATTCAAGAGATGAGTGCAAGCAGATTAGTTTTCAGGAGACTCGTCATCCTTCTATGATGGAGGCCTATGCAACCTTTGAAGAAGGACGACAAGCCTACCAAATCAACAAAATCACCACCGTCTCCACCAACAAAAAGAATTGAGTTTATGTATGGGCCACTTCACTTTGGCAACTGCCAAGCCTGGGGGGAGTCCCGATCGTATCACCATCATTTATCTTTACTGTTTTTCTTAGTTCGATCCTTTTGTAATATCTTGATCTAGTACAATAAAAGTTCTTAGTATGATCTAGTTGTGAGTTTTGCTTTATTATCCTTCTATGTAATCGAGTCCGTGAGCTATATATTAAAGATTAGTGTTGAGTCAAGGGCTTGATTATTTTGCAATGATCCTAAGGGAATAAAAGAAAAGAGAAAGAAATAAAAAGAAACAAAGAGATCATGCGAGTCTTATGGAGAGTAATGAGCTCACATAGAAAGAGTATGTCGGTGTACTAGAATAGGGGTACCCTAGTACCCCGAACTTGTGCACGGGCAGTTGCAGCACCCCGCGGCAAGGCTTGCCGGGCAAACGCCAAGATCCTCCGTGGTTCCCTTGGAGCCATTCAAGAACAAAGTATTTAAGCCCAGGAGACAAGGCCCCGGCAAGAGGAGCTTGCCGGGAAGGCCAACCAAGGCACTCCAAGGAACTTGTCGCGACGCGCCACGCGCTCTGGCAAGGCAACAAGGCCCCGGCAAGAGGAGCTTGCCGGGAAGACCAACCAAGGTACCTTGAGGCCCGGTGAGCGACAAGCTTCCGGACCCGACAAGATAACAGCAGCGGCAAGGCGCTTGCCGCGGCAGGCGGCCACTCTGTGCCCACGCTCCAGCGCATCCACCAACGTGTCGCTCTGGGGGCCTCTCCAGGCGCGCGTGGCGGGAGGCTGTGCAGCCAGCGGTGCGCAGTGGCATGCGAAGCTGACAAGATCGCCATCGTGGCGAACGGTGGCGCCCCTAATGGTCCTTTTCTGCACTGTTTGGGCGACTCAGACGGGCATTTAATGCCCTTGTCCCCTGCCGTCAGGGTTAGGTAGGGTGCACTGTACAAGTAACTGTACCAACCACCTCACTTTTTACATTTGTACCCTTCTCTGCGTTGCCACCTGTCGGTGACCCCTTTAGCGTATAAAAGGAGGCCCATGCGCAACGTAGAGGGGAGGTTCGACTGGTTCGGAACCCAGAAAAACACTACGCTCTCTCTCTGGAGCAAGAACACAAGATAATCAAACAAGCAGCAGTAGGAGTGTTATCTCTCCGGAGAGCTCCGAAGCTGGGTAAACTGCTCGTGTGCTTCGCCTCGATCTGCTCTTCGTGTGATCTCCGCCCCCCGCCGAACCGAAAGGGGCTCGGTCCGCCGGCCCCATAGGTGTTCGTGGATCAGTTTCCCCGACATCTTTGGCGCGCCAGGTAGGGGGCGTCGAGATTGTGTGAACCTGATCCGGCGTTCACACGAGCTAGATCTTCATTCCCTTCATCAACATGCCACCGAAGAAGAAGACTTCGGCGGCAGCCGCTCCGTCCACGTCACTTCCGCCACCGTTGGAGCAAACGGGTGGTGGAATGGACGCCGGCGGAAGAATGGACGTCGACGAGGAAGCTTATGATGCTGCCAGGTCCAAGGACAAGGCTGCACAAACCTCGGCGACTGTACATGTTCCGCGCCACTCTCAGGAGGCGCAAGACCAACAGCGTCATGGCACTCGCAGTGCCATACGCATGATAGGCCAAGACCAAGCTGGTGGATCTCGGGGCGCTCAAGACCAGCATGCACGCCAGCGTGCTGGCACGAGCGGGGCACGGTCGCCTGGACGGGATACTGCTCCTTCTAACATAGTTAGAAGTCCGAGCACGTCCCGCTCCTCGCGCCGTCCGCCACTGCCACCCACCACTCCAGCAGAAGCTTTGGCGCGAGCTCAACTGCTCCTAGATTACCCTCCGACGTCGGACAAGATCGACGAATGGAGGGCCACCATTCAGAGTCTCATCGGCTACGCCAACGGCGACACTCCACGGCGGCCGAGCGCGTCGCCGCCGCGGCAGGGTTGCCGGGCGCGAGCCGGTGGCGACGAAACGGGTGGAGGTGCAACTACCATGCAATCACCACCCCGAAGGCCAAGATCGCCGACTCGCCGGATCCACCTCGACAGCGACTCCACCGCATCGTCGGATCCACGAGCTCGTCGCGATCAGCGCCAAGTTCTTCATGATCGACAACAAGAAGACGCTCGAACTCGCATCGAGCGCCGAAGAGAAGCGCGACGTCAATCCGACAAGCGCGCTGGGCCCTCTGTTGACATGCATGCGCCAGGGGAACCAGGCGATCTGCCGTACGCGGTAGGTTGCCCTGCGTTCACTCGTGAGCTGCGGCAAGTCCAGTGGCCCAGCACGAAGAACTTCAAGCCAGACGTACCGGAGAAGTACGACGGCAAGACGCATCCGTCGGAGTTCCTCAGCATCTACACCATTGCGGTGCAGGCTGCCGGGGGACGGGATGACAAGATCCTTGCCAACTACTTCCCGCTGGTGCTCAAGCCCAACGTCAGATCCTGGCTCATGCACTTGCCGGACAACTCCATATCCTCTTGGGCTGATCTGTGCCATCAGTTTGTCGGCGCCTTCACAGGCGGACACAAGCCTCATGGCCAGGAGAGTGATCTTCATCTGCTCGCCCAGAAGGAAGGAGAGCCCCTGCGCAAGTACATTCAGAGATTCAGCAGTGTGCAGCACAACATCCCAGACGTCCACCCTGCCGCGGTGATCAGCGCGTTCCATCAGAACGTGCGAAACCGCAGGATGCGGGAGGAAATGGCGATGTGCAAGATCAGGGACGTCAGTGAGTTATATGCACTGGCCGACAAGTGTGCACGTGCTGAGGAAGGGAGGAGACTCCCCGGAGAGAATGTAGGAGCGGGAGGATCTGACAGTGAAGATGCTGCCCCGGCAAGGAAAAACCGGCGGCGGAACAACAGGAAGGAGGAAAGGCAAAGAGGTGCTAGTTGTTGAGCAGTCCGGCAACGGTGGTGGCGCCAAGGAAGCCAAAGCTGGTGACTCCGGCAAGGAGGTTGCCGCGGAGGTGGCGGTCGCCGACAAGCAGGACGGCACCAACAAGCAGTATTGCAAGATCCACCGCACCAAGGGCCATGATCTCCAGAACTGCAAGAAAGTCGAGCAGCTTGTTGAGCAACAGAAAGCTGAATACGAGCGGCGCGACAAGGAGAAGGCCCAGGAAGGTGCTGGGGGATCCGGCAAGAAACGTCCCGGCCGAGGAGGACGCCGCGGCAAGGCCAAGCAGCGGCAAGGAGACAGACCTCCTCGCGGCCGCGACAAGGATGAAGATGACGACGACGATGAAGACATGGATGATGAGGAGACTGATGAGCAGGAGTTCCAGAAAGCCACAGAGGTCCTGTGCGTTGACGGTGGTGCTTCTCTGCATACCTCGCACCGTCAGCTCAAGCAGTGGGTGCGGGAAGTTAATGCAGCAGAACCACCCGTCGAGTCACGCAAGCCTCTGAAATGGTCCAGCACGCCTATCATCTTTGATATTGAGGACCACCCTGATCGCATAACTGCGGTCGGGTGCTTGCCGATGTTGGTTTCACCAACAATCCGCAACCTCAAGGTCACTAAGATGCTAGTTGACGGCGGGGCCGGCTTGAACCTGATCTCCTCCGCGGTGCTCCAGAAACTCCAGATCCCTGACAGCGAGCTCGAAGAGACCGGTACATTTCAAGGAATCAACCCGGGAAGGAGCAAGCCGAAGGGAAAGATCACGTTGCCGGTAACATTTGGCAGCGAGCTGAACTTCAGGACTGAGAGGGTCACATTTGATGTTGCTGACTTTCCATTACCTTACAATGGAATCCTTGGCCGTCCGGCACTCGCCAAGTTCATGGCAGCCTCTCACTATGCGTACAACATACTGAAAATGCCAGGCCCGATAAGTGTCATCTCTGTCCCTGGCGACAAGAAGGATGCTCTTATCTGTGCCGACAAGATCTACCGGGAAGCAGCAGCCGCAGCAGAACGCAAGACACTTGCCGCTGAAGCTCCCGGGGGGAAGAAGAAGACCAAGTCCGGCAAGAGCTCTGATGCCCACTCCGGCAAGCGCACCTCTTCGGAGTGCTGCGCTACCGTCGAGGACGCACCATCGAGCTCCACCGGCAAGTGTAAGAAGGCAATGGCAGCTCCACCTGAGACCAAGAAGGTGTCCGCCAAGGAGGACGGCACTGGTGGTACCTTCACCATCAGCGCCACTCTTGACCCCAAATAGGAAAGCGCGCTCGTTGCTTTCCTGCGGGCGAATGTCGACGTGTTTGCGTGGCAACCGTCTGATATCCCCGGTGTTCCCAGGAAAGTAATTGAGCACCACCTTGCCGTCTGTCCTCATGCGCGGCCCGTCAAGCAGAAAGTCAGGAAACAGGCAGTGGAGCGCCAAGAATTCATCGCAGAAGAAATCAAGAAGTTGGAAGCAGCAGGCCTTGTCAGAGGAGTGCTCCATCCCACGTGGTTGGCCAATCCTGTTGTCGTGCGCAAGGCTAACGGGAAATGGAGGCTTTGTATTGACTTCACTGATGTTAATAAAGCTTGTCCCAAAGACCCATTTCCCTTGCCGCGCATTGACCAGATTGTTGACTCCACAGCCGGATGTGATTTGCTTTCATTTCTTGATGCATACTCAGGATACCATCAGATCTTCATGGCAGAAGAGGATGAAGAGAAAACCGCATTTATCACCCCGTGTGGCACGTACTGCTTCGTACGGATGCCTTTCGGTTTGAAGAATGCTGGTTCAACATTCGCAAGGGTAGTCCACCACGCTTTTGAGCCGCAGATGCACAGAAATGTGGAAGCCTACATGGATGACATAGTGGTCAAGAGCAAGAACAGGGCGACCCTGATTCAAGATTTAGACGAGACATTTGCAAATCTGCGCAAGATCAACCTCAAGCTTAACCCCGAGAAGTGCGTGTTTGGAGTCCCTTCCGGCAAGCTTCTCGGGTTCTTCGTGTCTCAGCGGGGAATTGAAGCCAATCCCGACAAGATCAAGGCCATTGAGCAGATCGAAGCACCAAAGCGCGTCAAGGATGTACGAAGGCTTGCCGGTTGCGTGGCTGCTCTCAGCAGGTTTATCTCTAGATCTGCTGAGCGCGCCCTGCCATTTTTCAAAATTTTGAAAAAGGCAGGTCCAATGAAATGGACTCCGGAGGCGGAGGCTGCGCTGCAGGACTTGAAGAGATACCTGTCCTCCACTCCAACACTTGTCGCACCTAAGCCGCAAGAGAAGTTGCTGCTGTATATAGCGGCAACCAATCAAGTGGTTAGTGCTGCGTTAGTGGCGGAGAGGGAGGCAGATGATGAGCCAGCAACCACGGCAGATGCATCCAGCGACAAGCAGGGGGCTTCGCCGACAAGCTCTGGTCCCGACAAAGATGGATCTGCGCAGGAGCATGATAAGATGCAGAAGAGAATGGTGCAGCGTCCAGTTTACTTTGTCAGTTCCCTTCTACAGGGGGCTAGATCAAGGTACTCTGGTGTGCAGAAGTTGCTTTTCGGCCTCCTCATGGCCTCGAGAAAGCTGCGCCATTACTTCCAAGCACATGAGATCACAGTCGTCACTCGCTTTCCGCTGAAGAGGATACTGCAAAATCCAGAAGCGACAGGCAGGATTGTCGAGTGGGCGCTGGAACTGTCAAGCTTTGGCCTCAAGTTTGAGAGCACTTCAACTATCCAAAGCAGAGCATTGGCAGAGTTCATAGCAGAATGGACGCCAACACCAGATGAAGAAATTCCAGAGACGAGCATCCCCGTCAAAGAGGCAAGCAAAGAGTGGCTGATGTACTTTGATGGTGCCTTCTCGCTGCAAGGCGCCGGTGCGGGCGTGCTGCTTGTCGCACCCACCGGAGAGCACCTCAAGTACGTAGTCCAGATGCACTTTCCCAAGGAGCAAGCAACCAACAATACTGCAGAGTATGAAGGATTGCTTGCCGGTCTCAGAATCGCAGCAGACCTTGGGATCAAGAAGCTCATTGTCAGGGGTGACTCACAGCTTGTCGTCCGCCAAGTGAACAAGAACTACCAGAGTCCATTGATGGAAGCATATGTTGATGAAGTGAGGAAGCTAGAAGAGCACTTTGACGGCCTACAGATGGAGCATATCCCAAGAGCTCAGAATGACATTGCTGATGGCCTGTCAAAGTGCGCCGCACTGAAGTTACCTATGGAACCAGGGATCTTTGTGCTCAAGTTGACTCAACCATCCGTAACACCATCAACTGGACAAAGCAAGAAGAGGAAGTTGGTTTCTGGTGACTACTTTCCGGCAGAGCTCCCCGAAGCCGCCGCCAAGAAAGTCCCCAAGATCAACACCAAGGATGCTGAGGGGCAGTCTGCTCCGGCAAGCCTTATGGTTTGTTCCGTTGAAGCAGACGCTCCCGACAAGTTTTGCTCCGGCAAGCTTGCCGGGGAACATCAAGCTCCGGCAGGGCCGCAAGTCCTTGCCGTAGAAGCGGATGTTCCCGCAGCAGCAGATGTGCCTTTAGTCCTTGTTGTCGAGCCACAAGCTCCAGCATGGGCACAGCAGATTGTCCATTTCCTTCAGACAGGAGAACTTCCCGAAGAGCAAGAAGAAGCGGAAAAAGTAGCCCGGCAGTCAAGTATGTACCAGTTTGTCAATAGCATACTGTACAGAAGAAGACTCAACGGTGTGAAATTGAAGTGTATTTGCCGGGAAGATGGACAAAAGCTGTTGGCAGAGATACATGGAGGCATATGTGGCCACCACATTGGCGCAAGAGCACTTGCCGGCAAAGCTTTCCGGCAAGGTTTCTTTTGGCCGACAGCCCTCCAGGATGCAACTGCACAAGTAACCAAGTGTGAAGCGTGCCAGTTCCACTCCAAACAGATACACCAGCCAGCTCAAGCTCTCCAGACGATCCCTTTATCCTGGCCATTTTCGGTCTGGGGGCTCGATATCCTCGGCCCTTTCCCACGAGCTGTCGGGGGCTTTGAGTACTTGTACGTCGCAATCGACAAGTTCACAAAGTGGCCGGAAGTGCAGCCAGTGAGGAAGGTGACAGCACAGTCAGCAGTCAAGTTCTTCAGGTCAATTGTTTGCCGTTTCGGGATCCCTAACAGGATCATCACCGACAACGGCACGCAATTCACGAGCCGCACCTTCATGCAGTACGTCCAAGACCTTGGCGCCAAGGTCTGCTTCGCTTCTGTTGCTCATCCGAGAAGCAACGGTCAAGCAGAGAGGGCAAATGCTGAAGTGCTGCGCGGGCTCAAGACCAGAACTTTCGACAGGCTGCGCAAGTGCGGAAGAAACTGGATCGAGGAGCTGCCGGTGGTTCTTTGGTCGATCAGAACGACGCCAAATCGAGCCACTGGCCAGACGCCTTTCGCTCTAGTCTATGGAGCAGAGGCAGTTCTCCCCACGGAACTCGTATACGGATCGCCTCGAGTGCTCGCTTATGATGAGCTTGAGCAAGAACAGCTGCGACAAGACGACGCGCTGCTCCTTGAGGAAGATCGTCTTCAGGCTGCTGTACGAGCTGCTCGATACCAGCAAGCTTTGCGCCGCTACCATAGCCGCAAAGTTAAGGCCAGAAGCTTCGAGGAAGGCGACCTTGTTCTTCGGCGCGTTCAGTCCGCCAAGAATTCCAACAAGTTGACGCCGAAGTGGGAAGGCCCTTATCGGGTGAAACGAGTCACAAGGCCCGGCGCTGTCCGCCTTGAGACCGAAGATGGCATTCCGGTGAGCAACTCCTGGAACATAGAACATCTTCGTAAGTTTTTCCCGTAGGGCGCGGTTGCCGGAACCCGTTCCGGCAACCACCTTTTGTACAAGTCTTGCCGCTGTTGCATGTAATCCTTTGTACAAAGCCGGGCGCAGATCCCGTGCATAAATAAGAACCCCATGTGCTCCGCACAACTTGTCCATTTCATGCATTAGTTTCTTTCTTGCATGCGTTATCTGACACTTTGTGCAGCACCTACATCCGGTAAGCAATAACGAGCCGAAGGGCTCCATATCATTATTTTCTCTTCTTTCTTCTTTTTCAACAAAGGAAAAGAAGGTTCCCTCGCACACAAGTTTGCCGGGGGGGAAGGAGAAGATTGTGGTATGGACCAGGCGTCGTTCAAGCAAAGTTTTGCCTTGCCGGGAAGCAAACGACAGAAAAGCTAAGTTGCCAAAGTTTGAGCAATCAGTTTTTAAATTTTTTGAGTTATCTTCCTCGAACGACCCTGCTTTGTATGGAAAACCTGTGCGCGGAGGAACCAACTCGTGGCTAGTTGCGCCCTTACTTTGTTTCGAGTCCGCTCAACAACTTAAGTGTGCTGCATCTAGTCGCGACAAGGTTTCTTGTCGAAAGCAGCGCCGCCAGCAGGCTGCTGACGTTCCGCACTCAGCGCTCGCGGCTCGGGTGCCTGCGCCGACAAGTTCCCTAGAAGCGTAGGGTAAAAACATACAAAGGAAGGAATCTAGTAGATGAAATAACATAGCAATTGATAACAAAAATAAAGTTATATTACAAGATAACTTGTCGCAGCTCTAACAGACTGTTTTCATAACATGATTAGCAGCGACAAGGGAAAAGAAGAAATGGGCGGCCTAGTCTACGCGTCGCCCTCGACCCTCTTGATCTCGCTCACCTTGTCCACAATGGGTGCGACAAGGGCCTTGAGTGCGTCCCGATCGGCGTCTGGCGGCAAGGACTTGAGGACGTTGGTGAAGCTGAGGCCTGGATTGCGGAAGGCCACCTTCATCAGCACCTTCTGGAGAACCCCGGCGCAGATTTTGCGCGACTCGTCGGCCAGCTGCTTTGGGATCCTCTCCCGGAGCCGCTGGAGTGCCGTCGCCACGCCCTTGAAGAACAGGCTGAGCTTGGCGCTGGGTTGGAGATTCTCGTCGGAGGGATACCCAAAGTCCTCCATCCCCAGCTGCGCCAGCTCCTCGTTGATGACTGCGGCAATATTCACCAGACCCTCGGTCCAGTGCTCCACAGTATCTCTGAACGAGTTCTGGGTAACTGCGATGCTCTCCAGCAGCGCCTTGTCAGCCTTGACCTTCTCCGACAAGGTCTTCTCCCGCTCCTTGGCGGCCTCCAGCGTCTGCGTCAGCGTGGCCAGCTTCAACTCCAGGTCTGCATTGGAATCCTTGGCGGCGCTGAGCTCCTTGCCCCTCTCAGCGAGAAGACCTTGCAGCTCACCGTGGGCGGCAGCATCCTTCTCACGCTCACGCTTGAGCGCGGCAAGCTCCTCGCCGCTCTTCCCAATGTTGGCCTCCAGCTGCGCCACCTTCTCCTCCAGCTCTTTCTTGGCGGCCTCTGCGATTGCGGCAGCGTCCTTTGCTTCCTTGAGCGCCCCGCCAAGTGCTTGCTCGCGCTCGGCGAGCTCCTCCTCGTAGCTGTCGAGGTTGGCCTTCCGCTGCACCAATTCACCTTCTCGCGCGGACTGCTTCTCGGCGGCCAGCCTTTGTTCCTCCTCAGCTTCGGCCTTCTCGAGAAGGAAGGCCGTGCGCTCCTCGGCGAGTCGCTCCCGCTCCTGTGCCAGGGACCGGAGAGCTTCTTGATTGTGGCCCCGGAGCTCCTCCGCGCGCTTCTCCATATCAACTCCCGCTTTCGCGACAAGCGCTTCCCGGGAAGCCAGCTTGGCTTGCCGGGCGCGGTAGAGTGACAGCAGCTTCCGCAGCAGCTCCTCCTCCTCAGGCTCGCCACTGCTGCTGCTGGGCGCGTCAACCAACGACAGTCCAGCGGAGGCGAGCACCTCCTCATCGAATGTTTCCCCCTCGACCGGCGCCCTAGAGCTCGACGCCCAGGGTAGCTTGATGAAGATATCGTCGCCGGCCCTCAAGTAGGCGCCGGGCTGGGGCTCCTCGGAGCCCGGCTCCGCAGCAGCGGCAGAGGGATCGGCGGTCGGCGCAGCGCCTGGCGCTCCTGCGGCCTCAGGGTCGTCAGTGCAATCGCCCGACCCCTTGCCGGCTTCTGCGGCAGCAGCCTTGGCAGCCTCCTCGCCGGCGGTCTCATCAGCACCGACCCCTTTTTCGTTGGCGGCAGCGTCATCAGTGCTGCCATGCGCGCCTTCCTCGCCGGCGCCCTCTGTCTCCATTGGCTCAGCCGCAGATGGGTCTGAAGAACGAAGAAGGGAGAAAAATCAATCAAAAATCCAAGAGAAGAAAATCAGAAGAAGAAGAACCCAAAGGAAAGTTTTTGGACAAGTGAATTACCTGTGCCAAGATCTGCAGTTGCGGTCTCGACCACCGTAGGATCGACGGTGCTGCCCCTTGCCGGAGAGTTCTCCCTTGCCGGAGAGCGCTCCCTTGCCGGGGACTCCTCCCTTGGCGGCGTAGTCGAAGCAGATGGCACTTCGGGACCAGCTTCCGGGCGCTCCTGATATGGCTGCTCTGCTCCTACAAAAATCAACAAGCAAGATATCAACAAAGGAAAAAGCACTCATGCGCGCCTGACAGCAGAAAGCTAACTATGAACTTACGCTGGGGGCTGCGCTGGGGGCTGCTTTGAGGAGTGGTTGCCGGGTCCGTCAAGGTGGTTTCGGAGCCACCCCCTGCTGACACGGTGGGGTCATCTTTGATGACAATCACCGCGGCCTTGGCCCTCTTCGCTGCTCTCTAGGCCAGCGTCCTGAAAAGAAAGGAGTTCAGTGTCACACCCTAGCTAGTCATGCATTAGAGTGTTGCATCATGTTTACTCTTTCATCAGAAACTTGAAATGGGGATGACAGAACCCCCAGTCCCCTCTGAAACCAACTAGGGTTACTAAAATAATTTTTCAATGAACCTGAAATGCCCTTCTAAAATGTCCATCATTTTAGCCTTGGTTCAGAACCTCTGATAAAAGTGGTGCACATTTTTCTAGGCCATCCTAGGGTTTTTGAATTAAATCATAACTATTTGAATTTGGGCATTTAAAATAATATAAAATATTTAAATGCTCAAATATCTCCAAACTAAAATGTTTCATGTTGGAAATAATCCAACTATGGACCAGGAGTAGTTTGGTGAATTTTGGAGTTGCCTAGGTATTTTAATTAATTCAACACAGTTGCAGAAGTATTAAATAAAACAGAAAACAGAAAATAAATAGAAGGGGGGAAAAACCTACCTGGGCTCCTCCACTGTGCGGCCCAGCCAGCTGGCTGGCCCAGCCAGCCCAGCCCACCTCCCTCCTCTGTCGTCTTCGTCCAGACAGAGGGAGGGGAGTGTGGCCGGCGCGCGCGCGCGCCACCGCGCCACGCCACCTGCTCGCCTGCTTGCCTGGCCTCCCCTCCTCGCTCGACGCCCTGGACGACGCCACGCCTCTCCCCCTGCTCTCGCTCACTCTCCCCCGTTTCTCCCTCGCTCTCTCTCGCTCTCGGCCGAAGCACACCGTCGCCGCCGTTCGCCGTAGCCACTGTCTCCGGCCACCCCTCGCTCCCCCGAGTAGCTCAGAAGCTCCGCCACAACTCCCTCTTCCTCCCCACCGCTCCACGAGTCCCCGGAAGCCCTGCATCGCCGCCACGTCGCCGTTCCCCTCTTCGGGCTCCGACCACCGTCGTCGACGAATTCGCCGTCTCCAGCGCGTCCCCGAGCCCGCTTCGACGCCCACTGCAACCGCGGTGAGCTACGCCACCGTTTCCCCCTCTTCTCCCCCTCGTTCCCTCACCGTAGCCTCCTTCCCACCACGGCCGAACCTCCGCCGTCGCCGAGCTCGCCGTCGACGCAGCTCCGGTGACCATTTGGTCACCCCGGCGAGTCCAACGCGTTCACAGAACCCAGTAGAGCATCCCTAGCGCCTCACTTTGCTCGACTTCGAGCTCCAGCACCGTTCCCGTGCACGACCGAACCCCGGCGGCCGCAACCGAGCTCACCGCCGTCAACTCCGGCCACCCCGACCCCAACGGACTCCGCCAAGAGCCGCGGGTCGTCCTCAGCTTCACTCCGGTGATCTCCGCGGTCCATTTGGTGGCCGAAACGACCAAAACCACTATCGCCGCCGCACTGTTGGTCGCCGCCGGCCAGAACTCCGGCGAGCTGACGTGGCCTAGTTAATTAGCCACTAAACCACCACCTACAGACGCTGACAAGTGGGCCCAGGGCTTAGTCAAAGCTAACCAGCCCGGGGTCAACGCGGGATTAGCCCCTGTGACACTGACGTGTGGACCCCACACGTCAGGTTTGACCCGAGCCAGCTCTGTTGACCTGCTGATGTCACTGTGATGTCAGGCTGACGCAGTAAATGATATTTCTGGATTTAAATTAAATCAGGAAATTCAGAATATTATTTAAACTTCAAAAATTCATAACTTTTATTCTGTAACTCCAAATTGGACAAATTATATATGAAAAATGATCAGAAAAATCCAATCTATCCATCTGTACTATTTTCATGCATGATCAAACAAGTTAAATTGATGTTTTAATCAGAATAAGAAAAGGCACTTTAAAAGGCCATATTTGAATTTGAAATTTGAATCTTTGATTCAAATTTGCTCAAACCCTACTGGCTTTAGTTGCATTAGCCCAACACACTCATATTGCCATGTTCCATGCATGCATCATATTGTTGCATATTGTTTGGTAATGTTGTGTATCGGTATCCTTTGCGACAGGATCTGTTCCCGAGGAGTACCGTGATTACCCTAGCGAAGAACCGTATCCGTGCAACGAACCATCAGGCAAGCAACCAACCATTTGATCATATCGATACAATCCCATGTTCTCGCTCCTGCTCTCTTTTACTGCATTAAGACAACGCGATTCAAACTGCTGTGTGCTACGGTAGTTGAACCCATTTCCTCTGCATGACCTGTCATTGCCACAGTAACTAGATGAAACCCACTAGCATGTGTAGGAGTTGATTGAGCCCTATGTATGTGTTGTTCCTACCTTGCTATGCCTGCTATGCTTAGAGTCGTGTCAGGTCTGGTTCATCTGGGTGATGGGCTAGAGTGAAATGATTATGTCGGTAATGAGAGTGGTGTGGTGAACACGATTTGGTAAAGGTATCGATGAGAGGCCATGTAGGAGTACATGGTGGGTTGTTTCATTGAAGCCGACCTTAGGCACTGAGATCTGTATGTGTGATTTAAGAATCAGCTACTACCATACATTGGGCCCTGAAATATGACCCCGCTCGACTTCTTATTCACCTTAGCTCTCTGTCCAGGAGTTGCAAGTAGTTTCTGGTGTTTGTAGCCTACTGGAGGCCGTGGACAGCGCTGACCGTAGGGGTGGGCTGTGATGCGGTAGGTACGTGGCACGGTGTACCGAATACCCGTTAGGTATCTCGGGAACCCTGTTCACATCGTTCGGGGCCGTATGGGAAACCTCGGCCGGACTCCCTGCGGATGGAACCTGAATAGGCGATAAACCTGGACTAGAGGCTTAAGTGTTTAGGTAGGTCGTGGTCTACACCCACGTCGGCTTTCGCTTGAAGTCTGCCGAGCACATGTCGTGTGCAGACGCTAAGTGGTGGAAACATGTATGAAGAAGTACACCCCTGCAGGGTTAACATGATCTATTCGAATAGCCGCGTCCGCGGTAAAGGACTACTTGGTTGCCTATACAGTTCATAGACAAGTAAATGGAAACTGTTAAAAGCCTCAAGACAAGTGTGAGTGCCGAGGATGGCTCTTCCGTAGGAAGACGGAGGGGGATCCTCGGTAGTGTATTGAAGTGGTGAATAGTGGACTCGTGTGCGCAAAACTATTTCAAATGGAGTATCGTAGGATAGTCTAGCCAAGAGTCAAAGCTGGCTTACTGCAATAACTCCACCGACCCTTCTTGATACTATGCATGTATGTAGGATCTGATGTAAGTCTTGCTGAGTACCTTTGTACTCATGTTGCTATAATCCACATTTTTACAGAAGACGCTGCAACCCCTTCTGATGGGTTCTATGTAGACGTTGACATCAACGAGTAGGCTAAAGACCCAGGTGGTGACCCTGAGCTTGTGATGGACCACATAGTATAGTTAGGCTTCCAAGCCTCTTTTATTTTACTAGTTGTCTGTACTCAGACAAATTACTTCCGCTGTTGGCTTGTATGACTGTATGACTTGTATGTTGGGTCGTGAGACCCGTACCTGTGTGTATGATATGTATGGCTCCCTGAGCCTTAAATAAAGTACTTGTGTCATAGAGTCATGTTGTGATGCTCCGTTGTATTTACACATATCGAGCATATTGTGTGTATGATTGAAATGCTTGGTATGTGTGGGATCTGACTATCTAGTTGTTTATCTTTAGTAGCCTCTCTTACCGGGAAATGTCTCCTAGTGTTACCGCTGAGCCATGGTAGCTTGCTACTGCTCTGGAACACTTAGGCTGGCCGGCATGTGTCCTTCTTCGTTCCTGTGTCTGTCCCTTCGGGGAAATGTCACGCTTTGAGTACCGGAGTCCTGTTAGCCCGCTACAGCCCGGTTTACCGGAGTCCTGCTAGCCCAGTGCTACAGCCCGGACCCACTTGCTGATGACCGACACGTTCGAAGCTGGGTCATGGATGCCTGTCCCTGTAAGTCTGTGCCACTTTGGGTTTACGACTAGTCATGTCAGCCCGGGCTCTTTATCATATGGATGCTAGCGACACTATCATATACGTGAGCCAAAAGGCGCAAACGGTCCCGGGCAAAGGTAAGGCGACACCCGTGGGAATACCGTGCGTGAGGCCGCAAAGTGATATGAAGTGTTACCGGCTAGATCGATGTGACATCGAGTCGGGGTCCTGACAGCGTTGGCATCAGAGCCGGACTGCCTGTAGGTTCTCCAAGCCAAACTGGTCGATGTTGAGTCTAGAAATTCTTTAGTTATATGTAGGGGAATTGCTTGTGGGATGGAACGTAAGGCTCTTTTTACTCCTTATACCTTATGACTTTCTGATCTGAGTCAGTCCATTCTTCCACCGGGGGTTAAGGAATTAGGATCTGTTCTCTCTATCAGGTTCACGTGTTACTAATCAGTAGTACCTTATAAGTTTGATGGTTATCAGCCTAGCTCAGTTCTTCTACCACATTATGTTGTAGGAATGGTTTCAAGACTTGATATGATGATGTTGAGTGTGTACGAAATCCTTTGTCAAATGTCTCAATATCCTTTTTGAGCATTTACAGCTGTTATGCTGCCGAAATTTTGCTAGAAATTCTAATGCCTTTGCATTATGATTATGCTTTCAGATGGCCACTCGCGACCTCAATCAAGTGGTTCGCCTGACTCGATGCCTAGATGTACCCGGCCATACTGCTAAGTTGGTCAGGGTAATGACTGAGGCTGGATACCGCTGGTATCCTGAGTACACGGTCGAAGAGCAATTCCGAGATTTTAATCAAAGCCAGTATCTCTGCACTGTCAGGATATTTCCATCTTATCCTGGATCCACTGAGCCTCTTCACTGCTCCTATGGACTCGGGGTTACTATCGAGATGGCTGTGCAGGATGCCGCCTACTCTATGATGACCATTATGCGAGTCAGATCTGGGTTATTTCGGGACTCTGACTTCCGGTATATGCCAGGATCACTTCCGGGAGCACAAGGGTATCTCCAGGCTATCTATGCTGACTCCACTCAGGAGGATTCACGGACTCGCACCACTGCTGAGATGCTCGAGGATAAGGACCGTGAAAATCGGGCCTTAAGGTTAGAGCTCTTCAATACCCGTGCTGACCACTGGGCCACTTTGACTCGGTTCGCACCGGCGGTGCAAGCTGGATATTCAGATATGCGCGATCTCTATCCTGTGAGATCTGCTCTGCCAGACGTGATGGTTTGGCGTGATGTAGGAGGCATCACCCCACCTCGCGGTCCCCGCAGGCCACCGTTTGTTGGTCCAAGGCCTCATCCTAGCCCCTATGGTCCACAAGCTCCGCGAGACCGTCTGTTTCCGGATGATCATGTTGAACTTCCAGGCTATGGAGGTGACTTCTACGAGGACTACTACGGATCGGTCTGAGTTAGTAGTAGTACCACTAGTTTGTACTCTTCCGGAGATGTAGAAAAATAATGTATAGGAGCTTGGAATGCCTCCGATGAGATGTAATCCTCTTTTCACCGTATTAGTACTTTGCTTGGCTTGTACTAAACCTTGTATGGTGTGTATGACGATGGAATAAAGAAGCAGTTTCTGTATCTACCATGTCATACGGATGATCATCTTGCATTCCGAGTTATTTCTTACATTATGTATCCCATGTCGGAATCTCAACATTCTGACTAAATCATTGTCTTGTTTACCTAGGATGGTCAACACACGCGCTAATCCTGCTTCCCAAGAGCAGGCCGAAGGCAGTGAAGCCAGGAATGAAAATCTGCCTCATCCTCCTTCACTAGCCGAGGTGATGATGGAAGCTGAGAGAAACAAGCGGGAGACAAACCGTTTGTTGGAGCGTATTGAACAGAATACAGCACACCATCAGAGGGCTAACGTGGTGTCACTCAGCGATTTTATCAAATTGCATCCACCCACGTTCCACCACTCCGTCGAGCCTCTCGACGCTGATGACTGGCTTCGCAGTATTTCTCACAAGCTGCGTTCCGCGCTGGTAGCGGAGGCTGACAAGGTCACCTTTGCCGCATATCATCTTGAAGGCCCCGCCAGTCTTTGGTGGGAGAATTATGGAGCTATGCGCCCAGCGGGCCAGGTCACTACTTGGGCTGAGTTCAGCGAGGCTTTCCGTGAACATCACATTCCGGAGGGTCTCATGGACCGTAAGCGTGAAGAATTTTGCAATTTCACCCAAGGCCGACTTTCTGTGGATGCCTATAGCAGAGAGTTTGGTAAGCTCGCCCGATATGCAACTGAGGAAGTGTCTACTGACGCCAAGAAGCAAGCAAGGTTCCGCAAGGGCCTTAGTCCTGAGCTTCGCCGCGACCTCCGTCTGCATGAGTGCACATCTTTTCCGAAACTTGTCAACAAAGCCATCAGTGCTGAAACTGGTCAGACAGACTATGACGCAACACGCAAGCATGGACGTGACATGGGTTCCTCATCCGGTGCTGGTCCTCAGAAGCGCCGCGTGTGGGTACCCAACACCGCCTTGCCACCCAGGTTCACACCGAGGCCATCTTTCCAGGCGCCTCGCCCCGCTCAACAGTCTGCTCCAGCTAAGCCCTATGGGGGTCCAACCAATAATGCTCCTCCACGTACCAGTTCCGTGACTTGTTTCAAGTGTGGGGAATCTGGTCATTATATGCGTGAGTGTCCCCAGACCAACCCCAATCAATCTGCTAAAGCTGTTGGCCGTGGCAAGCCGACAGGGAAAGTATTCCATGCTAAACCGGTCACCGCTTCACGTGGCCATGTCAACTGTGTCTCTGCCGAAGAAGCTCAAGAAGATCCCAACGTCGTTCTCGGTACGCTTCTTGTTAATTGCCACCCGGCATCTGTTCTTTTCGATACCGGAGCCTCTCATTCTTTTATATCTGAAAATTATGCTCGTTTGCATAACGTTGCATTCTGTGACTTGCCATCCTCTATGGTAATTCAAACTCCGGGATCCAAATGGCAAACTTCTAGAGTAAGCCATGGAAATGAAATCCAAGTCGACAGACTTGTTTTTCTCGCATCTTTGATAGCCCTTAAATCTTCAGATATTAATATCATTTTGGGTATGGACTGGATGTCAGCTCATCAAGCCAAAATTGATTGCTTCTCTAGGACTGTTCAACTCACCCATCCTTCGGGAAAGATAGTCAATGTCTTGACCCGAATAGCCAAGCGACAATTATATTCTCTTAACGCCAGCCCTTTACCAGACCTTGAGGACGTTCCGGTAGTCCGTGACTTCCCGGATGTCTTTCCAGAGGAATTGCCAGGTGTTCCACCTGACAGGGATGTTGAGTTCGTAATAGACCTCATTCCAGGAACCGTTCCGATTGCTAGAAGGCCTTATAAGATGGCACCCCTAGAACTAGCCGAGCTTAAGAAGCAACTCGATGAATCCTTGAAAAAGGGTTTCATCCGCCCTAGTTCATCTCCGTGGGCTTGCCCCGTCCTATTCGTTAAGAAAAAGGATGGTACGGACCGGATGGTTGTAGATTACCGACCTGTCAATTTGGTCACGATCAAGAACAAATATCCACTTCCCAGGATCAACGACCTGTATGATCAGCTCGCTGGATCTTCAGTCTTCTCTAAGATGGATTTGAGGTTGGGCTACCATCAAATCAAAATCAGAAACGGGGACATTCCTAAAACGGCCTTTGTTACTCGTTACGGCCAATACGAGTACACCGTCATGTCTTTCGGTTTAACCAACGCTCCAGCCACCTTTTCTCGGTTAATGAACTCAATTTTCATGGAGTATTTGGATAAATTCGTCGTAGTTTATCTCGATGATATACTCATCTACTCCAAGAACGAGGAAGAACATGCCGAACATCTAAGACTAGTGTTGCAGAAACTTCGAGAGCATCGCCTTTATGCCAAATTTTCTAAATGTGAATTCTGGTTGCCAGAAGTGACCTATCTGGGTCATGTAATATCTGGTAAAGGTATTGCGGTTAACCCTGAGCGAGTTCAAGCCGTCCTTGATTGGACTCCACCCGAATCGGTCAAGCAAGTTCGGAGTTTTCTAGGCTTAGCGAGCTATTGCCGTCGCTTTGTCGAGAACTTCTCCAAAGTTGCTAAACCTCTAACCGAACTCCTCAAGAAAGATAAGAAGTTCGAATGGACTCCACAATGTGAGCACAGTTTTCAGGAACTGAAAAGACGCCTGACCTCTGCTCCCGTACTGGTACCGCCAGACTTCTCCAAGGACTTCGTTATCTACTGCGACGCCTCGCGACAAGGACTAGGTTGCATTCTTATGCAAGATCGACACGTAATTGCTTACGCTTCACGGCAATTGCACCCACATGAGGAGAATTATCCTACTCATGATCTAGAACTTGCAGCCGTAGTCTATGCACTTAAGACCTGGCGACATTACCTCCTCGGTAATCGTTGCGAAATATTCACTGATCACCAAAGTCTGAAGTACATTTTCACCCAGCCGGATTTGAATCTCAGACAGAGACGTTGGGTTGAATTGATCACAGACTTCGACTTAGGAATAACCTATACCCCAGGGAAAGCCAACGTCATGGCTGATGCGCTAAGTCGTAAATCTTATTGTAACAACCTGATGTTACAACAAAGTCAACCGTTTCTCCATGAGGAATTTCGAAAGCTTAACCTTCACATTGTTCCTCAAGGTTTTCTCTCCACCTTGGTGGCAAAACCTACTCTTACGGATCAAATCATCGCTGCCCAAAAGCGAGATAAGGGAATATCTAAAATCAAAGAGAACATTGCTAGCGGAGGTGCTAGTTGTTTCTCCACAAATGATCATGGTGTTGTGTACTTTGAGAATCGTCTAGTGGTTCCCAAGAACCAGCATCTGCGGCAGTTGATCCTTAAGGAGGCCCATGAATCTCCTCTCACTATTCATCCCGGTAGTACTAAGATGTATCAGGACCTACGCCAGAGGTTCTGGTGGACTAGGATGAAGAGAGAAATTGCTCAGTATATTGCAAATTGCGACGTCTGTCGTCGTGTAAAAGCAGAGCATCAACGACCTGCTGGCACCCTTCAACCCTTAGCTATTCCTGAATGGAAATGGGATAAAATTAGTATGGATTTCATTACCGGTTTTCCCAGGACCAAGAGAGGGAATAATGCTATTTTCGTCGTGGTCGATCGTCTTTCCAAAGTAGCTCATTTCCTACCTGTTCGTGAGAGTATAACCGCTAGCCAACTGGCAGATTTATACATCTCCCGGATAGTGTCTCTCCATGGTGTTCCTTTGGAAATCAATTCGGATCGAGGAAGTCTTTTCACCTCTCGATTTTGGGAAAGTTTCCAAAATGCTATGGGAACCCGTCTCTCCTTTAGCACCGCTTTCCACCCTCAGTCAAGTGGTCAAGTGGAACGCGTCAACCAAATTCTAGAAGACATGCTTCGAGCCTCCGTTATCTCTTTCGGAATGGACTGGGAGAAGTGCCTTCCATTTGCCGAATTCGCTTACAACAACAGCTATCAATCTAGCTTGGGTAAAGCCCCTTTTGAAGTTCTCTATGGACGACGATGTCGAACACCCCTTAACTGGTCAGAGACCGGGGAAAGACAATTCTTTGGCCCGGATATGATTCAGGAAGCAGAAGAACAAGTTCGTATCGTTCGTGAAAAGTTGAAAACAGCCCAATCCCGTCAAAAGAGTCAATATGACCGAAAACATAAGGCTATGACTTTCGAGGTTGACGAGAAGGCTTACCTTCGGGTCACCCCTCTGAAGGGAACCCATCGTTTCGGTATCAAAGGCAAATTGGCTCCTCGTTACATTGGACCTTTTCGCATTCTTGCCAAACGAGGAGAAGTTGCCTACCAATTGGAACTACCTCCGCACCTCTCCAGAGTTCACGATGTCTTCCACGTTTCTCAACTCAGACGTTGCTTCTCGGATCCTATCCGTGAAGTGGACCACGAAACGCTTGATCTCCAAGATAATCTTACATATCGAGAGTACCCCATTCGCATCCTCGATCAAACCGAACGTACCACGCGACGTCATAATATCAAGTTTCTCAAGGTTCAATGGTCGCATCACTCTGAAGATGAAGCAACTTGGGAAAGGGAGGATCGTCTTCGACTCGAATATCCCGCCTTCTTCTCGGAGGAACCCAAATCTCGGGACGAGATTCTTTTGAGTGGGGGTGAGTTGTCACACCCTAGCTAGTCATGCATTAGAGTGTTGCATCATGTTTACTCTTTCATCAGAAACTTGAAATGGGGATGACAGAACCCCCAGTCCCCTCTGAAACCAACTAGGGTTACTAAAATAATTTTTCAATGAACCTGAAATGCCCTTCTAAAATGTCCATCATTTTAGCCTTGGTTCAGAACCTCTGATAAAAGTGGTGCACATTTTTCTAGGCCATCCTAGGGTTTTTGAATTAAATCATAACTATTTGAATTTGGGCATTTAAAATAATATAAAATATTTAAATGCTCAAATATCTCCAAACTAAAATGTTTCATGTTGGAAATAATCCAACTATGGACCAGGAGTAGTTTGGTGAATTTTGGAGTTGCCTAGGTATTTTAATTAATTCAACACAGTTGCAGAAGTATTAAATAAAACAGAAAACAGAAAATAAATAGAAGGGGGGAAAAACCTACCTGGGCTCCTCCACTGTGCGGCCCAGCCAGCTGGCTGGCCCAGCCAGCCCAGCCCACCTCCCTCCTCTGTCGTCTTCGTCCAGACAGAGGGAGGGGAGTGTGGCCGGCGCGCGCGCGCGCCACCGCGCCACGCCACCTGCTCGCCTGCTTGCCTGGCCTCCCCTCCTCGCTCGACGCCCTGGACGACGCCACGCCTCTCCCCCTGCTCTCGCTCACTCTCCCCCGTTTCTCCCTCGCTCTCTCTCGCTCTCGGCCGAAGCACACCGTCGCCGCCGTTCGCCGTAGCCACTGTCTCCGGCCACCCCTCGCTCCCCCGAGTAGCTCAGAAGCTCCGCCACAACTCCCTCTTCCTCCCCACCGCTCCACGAGTCCCCGGAAGCCCTGCATCGCCGCCACGTCGCCGTTCCCCTCTTCGGGCTCCGACCACCGTCGTCGACGAATTCGCCGTCTCCAGCGCGTCCCCGAGCCCGCTTCGACGCCCACTGCAACCGCGGTGAGCTACGCCACCGTTTCCCCCTCTTCTCCCCCTCGTTCCCTCACCGTAGCCTCCTTCCCACCACGGCCGAACCTCCGCCGTCGCCGAGCTCGCCGTCGACGCAGCTCCGGTGACCATTTGGTCACCCCGGCGAGTCCAACGCGTTCACAGAACCCAGTAGAGCATCCCTAGCGCCTCACTTTGCTCGACTTCGAGCTCCAGCACCGTTCCCGTGCACGACCGAACCCCGGCGGCCGCAACCGAGCTCACCGCCGTCAACTCCGGCCACCCCGACCCCAACGGACTCCGCCAAGAGCCGCGGGTCGTCCTCAGCTTCACTCCGGTGATCTCCGCGGTCCATTTGGTGGCCGAAACGACCAAAACCACTATCGCCGCCGCACTGTTGGTCGCCGCCGGCCAGAACTCCGGCGAGCTGACGTGGCCTAGTTAATTAGCCACTAAACCACCACCTACAGACGCTGACAAGTGGGCCCAGGGCTTAGTCAAAGCTAACCAGCCCGGGGTCAACGCGGGATTAGCCCCTGTGACACTGACGTGTGGACCCCACACGTCAGGTTTGACCCGAGCCAGCTCTGTTGACCTGCTGATGTCACTGTGATGTCAGGCTGACGCAGTAAATGATATTTCTGGATTTAAATTAAATCAGGAAATTCAGAATATTATTTAAACTTCAAAAATTCATAACTTTTATTCTGTAACTCCAAATTGGACAAATTATATATGAAAAATGATCAGAAAAATCCAATCTATCCATCTGTACTATTTTCATGCATGATCAAACAAGTTAAATTGATGTTTTAATCAGAATAAGAAAAGGCACTTTAAAAGGCCATATTTGAATTTGAAATTTGAATCTTTGATTCAAATTTGCTCAAACCCTACTGGCTTTAGTTGCATTAGCCCAACACACTCATATTGCCATGTTCCATGCATGCATCATATTGTTGCATATTGTTTGGTAATGTTGTGTATCGGTATCCTTTGCGACAGGATCTGTTCCCGAGGAGTACCGTGATTACCCTAGCGAAGAACCGTATCCGTGCAACGAACCATCAGGCAAGCAACCAACCATTTGATCATATCGATACAATCCCATGTTCTCGCTCCTGCTCTCTTTTACTGCATTAAGACAACGCGATTCAAACTGCTGTGTGCTACGGTAGTTGAACCCATTTCCTCTGCATGACCTGTCATTGCCACAGTAACTAGATGAAACCCACTAGCATGTGTAGGAGTTGATTGAGCCCTATGTATGTGTTGTTCCTACCTTGCTATGCCTGCTATGCTTAGAGTCGTGTCAGGTCTGGTTCATCTGGGTGATGGGCTAGAGTGAAATGATTATGTCGGTAATGAGAGTGGTGTGGTGAACACGATTTGGTAAAGGTATCGATGAGAGGCCATGTAGGAGTACATGGTGGGTTGTTTCATTGAAGCCGACCTTAGGCACTGAGATCTGTATGTGTGATTTAAGAATCAGCTACTACCATACATTGGGCCCTGAAATATGACCCCGCTCGACTTCTTATTCACCTTAGCTCTCTGTCCAGGAGTTGCAAGTAGTTTCTGGTGTTTGTAGCCTACTGGAGGCCGTGGACAGCGCTGACCGTAGGGGTGGGCTGTGATGCGGTAGGTACGTGGCACGGTGTACCGAATACCCGTTAGGTATCTCGGGAACCCTGTTCACATCGTTCGGGGCCGTATGGGAAACCTCGGCCGGACTCCCTGCGGATGGAACCTGAATAGGCGATAAACCTGGACTAGAGGCTTAAGTGTTTAGGTAGGTCGTGGTCTACACCCACGTCGGCTTTCGCTTGAAGTCTGCCGAGCACATGTCGTGTGCAGACGCTAAGTGGTGGAAACATGTATGAAGAAGTACACCCCTGCAGGGTTAACATGATCTATTCGAATAGCCGCGTCCGCGGTAAAGGACTACTTGGTTGCCTATACAGTTCATAGACAAGTAAATGGAAACTGTTAAAAGCCTCAAGACAAGTGTGAGTGCCGAGGATGGCTCTTCCGTAGGAAGACGGAGGTGGATCCTCGGTAGTGTATTGAAGTGGTGAATAGTGGACTCGTGTGCGCAAAACTATTTCAAATGGAGTATCGTAGGATAGTCTAGCCAAGAGTCAAAGCTGGCTTACTGCAATAACTCCACCGACCCTTCTTGATACTATGCATGTATGTAGGATCTGATGTAAGTCTTGCTGAGTACCTTTGTACTCATGTTGCTATAATCCACATTTTTACAGAAGACGCTGCAACCCCTTCTGATGGGTTCTATGTAGACGTTGACATCAACGAGTAGGCTAAAGACCCAGGTGGTGACCCTGAGCTTGTGATGGACCACATAGTATAGTTAGGCTTCCAAGCCTCTTTTATTTTACTAGTTGTCTGTACTCAGACAAATTACTTCCGCTGTTGGCTTGTATGACTGTATGACTTGTATGTTGGGTCGTGAGACCCGTACCTGTGTGTATGATATGTATGGCTCCCTGAGCCTTAAATAAAGTACTTGTGTCATAGAGTCATGTTGTGATGCTCCGTTGTATTTACACATATCGAGCATATTGTGTGTATGATTGAAATGCTTGGTATGTGTGGGATCTGACTATCTAGTTGTTTATCTTTAGTAGCCTCTCTTACCGGGAAATGTCTCCTAGTGTTACCGCTGAGCCATGGTAGCTTGCTACTGCTCTGGAACACTTAGGCTGGCCGGCATGTGTCCTTCTTCGTTCCTGTGTCTGTCCCTTCGGGGAAATGTCACGCTTTGAGTACCGGAGTCCTGTTAGCCCGCTACAGCCCGGTTTACCGGAGTCCTGCTAGCCCAGTGCTACAGCCCGGACCCACTTGCTGATGACCGACACGTTCGAAGCTGGGTCATGGATGCCTGTCCCTGTAAGTCTGTGCCACTTTGGGTTTACGACTAGTCATGTCAGCCCGGGCTCTTTATCATATGGATGCTAGCGACACTATCATATACGTGAGCCAAAAGGCGCAAACGGTCCCGGGCAAAGGTAAGGCGACACCCGTGGGAATACCGTGCGTGAGGCCGCAAAGTGATATGAAGTGTTACCGGCTAGATCGATGTGACATCGAGTCGGGGTCCTGACATTCAGATTGAAGCAAGTCAGATACAAGATAAAAACAGCAAGATTGAAGAACTACAAGAGCACCAAAGAAACTTACTCTTCTTCCTCCTCGTCGGAGCTGAGCGCGGAAAGATCGAAGTCCGGCTCCCCTCCGGTGCGGCGAGGCGGAGGAGTAGGATCCCTTGCCCGCTTGGCGGGGGCAGTGGCAGTGGCCCGGGAAGATCCCGCTCCAGTTGCCGCTGCTGCGTGAGGCGCTCCCGCGGCAACATTGCTTGCCACGGTAGAGCGTGACGCACGGCTCGGCGGCTGTTGACCCGGCTGCCGCCCCGCTACGTCCGCGGCCCTGCGAAGACGCCTTCTTGGCGAGGCCGAGGGCTCCGCCTGCGGCAAGCTTTCTGAAGGCTCGGGCTCTTCCTCGCCGGCCTCGCTCGGCTCAGCTTCAGAGCCGACAGGCTCTTCCTCGCCAATGAACTCCGCGCGCTCGGCGAGGTTTGCCGCCTCTGCCGCCTCCGCCTCCTCCACAGTGAACCCGAACGCGCCCGCAGCAGCTGCGGCCGCAACCTCTTCCGCCCTAGTGGCGATGCGCTGCAGCTCCTCGTCGGTGGTGTCACGGGTGAGGCTCTTCTGCTCGTCAGCGCGGACCGGCACTTCTTCCAAGTTGTCGAAGAACGCTTGCACGACGTCATCCACAGGCTCTTGCCAAGTTGGAACGATTCCGTGTGAATTGCACAACGACATCATGGCGCGGATCCGGTCAAGCGAAGAATTATTGCACAATGGAACGACACCCCTCGCCAGCGTGAATGGGTGCTGGGGATCGCGTTTGAACAACTCCAGGAGCATTGCATCCAGCTCCAAGACGGTGAAGTTGTTGTTGAGGCCCGGCCGCAGCCTCATTATGTCCGCCGAGTTCTTGAATTCCCAGGCGGGCCTCCCCCTCTCCTGCAGGGGGGCGATGTGGCGGTGGAGGAAATCTGCGCCTACAACGCCTACAGTGAGCCCGGCAAGCCTGAGGCGAAGGATCCTAGTAATGGCGATCTTCAGCCTCTTGTCTTCCGGGGTCACGTTGCTCCAGTCATTGCCACGCATTATTGGAGCTTGGCGCACGGCGGGGAAGGGCTGCGGATTCTCCTCGACGATCCAGCACCACTCCGCTCTCCACTCCTCCCACTTGCTGCGGAGCTCACCCTCCAAGTACGCCTCCTTCTTGCCGACTCTCGAGATCCAGGCGATCCCTCCGGCAAGCGGCTCTCCTCTCTCTACCCGAGGCATGAAGAAGTGGCGGAAAAGGGCAACATTGGGGTGGACTCCGACAAAGTTTTCGCACAAATGTGCGAAAACTGCCATGGTCAGAACGGCGTTGGGGGTGAAATCAAGGAGGCGGAGGCCGTAGGTGTTCATGATATCGCAGAAGAACTCCGAAAAGGGCGGGCAGAGCCCGCAATAGAAGAACAGCGCAAAGAATGGGTACCCGTTTGGAGCCAGTTCCGAAGCAGCGGCCGGGAGTACCCTCGTGCGCGGATGCGCCCGCGTCTCCGTCACCCAAAAGAGGTAGAAGTACTCCCTCAGCTCCTTCGCGCCGAGCTGGGGGGAGAAGATCGCCCGCTCCTTCCGCAGCGCCGCGAGCCGCTGCGCCTCGGCCGACTTCACGCCCTTTCCCTTGTCGGCTTTCGGAGCCATGGCGGAGGTGGTGGGGGAGGTCGACGGCGTTGGTGATGCTGGTGGCAATGGGGGGCGGAGTGCTGCTCTCTCGGCTTCGAGAAGAAGGGGGGGAGCGGCGGAGGTTCGTGAATATGGAGTAGTAGCAACCAGCGAGGGGGAATGAACTGCCCCTGTTTCCTCTGCTTATAAAGAGGGACGGGGCGGACATTTCGCCCTTCTGAATAAAGAACCACCCACGATCTCTCCCACGACGCCGCATTCAACGCGTGCCGTTAGGGGAGAGCGCGGTGGATACGGAGCGAGATTCGGTGTGGCCCAGTCCGCGTGTGCCCGTGCCCTGTCTTGGGCCTGGCCCAACAGCGCTTGGCACCGTGTCTGGCCCAGGCCCGGGGGCTCCTGTCGGTGTACTAGAATAGGGGTACCCTAGTACCCCGAACTTGTGCACGGGCAGTTGCAGCACCCCGCGGCAAGGCTTGCCGGGCGAACGCCAAGATCCTCCGTGGTTCCCTTGGAGCCATTCAAGAACAAAGTATTTAAGCCCAGGAGACAAGGCCCCGGCAAGAGGAGCTTGCCGGGAAGGCCAACCAAGGCACTCCAAGGAACTTGCCGTGACGCACCACGCGCTCCGGCAAGGCAACAAGGCCCCGGCAAGAGGAGCTTGCCGGGAAGACCAACCAAGGGACCTCGAGGCCCGGTGAGCGACAAGCTTCCGGACCCGACAAGATAACAGCAGCGGCAAGGCGCTTGCCGCAGCAGGCGGCCACTCTGTGCCCACGCTCCAGCGCATCCACCAACGTGTTGCTCTGGGGGCCTCTCCAGGCGCGCGTGGCGGGAGGCTGTGCAGCCAGCGGTGCGCAGTGGCATGCTAAGCTGACAAGATCGCCATCGTGGCGAACAGTGGTGCCCCTAATGGTCCTTTTCTGCACTGTTTGGGCGACTCAGACGGGCATTTAATGCCCTTGTCCCCTGCCGTCAGGGTTAGGTAGGGTGCACTGTACAGGTAACTGTACCAACCACCTCACTTTTTACATTTGTACCCTTCTCTGCGTTGCCACCTGTCGGTGACCCTTTAGCGTATAAAAGGAGGCCCATGCGCAACGGAGAAGAGGTTCGACTGGTTCGGAACCCAGAAAAACACTACGCTCTCTCTCTCTGGAGCAAGAACACAAGATAATCAAACAAGCAGTAGTAGGAGTGTTATCTCTCCGGAGAGCTCCGAAGCTAGGTAAACTGCCCGTATGCTTCGCCTCGATCTGCTCTTCGTGTGATCTCCGCCCCCCGCCGAACCAAAAGGGGCTCGGTCCACCGGCCCCATAGGTGTTCGTGGATCAGTTTCCCCGACAGAGTATGATGAATAAAAGTTGTTGAGGGTTGACAAACACAGTTTTGGTCATCGTTGCAATTAATAGGAAGTAATAAAGAAAGAGAGGTCTTCACATATAAATATACTATCTTGGACATCTTTTATGATTGTGAGCACTCATTAAAATATGACATGCTAAAGAGTTGACATTGGACAAGGAAGACAACATAATGGGTTATGTTTTCTTATATCTGAGATAAATTATATTGTCTTGGATCTTCCAACATGATGAGCTTGCCTTTCCCCCTCATGCTAGCCAAATTCATTACACCAAGTAGACATACTACTTGTGCTTCCAAATACCCTTAGACCAGTCTTGCCATAAGAGTCCACCATATCTACCTATGGATTGAGTAAGATCCTTCAAGTAAGTTGTCATCGGTGCAAAGAAATAAAAAATGCTCTTTAAATATGTATGATTGATTGGTGTGGAGGAAATAAGCTTTATACGATCGTGTGATATGGAAGTAATAAAAGCGACAGACTACATAATAAAGGTCCATATCACAAGTGGCAATATAAAGTGACGCTCTTTCGCATTAAGATTTTGTGCATCCAACCATAAAAGCGCATGGCAACCTCTGCTTCCCTCTGCGAAGGGCCTATCTTTTACTTTTATCTCCTACATGGCATAAGAGTCTTGGTGATCTTCACCCTTCCTTGTTACATTTTATCCTTTGGCAAGCATAATATGTTGGAAAGATCCTGGTATATATGGCTAATTGGATGTGAGTTTTCATGAACTATTACTGTTGACATTACCCTTGAGGTAAAACGTTGGGAGGCAAAGCTATAAGCCCCAATCTTTCTCTGTGTCCGATTAAAACTCCATACCCACAAGTATTGCGTGAGTGATAGCAATTGTGAAAGACTATATGATAGTTGAGTATGTGGATTTGCTGAAAAGCTCTTATACATTGACTCTTTCCTATGTTATAATAAATTGCAATTTCTTCAATGACTGAGATTGTAGTTTGTTAGTTTTCAATGAAGTTTATGATTCATACTTGATATTGTGATTGAACTATTACTCTAGCATAAGAGATTATATGACAAGAATTATATAAGTTGTTCTTCTAAGAATGATCATGATGCCCTCATGTCCGTATTTTATTTTTTTATCGACACCTCTATCTCTAAACATGTGGACAAATTTTTTGATTTCGGCTTTTCGCTTGAGGACAAGCGAGGTCTAAGCTTGGGGGAGTTGATACGTCCATTTAGCATCATGCTTTTATATCAATATTTATTGCATTATGGGCTGTTATTACACATTATGTCACAATACTTATGCCTATTCTCTCTTATTTTACAAGGTTTACATAAAGAGGGAGAATGCCGACAGCTGGGATTCTGGGCTGGAAAATGAGCAAATATTAGAGACCTATTCTGCACAACACCAAAATTCCGGAAACTTCACGGAAGACATTTTCCAAATATATAAAAAACTGAGAGCAAGAACTTCACCAGGGGGGCCAAACCCTACCCACGAGGGTGGGGGCGCGCCCTACCACCTGGGCGCGCCCCTCCCTCGTGGGCCCCCTGGTGGCCTTCCTGTGGCCATCTTCTACTATATGGAGTCTTTCGATGGGAAAAAAATCATAAGCCATCTTCTCGGACGAAACTCCACCGCCACGAGGTGGAACCTTGCGGAACCAATCTAGGGCTCTCGTGGAGCTGTTCTGCCAGGTAAACTCCCCCCCCCCCGGAGGGGGAAATCATCGCCATCGTCATCACCAACGCTCCTCTCATCAGGAGAGGGCAATCTCCATCAACATGTTCATCAGCTCCATCTCCTCTCAAAACCATAGTTCATCTCTTGTATCCAATTCTTGTCTCCAATTCCGGGGTTGGTGCTAGTAGGTTGCTAGTAGTGTTAATTACTCCTTGTAGTTGATGCTAGTTGGTTTAATTGGCGGAAGATCATATGTTCAGATCCTATATGCATATTAATAACCCTCTGATTATGAACATGTTTATGCTTTGTGAGTAGTTACTTTTGTTCCTGAGGACATGGGAGAAGTCTTGCTATTAGTAGTCATGTGAATTTGGTATTGGTTTGATATTTGCTATTAGTAGTCATGTGTTGTCTCTCCTCTAGTGGTGTTATGTGAACGTCGAATACGTGACACTTCACCATTGTTTGGTCCTAGAGGAAGGCATTGGGAAGTAATAAGTAGATGATGGGTTTCTAGAGTGACAGAAGCTTAAACCCTAGTTTATGTGTTGCTTCGTAAGGGGCTGATTTGGATCCATATGTTTCATGCTATGGTTAGGTTTACCTTAATACTTTTGTTGTAGTTGCGGATGCTTGCAATAGAGGTTAATCATAAGTGGGATGCTTGTCCAGGTAAGGACAGCACCCAAGCACCGGTCCACCCACATACCAAATTATCAAAGTACCGAACGCAAATCATATGAACGTGATGAAAACTAGCTTGACGATATTCCCATGTGTCCTCGGGAGCGCTTTACATCATATAAGAGTTTGTCCAGGCTTTTCCATTACTACAAAAGGATTGGGCCACCTTGTTGCACTTTATTTACTTTCGTTACTTGTTGCTTGTTACAAATTATCTTATCACAAAACTATCTGTTACCACTTATTTCAGTACTTGCAGATAATACCTTGCTGGAAACCGCTTATCATTTCCTTCTACTCCTCATTGGGTTCGACACTCTTACTTATCAAAAGGACTATGACAGATCCCCTATACTTGTGGGTCATAATTGCATGATGACATGAGGCAATGCACATGATGTAATGATGAAAGCAACAAGCAAAAAAAACAAATCACACCATGAATCTCGGAAACCATGGAAGGTATCTAAAGCTCCGGTCTTGGGGCGTTACAGTTAGAATCTAACACGGGGGACCCACTGGCCGGTTTGACCTGGACCGCCCCGTTGACCTGCTGACATCACAGTGACATCAAGATGACGCAGTAAATATTCTTCGGGATTTAAAATAAAGCGGAAATGATTTATTTATTTCAGAAAATATCCAAAACTTCTAAAAATCATAGAAAATAATCTATAACTTCAAATGAAATAATTTATATATGAAAAATGATCAGAAAAATTCAAACAATCTGTTTATAGCATTTTCATGCATGTTTGAACAACTTAAAGTTGATGTATAGGACAATTTGAATTAATGGCATTTGAAATGCCTTACATGGAGTTTGAATTTGAATCTAGTGTTCAAAACAACTCCATTTAATTCATTGCTAGCTGCATTAGCTCAAATCACAACATTTTTCCATGTCACATTCATGCATCATATTGTGGCATTGCATTAATTGTGTTCTACCTCTGCTTGCTGGTATTTGTCCCCTCTCAGTAGACGTGGTTCCGATGATGAGTTCGATGACACCGATGAAGAGCTATACTATCTTCAGAAGTGATACGCAAGAAAACCCCCTTGTTCATGATACGTCTCCGTCGTATCTACTTTTCCAAACACTTTTGCCCTTGTTTTGGACTCTAACTTGTATGATTTGAATAGAACTAACCCGGACTGACGCTGTTTTCAGCAGAATTGCCATGATGTTGTTTTATGTGCAGAAAACAACAGTTCTCGGAATGACCTGAAGCTCCACGGAATATTTTACATTAAATAATAAAAAATCCTTGCCAAAGATGAAGACCAGGGGGCCACACCCTTTCCACGAGGGTGGGGGGCGCCCCCCCTAGGGCGCACCCCCCTACCTCGTGGGCCCCTGGAGACCTCCCGACTCCAACTCCAACTCTATATATCTGCTTTCGGGGAGAAAAAATAAGAGAGAAGATTTCACCACATTTTACAATACGGAGCTGCCGCCAAGCCCTAAAATCTCTCGGGAGGGCTGATCTGGAGTCCGTTCGGGGCTCCAGAGAGGGGGATTCGTCATCGTCTGTCATCATAAACCATCCTCCATCACCAATTTCATGATGCACACTGCCGTGCGTGAGTAATTCCATCGTAGGCTTGCTGGACGGTGATGGGTTGGATGAGATTTACCATGTAATCGAGTTAGTTTTTTTAGGGTTTGATCCCTATTATCCACTATGTTCTGAGATTGATGTTTCGATGACTTTGCTATGCTTAATGCTTGTCACTAGGGCACGAGTGCCATGATTTCAGATCTGAACCTATTATGTTTTCATCAATATATGAGTGTTCTTGATCCTATCTTGCAAGTCTATAGTCACCTATTATGTGTTATGATCCGTTAACCCCGAAGTGACAATAATCGAGATACTTACCGGCGATGATCGTTGTTTGAGGAGTTCATGTATTCACTATGTGCTAATGCTTTGTTCTGGTTCTATTAATAGGAGGCCTTAATATCCCTTAGTTTCCATTAGGACCCCACTTCCACGGTAGGGTAGGACAAAAGATGTCATGCAAGTTCTTTTCCATAAGCACGTATGACTATATTCGGAATACATGCCTACATTACATCTATGAACTGGAGCTAGTTCTGTGTCACCCTAAGTTATGACTGTTACAAGATGAACCACATCCGGCATAATTATCCATCACTGATCCAATGCTAATTATGAGCTTTCCATATACTGGTTTACGCTTATTTACTTTCCCGTTGCTATTTTCACAATCACTACAAAATACCAAAAACATTACTCTGCTTTCATTACTCTTTTGTTACCGTTACCATCACTATCATATTACTTTGCTACTAAACACTTTGTTGTAGATATTAAGTTTCCAGGTGTGGTTGAATTAACAACTCAGCTACTAATACTTGAGAATATTCTTTGGATCCCCTTGTGTCGAATCAATAAATTTGGTTTGAATACTCTACCCTCAAAAGTTGTTGCGATCCCCTATACTTGTGGGTTATCAAGACAAATTTATGGCGCCGTTGCCGGGGAGCATAGCTCTATTCTTTGAGTCACTTGGGATTTATATCTGCTGGACACTATGAAGAACTTGAAAGACGCTAAGACAACAATTTATCCCTCAACTACGAGGGGAGGTAAGGAACTGCCATCTAGCTCTACACTTGATTCACCTTCTGTTATGAGTAAGCTTGCGACACCTAAACCTGCTTCTGCTGTAGGTATGCTTGTGTTGTCATTTAATGCTTTGTGGTGAGTGGCATGAGCTTTCTATGTTTATAAAACTTGCTATGTTTACATCGGTGCCATCATATCTTTTGTGCCCTTTTGGCCATGTTCAGTAAAGGAGTTTTGTTAAGTGCTTTTAGTAGAAGCATGACGTGCCTTTTTTTGCCATCATATGTTCCTGTAGAATGTTGTTTGCTTGCTCTAAACTTTGCTTCCCAATGTTGTTTTGGACATGTTGGTATTTTCACTAAGTCTGTGAAGCTGATATCATTTGCACTTTTGTCATGCTTGTTTGAACCTGTTCTAGCGTGATTTAGCCGTAGCTCAGTTTTCATATTATGTCAAGCATCTCTTGTACACCACTGCCATTTGCTTTGTTGTTATGTTGGAGTGCGGTAGCTTAGTTTCTTCTTGAATTCTACTGCTATCATGATGTTAATTGCATATTTGCGCCATTCTTGTTTTGCTTGCCATTTGCAAACCGTGCATCCGTTTCCGGTGATCCTTATATCGATTTCGACCGAAATCACCTCATCTTTCTAGTGGAATACTTACTTTGCCAAGCTAATGCCTTAATCATTATTTCCCTTCTGGAGCACGTATATGCATTGCATATCATATCTTGCATATCATGCGATGTATTGCATCATGTTGCTTGTGCATTACACCGTGATTGATTGTTGTTACATTTCTTGTGTTCTGCTTTGGTTAGAGCCGGAAGACGAGTAGGTGAACGAGGAACCTGTTGAGTACGCTAACGAGGATCAAGGTTTCAACAACTCTGAGAATTTTGCAGGCAAGATGACCATACCCTCGAAATCACTTCTATCTTTGCTTTCTAGTTGTTCCTTCTATCGCTATGTCGTGCTAGCTACCACTTGCTATATCATGCCTCCCATATTGCTATGTAAAGCCTCTAACCCACCTTCCTAGCAAACCATTGTCTGGCTATGTTACCGCTTTTGCTCAGCCCCTCTTATAGCGTTGCTAGTTGCAGGTGAAGTTGAAGTTTGTTCCATGTTGGAACATAGATATTGTTGGGATATCATTATTATCTCTTATTTACTTTAATGCATCTATATACTTGGTAAAGGGTGGAAGGCTCGGCCTTATGCCTGGTGTTTTGTTCCACTCTTGCCGCCTTAGTTTCCGTCATACCAGTGTTATGTTCCTTGATTTTGCATTCCTTACGCGGTTGGGTGTTATGGGAACCCCTTCACAGTTCGCTTTGAATAAAACTCCTCCATCAAGGCCCAACTTTGGTTTTACCATTTGCCTAACAACCTATAACCTTCCCTTGGGTTCTGCAGACCCGAGGGTCATCTTTATTTTAACCCCCCAGGCCAGTGCTTCTCAAAGTGTTGGTCCAAACCGAGCTGCCTGTGAGGCCACCTCGTGGAAACTTGAGGGCTGGTTTTACTCGTAGCTAGTCTCATCCGGTGTGCCCTGAGAATGAGATACGTGCGACTCCTATCGGGAATGCCGGCACATAGGGCGGCTTTGCTGGTCTTGTTTTACCATTGCCGAAATGTCTCGTAACCGGGAGTCCGAGACTGATCGGGTCTGTCCGAGAGAAGGAATATCCTTCATTGACCGTGAGAGCTTGTGATGGAGTAAGTTGGGACACCCCTGCAGGGTATAAACTTTCGAGAGCCGTGCCCGTGGTTATGTGGCAGATGGGAATTTGTTAACATCCGGTTGTAGAGAAATTGACACTGAACTTAATTAAATTGAATCAACTACGTGTGTAGTCGTGATGGTCTCTTTTCAGTGGAGTCCGGGAAGTGAACACGGTCTTGTGTTATGCTTGAACGTAAGTAGTTTTAGGATCACTTCTTGATCACTTCTAGCTTCTGGACCGTTGCGTTGCTTCTCTTCTCACTCTCATTTGCGTATGCTAGCCACCATATATGCTTAGTGCTTGCTGCAGCTCCACCTCATTACCCTTTCCTACCCATAAGCTTAAATAGTCTTGATCTCGCGGGTGTGAGATTGCTGAGTCCTCTTGACTCACGGATACTTCCAAACAGTTGCAAGTGCCGAGGATACCAGTGCAGGTGATACTACCGAACCCAAGTGGGAGTCCGACGAGGATTCAGGCTGTTACTATGTTTCTTTTCCTGATGATCAGTAGTGGAGCCCAGTTGGGACTATCGGGGATCTAGCATTTGGGGTTTATCTTCCTTTTCATTTGGTTTTGACTGTAGTCGGTCTTTGAGTGTATTTGGAAGATGTATGAATTATTTATGTATTTGGAAGAAAGCTGTCATGTGGTGCAGTGGCCCCAAGCAGAGGAACCTGTACGTGATTGATTGGTATTGTGATTGATTGTTGTTACATTTCTTGTGTTGTGCTTTGGTTAGAGCCGGGAAACGAGTACGTGA
The DNA here is from genome assembly GCF_018294505.1 of Triticum aestivum. Lineage (NCBI taxonomy): Eukaryota > Viridiplantae > Streptophyta > Magnoliopsida > Poales > Poaceae > Triticum > Triticum aestivum. Next base: position 319,446,288 of record NC_057809.1, on the reverse strand, counting down.
ATGAGGAACCTGTTGAGTACGCTAACGAGGAGAAAGCTTTCAAAAACTTTGAGAACATTGCAGGCAAGATGATGATACCCTCGATATCACTTCTATCTTTGCTTGCTAGTTGTTCGCGCTATCGCTATGTCGCGCTACCTACCACTTGTTATATCATGACTCCCATATTTCCATGTCAAGCCTCTAACCCACCTTCCTAGAAAACCGTTGTTTGGCTATGTTACCACTTTTGCTCAGCCCCTCTTATAGCGTTGCTAGTTGTAGGTGAAGTTGAAGTTTGTTCCATGTTGGAACATGTTTATGTTGGGATATCACAATATCTCTTATTTAATTTAATGCATCTATATAATTGGTAAAGGGTGAAAGGCTTGGACTTTTGCCTAGTGTTGCCGCCCTAGTTTCTGTCATACCGATGTTATGTTCCTTGATTTTGCGTTCCTTGCGTGATTGGGGTTATGGGACCCCTTCGACAGTTCTCTTTGAATAAAACTCCTCCAGCAAGGCCCAACCTTGGTTTTACATTTGACAACCTAAGACTTTTCCCTTGTGTCTTCGTGAGCCCGAGGGTCATCTTTATTTTAATGCCCCCGGGCCAGTGCTCCTCTGAGTGTTGGTTCAAACTAGAGCCAGTTGAAGTGCCACCTCGGGGAAACTTGAGGGCTGGTTTTAGTTGTACGGATTGCTCATCCGGTGTGCCCTGAGAATGAGATATGTGCAGCTCCTATCAGGATTTGTCAGCACAGTCGGGTGGTCTTGCTGGTCTTGTTTTACAATTGTTGAAATGTCTTGTAACCGGGATTCCGAGACTGATCAGGTCTTTCCGGGAGAAGGAGTGTCCTTCGTTGACCGTGGGAGCTTGTGATGGGCTAAGTTGGGACACCCCTGCAGGGTATAAACATTCGAGAGCCGTGCCCTCGATTATGTGGCAGATGGGAATTTGTTAATATCTGGTTGTAGATAACTTGACACTTGACTTAATTAAAACGAATCAACTGCGTGTGTAGCCATGATGGTCTCTTTTCGGCGGAGTTCGGGAAGCGAACACGGTCTTGTGTTATGCTTGAACGTAAGTAGTTTCAGGATCACTTCTAGTGTTACGACCGTTGCGTAGCTTCTCATCTTACTCTTATTTGTGTATGTTATCCACCATATTTTGCTTACCGCTTGCTGCAGCTCCACCTCACTACCTTATCCTACCCATAAGCTTAAATATTCTTGATCTCGCGGGTGTGAGATTGTTGAGTCCTTGTGAATCACCAAACACTTGCAGGTGCCGATGATACCAGTGCAGGTGATGCTACCGAACTCAAGTGGGAGTTCGATGAGGACGTTGGTCGCTTCTATGTTTCCTTTCCTAATGGTTAGTAGTGGAGCCCGGTTGGGATGACCAGGGATCTAGCATTTGGGGTTGTCTTCCTTTATTTTGGTTCCATAGTCGGACCTTGATTGTACTATGGATGATTTATGTTTAACTTGTTATTTGTGTGAAGTGGCAATAGTAAGCCAACTCCTTATCCCTTTCTTATTCAGTACATGGGATTGTGTGAAGATTACCCCTCTTGTGACAAAACCACCATGCGGTTATGCCTCTAAGTCATGCCTCGACACGTGGGAGATATAGCCGCATCGTGGGCGTTACAAGTTGGTAATCAGAGGCATCTCCGACTTAGGAGCCCCCTGCTTGATCGAATCGCTGACATTGTTGAGTCTAGAACAAAATGTTTTGAGTCTTAGGATTATATATATTGGAGAGTAGGATTCTTTTTACTCCTCAGTCCCTTTGTCGCTTTGGTAAGGTCTCCTAACATAGATATTTTGACTTTCCTCTCCTCAAATTTCACTATTTTTTTAGGATCACGCGGGTATCTTGGAATCGTTCTGATAGTCTTGTGATGAGAACACTGTTCTTGGTGCCTCCTGACATTTAGGGGTTGTGGTAGTATCCCGGGGAGTTGAGCTCCGAGGTGTTGTCGTCACAATTATATCGTTGCAGTTCTGGAATACTTGAGTTCGCCGACATCGAAAATCTCTTTTATGCAGTTATTGGTGAGATAACCTCGATGCCCCCCAGTACTGGGGTGGGAGTTCGGGAGTATTGCCATAACTCGTATAACGAATGTTTTTTAAAGGATGAGGTACACGATTTCCGAAGGTTTCTTGGTTATGTGTTGAAGGATGGATACAGCTGGATGTAGGGATTGTTAGTTTGGGTGAGATATTATGCTTCCCCTGTATCCCCAACACCAGATTGCATAACCAGAAAGTTTCGGGAGTTTTATAGGTGGGAATTCAAGTTTCGGGAGTTTTATAGGTGGGTAATCCTTACTACTTATTTGTTCCTATTCATACCTTGTTGATTCATTCATCAACCTTTATCTAAGTGGCTTCCCACCTTAATGGACGTGTCATGATTTACTATGGAATTCAGTCGTTCATCCTTGTTCGAATGTTTATTGTGAAGACTATATGTTGCAATTTCGATCCATTGATTCAGCTTGTCTATCTATCTATCAAGATTCTAATGGATGTCACCCTCTCCAGGATGGCTCCTCCAACGTGTCAGAATCCGGAACGCAATGATGGGAGTCAGGTGAACCCTCCGCCACCACCTCCACCTCCGGAGGCATGGCAGGCTATCATGGCAGCCACCGACGCCAACACCCAGATGCTTTTGCAACTCTTGCAAGAGCGCAACCAAGGTCAAGGCAACCAAGGAAATCAAGGACAAGGGAATTTCAACAATCAACCTTAGTTTGCTACCCTCAACCAGTTCCTTACAAATCAGCCGAAGTCTTTCAGCAACTGTGTCGAGGCCACAGACGCCAATGATTGGCTCGTGGACATATGCAAGCATTTTCAATGTAGCAATGCCAGGCATGAGGACTTTGTCAGGTTTGGTTCGTTTCAACTCAAGGACCAAGTTGCTGATTGGTATCAACAATACAGAGATGACAGAGGAGGTCGTGTGATTACCTGGGATGATTTCCGCCGAGACTTCAAAGCTCATCACATTCATCAATATGATATCCAGTTTCAGAAACTTGCTTGCTTCGCTAAACAAGACCTTCCTGATGAAAAGAGTATGATCTATTAATTCGGAGGTGGCCTCAGAGAGGAATTGCAGTTAGCTCTCATGCTTCTTGAGCCGACTGAGATCGATCAATTCTAAAACATGTCACTCAAGCAAGAAGGTGCTCAACTCAAGTGTGAGGCTTCTAAGAAGAAAAGCAAGGATGCAGTTCAGTCTTCTTCTTCCTCACAAGTGGCAGCTAATCAACAGAAGTTCTGGCTTCCTCCTCCTCCGTTTCACCAGCCCTACTAGCAGAAGAGCAAAGGTGGCCATGGATCTTCCCACCCACCGAACCCAGGCTATCAGAACAAGTCTCAGACTCAAGCTCCAAGGTCAAGTACTCCTTATCATCGTCCGCTCTCAGAACTGACTTGCAACAAGTGTCAGCAGAAAGGTCACTATACAAACAAGTGCTTCAACCAAAGGTGCCTTCCGCCTCCTCCTCCTGTGAGGTCTTCTAGCAATGCAGTGGTCAAGCATAATCCCAAGCATGCTAAGGTGAACATGATGAATGCATCTCAAGCGGAGGAATCTACTTATGTGATAAAGGGTAATCTCTCAGTTAATGACATTCCTGCAAAAGACTTATTCGATTCTGGTGCATCGCATTCTTTCATTTCAAGACCTTTTATGGCTATGCATGATTTGGTTACTCAAGTATTGTCGAGACCATTGTCTATTGCTTCTCCGGCTTGGCAAATGACTTCTCGAGTATTCGTTCGGGATTCCGTTATCAAGATGGGAAACTATAAATTTCTTTCTTCTCCAATTGTTCTTGGTGACTCGGATATTGATCTAATTCTCGGCATGGACTGGCTTTCTAAGAACAAGGCTCAGCTTGATTGTGCTGCCAGAGAGATTCAACTAACACACTCTTCTAAGGATGTGATCATCTATGCCGCTCCTGACAAAACCATTCGACTGTTTTCTCTCAATGAAAAGGGATAGTTGGATGCCATCTCTCAGATTCCAGTTGTTTGTGAGTACCAAGATGTCTTTCTAGAAGAGCTTCTGGTAATGCCTCCTCACCGGCCAGTTGAATTCGTTATCGATCTTGAGCCTGGTACGGAACCAGTTTGCAAGTGTCCATACAAGCCTGGACCTAAGGAGCTGAAGGAATTGAAGAAACACCTCGATGAACAAGAGCGTGTGGGTCTGATCAGACCGAGTTCATCTCCATGGGGTTGTGGTGTTCTTTTTGTCCAAATGAAGGATGGAATGGACCGACTTTGTGTCGACTACCATCCATTGAACAAGAAGACAATGAAGAAAATGTATCCACTTCCCAACATCAATGAGCTATTCAAGAAACTTAAAGGTGCCAAAGTATTCTCCAAGCTTGACCTCTATATGGGTTTTCATCAGATTCGCATTCGTGAACAAGATATCCCCAAGATAGCATTCAGAACAAGTTATGGTTCTTATGAATATACTGTCATGTCTTTCGGCCTTGCCAATGCTCCTCCAACGTTCTCTCGCATGATGAACTTCATCTTCAACCCTTACAAAAATTAATTCTTCCCGGTGTATCTTGATGACATCTTGGTCTTCTCCAAGAATAAGAAGGATCATGCCAAGCATTTGAGATTGGTGCTCGACAAACTCAGAGAGCATCAATTCTATGTGAGGTTTTCCAAGCATGAGTTCTGGCTTGATGAAGTTCTTTACCATGGTCATATCATCTCCTCCAAGGGCATTGCTATTAATCTGGAGAAGGTGTCTGCAATTGTGAACTGGGAACCTCCCCAGAATGTCAAGTAGCTCCGTAGTTTTCTTGGACTTGCAAGCTATTGTCGAAGATTCGTTGAGAATTTCTCAAAGATTGAAAAGCCTCTTTCCATCCTCCTCCAGAAGCATGTCAAGTATGTGTGGACACCTGAGTGTGACGTTGCTCTTGTCTTGACTCCTCCTGACGAATCCAAGCCATTCGAAGTTTTCTGTGATGCCTCTTTGCAAGGTCTCGGCGCTGTGTTAATGCAAGAGAAGAAAGTTGTGGATTATACCTCTCACCAGTTGAAGCCCAATGAAAGAAACTACCCCACTTACGATCTTGAGTTGGCGGTAGTTGTCCATGCATTAATAACATGAAGACATCTCTTGTTGGGAAGGAAGTGGACATTTTCGCAGATCACAAGAGCCTCAAGTATATCTTCACTCAACCCAGCCTCAACCTCAGGCAAACTCGATGGGTCGAAATGATTCAAGAATACAATCCGAGTATTTAATATACTCCTGGCAAGGCCAATGTCATTGGAGATGCTTTGAGTAGTAAGGCTTACTGCCACAGCTTAATTCTCACGCCATTCCAACCCGATCTTTGTGAAGCTTTCCGCAAACTGAACCTCCAAGTTGTTCCTCAAGGTTTTCCTGCCAACCTTCAATTCTCTCCTACTTCGGAAGATCAAATTCATGAGGCACAACTCCTTGACACCATGGTGAAGAGAGTAAAACATGGTATTGCCAAGAGCCAACCCAAATATAAGTGCTATCGCATTGATGAAAAAGACACTTTATTCTTCGAGGACCGGATTGTGGTTTCTAAAGGTGGTCTAAGGAAGGTCATAATGAACAAGGCGCACAATTCTCTCCTTTCCATTCATCCTGGAAGTACGAAGATGTACCATGACCTCAAGCAGTCGTATTGGTGGACTCGAATGAAGCAAGAGATTGCTAAATTCGTGAATGAATGTGATGTCTGCAGAAGGGTGAAAGCAGAACACCAACGACCAGCTTGTCTCCTCCAACCTCTTGCTTTTACAGAATGGAAGTTTCACCATATTGAAATGGACTTCATTACTGGATTTCCAAAGTCCAAGCATGGGAATGATGCTATCTTCGTTGTCATTGAAAAGCTTACAAAAGTGGCTCATTTCCTTCCAATCAAAGAATCTATTACAACAGCTCAGTTGGCAGAGCTATACACCTCTAGGATTGTCTCCTTGCACGACATCCCAAAATTGATCTCTTCAGACCGCGGAAGCATTTTCACTTCTAAGTTATGGGACTCCTTCCAGAAGTCCATGGGCAGGAACATTCACTTCAGTACAACTTTCCATCCTCAAACAAGTGGCCAAGTCGAGCGAGTAAATAGAATTCTCGAAGATATGCTCAGGTCTTGTGTCATCTCTTTCGGTATGAAGTAGGAAGATTGGCTTCCATATGCCGAGTTCTCGTACAACAAGAGCTTCCAAGTGAGTTTGAGCAAGGCCCCATTCGAGATTCTTTATGGAAGAAAGTGTCGTACTTCTCTCAATTGGTCAAAGACTAGTGAACGCCAACTTCTTGGCAACGACTTGACCACAGAAGCTGAGGAAATGTGCAAACTCATCCGTGAAAGTCTCAAAGCCGCGTAATCGTGCCAGAAGAGTTATTATGATAGCAAGCACCGTGACTTGGCTTTCGAGATCGGAGACCATGTCTATCTCTGCGTCTATCCAATGAAAGGCACTCGTCGCTTCGGTATCAAGGGGAAGCTTGCCCCTAGATACGTGGGTCATTTCAAGATCATTGGCAAAATAGGTGACCTAGCCTATCAACTTGAGCTTCCGTCGAACTTCGCAAATGTGCACGATGTGTTTCACGTGTCACAGCTTCGCAAGTGCTTCAAGGCGCCTGAGAGCACTATCAACTTCGAAGAGATTGATCTCCAAGAAGATCTGTCTTATCATGAGCATCCCATTGCTATTCTTGAAGTAACCAAGCGCAAGACTCGCAATAAGTCAATCAAATTCTTGAAAGTGAAGTGGTCACACCATCCTGACCGAGAAGCCACCTAGGAATGCGAGGATCACTGATAACCCACAATTATAGGGGATCGCAACAGTTTTTGATAAGTAAGAGTGTCGAACCCAACGAGGAGCTAAAGGCAGAACAAATATTCCCTCAAGTTCTATCGACCACCGGTACAACTCTACGCACGCTTGACGTTCGCTTTACCTAGAACAAGTATGAAACTAGAAGTACTTTGTAGGTGTTGTTGGATAGGTTTGCAAGATAATAAAGATTACGTAAATAAAAAGTAGTGGCTGTTTAGGTAAATACACAACTAAGTTAGTTTTAGTAAAGAGCTTTTTGTTACGAGAAAGTTATTTGTCCCTAGGCAATCGATAACTAGACCGGTAATCATTATTGCAATTTTCTATGAGGGAGAGGCATAAGCTAACATACTTTCTCTACTTGGATCATTTGCACTTATGATTGGAACTCTAGCAAGCATCCACGACTACTAAAGATCATTAAGGTAAAACCCAACCATAGCATTAAAGCATCAAGTCCTCTTTATCCCATACGCAACAACCCCCTTACTCGGGTTTGTGTTTTTGTCACTCAGGCAACCCACTATAAGCGAATCATGAACATATTGCAACACCCTACAGCGGGGATCCCTCACTCTTGCGCGACACGGAGAGCACCATAGGACAGCACCAATAATAAAACATGCAACTCAATACCAATCACGATCATCAAATAACCGATAGGACAAAACGGATCTACTCAAACATCATAGGATAGCCATAGATCATTGGGAAATAATATATAGCGTTGAGCACCATGTTTAAGTAGATATTACAGCGGGTAAGACAGAGGTTACACCGCTGCTTAGAGGGGGTAAGAGTTGGTGATGATGGCGGTGAAGTTGTTGGCGAAGATTGCAGTGGTGAAGATGACCCCCGGTGGCACTCCGGTGCCACCAGAAGCGAGGAGGAGAGAGCCCCCCTCCTTCTTCTTCTTCCTTGACCTCCTCCCTAGATGGGAGAAGGGTTTCCCCTCAGGTCCATGGCCTCCATGGCGTGGGAGGGGTGAGAGGCCCTCTGAGATTGGATCTGTCTCTCTGTCTCTCTCTGTTTCTGCGTTCTTAGATTCTAACCTTTCACTGTTTCTTATATTCCCGGAGATCCGTAACTCCGATTGGGCTGAAAGAAGGGCATCAACCGTAACTCTGATCTCTATCCGGATATTAGCTTTCTTGCGGCGAAAGAAGGGCATCAACCGCCTTACGGGGTGGCCACGAGGGTCAGGGGCACGTCTGCCCCCTGGGGCGCGCCCCCTGCCTCGTGGGCCCCTCGAGCATCCTCTTGCGTGGATTTTTCTTCCCAAAAATCATATATATTCCAAAAAAATCTCCGTCAGTTTTTATTCCATTTGGACTTCGTTTGATATGGATATTCTGCGAAACAAAAAACTTGCAACAAACAGGAATTGGCACTGTGCACTGTATCAATATGTTAGTCCCAAAAATAGTATAAAAAGTTGCCAAAAGTATCTGAAAGTGGTAGAATATTGGCATGGAACAATCAAAAATTATAGATACGATGGAGACGTATCAATCACGTCCGTTTTGAGTACCGAAAGTTCTTTTAGTCCTTGATCTCGGGACGAGATCCTCTTGTAGTGGTGGAGTGTTGTAACACCCAGATGTAACTTTCCATATTTGTAACTCCAATTCTTGCCATTTCCGACTATGTGATATGATATTCCCTTCGTGGATGGGTTTTGTCTTTCGTTTTGCATTTTCTTCATGTCATGCATTTCATATCATGTCATCATGTGCATCGCATTTGCATACTTGTTCATCTCATGCATCCGAGCATTTTCCCCATTGTCCATTTCTGAATCCGACACTCCCACATGCACCAAGTGCACACCTCTTGTCTCTTTTCGTGAGCAGGATAAAAACATTCTCGGAATGGGCCGAGATTTGTCGAGTGGCCTTAGTACATCACCGGTAGACCGCCTGTCAAATTCCGTTCCATTTGGAGGTCGTTTGATGCCCCAACGGTTAACCGGGTAACCGCAAAAGCCTCTTCGGTGTTGCCTCCCAACACCCCTCCAAAACAGCCCAATAACCCATCTAAACCACATCCATGATCTCCGTCGTTGGATCATGATCGTATGGGCGAAAACCGCAACTCGTTTGGACACTCCTAGCTCCCTCTACCTATAAATATGCACCCCCTTCTAAATTATTGGGCAAACCCTAGTGTTCCCGCTCCTCACGCCGCCGGACACGTCCGTGTCCGCCGGACGAGTCCGCAACCGCCGCCCGTGCCGCCACGTGGCAGTCACCGCCGCCCCGCGCCGCCGCCCCGCTTGTCCCAGGCAGGGCCCCGCGAGCCCGTCCCACCGCCACTGCCTCCCGTGGCCGCTCGACCACTAGCACCGCCCGTCAACGCCCGATGGCTGCGCTGCCTGTCACGCCCCTCGCCGGGAAGCCGCCTGCGCCGCCCCAGATCCGCACCGCGCCACCGCCTCCTCCGCCCCCTTGTCGTCAGCGTTGACAGCTCCGATCCCGTATCCGACATCCCCTCCAGCAACTCCAGCTGCCGTTCCTCTTCTTCCCCGTCAACTCCAGCCGCTCCTTCGACGAAAATTGGGTCGCGTGCACGAACCCTAGATCTGGAATCAGGAGGGTAAAAATCGCCTGTTCCGAAATCTCTGTAATTTTTATGCCATCCTCATCATGTCGTATATCGGTGATCGTGGCTCCAAATCGTGCATATGATATGTCAAAATGTTTGTCTCGTTAAGCTCTTCATGCTTGTGGCATTTGCCTGCATGTTTCTGTCCATATTGATGCCATTATCATCGTTGCAAAAGTGTTGTAAAATGTTAACTGCTGGTTCTTAACAGAACATGGTGAGTTGTCATTTTTGTTGCATTTTGTGTGTGCATCCTATGAGCTTGATGTCTACATGTGTTATGATCTCCATCTTGCCATCTTTACAGGAGTGCAAGTCTTGTATTCTTGTGATCTATGTGGTGACTAGCACAAGCATGCAAAGTAGCCTTCATAATGTCCTTATGCTGTTGTTATTTCGATGCCATGTAAACTTGTTGCTACCATGAGATCCATGCTTATTTTGAGGTAGTTGAGTAAGGATGTTTTGAATATGTGGTTTTGGTATATCCAGTCATGCCTCTTGTTGCAATTATGGAGTAACCTAGCATGTCATTTTCTTGCTCTACTTTTGCTATATATCATTCCTGGTAGATTGTTAACATGTTATTCAACTTTTCCATGGGTGTTGTTAGTGGTCCTTGTGCCCTATGAACTTGCTCTTGCCATATTTAGCTTCATGAACATGTCTTCTTGCTGTGGGTATGCTTGTGTTGTCATGTAATGCTTTGTGGTGAGTGGCATGAGCTTGCTATGTTTATAAAAGTTGCTATGTTTACATCTGTGCCATCATATCTTCTGTGCCTTTTTGGCCCATCTTCAATAAGTGAGTTTTGTTAAGTGCTTTTAGTAGAAGCATGACATGCCTTTGTTTGCCATGATATGTTTTTGTACTATCTTGTTTGTTTGCTATAAACTTTGCTTCCCGATGTTGTTTTTGGAATGTTGGTATTTTCACTAAGTCTGTGAAGCTGATATCTTTTACACTTTTGCCATGCTTGTTTGAACCAGTTCTAGTGGGATTTAGCCGTAGCTCAGTGTTCATATTTTGTCAAGCATCTCTTCTACATCACTGCCGTATGCTTTGTTGCCATGTTGGTGTGTAGTAGCTTAGTTTCTTGTTGCATTCTATCTATTATCATGCTGTTAATTGCACATTTGCGTCATTCTTGTTTTGCTTGCCATTTGCAAACTGTGCATCCGTTTCCGGTGATACTTATATCGATTCTGACCGAAACCACCTCATCTTTCCAGCGGCATACTTGGTTTGGCAAGTTGATGCCTTGATCATTCTTTTCCTTCCGGAGCACGCATATGCATTAAATATCATATCTTGCATATCATGCCATGTATTGTATCATGTTGCTTGTGCATTGCATCGTGATTGATTATTGTTCCATTGCTTGTGTTCTTGCTTTGGGTAGAGCTGGGAGACGAGTACGTGAACGACAAACCTATTTAGTATGCTAACGAGGACCAAGCTTTCGACAACTCTGAGAACATTGCAGGCAAGATGGCCATACCCTCGATATCACTTCTATCTTTGCTTGCTAGTTGTTCGCTCTATCGCTATGTCACACTACCTACCACTTGTTATATCATGCCTCCCATATTGCCATGTCAATCCTCTAACCCACCTTCCTAGCAAATTGTTGTTTGGCTATGTTACCGTTTTTTCTCAGCCCCTCTTATAGCATTGCTAGTTGCAGGTGAAGTTGAAGTTTGTTCCAAGTTGGAACATGTTTATGTTAGGATATCACAATATCTCTTATTTAGTTTAATGCATCTATATACTTGGTAAAGGGTGGAAGGCTCGGCCTTTTTCCTGGTGTTTTGTTCCACTCCTGCCACCCTAGTTTCAGTCATACTGGTGTTATGTTCCTTAATTTTGCGTTCCTTGCGCGGTTGGGGTTATGGGACCCCCTTGACAATCCACTTTGAATAAAACTCCTCCAGCAAGGCCCAACCTTGGTTTTACATTTGACAACCTAAGCCTTTTCCCTTGGGTTTCTGCGAGCCCGAGGGTCATCTTTATTTTTAACCCCCCGGGCCAGTGCTGCTCTGAGTGTTGGTCCAAACTAGATCCCTTTGCAGCGCCACCTCGGGGAAACTTGAGTGCTGGTTTTAGTTGTACGGATTGCTCATATGGTGTGCCCTGAGAAGGAGATATGTGCAACTCCTATCGGGATTTGTTGGCATAGTCGGGTGGTCTTGCTGGTCTTGTTTTATCATTGTCGAAATGTCTTGTAACCGGGACTCCCAGACTGATCTGGTCTTTCCGGGAGAAGGAATGTCCTTCGTTGACCGTGAGAGCTTGTGATGGGCTAAGTTGGGACACCCCTGCAGGGTAGACACTTTCGAGAGCCATGCCGGCGGTTATGTGGTAGATGGGAATTTGTTAATATTCGGTTGTAGATAACTTGAAACTTGACTTAATTAAAATGAATCAACTGCGTGTGTAGCCGTGATGGTCTCTTTTCGACGCAGTCCGGGAAGTGAACACAGTCTTGTGTTATGCTCAAACATAAGTAGTTTTAGGATCACTTCTTGATCACTTCTAGTGTTACGACCGTTGCGTAGCTTCTCATCTTACTCTTATTTGCATAAGTTGACTACCTAATTTGCACCCGCCTGGCCTTGGTCGTCATGACTCACGTCATGTGAACCTCGCGAGGTGCCCCTTGCATATACATTTCCGCTCCTCGGGAGCCAGCCTAGTGGGGCTGCCCCTAGGGAGGTCTTGGCGTCGTCCGCCTCGCGAGGCTTGGCCCCTGGCGAGGATCTTGAGTGGTTGCTGCTGAATATGGACCGTACCAGAGCCAAGCACAAGCCCGCACGCAGGCAAGTCTGGGCACCCTCGGTCCCAGAACGCCGAGAGTAGCCCTCGGGCCCAAGGCACGCTCAAGCTTGGCTTCGAGGCGAAGCCAAAGGGCAAGTGCGGAGCCGCGGGCCCCAACCGCCTGCGGCCTTGATTGATGCATGGCGATGGGTGGGACGCGGGCGCCTCCACATTCCCACACGGCCTCAACAACTATACTCGCCTGACAAAAGGCTGGCACACACTACAAAGTCTACATTGCCTTCCTTCGTCTTGGTCCAAATCCCCTTTCCTGTTCTTTGCCCCAAGAGACTTCAGATCCACCAGGGGTCCTCCCCTAGCTTGGAGCCGATGGCGTCCAACAAGACGAAGGCCGTGCGCTCACCCTCCTAGTACGAGCCCGCCTTGAACGTGCCCAATGTCTCGGAGAAGAACTTCGCCACCGCGCTCCTGATGGTGGCGGGTGCTAGCAACGAGGGGGGAGAGACCATGCTTCGGGTTGGCTCCGCCGAGCCGGAGGCCTCCGGTAGCACTTTCTACCCCTTCTTCATGCATAGTGTCTTCGCGGGGCTAGTACCTCCTTTCTCTGTGTTTTTCTATGATGTCCTCCGCCATTACAAGCTCCATGGCCTCCACCTTCATCCCAATTCCGTCCTTCTTCTGTCGATCTTCGCCTTCTATTGTGAGGCATTCATGGGGGTGATGCCGTCCGTTGTGCTGCTTCACCATTTCTTCTACCTCCAGAGCAAGGATGGCGTGGCATGCTCAAGGTGCGCCAAATTTGTTGCGGCATATGGAGCCAATGCAATCTTGAGAGTCGGGAAGAAGGTAGAGGGCTTCCGGAACAAATGGATCCTCATGAATGTCAAGAGCCCCTACCCTCGGCTGGTGCTGCCGACGAGGAGGCCAGTGCCTCACGACTGGTGGACTAGCGAGAAACTCATTGACCCGCGGGTGGAGCAGGTATTGCGGAGGATGGCAGCTGACCTGAAGCCGGACGATACGAAGGCGGAGAAGCTGACGGGGGCCATGATCGTCATGGAGTTCCTGTCGCAGCGCCTAGCCCCGTTCCAGGTGCGCTTGCGCCCCTTGTGGAGGCTCATGGAAGAAGGACGGGGTGACCTCTGCCTGCGCCCCGATGCCTTGTCCGACGAGGAGCGGGACAAGGTACTCCACCTCCTGGTTGCGGAGCATCATGGGTATCCGCGTGACACCCATCTTCCACTGTACCGCCGCCCGTGTGGGTCGAAGATTGCTGCCGCCATGCCCGTCTTCAATGAGCGTGGGCTCCTGCCGCCGGCGCCAACCAGGGTTCCGATGGTGGCGGCCTCCGTGTTGGTGTCCTCCGGTGAGTCCGGCGAGGAGGAGAGGGCTGACTCGGAGGCGACCTAGGAGGGAGCTGGGGAGACATCTCCTCTCCACGTGGCGAACCTCCTCCGCACCCTTCCTGATGACAACGAGGCGGGCGAGCACCTGGCAACGGAGTCACCAATCTCCACTGGGGTCACGACAAGGTCCGGTGGGCCTCCCCCGAAGAAGCCACCAGTTAGGGTCCTGAAGAAGGGTAGATTGATACGTCTCCAACGTATCTATAATTTTTGATTGCTCCATGCTATATTATCTACTGTTTTGGACTATATTGGGCTTTATTTTCCACTTTTATATTATTTTTGGGACTAACCTATTAACCGGAGGCCCAGCCCAGAATTGATGTTTTTTTCCTATTTCAGTGTTTCCGATAAATGGAATATCAAACGGAGTCCAAACGGAATAAAATCTTCGGGAACGTGATTTTCTCACCGAACGTGATCCGGGAGACTTGGACCCTGCTCCAAGGAACAAAAGAGGCGGTCACGAGTGTAGGGGCCCCCCCTAGGGTGCGCCCCCTGCCTCGTGGGCCCCTCGTTGCTCCTCCGGCGTACTTCTTCCTCCTATATATACACACGTACCCCCAAATGATCAGAACAAGGAGCCAAAAACCTAATTCCACCGCCGCAACTTTCTGTATCCACGAGATCCCATCTTGGGGCCTGTTCCGGAGCTCCGCCGAAAGAGGGCCGTCATCACGGAGGGCTTCTACATCATCATAGCCTCTCCGATGAAGTGTGAGTAGTTTACCTCAGACCTTCGGGTCCATAGTTAGTAGCTAGATGGCTTCTTCTCTATCTTTGAATCTCAATACAAAGTTCTCCCCCTCTCTTGTGGAGATCTATTCGATGTAATCTTATTTTTGCGGTGTGTTTGTTGAGACAGATGAATTGTGGGTTTATGATCAAGTCTATCTATGAATAATATTTGAATCTTCTCTGAATTCTTTTATGTATGATTGGTTATCTTTGCAAGTCTCTTCGAATTATCCGTTTGGTTTGGCCAACTAGATTGGTAGTTCTTGCCATGGGAGAAGTGCTTAGCTTTGGGTTCGATCTTGTGGTGTCCTTACCCAGTGACAGAAGGGGTAGCAAGGCACGTATTGCATCGTTGCCATCGAGGATAACAAGATGGGGTTTATTTCATATTTCTTGAATTTATCTCTCTACATCATGTCATCTTGCTTAAGGCGTTACTCTGTTTTTAACTTAATACTCTAGATGCATGCTGGATAGCGGTCGATGAGTGGAGTAATAGTAGTAGATGAAGAAACGTTTCGATCTACTTTTCACGAACGTGATGCCTATATACATGATCATGTCTACATATTCTCATAACTATGCTCAATTCTGTCAATTGCTCAACAGTAATTTGTTCACCCACCATAGAATACTTATGCTCTTGAGAGAAGCCACTAGTGAAACCTATGGCCCCGGGGTCTATTCTCATCATATCAATCTCCATTACTTTAATCTTGCTTTGATTTTTTACTTTGCCTTTACTTTTTACTTTGCATCTTTATACCAAAAATACCAAAAAATATTATATCTATCAGATCTCACTCTCGTAAGTGACCGTGAAGGGATTGACAACCCCTAATCGCGTTGTTTGCGAGTAGCTATCGCTTTGTGCAGGTACGAGGGACTTGAGCGTGGCCTCCTACTGGATTGATACCTTGGTTCTCAAAAACTGAGGGAAATACTTACGCTACACTGCTGCATCATCCCTTCCTCTTTGGGGAAAACCAACGCAAGCTCAAGACGTAGCAAGAAGGATTTCTGGCGCCGTTGCCGGGGAGTCTATGCAAAAAGTCAACATACCAAGTACCCATCGCAATCCCTATCTCTCGCATTACATTATTTCCATTTTCCTCTCGTTTTCCTCTCCCCCAATTCACCCTTGCCGTTTTATTCACCCTCTATCTCTATTCTCCCTCTCTATTTGCCTCTTTTTGCCCGCTTGCCTTTTTATTTGCTCGTGTGTTAGATTGCTTGTTTGTCACGATGGCTCAAGATACTACCAAAATGTGTGACTTCACCAATACCAATAATAATGATTTCCTTAGCACTCCGATTGCTCCTCTTACCGATGCTGAATCTTGTGAAATTAATACTTCTTTGTTGAATCTTGTTATGAAAGATCAATTCACCGGCCTTCCTAGTGAAGATGCTGCTACTCATCTGAATAGCTTCGTAGATTTATGTGATATGCAAAATAAAAAAGATGTTAATAATGATGTTGTTAAATTGAAGCTATTTCCTTTTTCGCTTAGAGATCGTGCTAAAGCTTGGTTTTTGTCTTTGCCTAAGAATAGTATTGATTCATGGAACAAGTGCAAAGATGCTTTTATCTCTAAGTATTTTCCTCCTGCTAAGATCATCTCTCTTAGAAACGATATTATGAACTTTAAACAACTTGATCATGAACATGTTGCACAAGCTTGGGAGAGAATGAAATTAATGAAACGTAATTGCCCTACTCATGGTTTGAATTTGTGGATGATCGTACAAAATTTATATGCCGGATTGAATTTTGCTTCTAGAAATCTTTTAGATTCGGCCGCGGGAGGCACTTTTATGGAAATCACTTTAGGAGATGCTACTAAACTCCTAGATAATATTATGGTTAATCATTCTCAATGGCATACTGAAAGATCTTCTAATAAAAAAGTGCATGCGATAGAAGAAATTAATGTGTTGAGTGGAAAGATGGATGAAATTATGAAATTATTTACTACTAAGAGTGTTTCTTCTGATCCTAATGATATGCCTTTGTCTACTTTGATTGAGAATAACAATGAATCTATGCATGTGAATTTTGTTGGTAGGAATAATTTTGGTAACAACGCTTATAGAGGGAATTTTAATCTTAGGCTGTATCCTAGTAATCCTTCTAATAATTATGGGAATTCCTACAACAACTCTTATGGAAATTATAATAAGATGCCCTCTGAATTTGAGACTAGTGTTAAAGAGTTTATGAATTCACAAAAGAATTTTAATGCTTTGCTTGAGGAGAAATTGCTTAAAGTTGACGATCTGGCTAGGAACGTTGATAGAATTTCTCTTGAGATTGATTCTTTAAAGCATAGATCTATTCCTCCTAAGCATGATATCAATGAGTCTCTCGAAGCCATGAGAATTTCCATTGATGAGTGCAAGGAAAGAACCGCTAGGATGCGTGCTTCCAAAGATGCCTTTATTAAAGCGAGTTCCTCCAATTCCTATGAAAATCAAGATGAAGATCTAAAAGTTATTGATGTGTCGCCTATTAAATCTTTATTTTGCAATGTTAATCTTGATGAAACTGAATATGATCTTCCTTTACCTACAAGGCATTCTAAAAATTCGGAATATTTAGATCTTAATGATGAAATTGATAAAAGGTGGATTGAAAGAAATAAAAATCTAGATGTTGTTAAACCCACTATATTGGATTTCAAGGAATTTAATTATGATAGTTTATCTTTAATTGATTGTATTTCCTTGGTGCAATCCATGCTAAATTCTCCACATGCTTATAGTCAAAATAAAGCCTTCACCGAACACATTGTTGATGCCTTGATGCAATCTTATGAAGAAAAACTTGAGTTGAAAGTTTCTATCCCTAGAAAACTCTATGATGAGTGGGAACCAACTATTAAAATTAAAATTAAAGATCATGAGTTTTATGCTTTGTATGATTTGGCAGCTAGTGTCTATAATATTCCCAAGACTTTGTGTGATTTGCTAGATTTCTGTAATTTTGATGATTGCTCTCTAAACTTGCATCTTGCGGATTCCACTATTAAGAAAACTATGGGAAGGATTAATGATGTTCTTATTGTTGTAAATAGGAATTATGTGCCCGTAGATTTCATTGTTCTTGATATAGATTGCAGTCCTTCTTGCCCTATTATTCTTGGTAGACCTTTCCTTAGAACGGTTGGTGCAATTATTGATATGAAGGGAGGGAATATTAGATTTCAATTTCCATTAAAAAAGGGCATGGAACACTTTCCAAGAAAGAAAATAAAATTACCATATGAAACTATCATGAGAGCCACTTATGGATTGCCTACCAAAGATGGCAATACCTAGATCTATCCTCGCTTTTATGCCTAGCTAGGGGCGTTAAACGATAGCGCTTGTTGGGAGGCAACCCAATTTTATTTTTATTCCTTTCTTTTTGCTCCTGTTTAGTAATAAATAAATTATTTAGCCTCTGTTTTGGTTGTGTTTTTGTGTTTAATTAGTGTTTGTGCCAAGTAGAACCGTTGGGAAGACTTGGGGAAAGTCTTGTTGAACTTGCTGTAAAAAACAGAAACTTTAGTGCTCACGAGAACTGCTGTCATTTTATTTGAAAAGTGATATTTAGTTCATTCTTTTCTAAGATGATTAATATATAAATTCCTCACGTCCAGCAATTTATTTTAGAATTTTTGGGGTTCCAGATCTTGCGCTAGCTACATATTACTACAGACTGTTCTGTTTTTGACAGATTCTGTTTTTTCGTGTGTTGTTTGCTTATTTTTATGAATATATGGCTAGTAAAATAGTTTATAATCCATAGAGAAGTTGGAATACAGTAGGTTTAACACCAATATAAATAAATAATTAGTTCGTTACAGTACCTTGAAGTGGTCTTTTGTTTTCTTTCGCTAACGGAACTCACGAGTTTTCTATTTTGAGTTTTGTGTTGTGAAGTTTTCAAGTTTTGGGTGAATTATTTTGATGGATCATGGAACAAGGAGTGGCAAGAGCCTAAGCTTGGGGATGCCCATGGCACCCCCAAGATAATCCAAGGACACCAAGAAGTCAAAGCTTGGGGATGCCCCGGAAGGCATCCCCTCTTTCGTCCACTTCCATCAGTAATTTACTTGGAGCTATATTTTTATTCACCAACATGATATGTGTTTTGCTTGGAGAGTCTTGCATTATTTGTGTCTTTGTGTCTTAGTATGCCACAATAATCCTTTCTGTAGACACCTTTTGAGAGAGCCATACATGAATTAAAAATTTGATAGAATACTCTATGTGCTTCACTTATATCTTTTGAGCTAAGTAGTTTTGCTCTATGTGCTTCACTTATATCTTTTGAGCTAAGTAGTTTTGCTCTATGTGCTTCACTTATATCTTTTGAGCTAGTAGTTTTGCTCTATGTGCTTCACTTATATCTTTTGAGCGTTATAATTTTTCTCTATGTGCTTCACTTAGATCTTTTAGAGCACGGTGGTGGATTTGTTTTAAAGAAACAATTGATCTCTCATGCTTCACTTAAATTATTTTGAGATTCTCTTAATAGCATGGTAACTTTCTTAATAATAATAATATGCTTGGTATTCAAGATTTGTGAAACTTTCTTTTGAGTGTGTTGAATACTAAGAAAAGATTGAAGCATGATAATTGTTTTGAGATATGGAGGTGATAATATTAAATCAATGCTAGTTGAGTAGTTGTGAATTTAAAGAATACTTGTGTTAAAGTTTGTAATTCCCGTAGCATGCACGTATGGTGAACCGTTATGTGATGAAGTTGGAGCATGATTTACTTATTGATTGTCTTACTTATGAGTGGCGGTCGGGGACGAGCGATGGTTTTTTCCTACCAATCTATCCCCCTAGGAGCATGCGCATAATACTTTGCTTTGATAACTTCTAGATTTTTGCAATAAGTATATGAGTTCTTTATGACTAATGTTGAGTCCATGGATTATATGCACTCTCACCCTTCCACCTTTGCTAGCCTCTCTAATACCGCGCACCTTTCGCCGGTATCATACACCTACCATATACCTTCCTCAAAACAGCCACCATACCTACCTATTATGGCATTTCCATAGCCATTCCGAGATATATTGCCATGCAACTTTCCACCATCTAGTTCATCATGACACATTCATCATTGTCATATTGCATATCCCGGTACACCACCGGATGCATTCATATAGTCATATTTTGTTCTAAGTATTGAGTTGTAAGAAAAATAGAAGTGTGATGATCATCATTATTAGAGCATTGTCCCAGTGAGGAAAGAATGATGGAGACTATGATTCCCCCATAAGTCGGGATGAGACTCCGAACGAAAAAAGAGAGCCAAAGAAGCCCAAATAAAAAGAGGCCATAAAAAAGGCCCAAATAAAAAAAACAAGAGAAAAAGAGAGAAGGGACAATGTTACTATCCTTTTACCACATTTGTGCTTCAAAGTAGCACCATGATCTTCATAGTAGAGAGTCTCTCATGTTATCACTTTCATATACTAGTGGGAATTTTTCATTATAGAACTTGGCTTTGTATATTCCAATGATGGGCTTCCTCAAATTGCCCTTGGTCTTCATGAGCAAGCAAGTTGGATGCACACCACTTAGTTTCTTTTTGAGCTTTCATATACTTATAGCTCTAGTGCATCCGTTGCATGGCAATCCCTACTCACTCACATTGATATCTATTGATGGGCATCTCCATAGCCCGTTGATATGCCTAGTTGATGTGAGACTATCTTCTCCTTTTTGTCTTCACCACAACCACCATTCTATTCCACCTATAGTGCTATATCCATGGCTCACGCTCATGTATTGCGTGAAGATTGAAAAAGTTTTGAAAAAGTTAGAGTATGAAACAGTTGCTTGGCTTGTCATCGGGGTTGTGCATGATTTAAATATTTTGTGTGGTGAAGATAGAGCATAGCCAGACTATATGATTTTGTAGGGATAACTTTCTTTGGCCATGTTATTTTGAGAAGACATAATTGCTTTATTAGTATGCGTCAAGTATTATTATTTTTTATGTCAATATAAACTTTTGTCTTGAATCTTTCTAATCTAAATATTCATACCACAAATAAGAAGATTTGCATTGAAATTATGCCAAGTAGCACTCCGCATCAAAAATTCTCTTTTTATCATGTACATACTCGAGGACGAGCAGGAATTAAGCTTGGGGATGCCTGATACGTCTCCAACGTATCTATAATTTTTGATTGCTCCATGCTATATTATCTACTGTTTTGGACTATATTGGGCTTTATTTTCCAATTTTATATTATTTCTGGGACTAACCTTTTAACCAGAGGCCCAGCCCAGAATTGCTGTTTTTTTGCCTATTTCAGTGTTTCAGATAAACGGAATATCAAACGGATTCCAAACGGAATAAAATCTTCCGGAACGTGATTTTCTCACCGAACGTGATCCAAGAGACTTGGACCCTGCTCCAAGGAACAAAAGAGGCGATCACGAGGGTGGGCCCCCCCCTAGGGCCCGCCCCTGCCTCGTGGGCCCCTCGTTGCTCCTCCGGCATACTTCTTCCTCCTATATATACACACGTACCCCTAAACGATCAGAACAGGGAGCCAAAAACCTAATTCCACCATCGCAACTTTCTGTATCCATGAGATCCCATCTTGGGGCCTGTTCCGGAGCTCCGCCGGAAGAGGGCCGTCATCACGGAGGGCTTCTACATCATCATAGCCTCTCCGATGAAGTGTGAGTAGTTTACCTCAGACCTTCGGGTCCATAGTTAGTAGCTAGATGGCTTCTTCTCTCTCTTTGAATCTCAATACAAAGTTCCCCCCTCTCTTGTGGAGATCTATTCGACGTAATCTTCTTTTTGCGGTGTGTTTCTTGAGATCGATGAATTGTGGGTTTATGATCAAGTCTATCTATGAATAATATTTGAATCTTCTCTGAATTCTTTTATGTATGATTGGTTATCTTTGCAAGTCTCTTCGAATTATCCGTTTGGTTTGGCCAACTAGATTGGTAGTTCTTGCCATGGGAGAAGTGCTTAGCTTTGGGTTCGATCTTGTGGTGTCCTTACCCAGTGACAGAAGGGGCAACAAGGCACGTATTGCATCGTTGCCATCGAGGATAACAAGATGGGGTTTATTTCATATTGCTTGAATTTATCTCTCTACATCATGTCATCTTGCTTAAGACGTTACTTTGTTTTTAACTTAATACTCTAGATGCATGCTGGATAGCGGTCGATGAGTGGAGTAATAGTAGTAGATGCAGAATCGTTTCGATCTGCTTGTCACGGACGTGATGCCTATATACATGATCATGTCTACATATTCTCATAACTATGCTCAATTCTATCAATTGCTCAACAGTAATTTGTTCACCCACCATAGAATACTTATGCTCTTGAGAGAAGCCACTAGTGAAACCTATGGCCCCCGGGTCTATTCTCATCATATCAATCACCATTACTTTAATCTTGCTTTGCTTTTTTTACTTTGCCTTTACTCTTTACTTTGCATCTTTATACCAAAAATACCAAAAAATATTATATCTGTCAGATCTCACTCTCGTAAGTGACCGTGAAGGGATTGACAACCCATAATCGCGTTGGTTGCGAGTAGCTATCGCTTTGTGCAGGTACGAGGGACTTGAGCGTGGCCTCCTACTGGATTGATACCTTGGTTCTCAAAAACTGAGGGAAATACTTACGCTACTTTGCTGCATCATCCCTTCCTCTTCGGGGAAAACCAACGCAAGCTCAAGATGTAGCATAGATCGGCGTTGATCTCGCGATGTGAGGCTGCTGTTCTGTTGTCAGCCGGCGCTGATGTGGGTTTGGCCCCTGGGGATTGCACTCCTGTGCTCCAGGCCACGAAACCTGTGGGCTTGCTGCTCCAGAAGAGGCCGATGGCGTACGCCAATGTAGATTAATAATTGCTTCGTCCTAATATTCCGTCCCTGTCCTTGCTGCAGTTTCTTGATGTCTTCCTTGCGCTGATAGGCCAGCATCGGCGGCGAAGAAGAATAAGGCAACAACCGCAACCCCTGAGGCCCCGCAGCCTGCCGTTGCCGCGCCTCCTACAATGCAACGCGAAAGTGGCGGCTCCCGGGCCTCAGCAATCGGGTCGTCCTCGCAAGATTCAAAGGCCCTACCTCAGGAGAAGACCGCCTCCATGGCCAAGCTAGCTCCAGAGGCGCTTGCTCCCAGCTTGCTTGCTGAGGCTCCGAAGGCTCAGGAGCCCCCGGCCTCCTCTGCTATGGCCGACCTGCAGGCCCTGGAGCCGATGATGCCTCCTCCACCCCCTATCATGCCGCTGGGCCGTGATCCTTTTGCCTCACCTGATGCTCTGGAGGAGACTTTTTCCATGCTGAACCATCTTCGGAACAACCTTCTCGAAGCAAGAAGACTTCTCGAAGCCTATCTATCTACCTAGGGCCCTCCATGGCTAGGATCACCACCTGGGTGGTAAGCCACTCATCGACGTCGAGATCTACATAAAACCCATCGGAGGGGGCGGTGTTGTCGTCTGAAAACAGTAATTAAGCAAACATGAGTACAAAGGTACTCAGCAAGTCTTACATCAGAACCTTGCTCATTCTCAAGAAGGTGGTGGAGTTATTGCAGCAAGCCAGCTTTGACTCTTGGTTAAGCTATCCTATGGGACACCACTAGTAAAATAGTTTTCGCACATGATTCCACTAAACACCAACACAATACTCCACCGGGGATCCTCCGTGTCATCCTACGAGAGAGCCATCCTGAGTACTCACACTTATCTTGAGTCTTTTAGTAGTAACCATTAACTTGTCTATGAACTGTATAATTAAGCAACCAAGTAGTCCTTTACCGCGGACGCGGCTATTCGAATAGATGATATTAACCCTGCAGGGGTGTACTTCTTCATACACGCTCTCACCACTTACCACCGTATACACGACATGCAATCGGCAACCTTCAAGCAGAAGCCCAACGAGGGTGTCAGCCACGGCCTACCTAAACACTCAAGTCTCTAGTCCAGGTTTATCGCCTATCCAGGTTCCATCCGCAGGGAGTCCGGCCGAGGTTTCCACATACGGCCCCGAACGATGTGAACAGGGTTACCGAGACACCAAATGGGTGACTCGATACAGCGTGCCACGGTGTATCTACCGCAACATAGCCGACCCTAGGATCAGCGCTACGCACGGCCGCCAACACGTAACCTACAAACACCAGAAACTAATTGCAACTCCTGGACAGAGTACTTTGGTGATTAAGAAGCCGAGAGGGTCCATTGGTTTCGGGCCCAATGTATGGTAGTAACTGAATCTTAAATCACACATACAGATCTCAGTTCTTATGGACGACCTCAATGAAACAACCCACCATGTACTCCTACATGGCCTCTCATCGATACCTTTACCAAATCATGTTCAACACATCCCTCAAATTACCGACATAATCATTTCACTCTAGCCCATCACCCAGATGAACCAGACCTGACACAACTCTAAGCATAGCAAGGTAGGAACACATACATGGCTCAATAAACTCCTACACATGCTAGTGGGTTTCATCTAGTTACTATGGCAATGATAGGTCATGCAGAGGATAAGGGTTCAACTACCACAGCACACAACAGTTTGAGAAATTGTTGTATTAATGTAGTAAATGAGAGTAGAGGCGAGAACATGGGATTGTATCGATATGATCAATGGTGCTGCTTGCCTGATGGAGTGGTAGTAGGGTACTGCCCTTCAGTTGGATACTCGGAGATATCCTCGGAGGCAGAACCGACCACGAATGACACCCAGAACATAATCAACACATGACAATATGCAACAATATGATGCATGCTATGACATGGCAAAATGATGTGTCCTGCCTAATGCAATCTGAAACAAGTTGAAATGGGTCCATTTGAATCAAAGATTCAAATGAAGGTGAAAGTTCTTATGCATAATAAGTGTATTAGCTTGTTTCACGTAAACAACAAGGTTAATGTGGTTTGTCATGCATGAAACCATTACAGATGGATAGATTGAATTTTTCTGATCATTTTTCATATATAATTTGTATGATTTGGAGCTATGGTTGATTTTCTATGATTTTTAGAAATTTTGGCTATTTTGAAGAATTTCCTATATAAAAATAAATCCAGAAAATGAATAATTGCGTCAGCACTGCGTCACTGTGACGTCAGTGAGTCAAAGGCGCCAGGGCCAGTCAAACCTGACTGGTGGGCCCTTGTGTCAGTGTCTCAGCTAACTAACAGGATTAAGTTAATACTAACAACTGTCAGTGGGGCCTGGGCCCACATGTAAGTGACCTAAACTAACTATAATTAGTTAGCACTAATCCTAAACTAATTAACAGGCTGTCCCCACCTGTCATAGGCTCAGGGGGGAGTCAACTTGGGCCCACATGGGTCAGACATGGTCAACTCGCCAGCGACTTGACGCCGGCGATGACAGACGCGGCAGAGGGGCTCGGGTTTGCGTCTCCGACGACCAAATTGACGGCGGAGAGCAGCTACGTGATGCGGGGAGCAAGCCGCGTCATTTGGTGGATAAAGTGGAGCTCGGGGAGGCCGGGAACGACGCCGGCGACGACCTTGGTGGTCGCCGGAGTTCGGGCGAGGATGAACCCGAAGCTACGGGGCACGGCGAGGTGCGGGGAGTGGTGCGTTAGGCTCCTGGGAACGTGGTGAGTGTGGTGACGCGCTCGGAATCGAGCTTACGCACCTGTGGCCATGGCGACGACATGGCCGACGGAGCCGAGCTCTCGGCCGTGATGGCCAACGGGGTTAGAGGGCAGCTCGAGCGACGCGTCTAGGGGGAGAAGAGAGAGAAGCTCACGACGAGTGCAGTGGGCGTCGAAGCGGGCTCGGGGAAGCTTGGGAGGCAGTGAAACATCGGCGACGATCTTCGGTAACCGACGAGGGGAACAGCAGCGGTGGCGGCGTTACAGCGCATCCGAGGCCTCGTGGCTCGTCGAGGAGGTCGAGGGAGATGTTGCGGAGCTCGTGGGCATGGTGGGGTGACACGAGGACGACGGTGGCTGCGGCTACGGTGGCAAGACGACGGCGGCTGCGTCGGCCATGGCTTCAGGGGAGCGAGGGAGAGAGGCAGGGGTGCGAATGGGATGTCCACGGGGTTGGGGCGGCGACGTGGAGCTCGCCCAGGTGTCTTGGCCTCGTGGGCGGCAAGCAGCTGACGCCGTGGCGAGCTCGTGCTCGCCGGCGTCACCTCTGTGCATGCTTGGTGAGGGAGAAGCAGCTGGCTGGCGTGGGCCAGCACAGTGCTGGGCTGGCCAGGTGGGCTGCCAGGTGGGCTGCGGCCAGGTAAGTTTCCTGCTCCTCTTTTATTTCTGTTTTTCTATTTTTCTGTAAGTTTGTGGCTTCATTAAAAATACTTAGGCACTTACAAAAATCCTGAAAATAATCATAGGCTCTGTTTAGATTATTTCCAACAGCCCACACTTATTTCCAGAATTATTTGAGCATTTAGAATATTTTATAGCATTTAAATGCCCAAATTCAAATACTTATGATTTAATTCAAAAATTCCAGAATGTCCTAGAAAAGAGTGCACCATTTTTGCCAAGGTTTTCACCCAATCCAGAAATGATGAACTTTTTGTGAAGGGCATTTTGGGTTCATTGAAAATAATTTTAGTAAACCCTAGTTGTTTCCAGGGGGTGCTGGGGGTTCTGTCATCCCCATTTCAAGTTTCTGTAAAAGTAGACATGATGCAACACTCTAATGCATGAACCATCTAGGGTGTAACAACTCACCCCCACTCAAAAGAATCTTGTCCCGAGATTTAGGATCATCCGGGAAGAAGGTGGGGTACTCGAGTCGAAGACGATCCTCCCTTTCCCAAGTGGCTTCTTTCTCGGAATGGTGTGACCATTGAACCTTGAGAAACTTGATATTATGGCATCGAGTGGTACGCTCGGCTTGATCAAGGATACGAACGGGATATTCCCGATATGTGAGGTTATCTTGTAGATCAAGCGTTTCGTGGTCCACTCCACGGATAGGATCTGCAAAGCAACGCCTGAGTTGAGAAACGTGGAAGACATCGTGAACTCTGAAAAGATGCGAAGGTAGTTCCAATTGGTAGGCAACTTCTCCTCGTTTGGCAAGAATGTGAAAGGGTCCAATGTAACGAGGAGCCAATTTGCCTTTGATACCGAAACGATGGGTTCCCTTTAACGGAGTAACCCGAAGGTAAGCCTTCTCGCCGACTTCATAAGTCATGAGCTTATGTTTACGATCATATTGGCTCTTTTGACGAGATTGGGATGTTTTCAATTTCTCACGAATAACGCGAACCTGCTCTTCTGCTTCCTGAATCATATCTGGGCCAAAGAGTTGTCTTTCCCCGGTTTCTAACCAGTTAAGAGGCATTCGACAACTTCGTCCATAGAGAACTTCGAAAGGAGCTTTGGCCAAGCTAGCTTGATAACTATTGTTATAAGCAAACTCCGCGAATGGAAGGCATTTCTCCCAACCCATTCTGAATGAGATGACAGAAGCTCGGAGCATATCTTCCAAAATTTGATTGACTTGCTCTACTTGACCACTTGATTGAGGATGGAAGGCGGTGCTAAAAGAGAGACGAGTTCCCATAGCATTTTGGAAACTTTCCCAAAATCAAGAGGTGAAAGACTCCCACGGTCTGAGTTAATTTCTAATGGGACACCATGAAGACACACTATTCGGGGGATGTATAAATCAGCTAGCTGGCTAGCGGTGATACTCTCACGAACAGGTAGAAAGTGGGCTACTTTGGAAAGACGGTCGATCACGACGAAGATAGCATTATTCCCTCTCTTGGTCCTGGGAAACCCAGTAATGAAATCCATACTAATTTTATCCCGTTTCCACTTAGGAATAGCCAAAGGTTGATGGGTGCCAGCAGGCCATTGATGCTCTGCTTTAACACGACGACAGACGTCGCAACTAGCAATGTATTGAGCAATTTCTCTCTTCATCCTAGTCCACCAAAACCTCTAGCGTAGGTCTTGATACATCTTAGTACTACCGGGATGAATGGTGAGAGGGGATTCATGAGCTTCCTTAAGGATCAGCCGCCTCAGGTTTCATGCCTTGGGAACCACTAAGCGGTTTCCAAAGTATACCACACCTTGATCATCAACGGAGAAACAATTCACAACTCCTTTCTTAATGTTTCTCTTAATACGGGAGATTCCCGGATCTACCTTCTATGCCTTGATGATCTGATTCGTAAGGGTAGGTTTCGCCACCAGGGTGGATAGGAATCCTCGAGGAACAATGTGAAGATTAAGCTTACGAAATTCCTCATGGAGAAGTGGTTGACTTTGTTGTAACATCAGGTTGTTACAATAGGATTTACGACTTAGTGCATCAGCCATGACATTGGCTTTGCCCGGGGTGTAAGTTATTCCTAAGTCGTAATCTGAGATCAACTCGACCAAACGTCGTTGCCTGAGATTCAAATCCGGTTGGGTGAAGATATATTTCAAACTTTGGTGATTGG
Organism: Triticum aestivum; assembly: GCF_018294505.1. NCBI lineage: Eukaryota > Viridiplantae > Streptophyta > Magnoliopsida > Poales > Poaceae > Triticum > Triticum aestivum. Next base: position 319,418,408 of record NC_057809.1, on the reverse strand, counting down.
TGAAGATCTCGCAACGATTACCGAGAAGGTAATGTTGCCAAGTTTTGAGTGCATGGACTACAGCTGCAAGCTCCAGATCATGTGTGGGATAGTTTTCCTCATGTGGGTGTAATTGTCGTGAGGCATAGGTAATTATCTGACGATCTTGCATGAGTATGCAACCTAGTCCTTGTCGGGAGGCATCGCAATAGATAATAAAGTCCTTGGAAAAATCTGGTGGTACCAGTACGGGAGCAGATGTCAGGCGTCTTTTCAGTTCCTAAAAGCTGAACTCGCACTGTGGGGTCCACTCGAACTTTTTATCTTTCTTGAGGAGTTCAGTTAGAGGTTTAGCAACCTTGGAGAAATTCTCGAGAAGCGGCGACAGTAGCTCGCTAAGCCTAGGAAGCTCCGAACTTGCTTGACTGTCTCAGGTGGAGTCCAATCAAGGACGGCTTGAACTCGCTCGGGATTGACAGCAATACCCTTACCAGAGATTACATGGCCTAGATAGGTCACTTCTGGCAACCAAAATTCACACTTGGAGAATTTGGCATAAAGGCGATGCTCTCAAAGTTTCGTCAATACCAGCCTTAGATGTTCGGCATGTTCCTCTTCATTCTTGGAGTAGATGAGTATGTCATCGAGGTATACTATGACGAATTTATCCAAATACTCCATGAAGACCGACTTCATTAACTGAGAGAAGGTGGCTGGGGCATTGGTTAAACCGAAGGACATAACGGTGTACTCGTATTGGCCATAACGAGTAACAAAGGCCGTTTTGGGAATGTCCCCATTTCTGATTTTGATTTGATGGTAGCCCAACCTCAAATCCATCTTGGAAAAGACTGAGGATCCAGCGAGCTGGTCATATAGATCGTTGATCCTGGGAAGCGGATACTTGTTCTTGATGGTGACCAAGTTGACAGGTCGGTAAATCTACAACCATCTGATCCGTTCCATCCTTCTTCTTGACGAAGAGGATGGGGCAAGCCCAAGGAGAGGAACTAGGACGGATGAAACCCTTTTTCAAGGACTCATCGAGTTGGTTCTTAAGCTTGGCTAGTTCTAAGGGTGCCATCTTATAGGGTCTTCTAGAGATTGGAACGGTTCCTGGAACAAGGTCTATCACAAACTCGACATTCCTGTCAGGTGGAACACCTGGCAGTTTGTGGGGACCCCGACTCATAAGTCGAGATCACCGAATGCACGTGTACAGTGATCCTAGAGATCAATGCTCACTGAACACACAGAAGCTGAATAACAAGAGTCTTACATCCATACATACCGTCTTACACAAATCATGACCATTATGGTCAAGTCTTACATAGATAAAGCCTTAAGGGCTGAACATCAAATGAAACACAAGCAGCGGAAATCTTCATCGATAAGTGGAACCCACGCCATCTGCCTTAACCCTACAGGCATTCTGACTGGGAAGCGTCCTAGTTCGCATGTTCGTCTCCAAAGAATTCTTCTACGAACTCCTGTTCTTCCATGCCTGGCCAATTAAATAACCAGTGGAAAGCCAATGAGTACTTTGAATGTACTCGCAAGCAACCCATGTTTTGGTTCAAGATACAACAATGCATGATATAGGTAAATTTTTGCGGAAAGCTAGTTTTGAGTGCAATGACAAGTTCAACAACGTGTAAGACATGCATCAGGAGAATTCAAGTAACCATGAGGACATGCTACAGATATCAACATAAATAGAGTGGGCACCAACCCAACTCAATCATGTCAAGTCCTTGACTTGACCCAAGTAGTTCTTCCCACTTATCCAACACACACACTAGTTTGTAAACATGTGGACGTAGTTTAAGCAGCACCGCCCAACTGTCCTTGACCGTGGACACGACTATTCGAATAGTTTTACACTCTGCAGAGGTTGCACACTTTACCCACAAGATCCAAGGAACTTCCGTGTCATCCATGACCCGCGATACCTCAACTACCTGGGGTAAGCACCCGATCATTATCTTTCCCTAGACGACACTAACAAGGAGTCCACTCATTGTTCCGTATCCTCACGATGCACATCATACGAGACTCACTCGAGATCGTAACATCCGAGAGGGGACACAATGGTGTATCCGGTGCCCTGTGAAAACAGTCATGGCCGCCCTACCTGGCACGACCCCGTCCCGAGAGAGAGCACCAACTCCCCCCCCCTCACTAGTTATGCGGGCTCCAAGCTAGTACCGACCTAAGTAATCAATAATGCCCTTTCCCATATAAGGGTAGAGTGGTTGCGCATGTAAGGTTGGGACAGTCGACAAATCTTAAATCTACTCCGTTTTCGAAACAACACACACTTGCCTCGGTACACGACTTCGTCATCAAGTGGTTACCCATCTCATTGTCTCCCTCGGGTATAAGTGGCACCCGATGGGGTTTTCGAAAAGTCTTTTGAAAATACTTTGCCTCCATCATCATGCATATACCCGTCCCTTTGTGTAGCACTACTTAGCATCCTATCTACTCCCACCGGCATAACCCTCATAAGAAGGTAGGGTCATGCACAATGCAAGTATCAATGAGGAAGTAATAGAGGCAACCCATCAAAGTGGTTACCATCTCATCATGATTCCGATGCAACACTAATAAAGTGCTATATGACATGCATAAAAAGGGTTTCATAGACATGGTCAAAGGGCTGCTTTCCTGGCTCAGCAAAATCTTCTGGGTCGTCAAAGTCTTCTGGTCCAACTCCTTCGTCAGCAACGCAATCTATCGTCGCAAAATAATAACGAGAAAATAAGGCAATAATTAAACAGAAAACCAAAGTGCTCAGAAAAATGTCAACTTATTTTTGTTAAATACTAGGTTGAAAACTAAGAAGGGGAAAATTCCTAGTTTTGGATTTGGAGTAGCAGAATAGGAGAAATGGGTTTTCAAAGGTTTATTTAAATGCTTAAAATCACATTTAAATATTTACAGTGAAGAAAAGGTTGTTGGATTTGAATGAAAGTTGCACCATTAAATAGGTTGCAATACTTTAGGAATTTAGGAATTGGAATTAATTTATTTGGACATATATTTTATCCTGTGGAATTTTTGGAAACGTGACTGAAAAAGAAAAAGGGGAAGAAGCACTGTGCCTGTTGGGCCAGAATAGCCGCAGCGCAACAGGCCCAGCCAGAGAGGCGGCCCAACGCACTGGTGCACGCGCGCGCCGGATTTAAACCTGACGGGCGGGGCCCAGGCATTAGTGAGAGAGAGGGGGGCGATGAAGCGGAGAGGCTGACAGGAGGGGCCCGCCTATCATCCCTAACCCTGAGTCCAGGCGGCTAGCAAGCTCACCGGTGACGATGTAGGGCACGGCGAGGTCGGGCGAGGGCGCGGCTGGGCTCAGCGTCGTGTCGCCGTTCGGGTGGAGGTGGTGGACGTCACCAGAGTTGCCTGGTTCGCCGGCGACGAGGTCTTGCGGTAGAGGTGCTTCGGGTGTCGACGGTTCCGGCCGACTCCGGCTGCAAACGAGGCGGGGAAGAGAGGGGAAATGATCAGTGGGAGGAGGCGGTTTTAGATCGGGGCAGAGGAGGAGCGGGGGAAGCCTGTACCTCGCGAACTCCGGCGAGCTGAAGCGGCGGAGCTCGAGCTCGATCTCGAGCTCGGGCAGCTCTGGAGACGAACTGGCGGTGCAGGGGGATGATTAGGGGAGTGAGAGAGCGAGTGGTGAGGAGAGAAGGGCTCGGGGAGGCCTTTAAATAGGCGAACAGCAAGGTGCCGTGGACTCGTGCGCCGAAGATCTCCTGCTCGTCGCCACAGGGCTCGGGAGGAGCTGGCGCTGTGTCTGGGGTGTTCCTGGGCGTGGACTATGCCGAGGGGAGCTAAGGGAGAGAGTGGGGAGAGGTCAGAGACACGTGCGTGTGATCCGCTCCATTGGCGCGCTCGGGCGGCCTCTGTTCGCTAGCGCGGAGGCGCGGGGAGGAGGAGAGAGAAGGGGGCTGACCGCGTAGCCTGCGGCGGACGCCGAGGCGCATCAGCAGGCGCGCGGGGGAGGCCCGAGGTGGCCGGAGGTGGTTGGATGAGGGCGGCTACAGTGCGGGAGCGCACTATAGCGCGCTCCAGAGCGCCCAAATGGCCGGCATGGCCATTATTTATGCATGGTGAGCGCGTCCTTTGATGTCTAGCAGGTCTAGGGGTTGAGTAAAGTAATGGGGTGATGCATTGGATGCCATGGATGGCCACTGGGGTGAGGGGAGCGGAAGAAGAAGTGTGCAAATGGGCTGTCCAGAGAGAGAAAGTGGGGTTTTACCCATACAATAAGTGAGCTGTGGATTTTCCCTTGTTACTGGAGGTGACAGGGGACTAGGAGGAGCTGTGGTAAAAAGTTGAGCTCAAGGAGATTAGTGGAAGGGGTCAAAATGGTGTTTTTGGAAAAAAGGTAGAAGGTGTTTGATAAAGATTTTGGCAAGCGAATGAACTCCAATTGCCATGATACTTAACAGGATGGAATGACACTTAGAAATAGGGTGTGCCACCAAATTTGAGCTCATTTGGGAAAAGTTTCCTGTGTAACTTTGGTAAACCGTAGAAATTAGCAGAAATAGACTTGTGTAGATCTAGTTGAGCATAACACTTCTCCTTGATGCACTACTTGGTCTAGTGGCCTCATTTGGCCATGTGAACATGCTCACAAAAGTTGGGGTCAAAGAGATAAAATTGTTAGTACAAACTTGTTCAAATTTGGTTCTGGTCAGAGAGGGTTTTGGGGCATTTTGGTGAACCAAAATGACTTTAATTGACTTGAGGCTTTGCAAGGTGATCACAACATGCATTTGTGACTTGCTGGATTTTTCTTGGATTTTTATGAAAATATTTCTTGTATAAATATTTCAAATCCTTGAAATGGGCAGAAATGGGAAATATATGCCCACTGAGTTTCCCTGATTTTTGTCAAATATTTTTGAATCAATAAAATAATTTTTCCCTATTAAAGACCATTTCTGGCCTTAAGAAAAAGCCTTTAAATAAAATAGGAAAATAACTTTTAAAATTATATCTTTGGGGTTTATGGGTATCCTATATCTAATAGGAGTCAAAAATACTTTTGGAAATATTTTTGCTGCCCTTAATTAAGTACTTGCAGTGCAAATCTCAATTCAAGGGTTTTTGGAAATCTAATTTTAGAAAATACTTTTTGGCCAAATTATTTTTGTAAGAAAATACTAAATTGCACTATACACATAGCATGATCATTGGGTAGAAGTTTGAGGCAAGGAGATGAAATATAGAGGGTGAAATTGTTGACTTTGTAGAACACTTAAAAATCACAGAGAGAAAAACCAACTCCAAAATAAAAAGCCAAATAATGCAAAAGTTTTTGTTGGTCCAAATTTTCATGCTTTGCAAATGAAGTGTTACAAAATGCAGGGTGTGACAGACCTACCCCTCTTATAAGAATCTCGTCCCCGAGATTCCTAAACTAGGCTTTAAAGAGATATGGAAACTCGGACCTAAGGTAGTCTTCACGTTCCCAGGTTGCTTCTGCTTCAGTGTGGTTGCTCCACTGGACCTTGAGGTACTTGATCGTGCGGCTTAGAGTGCATCGTTCAGCCTCATCCAAAATGCAGATGGGTCTCTCGTGGTAGGTCAAATTGGGCTGAAGGTCAATGGCTTGGTGATCGACGTCCTTGTAAAGATCAGGCTTGTCTGGGACTTGGAGACACTTCCGGAGTTGTGACACGTGGAATACGTTGTGCACATCGGATAGATCAGGTGGCAGTTCCAACTGGTAAGCCAGTTCTCCACAACATGCGGTGATCTCGAAGGGGCCGATAAATCTTGGTGCGAGCTTTCCCTTAACATGGAAACGCTTGGTTCCCTTAAGAGGAGTTACTCGCAGGTATACATGGTCTCCAACTTGGAAGTCTACTTGTGAGCGACGAGTGTCAGCATAGCTCTTCTGTCTTGACTTGGCAGTCTTCAGTTTCTCTCTGACTAGCTGAACTTGCTCTTCTGCTTCACGGAGGATATCGGGCCCAAACACTAGCCCTTCTCCGGTTTCTGACCAATTGAGGGGTGTGCGACACTTGCGTCCATACAACACCTCAAATGGTGCCATCTGGAGGCTTGACTAATAACTGTTGTTGTAGGAGAACTCGGCAAAAGGGAGGCAATCTTCCCACCTAGCTCCATATGCTAAGACACAGGCTCGGAGCATATCTTCGATTATCTGATTTACTCGTTCTGTCTGACCTCCGGTCTGTGGGTGGAAAGCAGTGCTGAAAGATAACTTGGTCCCCATGGCCTCTTGGAACTTTTTCTAGAACCTAGAGGTAAACTGGGTTCCTCAGTCTGACACAATCTCCTTGGGAACAGCATGAAGGCTTATGATTCTGTTGATGTATAGAGTTGCCAGCTGGTTGCCATCATAGGTAGTCTTCACAGGAATGAAATGGGCTACTTTAGTCAAATGATCGACTACGACCCAGATGGAGTCATGTCCCTTGTTTGACCTAGGTAGTCCAGTGATGAAATCCATTCCGACTTTATCCCATTTCCACTCGGGAACCTTGAGTGGTTGGAGCATTCCAGCAGGTCGCTGATAATCAGCTTTGACCCTTTGGCATACATCACACTTTGCAACATAGGTGGCAATCTCCCTTTTCATCCCGTGCCACCAAAATCTTTCCTTCTGGTCTTGATACATCTTGGTTCCTCCAGGGTGGATGGAATACGGGGTGTCATGAGCTTCTTGCAAGATCAAATTCTTCAGCTCAATCTTGTTGGGAACGCAAATGCGATTCCCAAACCACACGATTCCTTGCTCATCCACTAAGAATCCCGGGGCCTTGCCTGCCTTGATCTTCCTCTTGATGCCTTCAATACTCTCGTGTCCCTTCTGAGCTTCCTTAATATCATCCAACAGGGTAGGCTTGACTTCAAGGTTGGCTAAGAATCCTGGTGCAACCAGTTCCAACCCGAAGCCTTCAAGTTCTACATACAAGGCGGGTAGCCTTTCCTTAAGCATAGCATTCAAGGAACAAGCCTTCCTGCTTAATGCATCTGCCACCACATTAGCCTTCCCAGGGTGGTATTGAACACTGAGGTCATAATCCTTGATCAACTCTAGCCATCTTCTTTGCCTCATGTTCAATTCCTTCTGAGTGAAAATATACTTCAGACTTTTATGATCTGTGTATATCTCACACCGCTTCCCTAGGAGGTAATGTCGCCATGTTTTCAGGGCATGAACTACAGCTGCCAACTCGAGGTCATGAGTAGCATAGTTCTCTTCATGAGGCCGTAGTTGCCTTGAAAGGTAAGCTACGACTCTGCCTTCTTGCATCAGAACACCTCCCAGTCCGGTTCTTGACGCATCACAATATACCACAAACTCCTTGTGTATATCCGGTGTGGCGAGAACTGGGGTGGTGGTCAGTCTCTTCTTCAGCTCCTGGAAGCTCTCTTCACACTTCGGTGTCCATTCAAACTTCTTGTCCTTCTTCAAGAGTTGAGTCATGGGTCGGGCAATGCTTGAGAATCCTTCAACGAACTTGCGGTAATATCCCGCGAGTCCGAGGAAGCTTCTGACTTCCTTCACATTGCTTGGGGATTGCCATTTTGTCACGACTTCAATCTTAGTGGGATCGACCGACAATCCCTCTTCGGTCAAAACATGACCCAAGAATACAACTTCACGCAGCCAAAATTCGCACTTGCTGAACTTGGCATACAGTTGGTGCTCTCGAAGCTTGTCTAGGACCATCCTCAAGTGTTGCTCGTGCTCTTCTTCCGTCTTCGAAAAGACAAGAATGTCATCAATGAAGACAACGGCAAACTTGTCCAAATATTCCATGAAGACCTTATTCATGAGATACATGAAATAAGCTGGGGCATTGGTCAATCCAAAGGACATGACCGTGCACTCGTACAGGCCATATCTGGTTACAAATGCCGTCTTCGGAATATCTTGGGGTCTGATTTTCAGCTGGTAATACCCAGATCTGAGGTCGATCTTGGAGAACACCTTGGCCCCATTGAGTTGATCAAACAGATCTTCAATCTTGGGAAGTGGATACTTGTTCTTGATTGTAACTTCATTGAGGGAGCAGTGGTCAATGCATAAGCGGATGGTACAGTCCTTCTTTGCCACAAACAGAACAGGTGATCCCCAAGGGGAGGCACTAGGGCGGATAAATCCTTTCCTCAACTGCTCTTCCAGTTGCTTCTTCAACTCTGCTAACTCTTCCGATCCCATTCTATAAGGCTTCTTATAGATGGGTCCTGCTCCGGGCATGAGATCGATGATGAACTCAATGTCTCGGTCAGGAGGCATTCCCGGTAGCTCATGAGGAAATACATTAGGGTATTCGCATACTACCGGCACTTGCTCCAATCCAACTTCTGACAGACAGTTGACTTGGGCACCTTGAGCAGTGGAGGGGTTGGGAGCAACCTTAACTCCGACTCCTTGGTCATTGGTCACAGTGACGGTTCGGTTGGCACAATCTAACAAGCCTTGGTGCTTGATGAGCCAATCCATTCCTAAGATCACATCCAAGCCTTGCGATCTCAAGATGATAAGGTCTGCTTGGAAGTCTACCCCATTAATGACAATCCTGACTCCTTTACATCCTATCTTGGCTCTCATCTCTGCTCCGGGGGTTTGTACCACCATAGGGTCATTCAGGGGTGTAGGGGTCATGCCACTTTTTAATGCAAACTTTTGGGTGACAAATGAATGCGTGGCTCCAGAATCAAACAAGACAGTTGCAGGTGTTGAGTTGACAAGGAACGTAACCAGCACGATGTCCGGGTCTTCCTGGGCTTCTTCAGCAGTGACATGATTCACACGACCCCTGTCGTTGTTGGGCGGGTTGCGGGGAGCTTGGTTCCTTAGTGGCATTCCACGGCCTTGTTCTGGGTCATGCGCATTGGGGCGCGGGGGCGTCAGGCTTCTTGTTGGGGCAATTCTTGGAGTAGTGTCCTGGCTGACCACATCCAAAGCAAGTGACTTGGTTGGGGTTGCTGCTCTTGCCGGCATTGTTATTGGGGTTGTTGTAAGCTGGCCTGGGGTTGTCATACTGCTAGGGTGGATAGTTGGTGCGGGGTGCAGGAGCTCTTGGCTGCTGATAAGTTGGCTTGACCGGGGCTAGCTGCCACGAGCGAGGCTTGCTGATCATCTTGCACTTACGAGTGTCATCCAAAGCACGTTGCTTATCTTCAAGCATGAGTGCCTTGTTCACCAAATCAGGAAAGGTCGGGCAGTCACACACAACAAGAGAGTACTGCAGAGTCTGGTTAAGGCCTTCCATGAAGCGCTCCCTTTTGGCAGCATCAGTGCTGACATCTTCAGGGGCATACCTTGAGAGAACACTAAACTTCTGCATGTACTCCTTGACAGTGCTACTACCTTACTTCAGGGCTGGGAACTCACGCTTCTTGATGGCCATGATTCCGGAAGGAATGTGGGCTTTGCGGAATTCTGCCTTGAAGTCATTCCAAGTGATGTTTCGCTCGGCATGCATGGCCTTGAATCCATCCCACCAAGCTCTAGCAGTTCCCCCGAGACAGTGAGCAGCATATGCCACCTTCTCACGGTCCTCAGTGCATCCGACTAGTTCCAGCAGATCCTCAATGGTGCGGACCCAGTCGTCTGCATCCAGGGGTTCAGCAGTCTCGATGAAGGTGGGTGGTGCATGCTTCTTGAACTCTAGCAATGTGGAACGTCCATTGCCGTTTCCCACCGGCTAGCGGTTGACAGCTTGAGCAATCATCTGGAGCACTGCAGTGTTGGCTTGGCATTCCTCTTGGAAGGCTTGGAGAAGCTGAGCCATGTCCATGTTTGGAGGTGGTGGCGGTGGTGGAATTCGTCAATAAGTGGAACCCATGCCATCTGCCTTAACCCTACAGGCATTCTGAATGGGAAGCGTCCTAGTTCGCATGTTCGTCTCCAAAGAATTCTTCTTCGAACTCCTGTTCTTCCATGCCTGGCCAATTAAATAACCAGTGGCAAGCCAATGAGTACTTTGAAAGTACTCGCAAGCAACCCATGTTTTGGTTCAAGATACAACAATGCATGATATAGGTAAATTTTTGCGGAAAGCTAGTTTTGAGTGCAATGACAAGTTCAACAACGTGTAAGACATGCATCAGGAGAATTCAAGTAACCATGAGGACATGCTACAGATATCAACATAAATAGAGTGGGCACCAACCCAACTCAATCATGTCAAGTCCTTGACTTGACCCAAGTAGTTCTTCCCACTTATCCAACACACACACTGGTTTGTAAACACGTGGACGTAGTTTAAGCAGCACCGCCCAACTTTCCTTGACAATGGACACGGCTATTCAAATAGTTTTACACTCTGCAGAGGTTGCACACTTTACCCACAAGATCCGGGGAACTTCCGTGTCATCCACGACCCGCGATACCTCAAGTACCCGGGGTAAGCACCCGATCATTATCTTTCCCTACACGACACTAACAAGGAGTCCACTCGTTGTTCTGTATCCTCACGATGCACATCATATGAGACTCACTCGAGATCGTAACATCCAAGAGGGGACACAACGGTGTATCCAGTGCCCTATGAAAACAGTCATGGCCGCCCTACCTGGCACGACCCCGTCCCGAGAGAGAGCACCAAGTCCCCCCCGTGACTAGTAATGCGGGCTCCAAGCTAGTACCGACCTAAGTAATCAATAATTCCCTTTCCCATATAAGGGTAGAGTGGTTGCGCATGTAAGGTTGGGACAGTCGACAAATCTTAAATCTAATACGTTTTCGAAACAACACACACTTGCCTCGGTACACCACTTCGTCATCAAGTGGTTACCCATCTCATTGTCTCCCTCGGGCATAAGTGGCACCCGATGGGGTTTTCGAAAAGTCTTTTGAAAATACTTTGCCTCCATCATCATGCATATACCCATCCCTTTGCGTAGCACTACTTAGCATCCTATCTACTCCCACCGGCATAACCCTCATAAGAAGGTAGGGTAATGCACAATGCTAGTATCAACGAGGAAGTAATAGAGGCAACCCATCAAAGTGGTTACCATCTCATCATGATTCCGATGCAACACTAATAAAGTGCTATATGACATGCATAAAAAGGGTTTCCTAGACATGGTCAAAGGGCTGCTTGCCTGGCTCAGCAAAATCTTCTGGGTCTTCAAAGTCTTCTGGTCCAACTCCTTCGTCAGCAATGCAATCTATCGTCGCAAAATAATAACGAGAAAATAAGGCAATAATTAAACAGAAAAACCAAAGTGCTCAGAAAAATGTCAACTTATTTTTGTTAAATATTAGGTTGAAAACTAAGAAGGGGAAAATTCCTAGTTTTGGATTTGGAGTAGCAGAATAGGAGAAATGGGCTTTCAAAGGTTTATTTAAATGCTTAAAATCACATTTAAATATTTACAGTGAAGAAAAGGTTGTTGGATTTGAATGAAAGTTGCACCATTAAATAGGTTGCAATACTTTAGGAATTTAGGAATTGGAATTAATTTATTTGGACATATATTTTATCCTGTGGAATTTTTGGAAACGTGACTGAAAAAGAAAAAGGGGAAGGAGCACTGTGCCTGCTGGGCCAGAACAGCCGCAGCGCAGCAGGCCCAGCCAGAGAGGCGGCCCAGTGCACTGGTGCACGCGCGCGCGCTAGGTTTAAACCTGATGGGCGGGGCCCAGGCATTAGCGAGAGAGAGGGGGGCGATGAAGGGGAGAGGCTCACAGGTGGGGCCTGCCTGTCATCCCTAACCCTGAGTCCAGGCGGCTGGCGAGCTCACCGGCGACGATGCAGGGCACGGCGAGGTCGGGCAAGGGCATGGCTGGGCTCAGCGTCCTGTCGCCATTCGGGTGGAGGTGGTGGACGTCACCAGAGTTGCCTGGTTTGCCGGCGACGAGGTCTTGCGGCAGAGGACCTTCGGGTGTCGACGGTTCCGGCCGACTCCAGCTGCAAACAAGGCGGGGAAGAGAGGGGAAATGATCAGTGGGAGGAGGTGGTTTCAGATCGGGGCAGAGGAGGAGCGGGGGAAGCCTGTACCTCGCGAACTCCGGTGAGCCGAAGCGGCGGAGCTCGAGCTTGATCTCGAGCTCGGGCGGCTCTAGAGATGAACTGGGGGTGCAGGGGGATGATTAGGGGAGTGAGAGAGCGAGTGGTGAGGAAAGAAGGGCTCGGGGAGGCCTTTAAATAAGCGAACGGCGAGGTGCTGTGGACTCGTGCGCCGGAGAGCTCCTGCTCGTCGCCACAGGGCTTGGGAGGAGCTGGCGCCGTGTCTGGGGTGTTCCTGGGCGTGGACTACGCCGAGGGGAGCTAAGGAAGAGAGCGGGGAGAGGTCAGAGACGCGCGCGTGTGAGCCACTCCATTAGCGCGCTCGGGCAGCCTCTGTTCGCTAGCGCGGAGGCGCGGGGAGGAGGAGAGAGAAGGGGGCCGACCGCGTAGCGTGCTGCGGACACCGAGGCGCATCGGCAGGCGCGCGGGGGAGGCCCGAGGTGGCCGGAGGTGGTTGGAAGGGGGCGGCTACAGTGCGGGAGTGCACTGTATCACGCTCCAGAGCGCCCAAATGGCCGGCATGGCCATTCTTTATGCATGGTGAGCGCGTCCTTTGATGTCTAGCAGGTCTAGGGGTGAGTAAAGTAATGGGGTGGTGCATTGGATGCCATGGATGGCCACTGGGGTGAGGGGAGAGGAAGAAGAAGTGTGCAAATGGGCTGTCCAGAGAGAGAAAGTGGGGTTTTACCCATACAATAAGTGAGCTGTGGATTTGCCCTTGTTACTGGAGGTGAAAGGGGACTAGAAGGAGCTGTGGTAAAAATTTGAGCTCAAGGAGATTAGTGGAAGGGGTCAAAATGGTGTTTTTGGAAAAATGGCAGAAGGTATTTGATAAAGATTTTGGCAAGAAAATGAACTCCAATTGCCATGATACTTAACAGGATGGAATGACACTTAGAAATAGGGTGTGCCACCAAATTTGAGCTCATTTGGGAAAAGTTGCCTGTGTAACTTTGGTAAACCCTAGAAATTAGCAGAAATAGACTTGTGTAGATCTAGTTGAGCATAACACTTCTCCTTGATGCACTACTTGGTCTAGTGGCCTCATTTGGCCATGTGAACATGCTCACAAAAGTTGGGGTCAAAGAGAGAAAGTTGGTAGTACAAACTTGTTCAAATTTGGTTCTGGTCAGAGAGGGTTTTGGGGCATTTTGGTGAACCAAAATGACTTTAATTTTCTTGAGGCTTTGCAAGGTGATCACAACATGCATTTGTGACTTGCTGGATTTTTCTTGGATTTTTATGAAAATATTTCCTATAGAAATATTTCAAATCCTTGAAATGGGCAGAAATGGTTTTGGGAGATTTTGTCCAATATTTTGATCATGACCATATGTTGAAACTCTTATATATGGGAAATATATTCCCACTGAGTTTCCCTGATTTTTGTGAAACATTTTTGAATCAATAAAATAATTTTTCCCTATTAAAGACCATTTCTGGCCTTAAGAAAAAGCCTTTAAATAAAATAGGAAAATAACTTTTAAAATTATATCTTTGGGGTTTATGGGTATCCTATATCTAATAGGAGTCAAAAATACTTTTGGAAATATTTTTCCTGCCCTTAATTAAGTACTTGCAGTGCAAATCTCAATTCAAGGGTTTTTGGAAATCTAATTTTAGAAAATACTTTTTGGCCAAATTATTTTTGTAAGAAAATACTACATTGCACTATACATGGCATGATCATTGGGTAGAAGTTTGAGGCAAGGACATGAAATATAGAGGGTGAAATTGTTGACTTTGTAGAGCACTTAAAATTCACAGAGAGAAAAACCAACTCCACAATAAAAAGCCAAATAATGCAAAAGTTTTTGTTGGTCCAAATTTTCATGCTTTGCAAATGAAGTGTTACAAAATGCAGGGTGTGACACAGTTCTTCTGGAAAGACATCCGGGAAGTCTCGGACTACCGGAATATCTTCAAGGTCTGGAAGGGGGTTGGCATTTAGGGAGTAAAGCTGGCGCTTGGCCACTCGAGTTAAGACATTGACTGTCTGGCCCAATGGGTGAGTATGTTGAACGGTTCTAGTAGCACAATAAATCTTAGCATAATGAGCTGACATCCAGTCCATACCCAAGATGATGTTTATGTCGGAGGACTTGAGACCTATTAAGGATGCCAGGAAGACAAGTCTATCGACAAGAATTTCGTTCCCATGGCTTACTCTAGAAGTTTGCCATTTGGAACCCGGAGTTTGAATTACCATGGAAGTGGGCATGTCACAGAATGTCGTGTTATGCAATCGAGCATAGCTCTCGGATTGAATGAATGAGATGCTCCAGTATCAAAAAGAACAGATGCCGGATGGCAATTAACAAGGAGCGTACCAAGGACGACGTTAGGATCCTCATGAGCCTCCTCAGCTGAGACATAGTTGACATGACCATGTGCAGTGGTGACCGGCTTGGTGTAGAATGTCTTTCCCGCTGGCTTACCACGACCAACGGACTTTCCAGACTGATTGGGGTTGTTGTGCTGGGGACACTCTCGACTATAGTGACCTGGCTCTCCATAGTTGAAACATGTCACAACATTGGGGCGTGGATCAGCATTAGCAGCGGGGCCACCATAGGGCTTGGACGGTGCAAACTGTTGGTTGGCACGAGGCGCCTCAAAGGATGGCCTCGTAATGAACCTGGGTGGTAGTGCCATGCTTGGAATCCACACCCGGCGCTTCTGAGATCCAAAGCCGGATGAAGAGCCAAAATCACGAGAGTGCTTGCGTGAAGCGTCATAGTCAGACTGGCCTGTCTCAGCACTAATGGCTTTATTGACCAACTTCTGAAAGGAGGTGCACTCGTGCAGACGAAGATCGCGGCGAAGCTCAGGGTTAAGTCCCTTGCGGAACCTTTCCTGCTTCTTAGCATCGGTGGATACCTCTTCAGGAGCATATCATGCCAGATTCCCAAATTCACGACTATATGCATCCACAGTTAGTCTTCCTTGGGTGAAATTGCAGAACTCTTCCCTCTTGGGATCTATGAGACCTTCCGGGATGTGATGCTCACGGAAAGCCTCACTGAATTCACCCAAGTAGTGATTTGGCCGACCGGGCGCATAGCTTCAAAATTTTCCCACCAAAGGCTAGTAGGGCCTTCGAGGTGATAGGCAGCATAGGTAACCTTATCAGCTTCGGCTACGTTGGCAGAACGTAGCTTGTGGGTGATGCTGCGAAGCGAGTCATCCGCGTCGAGGGGCTCGACGGAATGGTTAAACTTTGGTGGGTACAACTTCATGAAGTCATTGATTGACACCAAGTCATTTCGTTGATGGCGTGCAGTGTTCTGCTCAATCCGCTCCAGCAAGCGGTTAGTCTCACGCTTGTTTCTTTCCGCCTCCAGCATCACTTCGGCCAGAGAAGGCGGGTGAGGCAGATTTTCACCCCTAACTGCGCCGGCTTCCCCTTGCTCCGGAGCAGCAGGGTTTCTGCGGGTGTTGACCATCCTAGGAGAAAACAAGACAACAGTTCAAATAAGGATGGCACAAACTTAGCAAGGAAGTGCATAATGTAATGGATAACATGGAATGCTAAGATGTTCATTGCACGACATGGTAATATAGAAGCTGCCATATATATACCATTGGTCATACACACCGTACATAGTTTAGTACAAGCCCAGGCTAGAGTACAACTACGGTGAAAGACATTACATCTCATCGAAGGCATTCCAAGCTCCTATACATTATTTTTCTACACCTCCGGAGCGTGATACACACCAAGTCGTATCCCACGGTCACGCAGGACTGTGGAGAATACAACTACTACAATACTAGTGAAACTACTACTAGCTCAGACGGCTCCATAGTAATCCTCATAGAAGTCGCTACCAAATCCTGGAAGTTGAACATGATCATCTGGGAACAGACGGTCCTGCGGAGCCTGCGGACCATAGGGACTCGGATGTGGCCTTGGTCCCACAGGTGGTGGCAGACGGGGACCATGAGGAGGGGTGATGCCTCCTACATCGCGCCACTCCATACAATCTAGCAATCCAGACCGTACAGGATACAAGTCCCTCATGTCCATGTATCCTACCTGCACCGCAGGTGCAAACCGAGTCAAAGTGGCCCAATGATCACCACAAGCGTGGAAAAGCTCCATACGCAAGGCCCGATTTTCGCGGTCCTTATCCTCGAGCATCTCGGCAGTGATGCGGAGTAGTGACTCCTCATGTGTAGAGTCATAGTACAAGGCCTGATAGTACCCCTGTGCTCCGGGAAGTGAGGCTGGCATGTATCGGAAATCGGTGTTCTATAGCAAGGCAGTCTTGGCTCGAATGATAGTCATCATTGAATAGGCTGCATCCTGCACAGACATCTCAATAGTAAACCCAAGTCCATAGGAATAGTGAAGGGGCTCAGTGGCTCCAGGATAAGAGGGATATATCCTGACGGTATAGAGGTACTGGCTCTGGTTGAAGTCTCTGAACTACTCCTCGACGGTATATTATGGATACCACCGATAGCCTGACTCAACCATCACTCGAACCAACATGGCTGTGTGGCCGGGCACATCAAGGCACCGGGTCAGATGAACCACTTCGTTCTGCGAACGGGTGGCCATCTGAAAGCACAGAATAATGCAAAGGCATTAGAATTTTCTAGGGAAATCGGACAGCATAACGGGTGTAAATGCTCAGAAAAAGATTTGAGACATCCACAACAGTTTGCAATACCACTCAACAACATCATATCAAGGTTCTGATTCAACTGGCAACATACTAAAAGTAGTAGAAACTGTACTGAGGCTTGTAAAAACAATCCTATAAGCTACTACGGATTAGTAACACGTGAACCTGATAGAAGAAGAGAGCCTAGTCCTTAACCCACGTTGAATGAGAAGAGAATGACTCAGATCAGAGGGCATAAGGTAAAGGAGTAAAAGAGCCTTACGTTCCCTCCCATAATCAATTCCCCTACATATAACTAAAGCATTTCTAGACTCGACATCGACCAGTTTGGCTCAATGAACCTACAGGCAGTCCGGCTATGATGCCAACGCTGTCAGGACCCCGATTCCAAGTCACATCGATCTAGCCGGTAACACCTCATATCACATTGCGGCCTCACGCACGGTATCCCCACGGGTGTCGCCTTACCATGGCCCGGGACCGTTTACGCCATTTGGCGCACGTATATGATAGTGTCGCTAGCATCCGTATGACAGAGAACCCGGGCCGACATGGCTAGTCGTGAACCCAAAGCGGCACAGACCTATGGGGACAGGCATACATGAATCACATCGAGCATGTCGGTCATCAGCATGTGAATCCGCGCTGTAGCACTGGGCTAACAGGACTCCGGTGAACCGGGCTGTAGCAGGCTAGGCAGGACTCCAGAAGTCACCGCGTGACATTTCCCCGAAGGGACACACATAGGAATGAAGTGAAACACATGCCGACCAGTCAAGTGTCCTGAGCAGTAGTGCTGGGCTAGCAGGACTCCGGTGAACCGGGCTGTAGCGGACTACTATGGCTCGAGGAGCACTAGACTACATTTCCCCATAAGAAAGGCTGCCAAGGACAAACAACTAGATTGTCGGATCCAACACATACCAAGCATTTTAATCATACACACAATATGCTCGATATGTGCAAATACAACATGGCATCACAACAAAACTCTACAACTGAAGTACTTTACTTAAAGGCTCCAAAGAGCCATACATAACATGTTCATACAGGTAGGGGTCACATGACCCGACACTCAAGTCATACAAGCATAAAAGCATATGCGGAAGCAAATAGTCTGAGTACAGACACTAGAAAGCAAGAAGACTTCTTGAAACCTGTCTATCTACCTAGGGCCCTCCATGGCCAGGATCACCACCTGGGTGGTAAGTCACTCATCGACGTCGAGATCTACATAAAACCCATCGGAGTGGGCAGTGTTGTCATCTGAAAACAGTAATTAAGCAAACATGAGTACAAAGGTACTCAGCAAGTCTTACATCAGAACCTACTATACATGCTCATTCTCAAGAAGGTGGTGGAGTTATTGCAGCAAGCCAGCTTTGACTCTTGGCTAAGCTATCCTACGGGACACCACTAGTAAAATAGTTTTCGCACATGAGTCCAATAAACACGAACACAATACTCCACCGGGGATCCTCCCTCGTCATCCTACGAGAGATCCATCCTCGGTATTCACACTTATCTTGAGTCTTTTAGTAGTAACCATTAACTTGTCTATGAACTGTATAGGCAACCAAGCAGTCCTTTACTGCGGACGCGGCTATTCGAATAGATGATATTAACCCTGCAGGGGTGTACTTCTTCATACACGCTCTCACCACTTACCGCCGTTTACACGACATGTACTCGGCAACCTTCAAGCGCAAGCCCAACGAGGGTGTCGGCCACGGCCTACCTAAACACTCAAGTCTCTAGTCCAGGTTTATCGCCTATCCAGGTTCCATCCACAGGGAGTCCGGCCGAGGTTTCCACATACAGCCCCGAACGATGTGAACAAGGTTCCTGAGACACCAAACGGGTGACTCGGTACACCATGCCACGGTGTATCTACCGCAACATAGCCCACCCCTAGGGTCAGCGCTACGCACGGCCGCCAACACGTAACCTACAAACACCAGAAACTAATTGCAACTCCTGGATAGAGTACTAGGGTCATTAAGAAGCCAAGAGGGTCCATTGGTTTCGAGCCCAATGTATGGTAGTAACTGAATCTTAAATCACACATACAGATCTCAGTTCTTATGGACGGCCTCAATGAAACAACCCACCATGTACTCCTACATGGCCTCCCATTGATACCTTTACCAAATCATGTTCAACACATCCCTCACATTACCGACATAATCATTTCACTCTAGCCCATCAGCCAGATGAACCAGACCTGACACAACTCTAAGCTTAGCAGGCATAGCAAGGTAGGAACACATACATGGCTCAATCAACTCCTACACATGCTAGTGGGTTTCATCTAGTTACTGTGGCAATGACAGGTCATGCAGAGGATAAGGGCTCAACTACCACAGCACACAGCAGTTTGAAACGTTGTTGTCTCAATGCAGTAAATGAGAGCAGAGGCAAGAACATGGGATTGTATCGATATGATCAATGGGGCTGCTTGCCTGATGGAGTGGTAGTAGGGCTCACGAGAACTGCTGCCATTTTTATTTTGGAAAGTGCTATTTAGTTAATTATTTTTGCAGATGATTAATAGATAAAATTCCTCACGTACAGCAATTTATTGTATAATTTTTGGGGTTCCAGATCTTGAGTTAGCTACAGATTACTACAGACTATTCTGTTTTTGACAGATTCTGTTTTTCGTGTGTTGTTTGCTTATTTTGATGAATCTATGGCTAGTAAAATAGTTTATAAACCATAGAGAAGTTGGAATACAGTAGGTTTAACACCAATATAAATAAATAATGAGTTCATTAGAGTATCTTGAAGTGGTGTTTTGTTTTCTTTCGCTAACGGAGCTCACGATATTTTGTACTTTAAGTTTTGTGTTGTGAAGTTTTCAAGTTTTGGGTGAAAGATTAGATGGATTATAGAACAAGGAGTGGACAGGGCCTAAGCTTGGGGTTTCCCATGGCTCCCCAAGATAATCTAGGGACACCTAAAAGCCAAAGCTTGGGGATGCCCCGGAAGGCATCCCCTCTTTCGTCTACTTCCATCGGTAACTTTACTTGGAGCTATATTTTTATTTACCACATGATATGTGTTTTGCTTGGAGCGTCTTGTATTATTTGGGTCTTTATTTGTTAGTTTTCCACAATCATCCTTTCTGTACACACCTTTTGAGAGAGACACACATGATTCAGAAATTGTTAGAATACTCTATGTGCTTCACTTATATCTTTTAGAGCACGTCGGTGGATTTGTTTCATAGAAACTATTGATCTCTCATGCCTCACTTAGATTATTTTGAGAGTCCTACAAAACATCATAGTAATTTGCTTTAGTTATGTTAGGCATTCAAGATTAATAAAAAAAATTCTTATGAGTGTGTTGAATACTATGAGAAGTTTGATACTTGATAATTGTTTTGAGATATGGAGATGGTAATATTAGAGTCATGCTAGTTGAGTAGTTGTGAATTTGAGAAATACTTGTGTTAAAGTTTGTGATTCGCATAGCATGCACGTATGGTGAACCGTTATGTGATGAAGTCGTAGCATGATTTATTTATTGATTGTTTTACTTATGAGTGGCAGTCGGGGATGAGCGATGGTCTTTTCCTACCAATCTATCCCCCTTGGAGCATGCACATAATACTTTGCTTTGATAACTTGTATATTTTTGCAATAAGTATATGAGTTCTTTATGACTAAGGTTGAGTCCATGGCTCACACGCACTTTTCTTCCTTCCACCATTGCTAGCCTCTCTAATACAGTGCACCTTTCGCTGATATCATACATCCACCAT
The DNA here is from genome assembly GCF_018294505.1 of Triticum aestivum. NCBI lineage: Eukaryota > Viridiplantae > Streptophyta > Magnoliopsida > Poales > Poaceae > Triticum > Triticum aestivum. Next base: position 319,398,009 of record NC_057809.1, on the reverse strand, counting down.
ACCTACCTATCATGGAATTTCCATAGCCATTCCAAGATATATTACCATGCAACTTTCCACCGTTATGTTTACTATGACACGCTCCATCATTGTCATATTGCTTTGCATGATCATCTAGTTGACATTGTATTTGTGGCAAAATCACCGTTCATAATTTTTTCATACATGTCACTCTAGATTCATTGCATATCCTGGTACACCGCGGGAGGCATTCACATAGTGTCATATTTTGTTCTAAGTATTGAGTTGTAATTGTTGAGTTGTAAGTAAATAAAAGTGTGATGATCATCATTTTTAGATCATTGTCCCAAGTGAGGAAAGGATGATGGAGACTATGATTCCCCCACAAGTCGGGATGAGACTCCTGACGAAAAAAGAGGCCATAAAAAAGAAGGCCCAAATAAAAAAATTATGAGAGAAAAAGAGAGAAGGGACAATGCTACTATCCTTTTACCACATTTGTGCTTCAAAGTAGCACCATGATCTTCATAATAGAGAGTCTCCTATGTTATCACTTTCATATACTAGTGGGAATTTTTCATTATAGAACTTGGCTTGTATATTCCAATGATGGGCTTCCTCAAAATGCCCTAGGTCTTCATGAGCAAGCAAGTTGGATGCACACCCACTTAGTTCCTTTTGTTGAGCTTTCATATACTTATAGCTCTAGTGCATCCGTTGCATGGAAATCCCTACTCACTCACATTGATATTTATTGATGGCCATCTCCATAGCCAGTTGATACTCCTAGTTGATGTGAGACTATCTTCCCCCTTTTTGTCTCCTCCACAACCACCAATCTATTCCACCTAAAGTGATATGTCCATGGCTCACGCTCATGTATTGCGTGAAGATTGAAAAAGTTTGAGAACACCAAAAGTATGAAACAATTGCTTGGCCTGTCCTCGAGGTTGTGCATGATTTAAATACTTTGTGTTGTGAAGATAGAGCATAGCGAGAATATATGATTTTGTAGGGATAACTTTCTTTGGCCATGTTATTTTGAAGAGACATAATTGCTTAGTTAGTATGCTTGAACTATTATTATTTGTATGTCAATATTGAACTTTTGTCTTGAATCTTCCGGATCTGAATATTCATACCACAATTAAATTATGCCAAGTAGCATTCCACATCAAAAATTATGTTTTTATCATTTACCTACTCGAGGACGAGCAGGAATTAAGCTCGGGGATGCTTGATACGTATCCAACGTATTTTTTGATTGTTCCATGCTATATTATATTCTGTTTCGGACATTATTGGGCTTTATTTTTCACTTTTATATTATTTTTTGGACTAACCTATTAACCAGATGCCCGGCCCAGAATTGCTGTTTTTTTGCCTATTTTAGGGTTTCGCAGAAAAAGAATATCAAACGGTGTCCAAACGGAATGAAACCTTCGGGAACGTGATTTTCGGAACGAACATGATCTAGAGGACTTGGACCCTACGTCAAGACATCAACCAGGAGGCCACGAGGTAGGGGGCGTGCCTACCCCCCATGGGCGCGCCCTCCACCCTCGTGGTCCCCCTATTGCTCCACCGACATACTCCTTCCTCCTATATATACCTACGTACCCGCAAACTACCAGATACGGAGCCAAAACCCTAATTCCACCGCCATAGCTTTCTGTATCCACGAGATCCCATCTTGGGGCCTGTTCCGAAGCTCCACCGGAGGGGGCATCGATCACGGCAGCCTTCTACATCAGCACCATAGCCTCTCCGATGAAGTGTGAGTAGTTTACATCAGACCTACGGTTCCATATTTATTAGCTAGATGGCTTCTTCTCTCTTTTTGGATCTCAATACAAAGTTCTCCCCCTCTCTTGTGGAGATCTATTCAATGTAATCTTCTTTTGTGGTGTGTTTTGTTGAGACCGATGAATGGTGAGTTTATGATCAAGTTTATCTATGAACAATATTTGAATCTTCTCTGAATTCTTTTATGTATGATTGGTTATCTTTGCAAGTCTCTTTGAATTATCAGTTTGGTTTGGCCTACTAGATTGATCTTTCTTGCAATGGGAGAAGTGCTTAGCTTTGGGTTCAATCTTGCGGTGTCCTTTCCCAGTGACAATAGGGGCAGCAAGGCACGTATTGTATAATTTCCATGGAGGATAACAAGATGGGGTTTATTTCATATTGCATGAGTTTATCCCTCTACATCATGTGATCTTGCTTAAAGCGTTACTCTGTTCTTATGAACTTAGTACTCTAGATGCATGCTGGATAGCGGTCGATGTGTGGAGTAATAGTAGTAGATGCAAGCAGGAGTGAGTCTAGTTGTCTCGGATGTGATGCCTATATAGATGATCATACCTAGATATTCTCATAACTATGCTCAATTATGTCAATTGCTCAACAATAATTTGTTTACCCACCGTGAATACTTATGCTCTTGAGAGAAGCCACTAGTGAAACCTATGGCCCCCAGGTCTATCTTCCATCATATTAATCTTCCAATACTTAGTTATTTTTATTGCCTTTTATTTTACTTTGCATCTTTATCATAAAAATACCAAAAATATTATCTTATCATATCTATCAGATCTCACTCTCGTAAGTGACTGTGTAGGGATTGGCAACCCCTTATCGCGTTGGTCGCGAGGATTTATTTGTTTGTGTAGGTGCGAGGGACTCATGCGTGGCCTCCTACTGGATTGATACCTTGGTTCTGAAAAACAGAGGGAAATACTTACGCTACTTTGCTGCATCACCCTTTCCTGTTCAAGGGAAAACCAACACAAGTGGTCAAGAGGTAGCACCATCTTCGTGAAGATCGTCTTCGGGGCAGAGCATTGTGAGGTTCTTCCAGGACCGCTGACAGGCTTCATGAGCAACAAATGAGTTCTTGGTGGCCAAGTTACGGATGTGATTGACATCCACCAAGAGAGTCTGCATCTGACATTTTAGCCAGTCATGATGCTTATTCTGCTTCTGATGCAATGCCACAAGAAGCTCTCGGTCATTGAGTACAAGAGAACGCTTCTGAGGCCTTTAGGCAATTGTACTTGTAGTGGCTTCAGTGTTAGCAGGGTGTGGCACTCTCATGTTTCCTGCCAGAGGATAAGCAAGTGTTGTAGCGTTGGAAACAAGAATTCCTTTGATTGGTTGCGTGAAACTTTGATGTTTAGCATTCTAAAGCTGTTGGGGCTTCTTGCCAGGCTCAGGGTACATGGCTTCAATCGACAGATCAACCTCAGGAAAAATATGAGATGGTTGCGCGCTGAGGTCTGATAGTCAATGGTGGAATGAAGCTTAATCAAGTGCATCACCCATGGTGCATAGAACTTCAGACCAAACAGATAAATTCCAGATGCAGCAAGTTGTCTGATGAAGAAATATTGGGTGTTGAATTTGATGCCATTGATGATATAGAATACCAAAGTCTTCATGTCTCCTTCAAGCTTAGCCACGGAAGAATCTCCCTTGATCGTCCATAGAGTACGCCTCAGAATATGGTATACTGTGCGTGGCAAGTACTCGAGATCCTTCACAAAGAACTCCTTGGGGTATTCAACGTCTTGAGGCAATGCTTCATCATGCTAAGCATTTGGCTTATGTTTGGCTCAGGCCTTTGAAAAAAATGCTGTGTAGCTCATCTCTATGAAGCTGACAACCAAGTTCATATAACTCACCTAGAGTCGGTAGGCAAGTAAGCTCGATGATGTCTTGAGCTTTGGCTTCGTGATGTACATCACCTGTCATGCACTCAAGGATCCAAGTCTTCAGATCCCTGTTGTAGCCGCGGATATGGAGGGTGGCATAGAACTGCAGCAGTAGCTCTTCATTCCAGTGTTCTTTGTCAGTCACGAAAGGCAAAAGACCAACATCCCTAAAGCAGTCAAGAGCTTCTTCAAGACAAGGAAGCCCAACTATAGCTTCACAATCCAGACGCATGTGTGGAAAGATCCGCTCCTGGTTGTAGAGGATGCACGAGCAATAGCTTCGCTGCAGATAACTCCAGAATCTGTCGGAGGAGATCTTTAGCTTCGAATAAGGATTCTTGGCGCTGTCAAAGAAAGTATTGTGCTCTCTGAAGTTATGCACACTGAAAGAACCCTGTGTAGTTGCAACATTTGGAAGCCTGGGCTTGGGCTTCTGAACTTGAGGCCTCTGCTCCACATGGTAATCATATTGTGGTCTGGGAGCAGTGGGAGGAACCATAACTGGCCATCTGATAGTCACAAGCTGACCTTCACGATTGAGTGCATATTCCATGGTGTGAGGCCTTGGGGGAGGAACAGCGTCATACAAGATGATTGGCATCAAGGTGACTTTAGCATTCTCATGAGCTTCAGGCTCCACATTGTCTTCAGCCATGATAGAGTCATTGGCTTCAGTGGCGTTGTTGGTAGTAGCCTCAGGGTTTTCAACCTCCATCTATTCAAGGACTGGAGGGTCGGGCACAATCACATTCACCTTGAGAATGGCTGGATCATTTGCTAGGGGTGTGGCTTCTCGTTCTTCTTCTCTTTGTCTTCATAGGCCGATGTAGCCGAAATGTCTTCAGCAACTTTGACTTTGGACTTAGAGGCATTTGCAGTAGGGGTGGTGAGGGAGTCCTGGACTAAGCGGTCCTTGGGCGTCCGGCCTGTTATCCATGGGCTGGACTGATGGGCTGTGAAGACATGAAGGCCGAAGACTGCACCATGTCCGGATTGGACTCTACTTGGCGTGGAAGGCAAGCATGGCGACTGAAGATTCCTTCTTATGTAATCGACTCCATGTAAACCCTAGATCCCCTCAGTGTCTATATAAACCGAAGGGGATAGTCTGGAAAGGACACCACATATACTCATTACCATACCCACATAGGCTAGACTTCTAGGGTTTAGCCATTACGATCTCGTGGTAGATCAACTCTTGTAACACCCATATTCATCAATATGAAGCAAGCAGGACGTAGGGTTTTACCTCCATAGAGAGGGCCCGAACCTGGGTAAACATCGTGTCCCCCGTCTCCTGTTACCATCGATCCTAGACGCACAGTTCGGGACTCCCTACCCGAGATCCGCCGGTTTTGACACTGACATTGGTGCTTTCATTGAGAGTTCCACTGTGCCATCAGCAAAGGGCTCGATGGCCCCTTCGATCGTCAGTAATGACGTTGTCCAGGGAGAAACCTTCCTCCTTGGACATATCTTCATATTTGGTGGCTTCGTTCTACGAGCCAACTCGCTTGGCCATCTAGAGCAGATCGACAGCTACTCCCCTGGCCATCGGGTCAGATTTGGGAGCATGAATTACGCTGAGGACATCCATGGAGACTTGATCTTCGATGGATTCGAGACCGCGACAACCGCTCCCCCGATTCCGTGGCGCTGGAGCCACACGCGGATTCCACTTCGTACGATATCTGCATCAATGGAACCCCGCACTCACCTCCGATGTCGAGCTCCGAACCCTGCGAGCCTGTGTACGCCGAACTCTATCGGTTATCAATCATCAAGTTCAGCGCCGCAGATGTCTACCAACACTCGCCCATGGGCAACATACTAAATTTGCTAAAAAAACCTATCCCTAGTGGGTGACCCATCTCCAAACAATATTTGGTTCAAACTTACGGCAGACAACGGAGAATTTTTCTTCCCACCCGCCACCCACTTCATAGCCACTACTAAAGATGTAACCAACACACCCGATCCTCGAGCCGAAGACATCGACGGTATGGACGATGATGAGGGGCAAGGCCAGAGCTTACTACCCACTAGACACGGGACATGCACTTCCTGGTATGATGTGTGTATGATAGACACACCTTACGGCGCTCTCGACGATGAGAAGGAGAATCCGGTCGAGGATAAACTGCCTGGTACACAGCCCGGACACCGGCGCTCTGAGCCTCATCGCCCAAGAGAAGACACTGCCAGCACCAGAGAAGACGATACTCCGGACAGCGAAGACCCTATTGAGGTAGAATCCGAGCAGGAGGAACAGGAAGACGGGCAAGACAGCCCCGACGAACAGGCCACATGTGGGGACTCGGAGGATAGCAACTATCTTCCCCTCTCTGAGGAGGAGATCCTCGGCAACAAAGATTTTACCGCGCCAAAGGAACCTCTCGAGCAAGAGCGCTTTAAACGCCAGCTTATAACCACTTCAAGGAGCTTAAGAAAGAAGCAGCTGCAACTTCAAGCAAGCCAAGACTTGCTCAATGATAGATGGACCGAGGTCTTGGCTGCCGAAGAATACGGCCTTAGCAGCCCATACAAAGGCCACCCCAAGAGTAGGTGGCTCCCTCAATACGATGGCAGGGCGATGGAGCCCATACCACCATCGAATAATGCGGCAGTCGATCACAGTTCGGTCTAGATAAAGCAGTAGACCAAGCAGAGCACCATACCAACCCATCTGGCTTGGAGGGTAGAGCAGGACGCACAAGATCGATGGACAGATCATGAAGATATACCCTGACCGACGACAATGGTTACCTATCCAGACACTACAGAGCTGACCACGCCCGGTCTGAGCACCATAAACGGAGCCCGCTAGAGGTAATTCATAGTGTGGCCCAACATAGAGGAGCCGCACACCCCCTCTGCTTCACGGAAGAAGTAATGGAACACGAATTTCCAAACGGGTTTAAACACATTAACATCGAATGATACGATGGGACAACAAACCCCATGGTATGGATAGAAGATTACCTCCTCCATATTCACATGGACCGCGGAGATGACCTCCACGCCATTAAATACCTACCTCTCAAGCTTAAAGGGCCAGATTGGTACTGGCTAAACAGTTTGCCAGAAAATTCTACTGGCAACTAGGAAGATTTGGAAGACGCCTTTCGAGACAACTTCCAAGGAACATATGTCCGGCCATTATGCGTCGATGACTTAAGTCACATTGTCCAAGAGCCCGGCTAGTCAGCTAGGGAGCTCTGGACCAGGTTCTTAGTCAAAAAGAACCAAATTGTCGACTGTCTGAACGCAGAAGCCCTCGCGGCCTTCAAACATAGTGTCCGGGATGAATGGCTCGCGCGTCGCCTCAGCCAAGAAAGACCAAAATCCATGACAGCCCTCACCGCTCTAATGAACCGCTTCTTCATAGGAGAAGACAACTGGCTTACTCGTAAAAGCAACGATGCCAGCGGCCCGGGCACTCCCGAAATCCGAGATGGCAATGGCAAGCCACAACGAACCGAACATAATAACATACGAGACACAGAGGTGAATGCCGGATTTCACAATCTGAATCCCGGTTAACGGAAGAAGCCATTAAAGGCAAACCAGGATGGACCATCCACCCTTGATAGGATATTGGACCGACCTTGTCAGATTCACGGTCTCCCTGATAGGCCAGCTAATCATACCAACCGTAACTGTTGGGTCTTCAAGGGGAGGAGGCCACCTGGTGACAAAGATGACGGATTGGCTCGCCAGCAGAACACCAGGGGCCAGAAAAGTTCCCCTCCGATGTTCGACCACTCCCGGAATGCAAATAGAAGTTCGGCTCCCGCCACCCAACTACGATACTGGCGAAATTTGCACCACGCGCACATAACTACGCACTCAAGATACCATGGGCATCGACAGAAGCACAACACGGACAACCCGACAAGCATTCATGTAACGTTTTTATATGCTGTTCTCATTTTTTCTGTATCATGTTGAAAGAATAGGTGACCAACTGGAAATCATCTACAGTGGACTCTATCAGAGTTTGGATCCATACATTCACCTAAGGGGTTACTTCCGTTAATGATCCTCCTCGCTGAGGATGGGCTACACAGACGTGCGACAGGAGGTCCAAAATCACCGTTTGTAGACCACACTCTTTATTTCGAGCGTGTACTATGCCCATTTTCCTCTGATCCCGACCACAAGCATGTCAAATAACCAGGTCTGTGGTTTCTCTTTTTTTATATATATACATAAATTTATCATTGGCACGTCGGTCCATTCTTAGTAAGCCTCACCTGAGCCGAACTCTCATACCCTTTCAACAATAAAGTACGGCCTCAACGGCTGCTTCGCAGATTCACCCCGGCACACCCTGCCAGGGGCTCGACGTGGGAACGAATGACTTGCCAGTAAAAGTCCGAACAGATCTACAACGTACTTCGGCGTCGCAAGTTTGGCCTTATATGCACTAGCTCCGAATCATTGTCTTGGGTCAATAGTTGGGTTTCCTGGCACCTGTGTTTGCTACCCTACGTTCCGCTCTATCGGCTAGGGTAGTAAAGGAAGAACTACTGTGGTTATGCCCTGGCCTAGACCGGATGAGCACCTCAATAGAGAAAGCCGAAAACTGACTGTCATGATGCGGCGAGAGCTGGTCAACCACTTGACGACTTATTGGAATCTTTAGCGAATCTCCGTCTAATACGAGTGACCTTTTTTAGATCAGATATGCAAGGCACCACATGCCGCATACACACCAGGGGCTATGTCGTAGCCCCACCATAAAACTCCTATGGTTAAGTGAAAGTGTTAACGCCTTATAGTTTGATTGCCTGGTTCGCTGCATTATCACCTCCTTCATGGACCAAGACGTTTGATAAAGAGTGATTAGATGCTTTTCCGAACACCCCTGTACTTCCTACGAGGGGGCTGAAGCCGATGACTGGAAAACTTTCAGATTATTTTAAAACGGCCGCATAGGAGGAATTCAAGCTCTTTGAGCAAAACATAAATAGATTAACTATAAAGTTGTCTTCTACAATCATCATACACCTCACTCGAACATTATGTTCTTCGAGCATTGGCCCTCAATCAAGCGGGCGGCCTCCAGGACGTCTTCAAAATAATGCTCTAGTTTCGGATGGTCCTCTCCTTTGGGCGGACCCTTCGTCGCGACATCAATGGCCTTCATCTTCCCCAGAATGTCTTGACTCGGGCAATGGCCATCCGTGCACCTTCAATGCACACTGATCGCATCACAGCATCGATGCGCAGCACTGCATCGACAAGCTTCCGCACCAAACCGAAATAGCTATTCGGCGCAAGCTCTGTCGGCCATAGCCGGACTATGACATCCTTCATGGAAGCGCTAGATACCCTATGAAGTTCGGCCCATTGGGACATCTGTTCATTGAGCAGTAGCGGGCGCTTTGACACACCAAACTGTGACCAAAAAAGCTTCTCCGTTGCATATCCAGCTCGCGCTTGGTAATACCGTGCTGCATCGGAAGAACTCTTCGGCAAGTCCAAATACTCGTCCAGAGAACTCCACACTTGTTTCAGCTGAGCATAGTCCTGGTCACCGAACTTAGTCTGCAGCAGAAAAGGCTTTCCAGCCAATATCTCTTTCGCCTGCCGAACCTCCTCACGTAGTGCTCTGGACTCTGATCGCGCTTCTCTTGCCTGCTGTCGGGCCTTGTCCAATTCAGCCGTTAAGGCCTTATTCTCCTTCTCAAGAAATTCCCAGCGGCCAGTAGCATTCTCCAAAGCGAGTGTCATCATGGATATCTTCTCCTCACCCTGGCATCACGCAACTTGTTCGGCCTTCAGTTCAACCGATGCTCCTTCAACAGCAGCATCACTAAACTGGGCCCGCTCCTTGGCCCGGATTAGCTCCGCCCGAAGAGCCTCCATGACGGTAGCACCATCTGCATTCCATGCACATTTCATATAAAGCTATTTCCCGCGTCAAGCACACTGGTGTAAAGAATTCTCGAAATACATACCTTGCGAGTCGTCAAGATGCCTGTTGATCAACGCGACGTCATCCTCTGCAATATCCAGCTTTTGCTGCAGTTCGGCAACTTCCGTATCCCAGGCAGCCATAGGAGGGGAAGCAGCCTGTATTTCAAATTAAACCAAGGTTAATACCTGAGCATATCTCTTTGATCCTCCGATCACTTCCTTCAGAAGACAATCCGAGTCTCGGGGGCTACTGCATATACAACGGGTGCATTCTGTCAATGAAATTCAGTTGACAAAGCTACATCACAAACCTCAAAACCTCTTATAAGGCTCGTGAAAGCCTCGTTCAATCCACTCTTCGCGGATAGAACCCTTTGACCACCGTAACCATCAAGGAACGATGCTCTTCTAAAATGGACGCTCGTCGTAGCATGTCCGTCAACATTTCCGGTGCTCCTGGGTCTTCGAAAACCACTGCCGTAGTACGACATTCCAGTGAAGGAACCCGCTTTCTTGCCTCTAGAACCATATCCGGCTGTAAACCGGATGATTCGAGGACGCCAGTTTCAATCCCGGAACCTCGAGTGATGGAGGCTCCGCCTTTGGGTGCCCTTCGGGACGATACCTCGGTATCATCTCCTCTGTAGGGCGATGAGGCCGGAGGAGGCGTGTCACTCTCCATCATCTCCAGAAGAAGATCTCCCGAGGAGGAGGACGATTGAGAAACACCAGGCGTTAACCTGTGTGGATGAACATACAATCACTTCACTAGTGGGAAAAGAATGAGGTACGTTTAAAGTGCCCCAGCTTCACTTACGGTTTGCCTCGAGGTTCGTCCTCATCATCAACCTCTACGGCAACCTCACTCGCCCGGCCCAAGCCGCTCGACGATGGTGCTTTTTGTCTATTGGAAGGCTTCCCCTCCTGATCTTCGGAAGCAGCCCTTTTCTTGCCATGGAGGACCCCCTCTGCACCCTTGCCCATGGGAAAAATGATTTCGGTTTCCCTGAACGAAGCCACTTGGTACGGTGCTGGAATCAGTATTCTCGTCAGCAGGGCGGTCGCAGGGTCTTCGGGAAGAGGCGCCGGACACCAGATTAGCACTGCTTTGTTTATCCAGTCCTGAACAGGGACGGGTTGTTCAATATCTTGTTAAATGATGCTCGAATGGAAGGTGCTCGAGTACTTACCAAAGTAGCAGGACGATTGCAGTCGAGGCCAATGTCTTTGGTAGTGTCCGGCCATTACCGTCGTTCCCCAAAATACAATTTCCTCATTCCTTCGTGTGTAGTGCCGAAGAAGTGCTGTAGGGTCTGCCGCCCTTATGGGTTAAACTCCCACATACGAAGAGGCCTCCGCTGACATGGCAGGATCCGGCGGACCAGCATTACCAGAACAACGTTCACAAGATCGATGCCCTTCTTGGTAAGGCTTCAGATGCGACTTTGCAGAGTTTGCGCTTCATCGACGGATCCCCAATCCAATCCCTTATTGACCCATGAAGCGAGTTGAGTTGGAGGGCTGGGTCAGAACGCAGGTGTGGCCGCCCACTTGGGGCCCCGCGGCTCGTTGATATAAAACCACCCCTACTGCCATAAGTCGGAAGATTCGGCGAAAGATCCTTCGGGCCAAACCGCACCGGCCAGCTTGCCTATTATCACGCTGCCGCACTCTGCCAGCTCCTTCTCTGCCACCTGCGACCTCACATCAAAGGTCTTCAACCACAAACCGAAGTGCGTAGGAGTCCGGAGTATGGCCTCACACGTGAAGATAAATGTTGAGATGAGGAGAACATAGTCTGGGGCCAGATCGTGAAAATCTAGCCCATAGTAGAACATGAGCGCCCAGACAAAGGGGTTAAGCGCGAACCCTAGCCCGTGAAGGAAGTGGGATACAAATAATACCCTCTCGCCAGATCTGGGGGTTGGTATGACTTGCCCTTGTGCCGGAAGCCGATGAAAGATTTCCGGGGTCAGATACCTCACTATGCAGAGCTTTGCAATATCCTCCTCTATGACAGAATAAGCCACCCGCCGGCCCTAACGGTTGGATCCAGACATGACTAAGGCTGGTGGCGATTGGAACCCGAGGGTTGGAACTTGGAGTGGCCAGCTTTGAGGATTGAGCGAGCGCAAGTGAAGAAGGCGAGACTGGATCTCTATATAAAGGCCCCGAATACCGAGCGTTTCCCCCTGGGTCTCTAAACTTACCTGTCACCAAGGAGTTGTACCCAGGGGACGGTTGGGTTACCAACGCCTGCATTAATGAAAATCCCATAAATAAAGGACACGATCTCTGCCTTGACGAGACATGCCAGTAAAATAGCACCCCGAGACATGGGGCGGCTCGCTAGCCGACGGTTGGAAATAGCAACCGGGCAGGCGTGATATGATGTCATGAACAGTTATCAACAAGTTTGGCTCGTGGGGTATTATGTCCTGTACCATTATATACACAGGTCCAGATATACTTACTTCGTCCGAAGACTATTCTGGAGTTCAGAAGGAGGGAACCCGCCTTGCAATGCCGAAGACAAATCTGCACGCCGGACTCCTCGTCATTGAAGCCAGGTTCAGGGGCTACTGAGGGAGTCCTGGACTAAGGGGTCCTCGGGCATCCAGCCTATTATCCATGGGCCGTACTGATGGGTTGTGAAGATATGAAGGCCGAAGATTGTACCGTGTCCTGATTGGACTGTACTTGGCGTGGAAGGCAAACATGGCAACTAAAGATTCCTTCTTATGTAACCGACTCCATGTAAACCCTAGATCCCCTTGGTGTCTATATAAACCGAAGGGGATAGTCCAGAAAGGACACCACATATACTCATTACCATACCTGCATAGGCTAGACTTCTAGGGTTTAACCATTACGATCTCGTGGTAGATTAACTCTTGTAACACCCAAGCAGGACGTAGGGTTTTACATCCATAGAGAGGGCCCAAACCTGGGTAAACATCGTGTCCCCTGTCTCCTGTTACCATCAATCCTAGACGCATAGTTCGGGACCCCCTACCCGAGATCCGCCGGTTTTGACACTGACAGGTGTCTTTAGGAAACACTTGACGTGCGACTGAGCTTTGTTGCACTTCCCCTTCTGGAATGCTCGACACGGTGACCTGTGGCCTGGGGCCTTTGCGAAGCCTACGAAATACTGGCGACGCCTTTGGTGACGGAGTGGTCTGTACCATGTAGTTGTCGTCGTCAAGCACCGGAGTGGTGAGTTGAGGTGGTTATCGGCATTCTTGGAACGGGGGTCCCAGACTTGCCTGCCTGCGGCCCACAGCATGGCTGGACCAGCGGTACTATATGGCCCATCTTCACCAGCAAACACTCAAGACCCTCGCAAGGGTCCAAGACTCACGAGGCGGACGGTGCAAGACCTCCTCAGGGGCGGCCTCACGAGTCTGGCTCGCGAGGGGCGGAGAGATCAAGGAAAAGGACACCTCACAAGGTTTGTGTGAAGCAAGCCATGACGACTGGAGCCAGGCGGGCGCCAGCGCGCGCAGTGTCCTCATTTCCTCTTTGGTGCTAAAGGGGCAAGCGCAGGCGAGGAGTCCCGAGGCATCAGGTAAAGGTTTCCATATCGGTGCAACAAGACCAAGACTAGTAGGACAGCAGGACAGAGGTCACCGTGGAGGCCAAGATGGCGTCATCACCAGAGCCTTTGGCAGGTGAAGACTACTTTTGTCAGGATGGATTGTACTAGCTGTCCCCACTCAAATTGGCCGTTGTGGGATCCCTTCCCGCCTAATGTTTGGGGAGAGGACCCAGCCTCTGTATATATAGGACTAGCCACCACCGTGGAGGGGGAGCTCAACTGGGACTGGATCCATTCCACCAAGCCACCACACTCACCAAGCACAAGAGAACCTCTCCTCAGGAGGCTGTTCTTCCCTTGTAACTATTCATCCTCAACCCAAGAGGCAATCCACCACACCACATTGGAGTAGGGTATTACACCACATCAGTGGCCCAAACCACTATAACTCTTGTGTCCCTTGTTCTTTGGGTTGGTCGAGCTAGGCCGTGAAATCATGATGTGTGCGAGATAGAGAGGGGGAGAGATCTTCGTCCCCACCCCAATGTTCAAACCTCAAGGGTTTTCCCAGAACCTGAAATTTGACATTTGGCGCGCCAGGTAGGGGTGCGTCGGAGCTTCTCTTCTATCAGTTGATCCTCCGACACTCTGTGTTTCCGATGTCCGGCTACTCGAGGACCAACGCTGATTGCTGGGCAGCTTGGCCGGCCCGGGCGGCGCCGTTTGCCCAAGAAGACCTCAACCCTGCGCCCAGGAGGTATGCGCACCGCCAAACGCTGTGGAGCACGGGCAGTGCTATCAAACGCCATCCACCCTCACTCCATGACAAGCGTGGGAGGCCGCAAGGGCCTCAAGCCACGCTGTGGCCACGGCGCCGCACACCCGACGGGAACAAGCAAACATGAGGGCCGCGCTCACGGTGGCTCGGGAGTTGCTGCGATGTCGGCTGATGGAGAGCAGCCGGGATGCATTGCTGGAGCGTGTCGCCGAGCTACTGGACGCCGCGGCCTCAGGAGCACCACCCTTCTCATCCCTTCTTATGCCTTAGGCCAAGTCCAGATCGCATGGAGGGCCTCGCCGCGCCCGCGTACCCCAGGTGCGCCAGGAGGCTTCATCGACACCGACGCGACCAACAGCACCGGACGCCCAATTGCACCCGCGCCACCTCCGATGGGCACGGGCACGAGCGTTGCTACCCGCGGCCCCAGACAAGTTCCGACCTACCATCCTTAGGGCGGCGCCCTGGGCCTAGCAACGTGGAGCGTGGGGCACTTCGGTGAGGTCTTCGGGGCAACGGCCTCGGAGGCCTACGTGCCCCACATGATGGACTAGGAGTATGCGCTGGAAGACAACCCTGGCTCGTTCCTCGAGACAGGCTGGGTGGAGGCGCTGAAAGCTGAGGCCTTCTAGGAGCCCTCTGGCAGCCTCACTAACCATGCCGATGACAACAGCTACATGGTACCACTAATCTCTCAGGATCAAGCTTACGCTAACCATGGGTCGTAGGAGGATCATGTCACAACGGTGGAGGACCTTCCTGGTCTTCAATTTCTTCTTGAGGGAGCATCATTAGAAGTTTCCTTGTGCTTCCTCTTCCTTGCTTCGGCTTCAGCCTGTCGTGTCATCTTCATTTCTGAAGCTACTGCGGGCACCTTTGGCTTCGAGCTAGTCATACAGGTAGGGAAGACAATGCAAGGACCTTCCTTTCTTTGAGCTTTGGATTGGGCCACAGCAGACTTCTTCTTTTGTTTGGCAGCCATCCTGGGGTCGATTCCAGGACGCCAAGAGCCTTTCGCTTTTCAGCTTCATTGTGGGCATGGACACATTTCTTTGCATAGTACTTCATGCGCTCGGGTGAGCCTTTGGCTTCTTGATGCTTCTTGTGGAATCCTGCCTTGAGGTCATGCAACATCTTCTTGAAGATTTGCAAATCTTCCACACTGAGCTTGGTCATGTGCTCCTTGAAATGCGCCTTCTCGATTGATCTTGTTCTTGAGCTCGACGATTTTCTGAGCCAAAGCGAATTCATTAGCAATGGCTCCGTGAAACATGACGTTTATGTCCACAGGCACCTGAGGGTCATGAATACTAATGCTCTGGTCGTCAAACCACTCATCGATGAAGTTGTTCAATATGTCAACATCAAAGAGGGGCAGATCATTGAAGATCGGCCTCTTGCTTGCTCTCGATTAGCATATCAAGAGTTTCAACACCAATATCTTCATCACTTGATAGATCAATGGTGTCTTCCTCATTCCACAGAACGACAGCAAGAGTCAAGCCATGCCTAGAAATCTTCTTGGGATTCTTGGTCTTCTTGGTCCTCTTGGATACGCGAGATAGGTCTTCATACTGCACACTGGGTTCAGGAGGTGCACTGGCCAATGGCTTCACAGTTGAAGTGGTTGGTGCAGCAGAGGGCTTTCAATCCTTTGATTTCTTCTTCTCCTTTGGTGGTGCTGGCGCTTCTTTAGATTTAGCGTCATGAGTACATTGATCCACGGTGGCCCTCTGAACTACAACGTGGGAGATGAGCCCATCGAAGCCAGTGAAGGGCCCGATGATGTTGGGATTTGCATCATGAGTGCTATCTGGCCTTGGAGCAGACGGACCAGGGTTGAAGTTGAGTCCAAGTTCCTTTCTGTTATTTACAGCTGACTGCTTTGCAAGTTTATAGTTGTGCTTGAAGAGATTGTCTTCACGACACCATAGCAAAGATGATCGCTCGGCATTTGCAGGTTGCGGTCCTCGGACCATGCAAGGATAGAAGCCTTGGGAAATAGCTTTAGGCTTCGACTTTAGCTGTAGATTCTTGTATAGAATATTGCCCCATGGGGGCTTGATTGCAATCTTCTCAACATATTCGGTAGTGACGAAGTTGTCTTGAACCACTATTCTGCCCAATATCTTCGAATCCATTGGATTCGGCTCTTGCGCTGATTGTAGTTCTCCTCTAGATCTGTTTTGTATAGTTCATACAGATCCGGAGGTAGATCTAGAGTTTTATTGCCTCGGCGCGGCCTGCCACCTTTCCTAGCAGACTTCTCTATGGCCATGATATTCAAGCAGATAGGCTTCAGAACAGTGAAAGGCTTCCGTATACTGGTCAGATAAGAACTGGCTTCAAGGGAGTGAATGTGATGTTGTAAGAACTCTGCAAATGAATGCAGACTATGAGAACCAATGGATTCTCCCACTGACATGTACCTACGACAGCATTAAAGGTGCGAGGGAAGGGCAAGAGGTCATATGCATTCTCAGAAGATTTTGAAGATAAATCAGTTTGAAGACATTGACCTCATAGAGCGAAGACATTCACTTATTTGAAGAGAGTTGGTTCCAGATTTGTACGAATCCATGAATAAGTACAAGTGAGGAATCTAGCTAGTTATGAAGCATAAGTGAATATCCTTTGCATGGTATGTGATGCAGACAGAGACGGGTCCAGATTTGGAAGTATAGAAACCACTTTTGGTTGAAGTGGATGGATTTGACGGATCAAAAGGCAGTAAAAAGTGAGATTTACATTACCGCTGTCGAACTGCTAGACGATGCAGAGAAAGAAGCCGAGCAGTTCAATCTACCGCGCCCTAACTTGGCAGCGGAAGACACCTACGTGGCGGCCGGGAGGATGAGGTCCACGGCCGGCGTGAGGACGGCGTTGAAGAAGTCGCGATAGCTAAGCGCTTCGTCTCCGGTGTCGACGCGAGCTAGCGGAGGCGCTAGGGTTTGAGCAAGGTTGCGAGGTGGAAGAAGAGATAATGACTGCAAGGGGTGAGTATTTATAAGGTGGAGGGCTGCCCAGCGCAATTACGCAGGTGCCTCGGGTGGTTCACATCTGATGGACACGTGGCATGCATGCAACTCATTGAAAGTTGTTCCATGTTCCCACGCACGCCTGGTTTGTCGGGTGGTTGTTCCAACTTCTCCAGGTTTCAGGCAAAAGAGATATTTCATTGAAAGTAGTCTTAAATGTGTGTCTGTGTATCTTCAGCTGACAAGGGTGCAGTGAAAACGTTCGACAAGTTTCAATAGAACGCATATGACTTGGATAGATATAGTTTAAGGAAGAAGCACATAAGGGGTTACGGTCTGATCAGATTCACTTTGTTCAAAAAAATGACAAGTTCGAAGACATAGCTATAAGTGAATGTTGTATAGGACACAACACCATATGTATGTATATTTATCAAAAAACTAAATCAACATTGCGAAGATAAACTATGAAGACAAATCACTATTGAAGACAAGCCAATTGTGAAGATAATGCAATCATGACGCCAAAATAAAATCTCCGAGAAAGTTTGGTGGTGGCATTACCCACCGTATAGGAAGTATTAGACCCAGACATCACGCACAATTATTGTGGCGCTCCGAAGTCAAATTCTGCGTTAATGTATTCACACTTAGAGTGTATGTCTTCATTGATTGAAGATATATGGTACTTTGTCTGTTGCACATCTAAGTCATCAACATGCATAAGCGTTAGGATGTGTGTCCAATCATATGACATATGAGGATTCTAAGATATTTAGCTCCCACCGCAACATGCAAAACCTTTTCTCATCCAAGGGCTTTGTGAAGATATCTGCCAATTGCTCTTCAGTGTTGACGTGAATGATATCAATATCTTCCTTCATGACATGATCTCTGAGAAAGTGATGACGGATTTGAATGTGCTTTGTCTTCGAGTGATGAACTGGGTTGTTGGCAATTTTGATGGCGCTTTCATTGTCGCAGTAGACTGGCACATGCTTCAGGTGGATGCCATAGTCCTTGAGAGTTTGCTTCATCCATAGAAGCTGAGAGCAGCAAGATCCAGCAGCAATGTATTCAGATTCAGTAGTGGCGAGAGATACACAGTTCTGCTTCTTTGAAGACCAACAGACAAGAGATCGTCCAAGAAAGTGACATATTCCTGATGTGGACTTGCGATCAACGTTGTCACCAGCATAGTTAGCATCTGAGAATCAAACTAGATCAAACTCTGAGCCCTTTGGATACCATAATCCTAGTTTTGGGGTGTAAGCCAAATATCGAAGAATTCGCTTCACAGCTAAGTGATGTGATTCCTTTGGTGCCGCTTGAAATCGGGCACACATGCAAATGCCAAGCATTATATCTGGCCTAGATGCACATAAATAGAGTAAAGAACCAATCATGGAGCGGTATAACTTTTGATCGAACTCTTTACCATTGTCGTCGGGACCCAGATGACTTTTGGTTGGCATTGGCGTCGTGTACCCTTCCAGTCTTGCATTCCAAACTTCTTGAGGCAGTCTTTGAGATATTTTTCTTGTGAAATGAAGATGCCATTACTTTGCTGACGGATTTGAAGACCAAGGAAGAACTTCAGCTCACCCTTCATTGACATCTAATATTGCCCTTGCATCATATGCCCAAATTCATCACTGTACATCTTGTCCGTGCAGCCGAAGATAATGTCGTCCACATAGATTTGGCATACAAACAGTTCACCATCACATGTCTTTGTGGATTGTGTGGGATCTAGGGAACTAGGTTTGAAGCCTCTGCTCTTTAAGAAGTCTTTGAGTGTGTCATACCAAGCTCGAGGTGCTTGTTTGAGGCCATATAGTGCCTTGTTGAGCTTGTATACATTGTCAGGACGCTTTGGGTCTTCAAAGCCAGGTGGTTGAGCAACATACACATCTTCAATTTTGCCGTTTAGAAAGGCACTCTTTACGTCCATTTGGTATATAAGAATGTTGTTGTGGTTGTCATAGGCTAGCAGGATACGAATGGTTTCAAGCCTAGCCACAGGAGCAAATGTTTCATCGAAGTCAATCCCTTCCACTTGCGTGTAACCTTGAGCAATGAGACAAGCCTTGTTTGTGACGGCTTGACCTTGCTCATCTTGTTTGTTGCGATAGATCCATTTGATGCCAATGATATTGTGCTTGCGAGGATCAAGACCCTTAACTAGCTCCCAAACATTGTTCATCTCGAACTATTGAAGCTCTTCTTGCGTAGCTTGAATCCATTCAGGTTCTTGGAAGGCTTCATCAACTTTCTTGGGTTCAGATATAGAGACAAATGCAAAGTGCCCACAGAAATTTTCTAGATGTATTGCTGTTGAACGAGTGAGTGGACTAGGTGCATGGATGCAATCAATTATGTTCTCAATCTGTACTTCATATGCAACACGAGGATGAACAGGACAAAGATTTTACCCTTGCTGATCATTGTCTTTATCTTCAGCATGGGCTTCAGGCTAAGCATTGTCTTCAGGTTGATTAGGTATAGAAATGATGATTTCCACTTCATCCTGAGCCTCTGAAGGTATGATTTATCCAGTACCCATAAGCTTGATAGATTCACTTGGTGCAGCTTCATCTAGCACATTTGGTAGGTGCTCTCTTTGCGAGCCATTAGTCTCATCGAACTGCACATCCATAGTTTCAACCACTTTATAGTGAAGGATGTTGAAGACTATGCAGGAGTGTGGATCCTTTCCGTAGCCAAGAATAAAACCTTCATGTGCTTTTGGTGCAAATTTTGAAGTGTGATGTGGATCTTTGATCCAGCACGTAGCACCAAATACTCTGAAGTAGCTGACATTTGGCTTCTTACCAGTCAGGAGCTTATATGATGTCTTCTTTAGAAGTTTGTGAATATAAACATGGGTGATGATGTGGCATGCAGTGTGAATGTCTTCAGGCCAGAATTTCCCTGGTGTCTTGTACTTGTCAAGCATTGTCCGTGCCATCTCAATGAGGGTTCTGTTCTTGCACTCCATGATGCCATTTTGCTGAGGTGTGTATGGAGCTGAGAACTCATGTGTGATGCCTAATGTATCAAGATAAGTGTCTAGGCTGGTGTAATTCAAATTATGTGCTATTGTCACTTCTGATGTGCTTGATCTTGATGCCATAGTTGGTCGTGGCACGATTGGCGAATCGTTTGAAGACAACCTGCACTTCATTCTTGTAGAGAATTATGTGCACCCATGTATATCTTGAGTAATCATCACCAATGATGAAGCCATAGAGGAAAGCACTAGTAGTGAGGGTAGAGTAGTGAGTAGGGCCAAATAAGTCCATGTGTAGCAGCTCGAAGGGATGTGTCTTCGTCATGATTATCTTTGAGGGATGTTTGGCCCTAGTCATCTTTCCAGATTCGCAGGCACCGCATATATGTTCCTTCTTGAACTTGATGCCCTCGATGAGTATGACATGCTTGTTCTTCGCGAGAGTGTGAAAGTTACTCATGCTAGCATGCCCTAGCCTCCGATGCCACAGCTAGCACTCTGAAGCTTTTGCTAGAAGACATACGACCAGCTGTGGTCCTTCGGAGAAATCTACCATATACAGATCGCCCTTTCGATATCTTTCGATACTAGAGATTTGTCAAATTCCATAAGCACAAGGTAATGGTATTTTCCAAATATCACAATCATGATCAGGTCACAAAGCATTGAGACATACTTTTAGTTGAAACCAAGGGATTCAACAAGCATGACTTTATCCATGTGTTGATCCGTTGAGATTGCAACTCTACCTAGGCCCAATACTTTGCTTTTACCAGTGTCAGCAAATGTGATGTGACTCTTGTTAGATGGACATAGGGTTGAATCCATAAGAAGACTTTGATCAACACTCATGTGGTTAGTGCATCCACTGTCCATGATCAACTTTGAAGCTTTCAGTGTCATACCCTATAGTGCAGTTGGGGGATAGACTTCACCAAGAGAAGTGTGAAGCATAAACATTTGACGTACAATCATATTATGAAAGTTCAGATCCTGGTTAGGGTAGATAGGATGTTTATCAAGAAATCCCGGGATGAAATATATAGTAAGGCCATTCGGACATTTTATCTTGCATCCCACAAGATGTTTTAGGTCCCCAAGATAAACATCAGATGCTTTTGATTTTTGGCTGGAGACCATTTCCTGCAAAAGAGAGATAATTTTTCTTAACCACCCACATCTTAAGGGTTGGCTTAGAAGCAATGAGTCTAAGTGCATCATCTGAGAATTTAGGCTTTGGAGCCCTAGCAAATAGCCTTGCAGGAGGTGAATAATACTCATAAGAATAATCAGAATAGTTCTTGGTCTTATGAACATAGCGGTTTGATGAAACACACTCATATTCATACGTCCGAGTATGGTTTCCCTGCAAAACATTGGCGTTAGGGTGACTCTGATGAGTCCACTTTCTATATGAAGCCTTTCGACCATATGAAGCCTTTGGCCTAGGGTTTGTCTTCTTCCCAGGTGGGGTCATGATGACATTCACAAGAAGCTTCTCAAGACAACTTTTGGGCACCCAGATGTTCTTCAGAGGTGGCCCATTCCTGCAGTACTTGTGCTAACCCAATAATCATTGATGAAGCCTTTGGTATAGGGTTTGTCTTCTTCAGAGGTACCAATATACCTGGCAAACACTTGACCATTACGGTTCTTAAACAGTTTATAGTTTGCATCAAAGGATTCATCAATGATTATCGGGTTAGCACAAGTGAAGCCAGATAAGGTAGATGGATCTACTGGAGGTCCATTTGCAGCAACACATGTGGTTGTGAGGTACTACTCAGGCTTCCAGTATGAGCCATCAACATTCATATTCCTCTCGAACCCAACACCCTCTTTCCTAGGGTTTTGGTTCAGAATCAATTTGTTGAGGACATCACAAAGAGTCCGATGCCCTTTGAGGCTTTTGTACATACCTGTTTCAAGCAATGTCTTCAACCTAGCATTCTCATTAGCAATAGTACTGGTAACCTCAGAAGAGGGGTTAGTTTCCACATCAGCAGTTGAAGACATAGCAATAGTATTAGTAGAACATTCAGCAACACAGACAGCATTATCATGATAAAGACATTTCAAACATGGTGGCTCAAAGTCTTCTTGAGCGGTACTGATCTGTTGAGCGAGAAGTGAATCATTCTATTTTTGAAGATCTTCATGAGATGCTCTTAGGTTCTCAAGTTCTTGCTTCCTTTGAAGATAACCATAGGAAAGCTTCTCATGAGTAGCTAATTGTGTTTCATGACTACTTTCAAGTTCTTCGTACTTAACATGAAGATTTTAAATGTCTCCAATTAAAGACTGAGTTCGAGTCATTTCCACGTCCAACAGGTCATCGCTTTTTTCTAGCAACTTTTGAATGTGTTCCATAGTATTTTGTTGTTCTGTTGCAATTTTAGCAAGTGTTTTGTAGCTAGGTTTTGATTCATATTAAGAGTCATCGCATGAGTTTACATTGACAGCACGTGCCATGAAGTAGTTGGTAGGAGCTGAGTCATCCTCATCATCAGCATCAGCGTTGGTGACAATGTCATTGTCTTCAGTGTTGAAGATGGACTTGGCGACATATGCTGACGCTAGAGGTAGGCTTGCCACGCCAGAATCTGACTAATCCTCCGACTCCACCTACGCCTCCTCAGAAGCGGACTCCTCCTTTGAATCCATTTCCTTGCCAACAAACGCATGAGCCGTGCTTGATGATCTCTTCTTGTGTGATGAATGCTTTGATGGAGACTTTGAAGAAGACTTTGAGGATTTCTTCTTCTTCTTGTCATCAGAATCATATTCTTTGATCTTCTTCTTCTTGGTCTCATTGTCCCATTGAGACCACTCAAAGATGTAGTGACCAGGTTTCTTGTATTTGTGGCATGTTCTATTCTTATACTCATGAGTGGAAGCTTCATCATTACTTGAGCTAGATCTTGAAGACTTTTTGAAGCCTTTCTTCTTGGAGAACTTCTGGAACTTCTTCATGAGTATAGCTAGCTCCCTTCAATGTTTTCAGGATCCCCAGAATTGTAGTCAGATTCTTCTTCAGATGAGGACACAACCTTTGCCTTCAAAGCCCGGGTTTGGCCATAGTTGGGGCCATAGATGTCTCTCTTCTGAGATAGCTGTAACTCATGTGTATTGAGCCCCTCAAGTATGTCAGACGGATCGAGAGTCTTGAAGTCAGGATATTCTTGAATCATCAGGGCCAGGGTGTCAAATGAGCTGTCAAGTGATCTCATAAGCTTCTTGACGATTTTGTGCTTGTTGATCTTAGTGGCGCCAAGCGCGTGAAGCTCATTTGTGATATGAGTGAGGTGATCAAACGTGAGCTGGATATTCTCATTGTCGTTTCTCTTGAAGTGGTTGAAGAGGTTGCGGAGAACATCAATCCTTGAGTCTCTCTGAGTTGAATGCCTTCGTTGACCTTGGAGACCCAATCCCAGACTAGCTTCGTAGTTTCCAGTGCACTAACACGACCATGTTGTCCTTTGTTCAGATGAAAACAAATGATGTTCTTGGTAGCCGAATCCAGTTGAATGAACCTCTTGACATCAGCAGCGGTGACACCTTCACCGACATTGGGAACGCCATTGTTGACGACATACCAGAGGTCGACGTTAATGGCTTCTAGATGCATGCGCATCTCTTTCTTCTAGTAGGGGTAATCAGTGCCATCGAAGATATGGCACGCAGCAGAGACCTTGATTATCCCTGTAGTCAACATAGCTAAAACTGCAGGTGGCTAAACTGGATCACCCAGAACAAGGGAGCACCTTGCTCTGAAACCAATTAAAAGTGCTAGTTATCGACTAGAGGGGGGTGAATAGGCGATTTTTACGAAGGTCTTAAAAACACGACATCTTTGAAGACAAATAGTAGAAATGAACCTATCGATATGCAGCGGAAGGTAGACTACACTAGATAGGCCATAGTCAATTAAGCAATGAAGTGAAATGTAACACCCTCGATGCGACTATATCTCCCACGTGTCGAGGCACGACTTAGAGGCATAATCGCATTGAAGGCATATGTCGCAAGTAAGGCAATCTTCACAACATCCCATGTAATGTAAATGATAAAAGGGGAGATAACATAGTTGGCTTACACTCGCCACGTCAATCAAGTACATAAATAACATTACATCATCCAAACACTCATGGCCCAACTACGACGCTAAAATAAAAGATAACCCAACAAGCGACACGGTCCCGATCACCCCCTTCTGGGCACCACTACTGATCATCAGGAAAAGAAACATAGTATCGTTGAGAGTCTTCGTTGAACTCCCACTTGAGCTCAAGCGCATCACCTGGAGCGGAATCATCAGGCCCTGCATCTGGTGTAATAGTAATCTGTGAGCCACAGGGACTCAGCAATCTCGGACCCTCGCGATCAAGACTATTTAAGCTTATAGGTAAGGCAAGGTAAAATATGTGGAGCTGCAGCAAGCGACTAGCAAATATGGTGGCTATCCTGTTCGCAAAAGAGAGCGAGAAGAGGAGGCAAAGCGCGAGCGAGAAACTAGAGAGCAACCTGCGCAAACATAACTCCAACACCGTGTCCACTTCCCGGATTCTGCCAAGAAGAGTCCATCACGGTAACACACTCAGTTGATTCATTTTAATTAAGTTAAGGTTCAAGTTATCTACAACCGGACATTAACAAATTCCCATCTGCCCATAACCGCGAGCACGGCTTTCAAAAGTTCAAATCCCTGCAGGGGAGTCCCATCTTAGCCCATGACAAGCTCTCACGGTCAACGAAGGAATAGACCTCCTCCCAAGACATTCCGATCATACTCGGCATCCCGGTTCTACAAGACAACTTCGACAATGGTAAAACAAGTCCAGCAACACCACCCGCTGTGCCGACAAATCCCGATAGGAGCTGCACATATCTCGTTCTCAGGGCACACCGGATAATCTAAGTGTACGGGAGCCAACGTAACCCAACTTGCCAAGGGACGGCCCCGCACGGTGCTCTAGGTTGGACCAACACTTAGAGGAGCACTGGCCCAGGGTGTTTAAAATAAGATGACCCTTGAGTCCGCGAAACCCAAGGGAAAAGGCTAGGTGGCAAATGGTAAAACCATGGTTGGGCATTGCTGGAGGAGCTTTATTCAAGGCGGACTGTCAAGGGGTTCCCATTATAACCCAACCGCGTAAGGAACGCAAAATCCGGGAACATAACACCGATATGACGGAAACAAGGGTGGCAAGAGTGGAACAAAACACTAGGCGAGAGGCCGAGCCTTCCACCCTTTAACAAGTATATAGGTGCATTAAGATAACAAGATAATGTAATGATATCCCAACAAGTAAATAAATGTTCCAACAAGGAACGGCCTCCAATCTTCACCTGCAACTAGCAACGCTATAAGAGGGGCTGAGAAAAGCGGTAACATAGCCAATCAACGGTTTGCTAGGACAAGGTGGGTTAGAGGTTTGACATGGCAATTTGGGAGGCTTGAAAGCAAGTGGTAGGCATCGTAGCATTGGCATAGCAAAAGAGCGAGCACACTAGCATAGCAAAGATAGTAGTGATTTCGAGGGTATGATCATCTTGCCTACACAGTTGTCAGAGTTGACTGGATCCTTGAAAGCAAACTCAACGGGCTCCTCGTTAGCGAACTCGTCTCCCGGCTCTACCCAAACAAGACAAACAAGCAACAAGGACACAATCAACCACGTGCAAGTTGATGCAAAGATGATATGCTATGCCGGATGCGATGCGCGATGCATATGCAAGATGTGACAAGGAATGCATGAACCTGACCTCAACATGGAAATCCAAGCGTGCCACTGGAAATATGATATGAAATGCCTTGAAAATGATATAAAGAACGCCAGAATCGGAGTTAAGGTTTGGAAATGGCAAGCAATTTAAATATGACACTGGTCTGAGATTTACAGCAAGTAGCCATCTAAATGCAACGAGATGAACGAGCTACAGCACTCAAACATGACAAAAAAATACATGGCAGGGATCCATTCAAGATGCTTAACAAAAGTCTAGCACTGAGCTACGGCCAATTCATCCATTAACAGGCTCAAACAAGCATGGCAAAAATGCATATGGCAAACAGATCTCAGACTTAGTGAAATTAACACTTGTCTGGAATTTCAGATCAGATAGCACTCTTCGGAGCAACAAAACTACATGCTACAGGACCTGAACATGGCAAAGTAAAGCATGCCATGGAGCTACGCAAAGAGCTTAACAAAAGTCCCTTAGTGACCTTGAGCCAAAAGGGGTCAGAAAATACATTTGCAAGCATGTGAACATAGCAAAAACATAATCAGTTTTCAGACTTTGTGAAAACTGGAGCATGCTGAAACATATATCAAGTAGGCATGTTTACGAGCTCGATGCACTCACTATGGTGCAAGTCATGATAAGATAAGCATACATCCATCAAGAATACACAAAATGCAAGCTAAACATGCCAAGAACAATAGCATAGCATGCACGGATAAACTACAACTTCATCGGCAAAATAGCATAGCAAAAGTAGAGCTCGATTGACTCAAGCTAGGGTGCTCCATAATTGCAAACAAAGACATGGATAGATAGAGCACTACAAGATTAACAAAACATCCTTACTGGTCATCCTCAAAAGAGGCACGGATCACTAGGAAACAACATGAACATAAGGCATCATGAGATAAACAGCTCAAGTACTTAGTGGAAATGCTAAGTCCCTGAAATCAGAATTACCAAGTGCCTCACTTGGCAAGCTTGTGCTAGTCACCACACACATCACAAAAATACATGGGTTGCACCTCTAGAAAGATGGCAAAACCCTTAAAAAACATATGTAGAGCATCAGGGCATATCATGCACACAATAATCATGGCAAAAATGACAAAATCCTAAATGGAGTAGCAGATCTGACAAATATCTCAAGTAGCCCTCTTCTAACAGCATTTCAGGCCTCAACATGAACTCAAATGAAAATGATGCAATGGAATGAAATGATGCAATATCGGAGCTACGGATGCAAAGTTACGAGGCTATGAACATGAGCAAAAAATTAGGGACTTAGGGAAAAAACGGGGACAACCGTAATATTTTCAGATCTGGATCGGGGGCACGCGGATCGAGGTTCGACGTCGTCCTCGCCGAAGTTCTTGCCGGACTTGAGGAGCTTGCCGGCGCGAGGAGGCGAGGCGGTGGTTGGAGGAGGTCGCCGGACGGCGGCGCGGCGGCGCGCACCGGGCGTCGGGGCGGCGAGCGCCGGGCGGCGGGGCGGAGCGGTGGCGCGGTGGTGGCGGTGCCTCGCCGGAGCGGCGAGGCCGGTGATGGCAGGCGGCGGCGCCGGGCATCGGGCGTGGGGAAGAGGCGGCGGGGCGAGCCGGGGGCGGCGGCGGCGAGGCGCGAGCCTCGGGGGCCCTCCCGGGCCGAGCGGGCCGGTGAAGTGGGGCGGCGCGGCGGGCGAATGGCGGACCGCCACGTGGTGGCGGCGGCGGATCCGGACGTGTCCGGCCGGACAGAGAAATGTCCGTCGGCGCGAGAGGTGGGTGGATCTAGGGTTTCGTTCGTGAATTGAAATGGGGGGTTTTTATATCGGCATAGAGGGAGCTAGGAGAGTCCAAATGAGGTGCGGTTTTCGGCCACGCGATCGTGATCGAACGATCTAGATGATGGAGAAGGCTTAGGTGGGTTTTGGGACAAATTGGAGGGGTGTTGGGATGCAACACACACGAGGCCTTTTCGGTCCCTCGGTTAACCGTTGGAGTATCAAATGAAGTCCAAATGATACGAAACTTGACAGGCGGTCTACCGGTAGTAAACCAAGGCCGCTTGGCAAGTCTTGGTCCAATCCGGAAATGTTTAATCCCCACACACGAAAGAAAGGTAGAAATAGCCACCGGAGGAGAACGAAGGGCCGGAATGCAAAACGGACAATGGGGAAAATGCTCGAATGCATGAGAAGAACACGTATGCAAATGCAATGCACATGATGGTATGATATGAGATGCATGACAACGATAACAACACATGGAGACAAAAACCCGAACCCGAGAAAATAAAATAACTTAACGCCGGAAAACGGCAAGAGTTGGCGTACAAATTGGGAAAGTTACATCCGGGGTGTTACAACACTCGACCACTATGAAAGGATCTCGTCCCGAGATCTAGGACTGAAAGAACGCTGGGTACTCAGAACGGAGGTGATCCTCGCGTTCCCAGGCAGCTTCACGGTCAGAATGGTGTGACCACTTGACTTTGAGAAATTTTCTTGACTTGTTGCGAGTCTTGCGTTCAGTCTCTTTGAGAATAGCAACAGGGTGCTCACGATAGGAGAGATCTTCTTGGAGCACAATGTCCTCGAAGTTGACGGTGCGGTCAGGAGTCTTGAAGCACTTTCGGAGCTGAGAGACATGGAACATGTCATGAACATTTGCAAAGTTTGAAGGAAGCTCGAGTTGATAGGCGAGGTCGCCTCTCTTGCTGACAATCTTGAAAGGTCCCACGTATTTGGGGGCAAGCTTCTCTTTGATACCGAAGCGACGAGTACCTTTCATAGGAGAGACGCAGAGGTAAACATGATCTCCGATCTCGAAAGCCAAATCACGGTGCTTACTATCATAGTAGCTCTTCTGGCGGGATTGGGCTGCTTTGAGGTTATCACGAATGACTTTGCACATTTCCTCTGCCTCTGTGATTAAGTCAATACCCAAAAGCTGACGTTCACCGGTTTATAAACAGTTCAGAGGGGTATGACACTTCCTACCATACAGAATTTCAAATGGGGCCTTGCCCGAACTTGCTTGAAAACTGTTGTTGTAGGAGAATTCAGGATAAGGAAGACAATACTCCCACTTCATGCCGAAGGAGATCACACAAGCCGTGAGCATATCTTCAAGAATCTGGTTGACACGCTCGACTTGACCGCTAGTTTGAGGATGGAAAGCTGTGCTGAAGCGGATGTTGGTGCCCATGGCCTTCTGAAAAGAATCCCAAAACTTTGAGGTAAAGATGCTGCCACGGTCTGAAGAGATCACTTGAGGAATACCGTGCAGAGAAACAATATGAGAGGTATAGAGTTCCGCCAATTGAGCTGCAGTGATTGACTCTTTGATAGGCACAAAGTGAGCCACTTTGGTGAGTTTGTCAATGACAACGAATATAGTATCATTGCCACGCTTGGAGTTTGGAAACCCAGTCACGAAGTCCATTTCAATGTGGTCAAACTTCCATTCTGGAATGGCAAGAGGTTGGAGGAGACCAGCTGGCCTTTGGTGTTCTGCCTTCACTCTTCTGCAGACATCACATTCATTCACGAATTGAGCAATCTCGCGCTTCATTCGAGTCCACCAATAAGCCTGCTTAAGGTCCTGATACATCTTCGTGCTCCCAGGGTGGATGGAGAGGAGAGAATTGTGAGCCTCATTCATGATCACTTTACAGAGGTCACCTTTGGGTACAACAATACGATCCTCGAAGAAGAGAGTGTCCTTGTCATCTAGGCGGTAGCACTTGTACTTGGGTTGACTCTTGCAATCCCAATCTTCACCTTTTTCACCATAGCATCAAGAAGCTGGGCTTGGCGAATCTGGTCTTCCAAGGTAGGAGAGACTTGAAGGTTGGCGAGGAAACCTTGGGGAACAACTTGCAGATTAAGTTTGCGGAAAGCTTCACAAAGCTCGGGTTGATAAGGGTTGAGAATCAGACTGTTGCAGTAAGCCTTTCTGCTCAATGCGTTAGCAATCACATTAGCCTTGCCTGGAGTATACTCGATACTCGGATTATACTCTTGAATCATTTCGACCCATCGAGTTTGCCTGAGGTTGAGATTAGGCTGTGTGAAGATGTACTTGAGACTCTTGTGATCAGTGAAAATGTCCACTTTTCTTCCCAATAAGTGATGTCTCCAAGTCAAAAGAGCATGCACAACTGCCGCCAACTCGAGATCATGAGTGGGGTAGTTCTTCTCATTAGGCTTCAACTTGCGAGAGGTATAAGCAACAACTTTCTTCTCTTGCATCAATACTGCGCCAAGACCTTGGAGAGAGGCATCACAAAAGACCTCGTACGGCTTGGATTCATCAGGCGGAGTCAGAACTGGAGCAGTGATCAATTTCTCTTTCAAAGTGTTGAAAGCAATGTCACACTCCGGAGACCAAACGTACTTGACGTGCTTCTGGAGAAGATTTGAGAGAGGCTTCGCGATCTTAGAAAAGTTTTCAACGAATCTTCGGCAATAGCTTGCGAGACCGAGGAAGCTACGGAGTTGCTTCACGTTCTGAGGAGGTTCCCAATTCACAATTGCAGACACCTTCTCAGGATTCACGGCAATGCCCTTGGCAGAGATGATATGACCAAGATAAAGAACCTCATCGAGCCAAAATTCACACTTGGAGAACTTGGCGTAGAACTGATGTTCTCTGAGCTTATCGAGTACCAAACGCAAGTGCTTGGCATGATCTTCCTTGTTCTTCGAGAAAACCAGAATGTCGTCGAGATAGACCAAAACGAAGTCATTGGTGTAGGCGTTGAAGATGAAGTTCATCATGCGAGAGAACGTCGGAGGAGCGTTGACGAGGCCAAAAGACATGACAGTGTATTCATATGAACCATAGCTTGTCCTGAAAGCCGTCTTGGGAATATCTTGCTCACAGGATTCGAATCTGATGATAACCCATACGGAGATCAAGCTTGGAGAATACTTGGGCACCTTGAGTTGTTCGAACAGCTCGTTGATGTTGGGAAGTGGGTATTTGTTCTTGATGGTCTTCTTGTTCAATGGACGGTAATCAACCCAAAGTCTGTCCGTTCCATCCTTCTTCTTCACAGAAAGAACACCACAACCCCACGGAGAAGAACTAGGCCGGATGAGACCCATTTTCTCTTGAATATCGAGTTGCTTCTTCATCTCCTTCAACTCTTCAGGTCCGAGCTTGTAAGGACGCTTGCACACAGGTTCCGTGCCAGGCTCAAGATCAATAACGAATTCAACTAGCCGGTGCGGAGGCATTCCTGGAAGCTCTTCTAGAAAGACGTCTTGATATTCACAAACGACTGGAATTTGAGAGATGGCATCGAGTTCAACCTTCTCATTGAGGGAAAACAGATGGATGGTATCATCACGAGCGGCAAAGACAATTACATCTTCAGACGAATGAGTCAATTGAATCTGCCTGGCTGCACAATCAAGATGTGCCTTGTGCTTAGTAAGCCAATCCATTCCGAGAATAAGATCAATATCCGAGTTGCCAAGAACCATCGGAGAAGAGAGAAACTTGTAATCGCCCAAAGTGATAGAGACATCCGGGACGTAATTGTTAGAAGTCATTTGCTTGCCCGGAGACACAATCTTCAACGGAACAGGAATCCTTTCGGTCAGAAAATCATGCTTGGCCACAAATGGAGTTGTTATAAAAGAAAGCGATGCACCAGTGTCAAAAAGAACTTTTGCAGGAACATCGTTAACAGGAAGGTTACCCATAATCACATCTGGTGAGTCCTCTGCCTGAGCTGCATTCAACAAATCGACCTTGGCGTGCTCGGGGTTATGCTTGACCACAGCTGTACTTGCCGATCTGACAGGAGGAGGAGGAGGAGGAAGACGCCTCTGGTTGAAACACTTGTTGGCATACTGACCCTTCTATTGGCACTTGTTGCACGTGACCTCTGAAAGTGGACGGTGATATGGAGCACTCGATCTTGGAGCTTGAGACGGAGTCTTGTTCTGAAAGCAAGGGTTGGGTGGGTGGGAAGATCCACTGCCACCTTTGCTCTTCTGCTGATATGGCTGACGGAACAGAGGAGAGGAAGCCAATACTTCTGCTGCTTGGCCACTTGAGTAGAGGAAGAAGGAGTAGCATCTCTGACTCGCTTCTTGGAAGCATCACACCTCAGTTGAGCAGCCTCTTGCTTCAGTGCCATGTTGTAGAACTCATCGTATCTCAAGGGCTCGAAGAGAACAAGAGCTAGCTGAATTTCTTCTCTGAGACCACCCCTGAACTGGTATATCATGCTCTTCTCATCAGGGACGTCCTGCTTAGCAAAGCGGGCGAGCTTCTGAAACAACTTGTTGTAGTCATAGACAGACAAAGAACCTTGCTTCAGGTTGCGGAATTCCTCACGCTTGCTTTCAACCACGCTCTGAGGGATATGATGAGCTCTAAAATCTTGACGGAATTCATCCCAAGTGATAACATGTCCACCTCTGGAGTCCTTGTACTGCTGGAACCATTCTGCAGCTTGATCTTTGAGTTGGAAGGAAGCGAACTTGACAAAGTCCTCAGGCGTGACGTTACTGCACTCGAAATGCTTACATAGATCCACAAGCCAATCGTCAGCATCGGTTGCCTGAACAAAATTGCTGAAAGTCTTTGGCCCGTTAGCAAGGAACTGGTTGAGTGAAGCAAAGTGATTCTGATTGTTGCCTTGGTTCCCTTGGTTGCCTTGTTGCGCTCTTGAAGAATTTGCATGATCAACTGTGTGTTTGCATTGGTTGCGGCCATCACAGCTTGCCATGCCTCCGGAGGAGGTGGAGGTGGTGGCGGATAAGGATTCGGAGTCGTGCGCATTGGAGGAGCCATCCTGAAGAGGTTGACATCCATTAGCACATTGATAGACAAATATTGAAGCTGAATCCAACGGAATGAAAATTGCAACATATAGTCTTCACATCCGAACAAAATGAACGAATGCATTCCTCTTGAAATGGTCACATATCCATAAATTGATAAGCCACTTAGAATTAAGGTAGAGAAATAAATCAACAAGGTACGGATCAAGAACGAATAATCGGTAAGAAATCCCAATCTCAAACCCAATATCCGTGGAAGAAGAACTAGAGCTACAAGAATTCCCACCTATGAAACTCCCGAATCTTTCCGGTTATGCAATCAGGTGTTGGGGATACATGGGAAGCATAATATCTCACCCAAATCTAGCAAATCCTACATCCAGCTGTATCCATCCTTCAACACATAACCGAGAAAAACTTCAGAAACCATCTACCTCAACCTTCGCAAAGCACCCGTTATACAAGTTATGGCGATACTCCCGAACTCCCGGCCCAGTACTGGGTGGCATCGAGGTTATCTCACAAGGAACTGCATAAAAGAGATTTTCGATGTCGGCGTACTAGACTCAGG
Organism: Triticum aestivum; assembly: GCF_018294505.1. NCBI lineage: Eukaryota > Viridiplantae > Streptophyta > Magnoliopsida > Poales > Poaceae > Triticum > Triticum aestivum. The sequence goes on along the minus strand of NC_057809.1, from coordinate 319,364,997 downwards.
TATTCCAGAACTGCAACGATAAAAATATGACGGCAACACCTCAGAGCTCAACTCCCCGGGACACTTCCACAAAACCCCTGACAGGAGGCACCAAGACAATGTTCTCATCATAAAACCATCGGAACGATTCCAAGATACCCGCGTGATCCTAAAAAAAATTTAGTGAAATTTGAGAAGAGAAAAGTCAAAACTCTACGTCAGGATGCCTTACCAGAGCGATGAGGAGACTGGGAAGTAAAAAGAATTCCTAAACTCTACGATATATAATTCCTAAATGACTCAAAAGATTTTTCTAGACACAACTCGGCCGCTAAAAACGATCAAGCAATGGGGCTCCTATGGTCGGGGAAGGCTCTGATTACCAACTTGTAACACCCTCGATGCGACTATATCTCCCACGTGTCGAGGCACGACTTAGAGGCATAATCGCATTGAAGGCATATGTCGGAAGTAAGGCAATCTTCACAACATCCCATGTAATATAAATGATAAAAGGGGAGATAACATAGTTGGCTTACACTCGCCACGCCAATCAAGTACATAAATAACATTACATCATCCAAACACTCATGGCCCGACTACGGCGCCAAAATAAAAGATAACCCAACAAGCGACACGGTCCCGATCACCCCCAACTGGGCACCACTACTGATCATTAGGAAAAGAAACATAGTATCGTTGAGAGTCTTCATCGAACTCCCACTTGAGCTCAAGCGCGTCACCTGGAGCGGAATAATCAGGCCCTGCATCTGGTGTAATAGTAATCTGTGAGCCACAGGGACTCAGCAATCTCGCACCCTCGCGATCAAGACTATTTAAGCTTATAGGTAAGGCAAGGTAAAATATGTGGAGCTGCAGCAAGCAACTAGCAAATATGGTGGCTGTCCTGTTCGCAAAAGAGAGCGAGAAGAGGAGGCAAAGCGCGAGCGAGAAACTAGAGAGCAACCTGCGCAAGCATAACTCCTACATCGTGTCCACTTCCCAGATTCCGCCGAGAAGAGGCCATCACAGTAACACACTCAGTTGATTCCTTTTAATTAACTTAAGGTTCAAGTTATCTACAACCGGACATTAACAAATTCTAATCTGCCCATAACCGCGGGCACGGCTTTCGAAAGTTCAAATCCCTGCAGGGGAGTCCCAACTTAGCCCATGACAAGCTCTCACAGTCAATGAAGGAATAGACCTCCTCCCAAGACATTCTGATCAGACTCGGCATCCCGGTTCTTCAAGACAACTCTGACAATGGTAAAACAAGTCCAGCAACACCACCCACTGTGCCGACAAATCCTGATAGGAGCTGCACATATCTCGTTCTCAGGGCACACTGGATAAGCTAAGCGTACGGGAGCCAACGTAATCCAAGTTGCCAAGGGACGGCCCGCACGGTGCTCTAGGTTGGACCAACACTCAGAGGAGCACTGGCCTGGGGGGTTTAAAATAAGATGACCCTTGAGTCCGTGAAACCCAAGGGAAAAGGCTAGGTGGCAAATGGTAAAACCAAGGTTGGGCATTGCTGGAGGAGCTTTATTCAAGGCGGACTGTCAAGGGGTTCCCATTATAACCCAACCGCGTAAGGAATGCAAAATCCGGGAACATAACACCGATATGACGGAAACTAGGGCGGCAAGAGTGGAACAAAACACTAGGCGAGAGGCCGAGCCTTCCACCCTTTACCAAGTATATAGGTGCATTAAGATAACAAGATAATGTAATGATATCCCAACAAGTAAATAAATGTTCCAACAAGGAACGGCCTCCAATCTTCACCTGCAACTAGCAACGCTATAAGAGGGGCTGAGCAAATCAACGGTTTGCTAGGACAAGGTGGGTTAGAGGTTTGACATGGAAATTTGGGAGGCTTGAAAGCAAGTGGTAGGCATCGTAGCATTGGCATAGCAAAAGAGCGAGCACACTAGCATAACAAAGATAGTAGTGATTTCAAGGGTATGATCATCTTGCCTGCACAGTTGTGAGAGTTGACTGGATCCTTGAAAGCAAACTCAACGGGCTCCTCGTTAGGGAACTCGTCTCCCGGCTCTACCCAAACAAGACAAACAAGCAACAAGGACACAATCAACCACATGCAAGTTGATGCAAAGATGATATGCTATGCGGGATGCGATGCGCGATGCATATGCAAGATGTGACAAGGAATGCATGAACCTGGCTTCAACATGGAAATCCAAGCGTGCCGCTGGAAAGATGAGATGAAATCGCTTGAAAATGATATAAAGAACGTCGGAATCGGAGTTACGGTTTGGAAATGGGAAGCGATTTAAATATGACACCGGTCTGCGATTTATAGCAAGCAGCCATCTAAATGCAACGAGATGAACGAGCTACAGCACTCAAACATGACAAAAAAATACATGGCAGGGATCCATTCAAGATGCTTAACAAAAGTCTAGCACTGAGCTACGGCCAATTCATCCATTAACAGGCTCAAACAAGCATGGCAAAAATGCATATGGCAAACAGATCTCAGACTTAGTGAAATTAACACTTGTCTGGAATTTCAGATCATATAGCACTCTTCGGAGCAACAAAACTACATGCTACAGGACCTGAACAAGGCAAAGTAAAGCATGCCATGGAGCTACGCAAAGAGATTAACAAAAGTCCCTTAGTGACCTTGAGCCAAAAGGGATCAGAAAATACATTTGCAAGCATGTGAACATAGCAAAAACATAATCAGTTTTCAGACTTTGTGAAAACTGGAGCATGCTGAAACATATATCAAGTAGGCATGTTTACAAGCTCGATGCACTCACTACGGTGCAAGTCATGATAAGATAAGCATACATCCATCAAGAATACACAAAATGCAAGCTAGACATGCCAAGAACAATAGCATAGCATGCACGGATCAACTACAACTTCATCGGCAAAATTGCAAACAAGTTGACAATCTGCCCAGATTCACAAAGTAGCACAGAGTAGAGCTCGATTGACTCAAGCTAGGGTGCTCCATAATTGCAAACAAAGACATGGATGGATAGAGCACTACAAGATTAACAAAACATCCTTACTGTCATCCTCAAAAGAGGCACGGATCACTAGGAAACAACATGAACATAAGGCATCATGAGATAAACAGCTCAAGTACTTAGTGGAAATGCTAAGTCCCTGAAATCAGAATTACCAAGTGCCTCACTTGGCAAGCTTGTGCTAGTAACCACACACATCACAAAAATACATGGGTTGCACCTCTAGAAAGATGGCAAAACTCTTAACAAAACATATGTAGAGCATCGGGGCATATCATGCACACAATAATCATGGCAAAAATGACAAAATCCTAAATGGAGTAGCAGATCTGACAAATATCTCAAGTAGCCCTCTTCTAACAGCATTTCGGGCATCAAGATGAACTCAAATGAAAATGATGCAATGGAATGAAATGATGTACTCTCTGAGATGAACATTTTGATATGCTATATGCATGAATCGGGGCTACGGATGCAAAGTTACGAGGCTATGAACATGAGCAAAAAATTAGGGACTTAGGGAAAAAAGGGGAGAACCCTAATATTTTCATATCTGGATCGGGGGCACGCAGATCGAGGTTCGACGCCGTACTCGCCGAAGTTCTTGTCGGACTTGAGGAGCTTGCCGGCTCGAGGAGGCGAGGCGGTGGTCGGAGGAGGTCGCCGGACGGCGGCGGGGCAGCGCGCACCGGGAGGCGGGGCGGCGAGCGCCGGGTGGCGGGGCGGAGCGGTGGCGCGGTGGTGGCGGTGCCTCGCCGGAGCGGCGAGGCCGGCGATGGCAAGCGGCGGCGCCGGGCACCGGGCGTGGGAAAGAGGCGGCGGGGCGAGACGGGGCGGCGGCGGCGAGGCGCGAGCCTCGGGGGCCCTCCCCGGGTCGAGTGGGCCATTGAAGTGGGGCGGCACGGCGGGCGAATGGCGGAGCACCACGTGTCGGCGGCGGCTGATCCGGACATATCCGGCCGGACAGAGAAATGTCCGTCGGCGCGAGAGGTGGGTGGATCTAGGGTTTCGTTCGTCAATTGAAATGGGGGGTTCTTTATATCGGCATAGAGGGAGCTAGGAGAGTCCAAATGAGGTGCAATTTTCGGCCACGCGATCGTGATCGAAAGAACTAGATGATGGAGAAGGCTTAGGTGGGTTTTGGGACAAATTGGAGGGGTGTTGGGCTGCAACACACACGAGGCCTTTTCGGTCCCTCGGTTAACCGTTGGAGTATCAAACGAAGTCCAAATGATACGAAACTTGACAGGCGGTCTACCAGTATTAAACCAAGGCCGCTTGGCAAGTCTCGGTCCATTCCGGAAATGTTTAATCCCCACACACGAACGAAAGGTAGAAATAGCCACCGGAGGAGAACGAAGGGCCGGAATGCAAAACGGACAATCGGGAAAATGCTCGAATGCATGAGAAGAACACGTATGCAAATGCAATGCACATGATGACATGATATGAGATGCATGACAACGATAACAACACACGGAGACAAAAGCCCGAACCCGAGAAAATAAAATAACTTAACGCCGGAAAACGGCAAGAGTTGGCGTACAAATTGGGAAAGTTACATCCGGGGTGTTACAACACTCCACCACTACGAAAGGATCTCGTCCCGAGATCTAGGACTGAAAGAACGCCGGGTACTCAGAACGGAGGTGATCCTCGCATTCCCAGGTAGCTTCATGGTCGGAATGGTGTGACCACTTGACTTTGAGAAATTTGATTGACTTGTTGCGAGTCTTGCGTTCAGTCTCTTTGAGAATAGCAACGGGGTTCTCACGATAGGAGAGATCTTCTTGGAGCTCAATGTCCTCGAAGTTGACGGTGCGGTCAGGAGTCTTGAAGCACTTTCGGAGCTGAGAGACATGGAACACGTCATGAACATTTGCAAAGTTTGAAGGAAGCTCGAGTTGATAGGCGAGGTCGCCTCTCTTGCTGACAATCTTGAAAGGTCCCACGTATCTGGGGGCAAGCTTCCCTTTGATACCGAAGCGACGAGTACCTTTTATAGGAGAGACGCGGAGGTAAACATGATCTCCGATCTCGAAAGCCAAATCACGGTGCTTACTATCATAGTAGCTCTTCTGGCGGGATTGGGCTGCTTTGAGGTTATCACGAATGACTTTGCACATTTCCTCTGCCTCTGTGATTAAGTCAATACCCAAAAGCTGACGTTCACCGGTTTCTGACCAGTTGAGAGGGGTATGGCACTTCCTACCATATAGAATTTCAAATGGGGCCTTGCCCGAACTTGCTTGAAAACTGTTGTTGTATGAGAATTCAGCATAAGGAAGACAATCCTCCCACTTCATGCCGAAGGAGATCACACAAGCCCTGAGCATATCTTCAAGAATCTGGTTGACACGCTCGACTTGACCGCTAGTTTGAGGATGGAAAGCTGTGCTGAAGCGGATGTTGGTGCCCATGGCCTTCTGAAAAGAATCCCAAAACTTTGAGGTAAAGATGCTGCCACGATCTGAAGAGATCACTTGAGAAATACCGTGCAGAGAAACAATATGAGAGGTATAGAGTTCCGCCAATTGAGCTGCAGTGATTGACTCTTTGATAGGCAGAAAGTGAGCCACTTTGGTGAGTTTGTCGATGACAACGAATATAGTATCATTGCCACGCTTGGAGTTTGGAAACCCAGTCACGAAGTCCATTTCAATGTGGTCAAACTTCCATTCTGGAATGGCAAGAGGTTGGAGGAGACCAGCTGGCCTTTGGTGTTCTGCCTTCACTCTTCTGCAGACATCACATTCATTCACGAATTGAGCAATCTTGCGCTTCATTCGAGTCCACCAATAAGCCTGCTTAAGGTCCTGATACATGTTCGTGCTCCTAGGGTGGATGGAGAGGAGAGAATTGTGAGCCTCATTCATGATCACTTTACGGAGGTCACCTTTGGGTACAACAATACGATACTCGAAGAAGAGAGTGTCCTTGTCATCTAGGCGGTAGCACTTGTACTTGGGTTGACTCTTGGCAATCCCAATCTTCACCTTTTTCACCATAGCATCAAGAAGCTGGGCTTGGTGAATCTGGTCTTCCAAGGTAGGAGAGACTTGAAGGTTGGCGAGGAAACCTTGGGGAACAACTTGCAGATTAAGTTTGCGGAAAGCTTCACAAAGCTCGGGTTGATAAGGCTTGAGAATCAGACTGTTGCAGTAAGCCTTTCTGCACAATGCGTCAGCAATCACACTAGCCTTGCCTGGAGTATACTTGTTACTCGGATTATACTCTTGAATCATTTCGACCCATCGAGTTTGCCTGAGGTTGAGATTAGGCTGAGTGAAGATGTACTTGAGACTCTTGTGATCAGTGAAAATGTCCACTTTTATTCCCAATAAGTGATGTCTCCATGGCAAAAGAGCATGCACAACTGCCGCCAACTCGAGATCATGAGTGGGGTAGTTCTTCTCATTAGGCTTCAACTGGCAAGAGGTATAAGCAACAACTTTCTTCTCTTGCATCAATACTGCGCCAAGACCTTGGAGAGAGGCATCACAAAAGACCTCGTACGGCTTGGATTCATCAGGCGGAGTCAGAACTGGAGCAGTGATAAATTTCTCTTTCAAAGTGTTGAAAGCAATGTCACACTCCGGAGACCAAACGTACTTGACGTGCTTCTGAAGAAGATTTGAGAGAGGCTTCGCGATCTTAGAAAAGTTTTCAAAGAATCTTCGGCAATAGCTTGCGAGACCGAGGAAGCTACGGAGTTGCTTCATGTTCTGATGAGGTTCCCAATTAACAATTGCAGACACCTTCTCAGGATTCACGGCAATGCCCTTGGCAGAGATGATATGACCAAGATAAAGAACCTCATCGAGCCAAAATTCACACTTGGAGAACTTGGCGTAGAACTGATGTTCTCTGAGCTTATCGAGTACCAAACGCAAGTGCTTGGCATGATCTTCCTTGTTCTTCGAGAAAACCAGAATGTCGTCGAGATAGACCAAAACGAAGTCATTGGTGTAGGCTTTGAAGATGAAGTTCATCATGCGAGAGAACGTCGGAGGAGCGTTGACGAGGCCAAAAGACATGATAGTGTATTCATATGAACCATAGCTTGTTCTGAAAGCCGTCTTGGGAATATCTTGTTCACAGATTCGAATCTGATGATAACCCATATGGAGATCAAGCTTGGAGAATACTTGGGCACCTCTGAGTTGTTCGAACAGCTCGTTGATGTTGGGAAGTGGGTATTTATTCTTGATGGTCTTCTTGTTCAATGGACGATAATCAACACAAAGTCGGTCTGTTCCATCCTTCTTCTTCACAAAAAGAACACCACAACCCCACGGAGAAGAACTAGGCAGGATGAGACCCATTTTCTCTTGAATATCGAGTTGCTTCTTCAGCTCCTTCAACTCTTCAGGTCCGAGCTTGTAAGGACGCTTGCACACAGGTTCCGTGCCAGGCTCAAGATCAATAACGAATTCAACTGGCCGGTGCGGAGGCATTCCTGGAAGCTCTTCTATGAAGACGTCTTGATATTCACAAACGACTGGAATTTGAGAGATGGCATCGAGTTCCCCCTTCTCATTGAGGGAAAACAGACGGATGGTATCATCATGAGCGGCAAAGACAATTACATCTTCAGACGAATGAGTCAATTGAATCTGCCTCGCTGCACAATCAAGATGTGCCTTGTGCTTAGTAAGCCAATCCATTCCGAGAATAAGATCAATATCCGAGTTGCCAAGAACCATCGGAGAAGAGAGAATCTTGTAATCTCCCAACGTGATAGAGACATCCGAGACGCAATTGTTAGAAGTCATTTGCTTGCCCGGAGACACAATCTTCAACGGAACAGGAATCCTTTAGGTCACAAAATCATGCTTGGCCACAAATGGAGTTGAAATAAAAGAAAGCGATGCACCAGTGTCAAAAAGAACTTTTGCAGGAACATCGTTAATAGGAAGGTGACCCATAATCACATCTGGTGAGTCCTCTGCCTGAGCTGCATTCAACAATTTGACCTTGGCGTGCTTGGGGTTATGCTTGACCACAGCTGTACTTGCCGATCTGACAGGAGGAGGAGGGGGAAGACGCCTCTGGTTGAAACACTTGTTGGCATAGTGACCCTTCTGTTGGCACTTGTTGCACATGACCTCTGAAAGCGGACGGTGATATGGAGCACTCGATCTTGGAGCTTGAGATGAAGTCTTGTTCTGAAAGCCAGGGTTGGGTGGGTGGGAAGATCCACTGCCACCTTTGCTCTTCTGCTGATACGGCTGACGGAACAGAGGAGGAGGAAGCCAATACTTCTGCTGCTTGGCCACTTGACTAGAGGAAGAAGGAGTACCATCTCTGACTCGCTTCTTGGAAGCATCACACCTTAGAGGAGCAGCCTCTTGCTTCAGTGCCATGTTGTAGAACTCATCGTATCTCAAGGGCTCGAAGAGAACAAGAGCTAGCTGAATTTCTTCTCTGAGACCACCCCTGAACTGGTATATCATGATCTTCTCATCAGGGACGTCCTGCTTAGCAAAGCGGGCAAGCTTCTGAAACAACTTTTTGTAGTCATAGACAGACAAAGAACCTTGCTTCAGGTTGCGGAATTCCTCACGCTTGCTTTCAACCATGCTCTGAGGGATATGATGAGCTCTAAAATCTTAACGGAATTCATCCCAAGTGATAACACGTCCACCTCTGGAATCCTTGTACTGCTGGAACCATTCTGCAGCTTGATCTTTGAGTTGGAAGGAAGCGAACTTGACAAAGTCCTCAGGCCTGACGTTACTGCACTCGAAATTCCTGCACAGATCCACAAGCCAATCGTCAGCATCGGTTGCCTCAACAAAATTGCTGAAAGTCTTTGGCCCGTTAGCAAGGAACTGGTTGAGTGAAGCAAAGTGATTCTGATTGTTGCCTTGGTTCCCTTGGTTGCCTTGATTGTGCTCTTGAAGAATTTGCATGATCAACTATGTGTTTGCATTGGTTGCGGCCATCACAGCTTGCCATGCCTCCGGAGGAGGTGGAGGTGGTGGCGGATCAGGATTCGGAGTCGTGCGCGTTAGAGGAGCCATCCTGAAGAGGTTGACATCCATTAGCACATTGATAGAAAAATATTGAAGCTGAATCCAACGGAATGAAAATTGCAACATATAGTCTTCACATCCGAACAAAATGAACGAATGCATTCCTCTTGAAATGGTCACATATCCATAAATTGAGAAGCCACTTAGAATTAAGGTAGAGAAATAAATCAACAAGGTACGGATCAAGAACGAATAATCGGTAAGAAATCCCAATCTCAAACCAATATCCGTGGAAGAAGAACTAGAGCTACAAGAATTCCCACCTATGAAACTCCCGAACCTTTCCGGTTATGCAATCAGGTGTTGGGGATACAGGGGAAGCATAATATCTCACCCAAATCTAGCAAATCCTACATCCAGCTGTATCCATCCTTCAACACATAACCGAGAAAAACTTCGGAAACCATCTACCTCAACCTTCGAAAAGCATCCGTTATACAAGTTATGGCGATACTCCCGAACTCCCGCCCCAGTACTGGGTGGCGTCGAGGTTATCTCACCAACGAACTGCATAAAAGAGATTTTCGATGTCGGCGTACTAGACTCAGGTATTCCAGAACTGCAACGATAAAATTATGACGACAACACCTCAGAGCTCAACTCCCCGGGACACTTCCACAAAACCCCTGACAGGAGGCACCAAGACAATGTTCTCATCATAAAACCATCGGAACGATTCCAAGATACCCGCGTGATCCTAAAAAAATTTAGTGAAATTTGAGAAGAGAAGAGTCAAAACTCTATGTCAGGATGCCTTACCAGAGCGATGAGGAGACTGGGAAGTAAAAAGAATTCCTAAACTCTCCGATATATAATTCCTAAATGACTCAAAACATTTTTCTAGACACAACTCGGCCGCTAAAAACGATCAAGCAATGGGGCTCCTAAGGTCGGGGAAGGCTCTGATTACCAACTTGTAACACCCTCGATGCGACTATATCTCCCACGTGTCGAGGCACGACTTAGAGGCATAATCGCATTGAAGGCATATGTCGCAAGTTAAGGCAATCTTCACAACATCCCATGTAATATAATGATAAAAGGGGAGATAACATAGTTGGCTTACACTCACCATGCCAATCAAGTACATAAATAACATTACATCATCCAAACACTCATGGCCCGACTACGGCGCCAAAATAAAAGATAACCCAACAAGCGACACGGTCCCGATCACCCCCAACTGGGCACCACTACTGATCATCAGGAAAGGAAACATAGTAACATTGAGAGTCTTCGTCGAACTCCCACTTGAGCTCAAGCGCGTCACCTGGAGCGGAATCATCAGGCCCTGCATCTGGTGTAATAGTAATCTGTGAGCCACAGGGACTCAGCAATCTCGCACCCTCGCGATCAAGACTATTTAAGCTTATAGGTAAGGCAAGGTAAAATATGTGGAGCTGCAGCAAGCGACTAGCAAATATGGTGGCTATCCTGTTCGCAAAAGAGAGCGAGAAGAGGAGGCAAAGCGCGAGCGAGAAACTAGAGAGCAACCTGCGCAAACATAACTCCTACACCGTGTCCACTTCCCGGATTCCACCGAGAAGAGGCCATCACGGTAACACACTCGGTTGATTCATTTTAATTAAGTTAAGGTTCAAGTTATCTACAACCGGACATTAACAAATTCCCATCTGCCCATAACCGCGGGCAAAGACTTTTGAAAGTTCAAATCCCTGCAGGCGAGTCCCAACTTAGCCCATGACAAGCTCTCACGGTCAACGAAGGAATAGATCTCCTCCCAAGACATTCCGATCAGACTTGGCATCCCGGTTCTTCAAGACAACTCTGACAATGGTAAAACAAGTCCAGCAACACCACCCGCTGTGCCGACAAATCCTGATAGGAGCTACACATATCTCGTTCTCAGGGCACACCGGATAAGCTAAGCGTACGGGAGTCAACGTAACCCAAGTTGCCAAGGGACGGCCCTGCATGGTGCTCTAGGTTGGACCAACACTCAGAGGAGCACTGGCCCAGGGGGTTTAAAATAAGATGACCCTTGAGTCCGGGAAACCCAAGGGAAAAGGCTAGGTGGCAAATGGTAAAACCAAGGTTAGGCATTGCTGGAGGAGCTTTATTCAAGGCGGACTATCAAGGGGTTCCCATTTTAACCCAACCGTGTAAGGAACGCAAAATCCGGGAACATAACACCGATATGACGGAAACTAGGGCGGCAAGAGTGGAACAAAACACTAGGCGAGAGGCCGAGCCTTCCACCCTTTACCAAGTATATAGGTGCATTAAGATAACAAGATAATGTAATGATATCCCAACAAGTAAATAAATGTTCCATCAAGGAACGGCCTCCAATCTTCACCTGCAACTAGCAACGCTATAAGAGGGGCTGAGCAAAGCGGTAACATAGCCAATCAACGGTCTGCTAGGACAAGGTGGGTTAGAGGTTTGACATGGCAATTTGGGAGGCTTGAAAGCAAGTGGTAGGCATCGTAGCATTGGCATAGCAAAAGAGCGAGCAACTAGCATAGCAAAGATAGTAGTGATTTTGAGGGTATGATCATCTTGCCTGCACAGTTGTCAGAGTTGACTGGATCCTTGAAAGCAAACTCAACGGGCTCCTCGTTAGCGAACTCGTCTCCCGGCTCTACCCAAACAAGACAAACAAGAAACAAGGACACAATCAACCACGTGCAAGTTGATGCAAAGATGATATGCTATGCCGGATGCGATGCGCGATGCATATGCAAGATGTGACAAGGAATGCATGAACCTGACCTCAACTTGGAAATCCAAGCATGCCACTGGAAATATGAGATGAAATCGCTTGAAAATGATATAAAGAACGCCAGAATCGGAGTTAAGGTTTGGAAATGGCAAGCAATTTAAATATGACACTGGTCTGAGATTTACAGCAAGTAGCCATCTAAATGCAACGAGATGAACGAGCTACAGCACTCAAACATGACAAAAAAAATACATGGCAGGGATCCATTCAAGATGCTTAACAAAAGTCTAGCACTGAGCTACGGCCAATTCATCCATTAACAGGCTCAAACAAGCATGGCAAAAATGCATATGGCAAACAGATCTCAGACTTAGTGAAATTAACACTTGTCTAGAATTTCAGATCAGATAGCACTCTTCGGAGCAACAAAACTACATGCTACAGGACCTGAACATGGCAAATTAAAGCATGTCATGGAGCTACGCAAAGAGATTAACAAAAGTACCTTAGTGACCTTGAGCCAAAAGGGATCAGAAAATACATTTGCAAGCATGTGAACATAGCAAAAACATAATCAGTTTTCAGACTTAGTGAAACTGGAGCATGCTGAAACATATATCAAGTAGGCATGTTTACGAGCTCGATGCACTCACTACGGTGCAAGTCCTGATAAGCTCAGCATACATCCATCAAGAATACACAAAATGCAAGCTAGACATGGCAAAAACAATAGCATAGCATGCATGGATCAACTACAACATCATCAGCAAAATTGCAAACAAGTTGACTATCTGCCCAGATTCACAAAGTAGCAAAAGTAGAGCTCGATTGACTCAAGCTAGGGTACTCCATAATTGCAAACAAAGACATGGATGGATAGAGCACAACAAGATTAACAAAACATCCTTACTGATCATCCTCAAAAGAGGCACGGATCACTAGTAAGCAACATGAACATATGGCATCATGAGATAAACAGCTCAAGTACTTAGTGGAAATGTAAGTCCCTGAAATCATAATTACCAAGTGCCTCACTTGGCAAGCCTGTGCTAGTCACCACACACATCACAAAAATACATGGGTTGCACCTCTGGAAAGATGTCAAAACCCTTAACAAAACATATGTAGAGCATCAAGGCATATCATGCACACAATAATCATGGCAAAAATGACAAATGTCTAAAAGGAGAGAAGATCTGACAAATATCTCAAGTAGCCCTCTTCTAACAGCATTTCGGGCATCAAGATGAACTCAAATGAAAATGATTCAATGGAATGAAATGATGTACTCTCTGAGATGAACATTTTGATATGCTATATGGATGAATCGGAGCTACGGAAGCAAAGTTACGAGGCTATGAACATGAGCAAAAAATTAGGGACTTGGGGAAAAACGGGGTCAACCCTAATATTTTCAGATCTGGATCGGGGGCACGGGGATCCAGGTTCAACTTCATCCTCGCCGGAGTTCTTGCCGGACTTGAGGAGCTTGCCGGCGCGAGGAGGCGAGGCGATGGTCGGAGGAGGTCGCCGAACGGCGGCGGGGCGGCGAGCGCCAAGCGGCGGGGCGGAGCGGTGGCGCGATGGTGGCGGTGCCTCGCCGGAGCGGTGAGGCCGGCGATGGCAGGCGGCGGTGCCGGGCACCGGGCGTGGGGAAGAGCGGAGGGGCGAGCCAGGGCGGCGGCGGCGAGGCTAGGGCCTCGGGGGCCCTTCCCGGGCCAAGCGGGCCGGTGAAGTGGGGCGGCGCGGCGGGCGAATGGTGGAGCGCCACATGGCGGCGGCGATGGATCCGGACGTGTCCGTCCGGACAGAGAAATGTCCGCCGGCGCGAGAGGTGGGTGGATCTAGGGTTTCATCCGTGAATTGAAATGGGGGGTTCTTTATATAGGAATAGAGCGAGCAAGGAGAGTCCAAATGAGGTGCGGTTTTCGGCCACGCGATCGTGATCGAACGATCTAGATGATGGAGAAGGCTTAGGTGGGTTTTAGGCCAAATTAGAGGGGTGTTGGGCTGCAACACACACGAGGCCTTTTCGGTCCCTCGGTTAACCGTTGGAGTATCAAACGAAGTCCAAATGATACGAAACTTGACAAGCGGTCTACCGGTAGTAAACCAAGGCCGCTTGGCAAGTCTCTGTCCAATCCGGAAATGTTTAAGCCCCACACACGAAAGAAAGGTAGAAATAGCCACCGGAGGAGAACGAAGCGCCGGAATGCAAAATGGACAACGGGGAAAATGCTCGAATGCATGAGATGAACACGTATGCAAATGCAATGCACATGATGACATGATATGAGATGCATGACAACGATAACAACACACGGAGAAAAAAACCCGAACCCGAGAAAATAAAATAAGTTCGCCGGAAAACGGCAAGAGTTGGAGTACAAATTGGGAAAGTTATATCCAGGGTGTTACATGAAAGCACAAAGACTATCAGTAGCTAGGTAGTATGTATCAGGATGGAAGACAACATGAAGCCAAATAGTTAATAGTCTTCACTCAGTGAAGTCAATCAAAACAGATAGGCAGGAAATGACTTCACGAATACAAACTGTAAAGTAATGGGAAGTTAAGCATAGAACCAGTTGCTTGGTGAAGACAAGGATTTGGTAGACCAGTTGCAGTTGCTGTGGCAACTGTACGTCTAGTTAGGGAGGCTAAGGACACCGAGTCCTCGCCCAATCACTCTGGTAAGTCTTCAAGGTAGACTTCCAAACCATCACAGACTTCGTTCACCGGCGATCCACAATGAATCTTGGATGGTCAGAACGCGACGCCTAACCGGCTGGAGGATTCACAGTCCTCAACTGTAACATGTCTTCAGGTCACGCAAACAGAAGGACTTCAGTGATGCCTAACACACTTTGGCTCTTGGAGTTTAGGGCTTTATCCTCACAAGGATCTCTCTCTCTCAAATGCTTCTGAGGTGGGTTGCTCTCAAACGACAAAAGCCATGCACTAACTTGGTGTTTATGGTGTAGGGGGTAGGCTATTTATAGCCAGGAGGCAACCCGACCTGATTTGTCCGAAATGACCCTGGGTCACTAAGGAACCGACACGTGTCCAACGGTCAGATTTCAAACACACACGGCTGCTTGACTTGGGCGACAAGTAAAGCTGACTCATCCAGCTCTGGATAAGATTTGCTCTCATTGTCTTCGCTCGAAGACATAGGATTTTGGTTGAGCATCACTTCAGTCACTCTGACTTTGTTCACATAGACCCCACTTAATAGTACGGTGGTTCCTATGACTCAACAAAGAAGAAAAGGAAACTATGAAACAACTATGTCTTCGCACTCCATAGTCTTTACGTGAATGTCTTCTCATGTCATAATCTTCACTGTGAATATCTTCACAAACCACCATTGTCTTCAATGTCTTCACACATTTTTAGGGGTCATCTCTGGTAGATAAACCGAATCAATAAGGGACTACTACCCGCGTTATCCTGCAACTCTCACAACACATTAGTCCCTCAACCAAATTTGTCGTGAATACTCCAAAACCAACTAGGGGTGGCACTAGATGCACTTACACATGACATCTTTTATCCTACCCTCCTGTGGGAGTGAGGTCAATAAGGAAACTAAGGGATATTAAAGCCTCCTTTTAATAGAGAACCGGAACAAAGCATTAGCACTTAGTGAATACATGAACTCCTCAAACTATAGTAATCACCGAGAAGAATCCCAATTACTGTCACCTTGGGGTAAGCGGATCATAACTCGTAATAGGTGTCTACAACTTGCAAGATAGGATTAATAACACACATATATTCATGAAAACATAATAGGTTCAGATATGAAATCATGTCACTCGGACCCTAGTGACAACCATTAAGCATAGCAAAGTCATAGCAATATCAATCTTAGAACATAGTGGATACTTGGGATCAAACCCGAACAAAACTAACCCATCACCGTCCATCAAGCCTCCGATGGAATTACTCACTTAAACAAGTGAGCATCATGGAATTGGTGATGAAGGAAGGTTGATGATGATGATGTCGACGGATTCCACACTCCGGAGCCTCAAACGGACTCCAGATCAGCCCTCCCGATGAACTGGAGGTGGCGGTGGCTCTGTATTGTAAAACATGATGAGTCCTTCTCTCTGACTTTTTCTCCCCAAATAGATATATATGGAGTTGGTGTTAGGGTTGTAGATGGTCCAGGGTGCCCACAAGCCAAGGGGCGCGCCCTAGGGGGGTAGGCGCGCCCCCTGGCTTGTGGCCCCCTCTAGTATCTTTTTTTCCAGTATTTTTTATATATTCTAGAAATATTCACCATAAATTTTCAGGTCAATCTTAGAACTTCCATTTCTCCACAAAAATAACACCATGGCAATTCTGCTGAAAACAACATCAGTCTGCGTTACTTCTATTCAAATCATGCAAATTAGAGTCCAAAACAAGGGTAAAAGAGTTTGGAAAAGTAGATACCAAGGAGACGTATCAACTCCCCCAAGCTTAACCCATTGCTTGTCCTCAAGCAATCCAGTTGATAAACTCAAAGTGACAAAGAAAAACTTTTACAAACTCTATTTGATCTTGTTGTTGCAAATATGTCTAGCCAATGTTCAGGTTTTCAACAAAGATTATGAACTAACCATATTCACAATAACATTAAGCTCTCACATTTACTCATATCAATGGCATAATCAACTAGCGAGCAATAATAAGATATCTCAGATGACAGATCTTTTTCAAAACAATCATGATATAATATGAAAAAATGGTATCTCGCTAGCCCTTTCTGATACTGCAGAACATAAATGCGAAGCACCCCTGAAAACCAAGGACTGAATGGACATTGTAATTCATGGCAAGAGAGATCCAGTCAAATTCTCAACATAAATTAAAAAGAAAGAGTATAAATGACAATAGTGCTCTCCAGCTGGTGCTTTAATAAGTATATGATGACTCAATAATAAAAGTAAATAGATAGGCCCTTCATAGAGTGAAGCAGGGATTTGCAGAGGTGCCAGAGCTCGATACTTTTAAAACAGAGATGGATATAATTTTGAGAGGCATGCTTTCATTGTCAACATAACAACCAAGGGATCTCACTATCTAACATGCTAAACACATTATAGGCGGTTCCCAAACAGAATGGTAAAGTTTTACTCCCCCTCCACCAACAATCACACTCCACGGCTAGCTGAATCCACGGGTACCATCTATACCAATAACTGATTTGATTTTGATCATGGAATGGAGAATCCCAAATTCCAGCCACTTTCTGATGAATGACAAGTGAATAAACACTCATTGTGAGAATAACCCACCGAGCATGGAAGATACTGACAGCCCCTAGTCACTACATTTGTGATCCGGGCATACAAAATAGATTATTATTTGAAGGTTTAGAGTTTGTCACATGCAAATTTACTTGGAACGGCAGGTAAATACCACATAAAGGTAGGCACTCATATTGAACAACATTGGGTTTAAGTAAGTGGATGCACAAGTAGTATTCCCTATTAGTAGAAGTGAAGGCTAGCAAAAAGATTGAGGAGCGACCAACTAGAGAGTGACAACGGTCATAAACATGCATTGAGGTTAATAAACATTGAATACAAGCATGAGTAGGATATAAATCATCATGAACATAAATATCGTGGAGGCTATGTTTATTTTTGATTCAACTACATGCGTGAACATGTGCCAAGTCAAGCCACTTGAATCATTCAGAGGAGGACACGATCCTATCGTACTACATCATAACCATTTTAAATGCATGTTGGCAAACAAGATAAACCATTATCCACTCCTAGCTAATTAAGCATGGCATGAGTAACTGTAATCTCTAATTGTCATTGCAAACATGTTTCATTCATAATGGGCTGAATTGGGAACGATGAGCTAATCATATTTACAAAAGCAAAATAGGTCGAGTTTATAGCATCTTTTCCTCATCTCAATCATTTCTTCAAATATCGTCATTATTTCCTTTCACTTGCACGACCGAACGACGTGAATAATAATAAGAGTTCACGTGCACTGGACTAAGCTAGAATCTGCAAACATTTATTCAAAGGAGAAGACAAGGTAATATGGGCCCTTTGTTAGATCAACATTAATGCATATGAGAGCCACTAAATATTTTCATCATGGTCTTCTCCTTAGGACCCAAAGAAAATAATTTCAAAGAAACACTCTGAAATATTTTTGGAGTTTTCGTTTTTCCGAAGAAAGTATAACGAAAACGAGAAAAACTATTTACATGGGAAAGCTCCCAACAAGCAAAAGAAGAACGATAAATCTTTTGGGGTTTTCTTTTAATACTACAACTAATTAAACTAGAAAGAAAAACAAAAAATAAGCAAGAAATAGTTTTTGGATTTTATCAAAGTTCCTCAAACACACAAGAAGAAAGCAAAAAAAATAACTAACATGGATAATACAATGGAAATAGATGAATACCAACAATTGGAATGAATGTGTGAAAATTAATGTACTGTAGGTGAGAGATACATACTCCCCCAAGATTAGGCTGTAACGCCCTCAATGCGGCTATATCTCCTACATGTCGAAGCCTGACTTAGAGGCATAACCGCATTGAAAGCAATGTCGCAAGTAAGGTAATCTTCACAACAACCCATGTAAATAGATAAGAGGGAAAAAGGTACATAGTTGGCTTACACTCGCCACGTCACACAAATACATGAATAACATTACAATCATCCAATACACTCATGGTCCGACTACGGTACCAAAATAAAGATCATCCCCCACATGCGACACGGTCCCCGATCGCCCCAACTGGGCACCACTACTGATCATCTAGGAAAGACACGTAGTAAAGGCGAGAGTCTTCATCGAACTCCCACTTGAGCTCAAGCGCATCGTCTAGAACGGTATCATCGGTCCCTGCATCTAGTTTTGGAAGTAATCTGTGAGTCACAGGGACTCAGCAATCTCGCACCCTCGCGATAAAGACTATTTAAGCTTATAGGTAAGACAAGGTATGATGTGGAGCTGTAGCAAGCGACTAGCTTATATGGTGGCTAACCTGTTCGCAAAAGAGAGCGAGAAGAGAAGGAAAAAGCACGGTCGAACAACTATGATCAAGAAGTGTTCCTAGAACAACCTACGTCAAGCATTACTCCAACACCGTGTTCACTTCCCGGACTCCGCCGAGAAGAAACCACCACGGTTACACACGTGGTTGATTCATTTTAATTAAATTAAGTTTCATGTTATCTACAACCGGACATTAACAAATTCCCATCTGCCCATAACCGCGGGCACGACTTTCGAAAGTTCAAATCTCTGCAGGGGAGTCCCAACTTAGCCCATCACAAGCTCTCACGGTCAACAAAGGATATTCCTCCTCCCGAGACATTCCGATCAGACTCGGCATCCCGGTTACAAGACATCCTTGATAATGGTAAAACAAGTCCAGCAACACCGCCCGAATGTGCCGACAAATCCCGATAGGAGCTGCACATATCTCGTTCTCGGGGCACACTCAGATAAGCAATCCATACAACTAAAACCAGCCCTCGAGTTTCCCCGAGGTGGCGCTGCAAGGGGCTCTAGTTTGGACCAACACTCAGAGGAGCACTGGCCCGGGGGGGGGGGGTTAAATAAAGACGACCTTTGGGCTTCGGAAACCCAAGGGAAAAAGAGGCTAGGTGGAAAATGGTAAAACCAAGGTTGGGCATTGCTGGAGGAGTTTTATTCAAGGCGAACTGTCAAGGGGTTCCCATTATAACCCAACCGCGTAAGGAACGCAAAATCCGGGAACATAACACACATATGACGGAAACTAGGGCGGCAAGAGTGGAACAAAACACTAGGAAAAAGGCCGAGCCTTCCACCCTTTACCAAGTATATAGATGCATTAAGATAACAAGATAATATGGTGATATCCCAACAATAAACAATGTTCCAACAAGGAACGATCTCCAATCTTCACCTGCAACTAGCAACGCTATAAGAGGGGCTGAGCAAAGCGGTAACATAGCCAATCAACGGTTTGCTAGGACATGGTGGGTTAGAGGTTTGACAAGGAAATTTGGGAGGCATGATAAGCAAGTGGTAGGCATCGTAGCATAGGCATAGCAAAAGAGCGAGCATCTAACAAGCAAAGATAGAAGTAATTTCGAGGGTATGATCATCTTGCCTGCAAAGTTGTCGGATTTGACTTGATCCTCGTAAGAGAACTCAATGGGCTCCTCATTCACGAACTCGTCTCCTGGATCTACCCAAACAAGAACAACAAGCCAACGGAACACAGTCAACCATGTGCAATGCTCAAACAACATGATGCAAACATGGTATGATATGCAGGATGCGGTATGCGATGCATATGCAAGATTTGACAAGGAATGATTGAACCTGGCCTAAAATTGGAAATCCAAGAGTTCCACGAGAAAGGTGAGGTGATTTCGGTTGAAATCAATCTAAAGATCACCGGAATCGGATGCACGGTTTGGAAATGGCAAGCAAAACAAATATGGCACCGGTCTGCGATAATCAGCAAGTAGCCAACTAAATGCATTAAGATAAACATGGTAACAAAATACATGGCAGGGATACATTCATGATGCTTGACAAAAGATGAAGACTGAGCTACGGCTAGTTCATCCATTAACAGGTTCAAAGAAGCATGGCAAAGTGCAAATGATAACAGGTTTCAGACTTAGTGAAATTACACAATTCTGGAATTTATCATCAAGAAGCACAATTTAGAGCATGAAAAGTACATGCTACAGGAACTTAACGTGGCAAAGAAAGGCATGGCATGAAGCTACTCAAAGCACTTAACAAAAGTCCCTTAGTGACCTTGAGCCAAAAGGGATCAGAAAATACAATTGCAAGCATGTGAACATGGCAAAAACACAAACAGATCTCGATGCACTCACTACAGGGCATGGCATGACAAACTAAGCATACACCCATCAATAATACATGGCATAGAAGCTAGAAATGGCAAGAACAACAATATATCATGCACGGATCAATAGCAACATCCTCGAAAAAATCGCTAAACATGTCAACAATCTGCCAGGATTCACGATATAGCAAACGTAGAGCTCGATTGACTCAAGCTAGGATGCTCCATAAATGCAAACAAAGAAATAGATGGATAGAGCACCACAATTTTAACAAATCATCCTTACTGATCATCCTCAAAAGAGGCACAGATCACTAGGAAATAACATGAACATATGGCATAACAAAAAGAACAGAACAAGGACTTAGTGAAATTCTAAGTCCCTGAAATCAGCGTTACCGATTAGGCTACTTTGCAAGCTTGTACTAGTCACCACAAATATCACAAAAATACATGGAAAGAACCCCTATAAAGATGGCATGGCATATAACAAAACACATGTAGAGCTCAGGAGCATAGCATGCACATATTAAACATGGCAAAATGACAAAATGCCAATTGATGAAACAGATCTGCCAAATTCCTCACATAGCCCTCTTCCAACAGCATTTTGGGCATCAAGATGAGCTCAAATGAAAATGATGCAATGAGATGAAATGATGTACTCGTCGAGGCGAACATATTGATATGCTGAAGATTGCAAAAAAATAAGGGGAGAGGGGAAAGTCAACCCTAGTGGATCTAGGTTTTTCCAGATCTGGCGGCACTGTTCACGCACTGTAGCGTCGCGGATGTCGCCGGAGAAAATGGATGCGGCAGCCGGTGTCGTTGAGGTTCGCCGGAGAGGAGGGTCGTCGCCGGACTTGGCGCTCAAGTGGCCGGCCGGGAAGAGGAGGACGGAGAGGAGAGGGCCGGACTTGGACTCGGGCGGCGCGCGTCGGTGAAGGAGGCCGCGGTGGAGGACGGCGGCGGCGTCAGCGGCGGCGGAGGTGGTCGGCACCGGAGGCTGGTCGCAGTCTGCGGTGAGGCGCGAGGAGGCGGCGAGGCATGGTAGGTGGCGGCGGAGACGCGGGCTCTCGGGGGCCCTCCCAGGGCTGGGCAGGCCGGCACGGCGGGGAGCCCCGGCGAGACACGTGGCGGCCCCCGGTTGGTCGGGCGCGGCGGCGCGGGGCGTGTCCGGCGGGAGCGGACACGTCCGGCGGCGGTGGAGACGAAAAATTAGGGTTAGGGTGGTTTTGGATCCGGAATTTTCGGGGAAGATACCAATTTATAGGTAGGAGGAGCTAGGAGGCTCCAAATTGAGTACGGTTTTCGGCCACGCGATTGTGATCGAACGCTCTAGGTGATGGAGAGGGTTTAGGTGGGTTTTGGGCCAAAATGGAAACGTGTTGGGCTGCAACACAAACGAGGCCTTCTCGGTCCCTCGGTTAACCGTTGGAGTATCAAACGAAGTCCAAATGGTACGAAACTTGACAGGTGGTCTACCGGTAGTAAACCAAGGCCGCATGGCAAGTCTCGGTCCGATACGGAAATGTTTAACCCCCACACACGAAAAGAGGTAGAAAGGGGCATCAGAGGAGATAGGAGCGCCGGAATACAAAACGGACAACGGGGAAAATGCTCAGATGCATGAGACGAACACGTATGCAAATGCAATGCACATGATGACATGATATGAGATGCATGAAAAAGGCAACAACACACGGAGACAAAAATCGGACAACGGAGAAAATAAAATAACTTAGGCCGGAAACAGCAAGAGTTGGAGTACAGATAAGGTAAATTACATCCGGGGTGTTACATAGGCTTTTGGCCTAAGTTGGTCCAGGGCCACGGCTGGCCTGGCACATACCCAAAGTCGTAGTTGGGGTTGTACTGATCTGCAGCCACAACCACTTGGAGGGCTGCCTCATGCAGATGGGACGTCTCCCTTGCTCTCTCATGCTCCTCCGCCTCCTCTCTGTATATGAAGTATCTTCGTTTTACCTGAAAGTCAAAGAAGTTAGGAGCTGGAATTGTAATATGGAGGACGCGATCCCTGTCAAAGCTTAGTCTGTACTGGAAAGGCTGTTCCCACCTCTCAGGAATTTGGAAACATTCCATAGCATCATAATCAAGGTAAACAGGTGGTAACTAAATATCATTTTCTCTTATCGGTACCCCGAGATAATTAGCTAAATGGGTGGTTCCACCAAAAAATTCTCCCTCTAAAGCATTATTATGTAACGACCTTGCAACAATGGCCGCCAAGTTATATCATTTATCATCCATTACCGCACTCTTGAGGATACTTAAATCAAGAGAGGAATGGTGGCTATGGTCATGTTTCCCATTAATGCATCTACCTATAAAAAGAGAAAAATAATGTAAAGCAGGAAAGTGAATGCTCCCTATAGTAGCGTGTGTTGCGTTTCTAGTTTCTCCCCTAGTGATGCTAGCAAGGAATTCAACACAATCTGATTTACGAGGTTCATTAAATGCCCCATTGTGAAATTTTACATGCTTCATTAAAATCTTCAAAGTCCATGCGAAATGATTTATCACAAATATCAAATAAAACAGAATGTGTATTGCATTGTCCTGAATACTCAAATCTCCGCACAAAGGAATCAGTAAGGTTGTAGTATTGCGAGCACTTATGTGACACGATGTCCATAAGGCTGGCGTTGTGAACGTACATATCAAATTCTTCCCTGAAACCTGCGCGAGTCATGAAGTTATTCGACGGCCATTCGCAAGGTTGCACTAGAGCTTCCCGCGGTGGTTCAAGGTCTAGCTCATGTATCACGAGCCTCGAGGCTTTCTTCTTTGAGGAACCACCTTGGAACATTTTCCTAAACATTTTCTCCGTCTGAAAATTTCTGAAAAAACATTAGTGACTCAAAATAATGGTGAACAAAACTCAACAAAATTGGTAGGAACTACTCCTGCATGTGCCTAGAGGCTATATCATGCAACAAAACTACTTTGATACATATAAATTTGACATGCAAGCTCGAGAACATGGTCATGATAGCAACATAAATTTGCAGTATATAAAGCAGTAGAACAAAAATTAATTGGGCCACTTGAGTAGTCACATACCAAAGAAAAAACCCCCAAAATAGTTTCAGAAATGGAGCTCTAAGCAAGGAGGTCGAAAATGGCAGCAAGATGAGAAAGAACACGTGTTTGAGCAATGGTGTGATTTTTTCTGGATAAAGATGAAGTGGATGGGTGGCTGGAACAAGTGTGGGGGCCTACATGGGCCCCACAAGCCTGCTAGGTGCGCCCAGGGGGTGGGCGCGCCCTGTGGGCTTGTGGCTCACAGGTGCAACCCCTGGGGTATGTTCATTGCCAAATTCTTAAAGTATTGTAGAAAAAATCATATAAAATTTTCAGGTCATTCGGAGAACTTCTATTTTTCTGGTGATTTTTTTATTACACGGATAATTCAGAAAATTGTAAAATAATAGTACTTCTACTTTATTAACTCTAAATAGCAGAAAGTAAAAAGTGGGTACAAAAAGTTGTGTTTATTAAATTCATCCATCTCATGCCCGTCAAAAGTAATCCATTAATAAGGTTCATCAAGTCTTATTAACGAACTTCTTCCGAATGACATGAAACTGGAGAATCTTCTTATAGCACTAGGTTACCTCAACGGGGATATGCATGTCCCCAACAATAGGAATATCTTTTTTTTGACAGTAGGAATAGCGAATTCAAAACCTCCAATAGTAATTGTCGAAATTTTTCCAATAGAGTTGATACTATTTACTCTAGGTTGTTTCTTCAGAAAGTGTACCGTATGCTGATTACCATTAACATGAAAAGTGACACTGCCTTTATTGCGATCAATAACAGCCCCTGTAGTATTCAAAAAGGGTCTACCAAGGATGATCGACATAATGTCGTCCTCTGGTATATCAAGAATAACAAAGTCCGTTAAGATAGTAACATTTGCAACTATGACAGGTACATCCTCACAAATACCGATGGGTATAGAAGTTGATTTATCTGCCATTTGCAAAGAGATTTCAGTCGGTGTCAATGGGAAATGGAGGCTCTGTATAGATTTCACAGATCTCAACAAGGCTTGCCCGAAGGACCCATTTCCCTTGCCGCACATCGATTAGATTGTGGATTCCACTTCAGGCTGTGATTTGCTTTCCTTTCTGGATGCATATCCTGGGTACCACCAAATCTTCATGTCCAATGAAGATGAAGAGAAGACATCGTTCATCATGCCATGTGGTACTTAATGTTTCATCTGCATGCCATTCGGATTAAAGATTGCCAGGTCTACTTCTACGAGGGTAGTCCAGGTTGGTTTCGAGCCACAGCTGCATAGAAACATTGAAGCTTATATAGAAGAGACGTTTGCTAATCTGCGCAAGATCAACTAGAAGCTCAACCCGAAGAACAGTGTGTTTGGCGTCCCCTCCGGCAAGCTACTTTGGTTCTTTGTGTCCCATCGAGGAATCGAAGCCAACCTCGACAAGATTAAAGCTATCGAGCAGATCCAAGTGCCGAGGACAGCCAAGGATGTGATGCGTCTGACAAGGTGTGTTGCCGCACTAAGCAGATTCATTTCCATGTCTGGCAAGCACGCCCTGCCGTTCTTGAAAATCCCAAACAAGGAAGGGACCATGAAGTGGACTCCAGAAGCAGATGCGGCTTTGCAAGAGTTGAAGGCCTACTTATCCTCCGTGCCCACCTTGGTTGCTCCCAAACTACAAGAGCCGTTGCTGTTATACTTGGCAGCAACCAGCCAAGTGGTTAGTGCAGCCTTGGTGGCGCAGCGGGAAGTAAACAAGGACCAGTAGAGCCAGAAAAAGGATCATGACATAAATGAGAACGCCAGTGGGAGCGACCCGAAGGACACGACAAGGAAGAAAGCGGTGCAGCTCCCAGTATACTTCTTGAGTTCCTTAATAGAAGGGGCTAGATCGAGGTACTCTGGCGTGCAAAAGTTGATCTTTGGTCACATCATGGCCTCAAGGAAACTGCGCCACTACTTCCAACCCATGATATCACGGTTGTCACTCACTTCCCGTTGCAAAGGATACTCTGAAACCCTGAGGCTACCGGCAGAATAGTGGAGTGGGCTTTGGAGTTATCCAGTTTTGGCTTGAAGTTTGAGACCACATTAACAATCTAGAGCAGGGCATTGGCAGATTTTATTGTAGAATGGACGCCAACCCCATACGAGGAAGTGCCAGAAATGGTTATCCCTGGCAAGGAGGTGCCCCAAGAATGGATTATGTATTTCGAAGGTGCAGTGGCTGGTGTGCTTCTCGTCGCCCCCTCCAGGGAGCACTTGAAGTACATCGTCTAGATGGACTTTGCCCGGGAAGAGGTAACCAACAATACAACAGAGTATGAAGGGCTCATTGCCGGGCTCAGGATTTCTACAGAATTGGGAATTAAGAAGCTTATCATTCGATAAGATTCACAACTTGTGGTGAGACAAATCAACAAGGATTACGAAAGCCCATTGATGGAGGCATACATTGAGGAAGTGAGAAGGTTGGAGGAGCTCTTTGACAGATTGCAAATAGAGCACGTACCTAGTGCGGAAAACTGCATAGTTGATCATCTGTCAAAATGTGTTGCGCAGAAGCTTCCTGTGGAACCAGGGACTTTTGTACTCTATCTTACTCAGCCCTCCATATCCCTAGGAACAATGGCCCGGAAAATGAGAAAGATGGACTCCGGTAAGCCTCTCCCGGTAGAGCCTTCCGCTCCTGGCAGGGACCCTGCCTGAAACAACTCCTCGCCACCTGTCAGACCGCACCCTCCAGCCGGGCCCATGGTCCCCGTGAACAAGTAATGTGGCCCCATAGTTGAGGAGGTTCCGCTAGTCCTTGTTGACGAGCCCCAGGCTCCAACTTGGGCGAGGCACATAGTCCACTTTCTCCAAACCGGAGAACTTCCCGATGGCCACAAGGAAGCTGAAAGAGTAGCCCGAAGGACCAGTATGTATTAGTTTGTCGATGACACTTTGTACATAAGGAGGCCCAAAGGTGTGAAATTGAAGTGTATCTGCTAGGAAGAAGGAAAGGAACTACTGGCTGAGATACACAAAGGCTTGTGTGGCTCCCACATAGGATCATGGGCATTTGTTGGCAAAGCATTCCGCGGGCAGGATTCTATTGGCACACGGCCCTCCAAGATGCGGTTAACCTACTCACCAGATGTGAACCTGCCAGTTGCATTCCAAGAATATCCACCTTCCTGCCCAAGCTCTTTATACAATCCCTTTATCATGGCCATTTTCGGTCTGGGGGCTTGATATTTCTCGGCCATTTCCCCACACCAATAGGGGGCTTTGAATTCTTGTTCATTGCTATCGACAAGTTTACAAAGTGGCCAGAAGTGACTGTTGTGAGAAAGGTGACTACTTAGTCAGCTATCAAGTTCTTGAAAGAATTGGTGTGTCGTTTTGGAGTCCCGGCAAGGATCGTTACCGACAATGGGACCTAGTTCACGAGCCACGCCTCAATGCAATATTTTCATTCCCTCAGAAGCAAGATCTCTTTTGCCTCTCTTGGACATCCCAGAAGCAATGGGAAAGCTGAGGGGGCCAAGGCTGAAGTGCTGCATGGACTCAAGACAAGAACCTTTGATACGCTGCAGAAGCATGGCAGGCGGTGGATCAATGAGCCACCGGTAGTTCTATGGCCCCTCAAAATGACACCAAATCGAGCTACCGGGTAGACTCCCTTCTCCCTAGTCTATGGGGCAGAAGGAGTTATCCCCACGGAACTCATTTACGAGTTGCCTCGAGTGCTTGCCTATGATGAAGTAGCGCAAGATCAGCACCGACATGACGACGCTGTGCTACTCAAGGAGAACTGTCTCCGGGCTGCTCTGCGTGCTGCACGCTATCAGCAAGCCCTGCGACGCTATCATAGCCGCAGGGTTCATTCCCGGTGTTGTAAGGAAGGCAACCTTTTCCTCAGGCGCGTTCAGTCCGCCAAGGGTACAAACAAGTTGACGCCAAAGTGGGAAGGCCCTTACTGGGTAGTACGAGTCACCAGACCTGGCGCAGTCTATCTGGGGATCAGAGATGGCATTCAGTTGCAAAAATCATGGAGTATTGAGCATCTCCGCAAGTTCTACCTGTAAGGCGCAGCTGTCGGGACCTGCCCGACAGCCACCCTTTTGTACATGCCTTGCCTAAGTTGCATGTAACCCCTTGTACAAAGCCAGGCGATGGCCCTGAGCACCAGAGAAATAAACGAAGCGTTGGAGATCCCCAACCACGTTACATGAATGCATGAGCATTCCAAGAGCATTGCATAAGCATTTCATAAGCATTTGCATATGCATATAGATAGGATCGCATCTTGCATCATTCCCATCTTCATGAAGCTAGAGGTTCCTCTCGTGGACGTGGCTTCTACAAGGAGTTGGGAAGATGGACCTGCACTATGATCTATGGCAAGCCAAACATATAATTTCTGCCTCCTATCCATAAGTGTTCTGTAAGCTGAAACTTGTGCATAAGAAAACCTCACCACCCTTTGAAACTTAGGTGGTCCCATCCTTGACTTGAACGTTGCTTCGGTCAGGATGGTTGTAGTGGCCTTTGGTGAAAAGAGGTTGGCGGGGGGCTGGTCCCTTTATTTTTTGCCCGCTAGGCTTTGTTCTTCGGCAAACAAAATAAAAAGGGTGCCGGCAGGATAGCCTGCCGAGGAAGACTCGTTTATTTAACTAAAGAGGCATTCCACCTGTGCATGGACATATACATGCACGAGTTCCCGGCAAGGTTCATATTTTTCATTAATATGATTATAATACAAATACAAACCTTACAAAACAGAAACATGGACTCGAGAGATTACATTACTTGAATTAAAATTTGGCAAGTGCCAACAGGTTTAAGATTGAAAAAAGATAAGTGCCATGTAAACTCGTCTCCCTGTCCCTCTTGTCCCAGGTAGTGCGGGGGGAGAAGAGAGCAGGATGCGCGCTGTCGAATCACGGGTTTTGGCAAAACCCTTAAGGTTCGAACTCTGGGGTGCGCACGAAGATTTCCCCCCTACCGATCCACGTCCTAACTCTGCTAAGATCTTACGAACTAACTCGATGAACTCGCAACACAAAGGACACAAGATCTATACTGGTTCAGGCCACCATTGTGGTGCAAAACCCTACTCCAGTGTGGTGGTGGTGGATTGCCTCTCCAGTTGAGGATGAACAGTACATGGGGAAGAACAGCCTCCTGAGGAGAGGTGT
The DNA here is from genome assembly GCF_018294505.1 of Triticum aestivum. Taxonomy (NCBI): domain Eukaryota; kingdom Viridiplantae; phylum Streptophyta; class Magnoliopsida; order Poales; family Poaceae; genus Triticum; species Triticum aestivum. Next base: position 319,336,209 of record NC_057809.1, on the reverse strand, counting down.
TCTTGTGCTTGCTGGATGTGATTTGTGGATGAACTAGTTCTAGTGTAACCCGAGGTCGCCCTCACCTACGGTGGCTGTTAGTTCTATTTATAGAGTCCCTCGCCCTCTCCCCAAATATTGAGTGGGAAGGGAGTCATCAGCCTCCAATTTGAAAGGGGACAGCTAGTACAACTTATCCTGACAAAAGTGGTATTTGCATGCAAAAGGCTATGGTGGTGACGCCGCCTTGGGCTCCATGGTGACCTCCGTCTTGCCGTCCTACTAGTCTTGGTATCATTGCACCGATATGGAAACCTTTGCTTGATGCCTCGGTACTCCGCGCCTATGCTTGCCCAGTTAGCACCGAAGAGGAAACAAGGACGCTGCACGCGCTGGCGCCTGCCTGGTCTCGATCGTCACGGCTCACGTCACGAGAACCTCACAATATTTGCCTTGCCTTGATCTCTCCGCCCCTCGTGAGCCTGCCTGGTGAGGAAGCTCCTAAGGAGGTCTTGCGCCGTCCGCCTGCGAGGTTTGGCCCCTCGTGAGGGTCTTAAATGCCTTGTTGATGAAGATGGGCCATACAGGCCTGCTAGCAAAGCCACATCATGGGCCGCAGGTAGGCAAGTCTGGGGACCCCCGTTCCCAGAATGCCGACACGCGCTGGCATAACACCACCTCGATCCCGCCAGGGCCTGCCAAACATAGCCTGACAAGATTGGGAGTGGCGAGGCTTGGAAGGGGGAAGGCGGAAGGAGAACCGTGACAGGCCCCTAGTCACCACTTACAAAACCAATCAAAAGGATCCAGCATAGGCACCGGTGGAAAAGGACGTCGGGACCCAGCTGGAAGATCACTAGAGGAAGGGGAAGTACCAGAGGGGCGAGCCTTTCGCCGGGAACTGATAAAATGGTGATGACGACCCCAGGGAAAGGTGGGAAGAGTCAGATAGAGGGGCAACAGGTCGCCGGTACGAGATGAACACGTCGGTGCTATCATACTCTGACGCGAAGGCCTGCCTCCTGCCTTCTCCGTCTCCCCTGGCTTCATATTAATCAACACCATCCCAGGGGAGCGCTGACCTTATGGTCCGACGCCTTCTCTGAAGAGACAGCGAGCGGCCAAGATGGCCAGGGGGCTCGAGGCGCACTGCTTCCCACCTCAATAGGCAGGAAGGCGCGCCTCTTGTCAATATCAGCCCCAAGACCACCGGGAGCGGCAGTGCTGGGATTACCAATGATCTCTGGTCCTGTCTCTCGGGCAAGCCCTGAAGACGCCAAGGACCTAACCACTGAACCCACAAGCAGCAAAGGCCCGGAACTGGACACCGCACTGCCTAATGGGCAGCCGACCGAGGAGGGAGGAGCAAGCGTCTCCCCACGATGAGGAGAGGCGATATTTACCGTGACATGGCCAGGCTCACTCCCGAGCACCAGCATCGACATTTGGCGACACCGTCCTCAAACTGGAGCACGGGGCCTGGCCCCAAGCTCTTCTCTTCCACATAACCAATAGGAAGCTGAAAACGAAGTAGGGGGATCCAAGTCTGAGTGACTCCACCCTCACTTTACCCCTCCTTCTATAGGCGGGCCGTGGAGGGGGGTTGCTCCCTCAACGAGTGACCACTGTCCTCCTTCATCAATTCGAGAAGACCGGGCCCTCACCTTAATGCTCTCCCACGCCACGCGCCTCCATTACCTACCCCACATGATGCATGCAAAATACGTGGCTAAGGATAAGTGCATGGTAGGACGAGTGAATTGGCAATTTATACCTCGTGTGTTATAGTCATTCATGGTCCATTACAAGGGTGGCCCCACCACTATTGGCTTTACACGGTGCGTGGGGTAATTGGAAACTGGCCTGGACTCAAGATTAATGAAGAAGCAAAGAAGACCTCAAGGGACCAACCTTTTCCACGACCCTACCTGTGCACTTATTAGGTCCTACCCCAACAATGCGTGGCAGCATGTTCAGGGCAGGCCCGGGGGCTTCTGTCGGTGCAACAAACCCTGGGTCTATTGCCCAGACTGTGCACAAGCACGGGAACGAGATTGCGGCACGAGGCCAAACCAGAGCACAAGAGACAAAGATCTTTGAAGGACCGATGTTTAGATCGAGAGGACCAAGAGAAGCAAGATACTACCAGAAGAAAAGCCTCCCTTGCCGGGCAGGCGAGCTCGGCGAGGGCGGGGTCTCCCCCGGAAGGAAACATCCAAGATGTCCTGGTAGGGCATGCCGGGACTCACAGAGGAAAAACCACCTCACCCAACTACTCCACCACGACCCACATCCTCAATCGATGTGGTGTCAAGCCGCAAAGTGACTAAGTGGCAGCTATACGCCACATGGCAGTGTCTTTCTACAAGAGATGCCCAAGAACAACACTCGCCCTGTGACGTGTCAAGCGAGCAAGTATGAACCTAGCAAAGCAGCCCGTCAAGGCTTGCTGGACATGCGAGTATGTGACGTTGAGTAGCGCTTTTAATGCACACTGTCAGCCTGCAGGGTTAGGTATGATAGCACTATTTTCTATCTTATCAGTACATAATGACTACTTTGCCATTGTTGTGACCACTTAACCTATAAAAGGAGGCCCATGGCAACTGTAGAAAGGGTTAGAAGGCTAGATACCCACACATTCATACACGTGTAGCCACTGCCGCCCTAAGGCGACCCTGCCGGGCAAGTGTACTATGCTCCACCACCATCTATCCACCAAAGTAGCAGTAGGGTTTTACGCCTTGCGGCAGCCCGAACCTTGGTAAAACTGCCCGTGTAATCTTTGGCATGGTTCCCCACGCTCTTCTACTCTTTGTGAAACATCACATCCCCCCTGCCGAACTAGCAAGGGGCCCTTGGTCCCATAGGCGGTCATGGTTTCCTACGACAGGCATCATTTTCATCTGCACCAAACTGCAGGCTCCTACCGTGGACTCGATCCCAAAGAGGAGAAGAGATGACAATCCTACATTGCCATCCCCAGCAAGCCAAACAGGTAAGTTCTCTCTGTTATCCGTACGTGCTCTATAAGTAAAAACTTGTGCATAAGAAACCCTCGCTACATCCGAAACTTAGAGGCTCCCATCCCTCGACTCGAATGTTGCTTCAGTAGGGATGGTTGTAGTGGCCTTTGGCGAGAAGGTTTGGCTAGGGGCTGGTCCCTCTTCACGATTTGTGCCCGGCAGGCCTAGCTCCGCGGTAGCAAACTAAGTGTACTGACAGGATATCCTGTCGGGGAAAACTTGTTTACTTAAATGTATAGAGGCATTTCACCTCTTCATGGACATGTTACATCCACAAGTGCTCAGCAAGGTTTATCTTTTTCATTAATATGCTGATCAACAAGTACAGATCTTACAAAACACAAACATGGATAAAAGAGATTACATAATTTAGATTAAAGTTTGGAAAATGCATACACATTTTAGATTGAACAAAGATAAGTGCCTCGTAATCCCCCTTCCTCATTCCTCCTCCCCAAGGTATTGCGGTTGGAGGAGAAGAGGGTAGAAGGAGTGCCTGAGCAGACGCCCGACCCGATCCCGTCAGGAGCTTGCCGGGCGCAGCCTGACAAGATCGAGAGTGGCGATGCTGCAAAGGAGAGGGGCAGAAGGAGCAGCTTGGCGGTGCCCTAGTTACCACCTCCAGGACCAGCAAGAATCCCGAGAGTGAGCACCAACAGGGAGAATCGCCGGAGCTCAGATTGTAGATTGCTAGAATTGGCGAAGGCACCAAGAGAGCGACCCCCTCCCCGGTGACCCGGAGGCCGGTGATGATGGTGCTGGGGAGGGAGGAAAGGGCTGAAAGAGAAGGCAGCAGGTCATCAATATGAGACAAATGCGTCGGTGCCATTGTACTCCGACCAGATGCCCATGCCACCTGCCTTCTCTGTCTTTCCCAGTCCTTTCTTCATCACCCCCACTCTGGGAGGATGCCGGCCCCTCGGGCCGTCACCTCCCTCGAAGAAGCAGTAGGCGATGGTGGCGTCCGAGGCATTTGAGGAGCATCACTCCCCTCCTCAGGGGGTAGGGAGACGCCACCGTCTTAAACATTCACCCCAACATCACCAAAGGGAGCAGTACTGGATTACCATGAGCCCTGAGAACTGCAACCTAGAAGGGCACTGAGAACCCCAGGGGCTCCGACATTGGAGCACCAAACCACAACGGTTCACGACAAGATCCAGCACTCCCCACCAGACGGCCGGTCGGAGCGGAGGAGACAAGCATTCCATCATAAATGGGAAAGCTTGATATCTCATGCACTACGAGTGACTCGCCCGCCGCATCTCCCTGAGGCCCGGAACAGACTCATTCCCCAAGCATCAAAATGAGTGTTTGGCATCATCAACCCCAAGCTAGGACCCAGGGCCAGGCCCCGGGCTCTCCCTTTCAGCATACCTAGAAGAAAGCAGATAATGGAGGAGAAGGGTTGTGTGGATGAATACGCCCACTACTCCCCCACCCCTTCTTTTATAGACGGGTTGGGGCTGGGAGCCGATCCCTCGGCGGGTAACCACCGTCCTGCTCCACCAATCCATGAAGACCCGGCCCCTGCCTTGGCGCTCTACCGAAGCACGCACATCCATTACCGACCACAATTAATGCATGCGGCCTACGTTGCCAAGGATAAGAGTGTGGTGGCAAGAGTGAACTGGTAGTTGCTCACCTGTGCGGTAAAGTCATTCACGAGCCATTACAAAAGGTCGACCCACTACAATTGGCGCTACACGACGTGCGGGAGAACCGGAAGTTGACCTGGCTCAGGTTGATCCAGAAGCGAAGAAGATCTCAATGGACAAGCAACTACTACCCTCTCGCCTATGCACAAGTTAGGGCCTACCTTGACGACGGCTCAACAAACCTTGGGCACGTTTCCCAGACCGTGCAGTTGCCTAGGACGAAGACTGCAGGATCCAAGACCAGACTAAGCACAAGTGATCTGCTCTTTGAAGAATCAGAGTGCGGATAATGACGACCAAGTCAAGCCAAAGAAGCAAGATACCACAAGGGAAAACTCCCTTGCCGGGCAGGCGATCCTAGTGAGGTCAAGTTTACCTCGGAAACAAACCTCAAGGTCACCCCGGAAGGCCTGCCGGGCCCTACGAAGGAGAACTACCCCACCATGGCTCCACCACACTAACTCACAGAACGCAAGCCATCGATCGGTGAGGTGTCAAGCCCCCAAATGACTAAGTGGCTATTTTTTGCCACATGGCATCCACTTCCTATGGAAATCACCTCCTAATGACACACATCCTTAGATGTGTCATGCAGGTAGGAGATAAGGTGGCCGAACAGCCCGGCAAGGCTTGGCGGGCACGCCATGATGTGACACTAAGTGGCACATTCAATGCGCTCTGCTGTGTCTGTAGAGTTAGGTATGGTAGCACTGTTTGCTATCTAATTAGTGCATAATGACTAATTTTCCATTGTGGTGACCCCTTTATCTATAAAAGAAGGCTCGTGGCTACCATAAAAAGGATTCGGGCCCTTGTACACTCATACTCACGTAGCCGTTCTCGCCCCAAGGCAACCTTGCCCTGCTAGGGCACTGCGCTTCCATCATAATCCCCATCAGTCCACCAAAGCAGGAGTAGGGTTTTATGTCTCGTGGCGGCCCGAACCTGGGTAAAATTGCCCGTGTGATTTTGTGTCGTGCTGCGCGACATTCTCCACTCTTTGTGCAATGTGCTAATCCCCCCTGTCGAACCACAAGGGGCTCATGGCACCATCGGTGGCCGTGGTTTCCCACTACACCAACTTCCCCCCATGCACATAGAACCAAGTCCTGCACCTGGGGGCCCAACTCAATGTAACTGGAGTGACTCCTGCAGCCATCATCTCTTGATCAGCGAGACTCCACTTAGGCCGGGCCACCTCGTAGCCACCTGGCCCTAGATTACGGTGCCACAGATTTTTCGCGGCATTAATCTTGTTTATTCTCAACCATTCCTGAGCTACTTCCAATTCCTTGAACTTCACGAAAGTATCGCAATGATCTCTTGCCATCTCTAGTGTTGCCTTTAATTCTGGAGTCTGCTTTCCTGCTGTGATGCATGCGGCCCATGCATTTTTCTTGTGGTTGTTGAATGCTATCGCCATCTTCTTAAGAGCACTGTTCTTGACTTTCTCCAGATCTGCATCTGTCAAATGATCTGGTAGGGTGAAATGTGACATGAGCAATTCCCAAAGCAGATCTTTTGCTCTTTGGTCGACAAAAGTAATATCTGGATCTCCCTTTGTTGGCTTTTTTCCATTCTTGAATGGAGATCAGGATTTGGTCCCTGATAATAACTTGGCATTGACGAATGAACTTCTTTGCATTCTTCTTCGGATCATCAGGTTTGCCATTACGTTTCATCGATGTTGTACTTTATGCCAGCCTATAACTTTTTGGCCAGGCCTCAAACTGCCCTGCTGCTTGTAGAAGATTTTCTCCATCCGAAGGGCTAAAGGAAGAAAGATCGATTCGTTAATATATATACAAATCGATTAAAACATGTGATGATCACTAGATGCCTTATATAAATATACCTCGCCCATCTTTGTTATTTGAAAAACAACATTTCCTTCATCATCATTGTTCTGGACTTCATCTATTCGTTTGTCTTCATCAAATATCATACCCTCACTGGCATTGTTCAGATATTGCGAACCATCAACTTCTTCATTCTCATCTGGGCTCGGCGAGCGTATGATGTCGAACATAGTCTCTTCACCTTCTCTGCCGGTATTGTCCATAGTTTCTATTTAACTAATCCAGAAGAAAGATAAAACAATTTAGTATTAAAATTAGAATGCATGCAATCAATAAGGAAAAACGGAATCATAGTAGATAATATCCTTCTCGAATAATCTAGATAATTAATATGCATCATCAAATATAATCTCGAATAAATTGTCTTGAATATTACCAAATAATATCATCTCAAATACATCGTATGGAATATAATCAAATATAATCTCGAATAAATCTCGAGTATTATCACTAATACATCTCGAATATGATCATATATATAACATCATTAGCTAACATCACTCGCAGTGGACACCCAAAGAGAAGGAACGATCACGGGATCATAGCTCGGGTGAGATCCCTGAAGAACCTACCAGGTATTGGAGAACCTGACGTCCAACGCAACCATGTAGTGACGAACATCCTCATCCTCCTCACAGACATGGTGAAATACCACCTCTATGGGGGACGCCAGCCTCCGCATCGTATGTGGACCACGAGCCCGCCACCAAAGAAGCTTCGGGGCGACGACCTCACCAAGATGCGCGCCCCTGAAGGTAGCACCTCGCAGTGCCAGCCCGGTGGAGCCCAATCCCGGACATGGGGTCTCTGAAACAGGATGTCATCATGAACGAGTCGACGACAAGGATGCTTGTCGGGCGTCGCAGACGTCGAGAACAAATTCTAGGCAAATTTGTTGGCGTTTTGGGAATGAGGGTCCCCAGACTTGCCTGCCTGCAGCCCATAGCGTGGCTCCATCAGCGGCCCTGTACGGCCCATCTTCACCAGCAAACACTCGAGACCCTCACGAGGCAGACAATGCAAGACCACCTCAGGGGCGGCATCACTAGGCTGGCTTGCGAGGGGCGGAGAAAACAAGGCAAGGGACACCTCGTGAGGTTTGTGTGACAGAAGCCATGATGACCAGCGCAGGCGGGTGCCAGCGTGCAGTATCCTCGTTTCCTATTTTGTGCTAAAGAGGCAAGCGCAGGCGAGGAGTCCCAAGGCATCAGGAAAAGGTTTCCATATTGGTGCAACAAGACCAAGACCAGCAGGACAGCAGGATGGAGGTCACTGTGGAGCCCAAGACGGCGTCACCACCAAAGCCTTTGGCAGATGAAGACTACTTTTGTCAGGATAGCTCGTACTAGTTGCCCCCCTTCAAATTCGCCGTTGTGGGATCCCTTCCCGCCTAATATTTGGGAAGAGGACCCGGGCATCTATATATAGGACTAGCCACCACCGTAGGTGGGCACAACCTCATCTCGGACCAGATCCATTCCACCAAAGCCACCACATTCACCAACCACAAGGGCACCTCTCCTCAGGAGGCTGTTCTTCCCTTGTAACTGTTCATCCTCAGACCAAGAGGCAATCCACGACACCACACTAGAGTAGGGTATTACAACACATCGGTGGCCCAAACTAGTATAAACTCTTGTGTCTCGTGTTCTTTTTGTTCGACGAGCTAGGTCGTGAGATCATGGTATGTGCGCACCCCAGTGTTCGAACCTCAATGGTTTTGCCGGAATCCGAAATCCGACATTTGGCGCGCCAAGTAGGGGTGCGCCGAAGCTTGCCCCCGACGGCCTCCCCGCTCCGGTCGGCTCTCATGGACGTCACCAATTCTCTGACTAGATTGACTGGCACCCTCCACAGCGCCGTGGGGCTCCGGGCCTTCACCCCAGCCATGCGGCGGGTGTGGTGGCCGCACAAGTTCAAGCCGGAGATGCCGCCCCGTTATGATGGTGCGGCGGATCCGGCGGCCTTTCTGCTGGCATACGAGGAGGTCGTCCTGGAAGCCGGGGGCAACGATGAAGTCATGGCCAACTAGCTCCCATGGCCCTCGATGTTATGCCGCGTGCCTGGCTCCTCCACCTGCCCGAATCTTCTATGGCCTCCTGGGAGGAGCTGCGCGACCTATTCATCGCGCGCTTCGGGGGACCAGCCCCCCTTTGCCGCGGCTCTCCTCGGTGGCTCGCAGGCGCCTCCCTCGGATTGTCATACCAAGCCGTTCTTTCGCCATATTTGCGCCGCCTCCACGCGGCAGGGGGCTCCCCGAGTTGGGTGGCGCCCAAGGCCGACCTGACCTTCGACTCAAGGGATCACCCAGTCACTACTGTCGGTTCGGGCATGCTCCCAATGCTTTGCATGCCCACCATCTGCAATGTAGCCGTCACCAAGACCCTCACCGACGGTGGCGCCGGCCTCAACGTCCTCTCTGTTGAGCGGCTTCACCCCAGCAAGCCCTTCTCCGGAGACGGCAACGGCTCCTCCAACCCCCTGGGGCAGATTCGTCTCCCCCGTGACCTTTGGCACACGCGACAACTACCACACTGAGCTAATCGACTTCGACATCGCCCGCATCGGCTTGCCATACAACTCCATCCTCGGGTACACAGCGCTGGCCCAATTCATGGTAGCTACCCATCCTGCCTACAACCTCATGTCCTCATCATGGCCGGAGACTCCAAGGAAGCCATGGAAGCCCTCAAGCTCAGCTTCAGGGCCACGACAACACCTTGCCCGACCAACAAGGCCGTGTCCAGAATCAAGGGGGCTGCACCGACCAAGAAGAAGCAGCTATTTACTTAAGCTCAAGCCAAGACAAAGCAGATACCGATCAATGCGGATGGGGCCTCTGGCGCTACCTTTACCATAGGCGCCGACCTCGCCCCAGGTCAAGGAAGGGAGCTGGAGGACTTCTTGCGGGCAAACAAGGAAGTATTCGCCTAGGAGCCCAAGCAGCTGGTTGGGGTCCCGAGAGGAGTGATTGAGCATCATCTGAGGGTATGCCCCAACCTGCGCCCTGTGAAGCAGAGGGCGAGGCGACAATCCTCGGAGAAGCAATCCTTCATCATTCAGGAAACCCGCAAGCTGGAGGCAGCGGGTGTCATTTGCGAGTTCCGGAAACTAGAGTGGTTGGTAAACTCGGTCATCATGCCGAAGAAAGGAGGGAAGGAGCGCATGTGTGTCGACTTCACCAATCTCATCAAGGCTTCCCCTCAAGACCCATTCCCGCTGCCGCGCAGCGACCAGATTGTCGACTCCACCACCGAGTATGATCTGCTATGTTTCCTAGATGCGTTCTCAGGCTGCCACCAGATCAAGATGGCGGTGGAAGATGTGCAGAAAACAACTTTCTTGACCCCATCAAGGGTATACTGCTACACTTGCATGCCATTCGGACTGCGCAACGCAGGAGCGACCTTCCAGCGACTGATGCACATTGCCTTGGGGCAGCAACTCAGGGAGAAATGCTGAGGCTTACGTCAACGACATTTTGGTGAAGTCTCAGTAGGAGAGAACTTTGATTCAGGACCTGGAGGAGACCTTCGCGAGCCTGCGCTAGGTGGACTTGCGGCTCAACCCGGAGAAATGCGAGTTTGGTGTCCCTTGTGGCAAGCTGTTGGGCTTACTCATGTCCCACAGTGGGATCCAGGCCAACCCGGAGAAGGTCAAGGCAATCGAAGACATGAGCCCATCACAAAACGTCAAGGAGATGCAGAAGCTTGCCGGCCGTGTGACTTCGCTGGGGCGCTTCATCTCCAAGTTGGGGGAGCGCGCCTTGCCGTTCTTCAAGCTGATGAAGAAGAAGGGTCCATTCGAGTCGACCCGTGAGGCCGACCTTGCATTTCAAGACCTCAAGAGATACGTAACCAGCCCGCTGGTGATGGTGGCGCCTCGCCCTCTCGAGCCCTTAGTACTCTACCTGTCTGCCACACCCCGCTCCGCCAGCGCGGGGCTGGTGGCCCTCAGAGAGGAGCCCCATGAAAAGGGCCTCCCAAATGGATCCGCCAAGCCGGATGAGGCAACACGACAACAAGGCAATGCTCCTGAGACAACAGCTGCCCCGGCTGGTCATCGAGCCTCCGAAGCTGGGAACCACAGGGAACGCCTCAGCCCCTGGGAGCCAAAAGCTCCATCGGCTCTCCCGCCCTCGTCGAGCACCCAGTGTACTTCGTCAGCACAGTGCTGCGAGATGCGAGAGCACGATATCCCATGCCTCGGAAGCTCTTGCTCGCGCTCCTGGTGGCCTCATGCAAGCTGCGCCACTATTTCCAAGGTCACCCCATCAAGGTCGTCTCAGCTTACCTGTTGGAGAGAGTGCTCAGGAGCCCCAATGCTGCGGGAAAGGCCGCCGAATGGAACATCGAGCTGCAAGTGTTTGACCTGGACTTCAGCACAACTAGGGTCCTCAAGGGGGCTGCACTCGCCCGCTTTGTGGAAGAATGGACAGAGACCCCGGAGCTCGAAGGAGGCGAGAACCGATCCCTCTCGCTAGGGAGTCAAGCGCTAGATAGCTGGGTCATGTACTTAGATGGCGCGTTCGAGCGCCACGGCACCGGAGCTCGAGCCGTGCTCATCTCACCCACTCAAGACAAGCTTTACTACGCTGTGCAGCTCTGCTTCTAGTGGGGCGAGAAGGTCTCCAACAACATCGCAGAGTACGAGGGTCTCATCGCCGTCCTCAAGGCTGCGGTGGCCCTGGGGATGAAACGCCTCACCATCAAGGGAGACTCGCAGCTCCTCATCAACATCTCCAACAAGGTGTACAAGTCAAAGGATGAGCACATGGAGGCATACCTCGCGGAGGTGCACAAAATGGAGAAGCAGTTCCTATGCCTGGAGCTACAGCATGTGCCTCGTGGCACCAACAAAGAGGCCGACGACATCGCCAAAAGAGCATCCAAGCGGCTGCCCCAAGAGCCTGGTGTCTTCGAGGAGCGGCTCTTCAAGCCTTCGGCAGCACCTCCACCTGCGGAGCCGACACCACCTCAGGAGGAACTCCCCTAGCCACCAGCCTCGGGAGCCCCCGATTGCGGCCCGACCTCAAGAGCGCGCCTCCTCTTAGCGCTTGAGCCTCAGGAGGGGTGCTAGATGGAGGAGTTCAAGGCATACCTGACACAAGGCACGTTTCCACAGAAGGAAGAAGACGCAGAGCGTGTGGCCCGGCAGGCTATAGTGTACTGCATTCAGGATGGTGAACTATACAGGAAGCGGCCAAATGACCTTTCTCTATGATGTATTTCCAGGGAACAGGTGAATGAGATACTGGCTAACATACATGGCAATGACTGCGGGCACCACTCGTCGTCACGCACGCTAGTCGGCAAGGCTTTATGCAGCGGGTTCTACTGGCCCACGACACTCAACAACGCGGCCGAGCTGGTGAAATCCTGCGAGGCCTGCCAGTTCCATGCCAAACAGATCCACCGGCCAGCTTAGGACCTCCAGACTATCCCGCTCTCATGGACGTTCGCGGTCTGGGGGCTGGATATCCTGGGCCCGTTTCCACGAGCAGCTGGACGTTACCGCTACCTCTACGTCGCCATCGACAAATTCACCAAGTGGGCGGAAGTGGAAGCCGTCCGCACCATCTCAGCTGGGTCAGCAGTCAAGTTCATCAAGGGCCTCGTAAGCCGATTTGGGGTACCTAATCGCGTCATCACTGACAACGGCTCACAGTTCACTGGCAACCTCTTCAAAACATATTGTGCTAACCTTCGAACGCAGATCTGCTACGCTTCCGTGGCGCATCCCAGGAGCAACGGCCAGGCCGAACACGCCAACGCGAAAGTCCTGAGGGGTCTCAAGACTAGGACCTTCAAGAAGAAGCTCGAGGCCTATGACAGGGGCTGGCATGATGACCACCGCCACCAGGCCGACAGGCGAGACCCCGTTCTTCCTCCCCTACAGAGCAGAAGCGGTTCTCCCACACGAGGTCAGGCATCGCTCCGCGTGGGTCCTGGCGTTTGGTGAAATGCAGAAGGACGCCATGCGGGGGATGGACCTCGTGCTGGGGGAGGAACACCGCCGTGAAGCCTTGCTCCGAGCTGCGATGTACCAGCAGGCGCTGCGGCGGTACCACTGCCGCAGTGTCCGCTCTAGGATGCTCGAGGTGGGTGATCTTTTCATGAGGCGGGTGCTCTCCAGGGAGGTGCACATTCTCTCTCCCATGTGGGAGGGCCCGTTTCGGGTCGCCCATGTCACCAGGCCTGGCGCCGCGCACCTGGAGACGCAGGACGGGATCCCCATTCAGAACGCCTGGAACATCTAGCACCTTTGGAGGTTCTACCCATGAAGCATGGCCTGGTGCCTGTGAAGATCTCCGCTCGTGACACTCACGTAATAATGAGTGGGTCTGTACACACCCAGAGTCTCAGGAGTGCCGCCCTTGGGCCTCGGGTGCTCCATCCCACGTCTTAGTGGCGGCACTTAGCTCCGCGCTGGTGAGAAGACAAGAAGACTAGACTAGGTGCCGGACACGGCTGTTCATTTGCTTTCCGCAGTTGGCTTGCCCCTTTTTTTAGTAAGAGTTTGCTTTCTGGTTTTCCTTGCTGGCCTGGTTTCATTGCCTTTTTGCCTAATTTTCCGCTCTCGGTTCCTTGTTTTTTGACCCGTACTCTCCCTCGCATGCCTCGCGAGGGGGCTGGACAGGTGGCCTCATGAGCGCTTTCGTTTTCCTGTTTTTCACAAGGCACCCTCGCTCGAGTCCACAAGTTGGAACACCCCTCTCAATCTGTGCCCCCCGGGTACCACGATGTGAAGCACTGGGTCATGACCGGCAGTGCCTGTGACCAGGATCCAAAAGGATAAGAATTCCCTAATGAATTTTTGCAATTCCTAGATGCCTTTTGAGCATAGGAGGCGTCACCAGGCATTGGGGATCGCATGCCTAACAAGGCGGAAACTACTTCAAACACACCAAGCTAAGTTCTTCCTACGCGCATACATAAAACTTGATGCTGCAACACAACACAAGAGCGATAAACATAGCACAGCCACATGGAAATCACAGTTGTTGCACGCCCCAGCAGGGCCCCATACTTGTCTCTCTTAATGCAGGAAGGAAAAGAAGAATGAAATAAAAGTGGCACATGCTCCTGCAGCAGGTAACGAGGATGGGCCCATGGCGCTCTCCTGAGCTCAGCCAGACCCCTCCTCGCGCTTCAATAAAGCACGGAGACGAGACGACCCGCTACCACCTTCGAAGCGGGTGCAGCGGCTGGTCGTAGCTGTCGTTGCTGGAGTTGTCGCAAGAAGAAGAGTCACCGTAGCTGGACGAGCCATGGCCGGCGCCGAGGGCAGGCCCGTATTCACTCTCGTCACGGCCGTCGCCAAGGCCGAGCACCTCACCACCGTCGTTATCCTCGGGGCAACACCCGACACGGCGTCCATCTCCCCTGAACACCCAAGACGACGTCACCATGAGAGCCTTTGGCAGACGAAGACTACTTTTGGCAGGATAGCTTGTACTAGTTGTCCCCCTTCAAATTGGCCGTTGTGTGATCCCTTCCGGCCTAATATTTGGGAAGAGGACCCGGGCCTCTATATATAGTACTAGCCACCACCATAGGTGGGGAAAACCTCATCTGGGACCAGATCCATTCCACCAAAGCCACCACACTCACCAAGCACAAGGGCACCTCTCCTTCGGAGGTTGTTCTTCCCTTGTAATTGTTCATCCTCAGCCCAAGAGGCAATCCACCACACCACACTGAAGTAGGTTATTACACCACATCGGTGGCCCAAACCAGTATAAACTCTTGTGTCTCGTGATCTTTGGGTTCGTCGAGCTAGGTCGTGAGATCATGGTATGTGGGAACTAGAGGGGGGAGAGATCTTCGTGCGCACCCAATGTTCGAACCTCAAGGGTTTTGCCGGAACCCAAAATCCGACAAAATTTAACATTTTTTAAATGCTTATTGTCAATACATGGTCAACTATTTTCTATGCAACTTTTTCCTATATAGGTATAAAAAAAATAGAAAAATAAAAAAATCTATGCAAATTCCACTGTTTATCTAGAACAACTAAAACATCTAAATAAAACTTTATTCTATACTATACATATGGACAACTTTTTTCTATGCTAGTGAAAATTTCACCCTATGGTTAAAAAAATTCCTGTGCAAATTTATTCTAGTTTACATGGTCAAATGTTTTCTATGCAACCTTTTTGCAAAGCTATTCATCTACTAGCTAAGCCATCTACAACATCTAGTGCAAATTCAGATACATACATATACAAACTTTTTTCAAATTACAACACTAAGATATTAACATGTTTTTCATCAATATTTTTAGGATACAACATTAAAATATACATACATGCATACATGTGGTCAAATGTTTTATATGCAAATTGTATACATACATATATTGTATATGTACATCATACATTGTATGCATACATATATACATCATACACAACATCTAGTGAAAAAAAGCAATCTATGAATGAAAAAAGATGAACAATTTTTGTGTGTGTGTGTGTGCATGTGTGCACCTGTGGCGGTGCGGCGGTTTCGATTGGAGGGAGGAGAGGGGCTCACAACATGGCCGAGGTCGAGGCAAGGACAATGGTGAGGCGAGGGGACAGCGATGGCGAGGTCGAGGGAGAGGAGAGCAAGTGGAGAGGTCGAGGCGAGGCGATGGCGACGAGCAGGCGAGGCGACGGTGACGATGACGGTGAGGCAACAGAGGCAACGGCGATGAAGAGACGAGGCGGCGCAGTAGCCTGGTGGTTCGGCATCGTCTGGAGAATGGAGAATTAGTGTGAAATTTTCAAATTCCCACCTTATATACAAACACCTTTAGTCCTGGTTGGTGCCACCAACTGGGACCAAAGGTCACTTTTGGCCAAGGCACGCACTGGGAAAGGGGGTCTTTAGTCGCGGTTGGTGGCTCCAACCGCGACTAAAGACCTGTTCCGGGCACGACGCAGTGCGGTGGATGTTTAGTGCCATGTCGCCCAGCGAAGGGCGTCCGCACTGGTTTATAAGCCTCGCCGCAACCTCTCCATCGAGCTCCTCTCTAAAGCAAGCCTTGTGGGCCTACCGATCTGTCCGGCCCTGTGGGCCATGCTAGGCCATGTGGGCCTGCATCCTTGCCCAACTAGCAGTTGGGTTTCTAGTTGTATGCAGGCCGTGGCAGCCTAGTAGGCGGACTTTTTTTAATTTATTTATTTTCCTATTTTTTCTGCTTTCTACTTTATTTATTTTCTTTTGTTTCTGAGTTGTTTTGTTGCTTTATTTAGTGTTTCTGAGTGAATCTATTTTGCTTTAGGTCACAAAAATTGTAAACTTTCTGTTACTGCTACTAGTTTTCAAATTTGAATTATTTGAAATTTGTGTGAATCATGAGTTTGTGAATAACTTTACTTTAAAAATAGATTTTTCAGTAATTATTTTTACTGCTGTTCAATATTAGTGTGTTTTATCATTATATTCAATATTAGTTTATTAATAACTTTACTTTAAACTTTTTGTTAGTGCCTAATACTTCGAAAGATATTGTCCATTTTCTACACAAAGTACATCCAGTTTTTGCTGTAACCCTCTCAACTTTTTAGCACATGTTATGTCGGTGAAATGATGATACCATGCCACTTTCAACCTTTTCAGACTTCATTTGTAGTGCTTTTCAATTTCAGGGTCATTTAGCTAAAAAAATCAGTAAATGCATGAAAAATAGAAAATCAAGTCAGAAAGGGTTGAAGATTGATCACATGGCTTTTAATGGTGCATACTGAATGCACTAAAAGTCTGGATTTAAAATAAGTTTTAAAAAATGAAATGCCTTTGTAAGATACGAGTTTTCGTCTGAAACCCTGATACATGGAAAGAGATTGTCCATTTTGTACACGAAGTGCATCCAGTCTTTGCCATAACCCTCTCAAATTTTTAGCACATGCTATGTGGGTGAAATGATGATACCATGCCAATTTTCAACCTTTTCAGACTTCAATTGTAGTGCTTTTCACATTCATGGTCATTTAGCTCAAAAAATTAGTAAATGCATGAAAAATAGCCAATGAAGTCAGAAAGGGTTGAAAATTGATGATGTGGATTTGAATTGTGCATACTGAACGCACAAAAAGTCTGGAGTTGAAATAAGTTTTAAAAAATGAAATGCATTTGTAACCGATGAGTTTTCATTCGAAACCCTGATACTTTGGAAGAGATTGTCCATTTTGTACACGAAGTGCATCCAATTGTTGCCGTAACCCTCTCAGTTTTTTAGCACATGGTACGTGTGTGCAATGATGATACTATGCCAACTTTCAACCTTTTTAGAGTTCATTTTGTAGTGTTTTTCAGTTTCAGGGTCATTTAGCTCAAAAAAGTAAGTAAATGCATGAAAAGTAGCAAATGTGTAAATGTACAAAAAGTATGGAGTTGAAATAAGTTTAAAAAACAAAATGCCTTTTGTATCAGATGAGTTTTTGTACATGAAGTGCATACAATTTTTGCATAATATTTGTTCGTACATAATATTTCTTCGCATTTCAAATGCCAAAACACATATGTCCCTAACTATTACAAAGATTCCCTCCTGTTTGTGTGAAGTGGTACTTTCCAGCTATATAAGTCCGTTAACTCACTAGAGAAGAAGGTGATGACAGTGAAGCCGGTCATATCCCAGAGTGGGATCTTTAGGTGTAAAACTTTTTCTTCGCGTGTGTCCCTTTGCGCTGTAACCATGGACAATCTTCATCATTTAACTTGATGCTCGGGTCAATATTCACTGTGAAGGGAGAAATTTCATGAAACATTTTATAATTTCCTGACATGTCTGTCTTGTCGTCCACTCCCACGATGTTTCTTTTCCCCAAAAGAACTACGTGGCGCTTTGGCTGATCGTATGATGTATTCGCTTCCTTACCTTTTCTTTTTCTCGGCATGGTAGACATGTCCTTCACATAGAAAACCTGCACTACAATATTGGCTAGGACGAATGGTTCCTCTGTGTACGCAAGATTGTTGAGATCCACTGTTGTCATTCCGTACTGTGGGTCTTACGTTACCCCGCCTCCTGCCAGATTGACCCATTCGCACCGAAACAAAGTGACCTTGAAACCACGTCCATAGTCAAGTTCCCATATCTGCTATATGTAACCATAATATGTGTCATTTGGCCTATTGGTGTTTGTTGCATCAAAGCGGACGCCACTGTTTTGGTTGGTGGTCTTTTTATCTTGGGCGGTCGTGTAAAATGTATTCCCATTTATCTCGTACCCTTTGAAAGTCAATATATTTGAAGATGGTAACTTGTATAGCAAGTACATGTCATCTTCAACAGTGTCGTCATGCAAGAGACATTGTTGGCGTTCTCGGAATGGGGGTACCCAGATTTGCCTGCCTGCGTCCTATGGCCTAGGGTGTGGCTCACCGACGGCCTGTTACGGCCCAACTTCGGCATCAACATCCGAAGACCCTTGTGAGGCTGGGTCGCGAGGAGTGGATGTTCCTACGCAAGCCTCACCTCGTGAAGTTCAGATGACGTGAGCCATGATGACCAAGGCCTGGCGGGCGCCAGCAGGCGCAGTGTACCAGTTTCCTCTTTGGTGCTAAGGAGGCAAGCGTAGACGCGGAGTCCCGAGGAATCATCCATAGGTTTCCATTCCCGTGCAACAAGACCAAGACTGCTAGGACGGCAGGATGGAGGTCATCATCGAGCCCACCACGGCGTCACGACCTGAGGCTTTTACAGGTGAACACTACTTTTGTCAAGATAGCATGTACTAGTTGTCCCCCTTCGAATTTGGCCATTGTGGGATCCCTTCCCACCTTCATTTGGGAAGAGAACCACCATAGATGGAGGGGAGCCATTTGTAGGATCGAAAGTATGTCTGGAGGGGGGTGATTAGACTACTTGACAAAATAAAAATCTAGCCTTTTCCCAATTTTAAGTTTTGGAAAATTTTAGCAACTTAGCACAAGTCAAGCAATCAACCTACACATGCAAGTGTAAGAGTATAGGAGCGTAATATAAAACATTGCATATGAAGGTAAAGGGAGGAGATTGGAGGGAGCAAACGCAATGTAGACACAGAGATTTTTGGCGTGTTCTGATAGGTGGTGCTATCATACATCCACGTTGATGGAGACTTCAACCCGCGCGAGTCCACGGAGGGCTCCACCCACGAAGGGTGCACGAAGAAGCAACCTTGTCCATCCCACCATGGCCATCGCCCACGAAGGACTTGCCTCACTAGGGTTGATCTTCACAAAGTAGGCGATCTCCGTGCCCTTACACACTCCTTGGTTCAACTCCACTATCTTGTCGGAGGCTCCCAAGTGACACCTAACCAATCTAGGAGACACCACTCTCCAAAAGGTAATAGATGGTGTGTTGATGATGAACTCCTTGCTCTTGTGCTTCAAATGATAGTCTCCCCAACACTCAACACTCTCTCACAGATTTGGATTTGGTGGAAAGAAGATTTGAGTGGAAATCAACTTGGGGAAGGCTAGAGATCAAGATTCTTTTGGTTGGAATGGAATATCTTGGTCTCAACACATGAGTAGGTGGTTCTCTCTCATAAAATGTATGTTGGAAGTGTAGGCACGTTCTCATGGCTCTCCTTACTAATGAATGAAGGGTGGAGGGGTATATATAGCCTCCACACAAAATGTAACCGTTACACACAAATCACCAAACTCGGTGGGACCGAATCATGAAACTCGGTCAGACCGATTTAGTTCAAAATGTGAATGTTAGGATTTTTAGTGGGAACGACATGTCAACTCAGTGGGACCGATTTCATTAGGGTTAGGGTATGATGTAATCTCGGTGAGACCGGTCACATAAACTCAGTAGAACCCATTTCTGTAATAGGCAAACAGAAAGTTGGTTAGGCTAACTCGGTGGGACCGATTCGCTCATTTCGGTGAGACCGAAATGTTATGGAAGGGAACCAGAGAGTTTGCATTGCGAACTCGATGGGACCGATCGCTCATCTCGGTTGGACCAAAACGTTACAAAGGGAAACAGAGAGATTGCAACCCCATCTCGGTGAGACCGAGATCCCTATGAGTGAGACCGAAGTGACTAGGGTTTCTAGCAGTGGCTATGTCAAATGAACTCGGTGGCGCCGAATAGATCAAATCGGTAGGGCCGTGTTTGACTTTCGGTTTGGGACATATGTGGATATGAGAAAGTGGTTGAGGGCTTGTAGAGCATATCACTAAGAATTTTGAGCAAGCAAGCCATTAAGCAACACCTCATCCCCTTTTAATAGTATTGGCTTTTCCTATGGACTCAAGGTGATCTTGGATCACTAAAATGAAAATGTAGAGTCTTGAGCTTGAGCCAATATGTGTCCTTAGCATTTTGAGGGGCCCACATTCCTAATCCATGGAATGCCAATCATTGAACTTTCTAAAATGATCATCTTGAAATAGCATTAGGTCAATGAGCTATATGTTGTTAGGAATTACCAAAACCTACCAGGGATAGTTGCACTTTCAATCTCCCCCTTTTTGGTAACTGATGACAACATATAGAACAAAGCTTTGACAAAAGATAATTAGATTGAAATACATCATTGCTTTGAGAAGTATGTGATAAGAAAGAGCTCCCCCTAAATTTGTGCATTATTTAAAAATTTTCTTTTGAATGCAAATGCACAATCGATTAGGAGCATGGGTCACTCTTCCATGTCACATACATCTTGGTGGAGCGCTCAAAATGATAGGAATTAAAACATGCACTCATCACCAAGCAAAGTGAATGATCATATATGAGATATAAAAGATAATACCATCCAAGCATATGTATTCAGGTAGGATATGATCAAACACATGATCGTACAAGTATCTAAAACACATACATAAAGTATCAAACGAGCACATACAAAAGTATCAAGCAAATAGCAAGAAAGACAAAGAAGCAAAGCACTCTCTCTCGAAGTCTAAGATGCATACATTTCTCCCCCTTTGGAAACAAGTTACCAAAAAGTTTGAAAATGCATAGTGCTATCCGTCTCTCTAGGCTTGATCTACGGGAGGTGGTGTAGAAAGGACTCCAAGGACGAAGGCATTGGTAGAGGTTGTTGGAGCTGGTGGAGTGGCAACTGAAGTTGGCACTGAAGCTGTTGCTGCTGGTGCTGAAGTAGTTGCTGTAGTGTCAGCCACGGGCCTCTAGGCACTCTCTGAAAAGCATCTGTAGTAGTCTACCCTTTCCTCTCCTCTGCTTCCTCGTGGAGCTGCTCAATAGCTTACTACATCTATGTTACTTTTAGATCAAGATCATAGAACTTGGTCTCAATGATCCTTTCCAAGCTCTCCTGATTCTGAGTCAAGGTGGCCAAGCCCTTCTCAATCCTCAAGGTTGCTTGAATCAGATATCCGAGCTGATCTTGTTTTGACTCTAGAAAAACTTGAGATGCCTCCTCAAGACTTGCCATCTTTGCAGCCTTCTCAGCCTTTGCCTTTTCTCTCTTCTCTTATGCTTGCACAGATGTGGGATCATCCTCATTCATCACAATTGTGTTATCTTCAAATTCTGGTCTCAAAGTTAAATGCTCCTTGTCCAACAAATAAGTGTATGTGCCCATCTTGGAGATGATGAGCACCTGAATGTGTGGAGCATACCCACAAGATCTCTTTTGATCAGCATCTGTCATCATGATTGTCTCAACAATCAGACTCATGACCTTTAATTTCCGAGGAACATGAAATATCTGCAGCACATTGATTGAATGTGCTCTGATCATCTTGTGATCTCCAGATTTGGGCAATAAAGTATGCCTCAAGATTGTGTTGATTGTAGCTTATGTGTTTCCAAAGCTTTGTCTGGGATCTCTTTGTACATGTTGGCCATAGAGTTGTGGTCTTTCTTCTTCTTGGCATATATATCCAAGTCATCTTCATGCTCTTCAGGGGCATTTATCAACTTGGCCCACTCATCAAAAGTTGACTGGTACCTTGTACCCTCAGACATCCATACAATCCTACCATCTGGATAATGAGCAGTGGAGTAGAATTGCATGATGAGTTCATCATTCCATTTTGTCAGCTCTTGACCCACAAACTCGTCAACACCACATGATCTGAAGCTCTCATGTACACCTAGAAAATGATCTTCATTCTCATCAATGTACTCCCAATTAGCCCACTTCGGGTCACAAACTATAGGCTTCTTGTCCAGCAAAATGGTTTCATGGAAATCTTGTTATTCTTTGGTGTGGAACCTGTAGTCCACAACAGTCTTCCTCCTCACAACATATGGATCAGACTGTGTCCAAAGTCTCAAACCTGCATCCTTCTGATGCTCATATCTTTTGCCACTGGATGATTGTCATTGTGATCTGGAATCTTTCGTTAAAGTTTCCTGATTTCAGGCACTGGGCCACTTGGGCTTCAGCATCTTCTTCTTCGATTTCAGGCACTAGGGCCTTGTTCGTATCTTCAACCAGAATGTTCCCAGTGCTTCTCTTGGGCTTAGAAGTCTTTTGAGCTTGAGCAGCAGCTTCAGGGGCAGTCTTGGGCTTTGAAGTAGCAGCCCCTGACTTAATAGCATCCCCCATAAGCTTTTGGGACTTGAGTGCTGGTGCAACATCCTCCTCCTCTTCTTCTACTGTTTGATCTCTCATTATAGAGGATCTACCAATGACTCTGGTAGTGGTCTTCTTGACCCTCTCTTTCCTTTTCTTACTCCAGCAGCCTCTTCAGTTGGCCTAGAAGTTTCAACAGTTGAGACCCTGGCCTTTAAGGTTGGCACCCTCTTGGCAAGGGCCTTCTTCTGCGATCCAGGCTTTGTAGTAGCAGCAATACCATATTCCTTCTTCAGCACTTTCTTTTTGGAGCTTACTTCTTCCTCAACAGCCACATAGTCCTCATCCTCAGAGTCTGAGGTTCTCTTCTTCCTTGATCTGGTGGCTGCCTTGGGCAGATTGCTTGGAGGGCTCCTTCTGCCCTCATCATAGCTGCTTGAGGGAATAGTGCCCTCACTCATGTGCACTTGCTCCTCTGATTTGTTCTGGCTATCACTCTGGTCAGACATTCTAGCAAGAAATTGACAGAAGACCATGTGAGTAGATATAGATGAGGTAGAGTGGATGAGCATCACAAAGTGCAGAGTTTTTGCAAAACAGATGAGTCAAAAACTTAGTTCTAGTTCTCCACAGAAAGCATTTCGGAGCTACCAATTTGTTAAACTCAGTGACACCGAAGCAACTTTTGGATTCTAAACTATTGAACTCGGTCAGACCGAGTCACAGTTTGGTGGCTTCGAGATTGCTAGGGTTTCATAGAGAGTCGAACTCGGTCGCACCGATTTGCAACTTTCGGTCAGACCAAAAAGTGCAAGTGCAATGGCGTAAGCCAAATCGGTGAGACCGATTTCTACAACTGGTCGGTCCGAGATGAGTTCGGCGAAAACCTAACTCTAAATTTTTGAATCAAACCTAATCTAAGGAACATTTCCTCTAGATAGATGGATTTCATACGTGGTAAAGAACATGGCATTAGATTGTGCTAAGAATTGGAGTAAGGAATTTGCAGAAAAGATCAAACTCATACCCTAGTTCGGCGGTGAGTTCGCTACAGCGGCAACAGAGGGGTTGAATCCCATTGACGGCTATGGAAACCAGCGGTGGGAGTTCACTGGCGACGAGAAAACGATTCGTAGACCTGAGACAGCAGAGCAGGACACGCGCGGGCTGAGGAGTTTTGAAGAAATTTCCAAAATCTCACCTGTGGGTTTATATATCCCAACCTTGTCGGTGTGATCGAGTGGAACAACTCGGTGGCACCGAGATGCAGAATCACAAGTGGTTACTGCAACTCGGTGTGACCGAAAAGTTCAAAGCAGTTGCACCGAGATTGAAAACCTAGATCAACTCAGTGAACTCGGTGTGAACGACTTGGATGGATCGGTCTGACCGAAATGCATAGAGAGCTTTTGGAAGTTTAAATCTATGACGAATCGGGGACTGCGAGTGCTCTTCACACAGAGTGGTTCGAATCTGACTTGATCAAACTTTATGATGTAGCATGAATAGAGTTTGAGATGACAAAAGAATAGATAGCTAGAGGAAGTTATTAGGCATTCTTGTCCATCCATTTGGCAAAAGGGAAAAAGCCAAACAATCAAAGAAACAAATGGATGTCCTCGAATGAGTAAAATATGCAATCAACATGCTCACACAATAAGATGTCAAATGAAATATGTGAAAAAGCATGCACAAACACTCTAGCATCTATCAAGCAATTGGTGATGACTAAGGTCATCTATATATGAGTATATTGACTTAGGAGTCAAATGAGAACACTTGATCATAGGTCATACGCATCATTTAAGCACAAGTGGGGTTACCACTTTTAAATAAAGCATTGTTGTGTTCACACCATTAGAGTTGATTTAGCTCAATTGATTAGAGTAAAGCTCCCCCTAGATGTGATATCACGCCTAAGAGGGATGAACTAACCTTGGGTTTTGTCGATGATGACTTCTTGTAGATGTTGAAGATGTGGATGCCCAATGTTGATGTAGATCATTCGGAGCAATCCATTAGAGTGAGTCGCACTTTCAATACCTACATGGGTTAGTCCCACAAGGAACAACAAGGATATCATGTAACATCCCGGATGTAACTTTCCCAATTTGTACTCCAACTCTTGCCGTTTCCGGCGTTAAGTTATATTTATTTTCTCGGGTTCGGGTCTTTGTCTCCGTGTGTTGTTATCATTGTCATGCATCTCTTATCATGTCATCTTGTGCATTGCATTTGCATACGTGTTTGTCTCATGTATTCGAGCATTTTCCCCGTTCTCCGTTTTGCATTCCGGCGCTTCGTTCTCCTCCGATGGTCATTTCTAGCTTTCTTTCGTGTGTGGGGATTAAACATTTCCGGATTGGACTGAGACTTGCCAAGCGGCCTTGGTTTACTACCGGTAGACCGCCTGTCAAGTTTCGTATCATTTGGACTTCTTTTGATACTCCAACGGTCAACCGAGGGACCGAAAAGGCCTCGTGCGTGTTGCAGCCCAACACCCCTCCAATTTATCCCAAAACCCACCTAAGTCTGCTCCATCATCTAGAGCGTTCGATCACGATCGCGTGGCCGAAAACCGCACCTCATTTGGACTCTCCTAGCTCCCTTTATGCCTATAAATAGGTCCCCCTCGAAATATCCCGGATCCCCTCTCCCCGAAACCCTAGATCCCCTCCTCTCCGAGCGGCCGGACGTGTCCGCCCGCCGCCGGACAAAAAATCCTGCCGCCACCGCCGACACATGGCAGCCTCTCATTCGCCCGCGCCCGGTCCCCAGATCCCCGCGCCGCCCGGGCCCGGGAAGCCCGC